>NC_137789.1:29421172-30128672 GCF_963383645.1 Muscardinus avellanarius | reverse complement strand
TTCTGGGTGTATGGAACTCTTCCTTTCTTTTCCAAGAGAACTTATACCAAAATCCTGCCTTATTCATGAGGTACATATTCAAAGACTGGCTGAAACTGCAAATAGTACTGAATCCTGTATAAACAACTTTTTTCTTCTCTCTCTCTCTTTTTTATTTTATTTTATTTTATTTTATTTTTTTGTTATTGTTCTGGGTTTGAACCCCAGGGGCATTCTACCTCTGAGCTACAACCCAGGCCGATTTTTTTTTATTTCTCACAGAGTCTCACTATGTTATGGAAGGGCTCTCTAAGTAGCTGAGGCTGGCCGCAAACCCAGATCCTTCTGTCTAAGCCTCCCAAGTACTGGAAATACAAGTATGTGTCACCATTCCCGGTTCTAAACTACTTTTTTCTACACATATAAACTTATAATAAAATTAAATTCATAAATTAGAGCACAGTAAGAAATTGATAATAAGAAAATAAGACAACTATTAAAATGTTTTCTAATAAAATTTATATAAATATAGTCTCTCTCTCTCTCAAATTACCGTGTTTTTCTGTCCTATTCTTGAAATACTGTGAGATGATACAATGCCTATAGATGAAATGAAGTGAGGTGAATGATCTTGCACTGTGATGTAGTTTTAGTTACTTGAACACAAATGCTGTGATACCACAAAAGTTGATCTGATAACCAAGAGGGCTACTAAGAGACAAAGGTGCAACAGTGTATATACTATTACTATATTGGAGAAAAGGTGATTCAGGATAGAACTGAACCAGGTGGTGAGCAATTTCTTCAAGTTACTTAAAATGACTTACAATTCAAAACTTATGACTAATTTATTTCTGAAAATTTCTAATACATGTTTCTGGCTCAAAGTTGTTCATAGGTAACTGAAACTGTTGAAAACAAAACTAGGTAAGTAGAGATTACTGTGATATAAGCATTAAATCTTTTTATATATATTTAGCTCTTGAGTAACATTATTAATCTCAATATCTGAAAAAAATTTTGGTTGTAGCATTTATCCTGCCTCTTATGGGGCAGCCACAAGATGTTAATTCAGTGTTGGTTAGGAACAGTTTTTAAAACATATTATTGAAGATGGCGACCGAGAAAAGCGGGGCTTAAGAGCCCCACTAACAACAAATCTCCATTACCACAAAATCAGCGCCTTTCAAAGCCAGAAAACAACATCACCAGAGAAACAAAAAAAATCACCAGGCTCCAGAGAGAAAGCGGACTGAGAACAGAGCCACAGAGGAGATCCTCACGCCCGAGGACTCGGCTTCATGCCCGAGGACGCTGCAGTAGCGCCATACTGCCTGCGGCACCTGCAAATTCATGGAACGGTCACAGCAAGCCGAGGGGAGCCGCTGCGGAACAGCCAGGCGGGATTTCTAGGTGCAGAGGGCATCTAAAGCTATCAGTGGCTGAGCTCAGCACATGCTGCAGGGATTCACAGTGGAAATCAAAACCAAGAAAAAAAAAAACGCCAGCCCCACAGCCGAGGGCAGCAGCAGTGCCATATTGCCACCGGCGGCAGCAGCACCGAATTCACCGAATTCAGTACAGCTACATCTGCGTACTCAAGAACAGTGAGTCAAATTGCGGGCCACAGTGGAGAAATCCCAGTACTGTACTCACTGGGACTTGACCCAGTGGGAGAGGGGCGGTGGCAGTGATATCACACCATAGGAGAACGTGCAACCTGGCACCCCCCCATAGTCTAAAGCAGCCTCTATCGACTCTCTGGGTCGGAGACTCTGTGATACAACCCAGTAAAGGAGTAGTGGGGTCTGAGATACTATTGACTCAAGATCCAGAGAACCTTAAGTGAAGTCATAGTGACCCAAGGGAAGAACCCAGAGAAGGCACAAACTTCCGAAATCATGGGAAAGAGGAATAATACTGGAGCAATGAATGCTCACAACCCCACAACATCAGAACCCGATAAAACAGAAAATCAGAGATTTCTAGAAGATCAAATCAGGAAAATAACTGTAGAAATAACAGAGGTGCTTCGAAAAGAACCCAGAGAGAGCCAAAAAGAGATAAAGGATGTAATTAATGAAGTAAAGGCCTCAATTCAAAACACAAACAACCGATTAGAACACATGGAGAACAGAATCTCGCTCTTAGAAGATGATCATTCCAAAAATGAACGCATAGTTTCTAATCTAGAAAAAAATATCCGACAGCAGGAATCTGATATTGAAGAAATATGGGCCCATTTTAAGAGAGCTAACCTAAGAATAATTGGAATAGAGGAGGGAAAAGAAAGTGAAACCAAAGGGATCAACAATCTCTTCAAGGAAGTAATAGCAGAAAATTTTCCAGACATAGAGCAAGAGGTCAATACGCAGGTCCAGGAAACGTATAGAACTCCCTTTAGACAGGATCGGAGAAGAGGATCCCCATGCCACATAATTGTCAAAATGACCGATGTGGAAGCCAAGCAGAGAATCTTAAAGGCAGCAAAAGCAAAGGGCCAAGTGACATTCAGAGGCAAACCAATTAGAATCACTCCAGACTTCCCAAACCAAGTTATGAGAGCCAGAAGGGCTTGGAGTAACATATTCCCAATTTTGAAAGAAAACAACTTCCAGCCAAAAATTTCCTACCCAGCAAAACTTTCTATCAAATTAGATGGAGAAATAAGAAGCTTCCATGACAAACAGAAACTGAAGGAATTTATGTCTTCAAAACCAGCGCTAGAGAAAATACTCAAAGAGATTAACTACAAATAAGAAATAGGTAACACACATCAGAACTAGAGAAACAAGATTTTCCATCCAACAGACAACTAAGATTGGTTATCTGTGGAGATTCATTATTTATGTTAGTCTTTTACCTATCTCTAAAGGGTATTGTTTGCCTTTATTGTTGTTAATTTTTAGGATTTCTAGTTGGAATATTAATATACCTTCAGATATAGCATTTGGAAATATTTTATCCCATTCTATTAGTAACTGTTAACTCTGTTTACATTGTCTTTGGATATACAATATGTTTTTTATTTTTTAGGGAGTTTGTATACTCTTCTGTTGCCTGTGCCTTTGAAATCATAACCAAGAAATCACTGCCAATTTCAATGTTGTGAGGTTTTATGACCCAGATTTTCTCCTAAAAGTTTATAGTCTTAAGATTTATATTTAGGTCTTTTATCTATTTTGAGTTAATATTTGTATATGGGATTAGGTAAGGGTCCAATTTTATTCTTTTCCATGTAATTATTATTTTTCAACAATATTTAGTTAAAAGATTATTATTCCCACCACCAAATGTTTGTGGAAACCTTGTCAAAAATAACTTGACAATATAGGGAAGAATTTAGCTCTAGGCTTTTATTTAACTCCAATGGTTTATATATCTGCCTTTAGAATAGTACTACACTGTTTCAATTATTGTAGCTTTATATGGTTTGAAATCAGAAAATATACATCTTCTAGCTTTGTTCTTTATCAAGATCGTTGTGGGTACCTAGAGTCCATATTCCGTATTAGGATAGATTTTTTTTCTGAAAAATAAATATATAAATATATGATAGTTTCACCTAAAAAATAAAAAAATTGATTCTCTGGTAAGAAAGAAAGCAAAAAGAAATATTGAAATGTTATCTTTAAGTCATCAAAAGCTTGGTATCAGACAAATGAAACTGTTATGTGAGATTATCATTTTTAATTTTGGATAAATTGCTATAATACTAGATGTCAATCACTAAGCCAAGCATGGGAGGGAGGGATAGGGAGAGAATGGGGTGGGGATTGGGTGGGGGCTGACTGGGCAATGTGTGCATGTATGTCTACAAAAGTATGTATCCCATTATGATGTATGAATACAGTGCACCAATTAAAAATAAAAAAAATTTAAAAAAAATTAAAAAAAAATAAAACATATTATTTCAGGGGCCCACATGTCATACTGCCATATTGCTGAAAGCCATTATATATTTTCAATTTTCTTAATTGCCTCCAATAAGTAAAAGAAACATAAAAGATTTATAGCTTTCAATTTATTATGTTAAAATTTTAAAAATGACCTGGGCGAGGTGGTGCACACTTGTAATCCCAACATTTGGGAGGCTAAGACAGGAGGATCTGGGTTCACAACCAGCTACAGCTACTTAGTGAGGTCCTTTGTAACTCATAGAGCCCCTGTTTCAAAATAAAGAATAAAAAATAGGTCTTGAAGTATAGCTCTAAAGTAGAATGCCTCTGTGTTCTATCTCCCGTATTGCAAAAAAAAAAAAAAAGTACAAGATAGTTTAGAATATAATTAATGTAATATGTGCACTCTCCTATACTGCCAATGGGATGGTAAGTCAGCATTTTTCTTTAGCCAAATTATTAATATGCAACATGAGACTCGACAATGAAGAGCACAAATGGATATGACAAAAAGTTTCAGCAGTGAATGAAAGAAAGGGAGTAAGACATAAGATATTTTTAGACATTTTCTCAACTTTGAAAATATAAGTAAAAATTTGAGAAAGCCAAAGGAATATTTTTAGGCAAATGGTAAAAAGGTATGCCATAATTGAGTCTAATACCATATGGTTGTAACTGATTTTTAAACCCAAACTTCCACCTGCTGTACACACACACACACACACACACACACACACACACACACACACCAGCTCATCAGTATTTCAGAAAAAGAGAGCACTTAAAATACACACAAATATAGAGGAAAAGTCTCAGCTCTTTATTACATGCTTCAGATTTTGAGCTATAATTTAAAGGCTAATCAAGAAAATAAATGCACATTGAGTCTGTGAAAATATAACCTTCAAAATGACCAATATTTTTTTATTCTGACTACTATGATTTCACATAATGAAGCTAATTAAGAAAAAAAATTTTTTTCACTAATTTTAAGGTTGGGCCAAAAGATAGAATTGTGTATAATCTAAATGAATTGAGTTGCAAGTTAGCATCTTTGGAAATAAATAGACTTTACTACAAAGATTCACAGGTCAGGAGATAATTGTTTCCATTAATAATGTTGGTGAGAACAATAGTACAACACTGAGGAAAGGAATAATTATAGCTGTGTGCAATTGTAACAAAGATCTCTGTCAATCCCTTTGGAGCTCAAGTGGCTTCTCAGAGTTGTCTAGAGAGGAAGGGAAGCAACCCTGCCTTTGCCAAACCCATCTCCACAAGCCTATGTCATGGACGTGCACTGAACTCCCAGAGAAGGAGAGGTAACCTAAGTCAGGTAGTGTCTATAACAGAGTAATTTCTTCAAAGGGACTCAGCTAAGAAACCACACTCCCAGCAGCTAGAGAATTACTTCAGTCCTGAAGGTGATTTAAGTTTTTTGAACTACTTGAGCTTTCTGTGATATTTTACGTTTGATATGTTGGAGGTGGAAACATTTGGACTCGTTCCGAGTTCAGGGTAAAAGCACTTGAAGCTTTATCAGGCTTGTAACACTCCCTGGACCTCAGCTAATCCTTATTGAGGGAAAGAAGAGAGATAAAAACAATTTTACAGTTGTGCCGCCTTAGAAATGACTTAAGAGTGATGAGGACAATGTGCAAAGTTCCCCACAACAAAGCCTTTTGCCAACTGAGTTCATATCTTGAGATTGCTGAGAAAGGATGCCTGACAGATAGTGCGTGTGAAATGGATCCTTTCGAACAAGGTCACTTTGCAAGCACTGCACTGTGTGTGTATTAGACACAGATCTGTGATCTGGACATAAAGACCCAAAGAATTATATTTAGAGGTGAGAGAAATCTGTTAGCAGAATAGAAAAAAAATGGCATTTTTTCTTCCATTATCTATAAAGAAAATCACTCACCTATATCTGTTTTGCAATCATGGACATATGGACATATCTGATTTGTGCCTTATTACAGTATCATTTACACATGTCCATGAATAATGAGAAATGCATTAATTTCACTTCTAAAATTATTTTTGTGGAAAATAAAATTTTATAAACTATGACTTTCATTTTTCTTTCCTTTTCATTATAATATGAAAACAGTGGGGATCAGCTTTTCAGGGCAACATTGTCATCTGCCCTTCTTAATATTGATCATTTAATTTCTATTGAATAATTTAATTTATACTGAATTCTTTGACTGCAAAAACTAACTTCTAATGTGAAGGCTGATATCCATGATTCCTCCATTAAAATATATATAATATGTTATTAAGATTTTTTACTACCTCATGTACAGATGCTACAAAAGTTTATTTTTATTTTCATTTAATATAATTTTTCTTGTACTCAGAAATAATTCAGTCACCTATACTTGAGAGTTTATAAAATTCATGTGTCAGAAATTGGAACTTTAGAAAGTCTATGTAACATCAGCCTATCTTAATCATCTATATGTAGAACAGAAAAGTTGGATTTGTTGTGGCTGCCAAATATTTTGTTAGGGCTGGGACCATCAAGTTTGGCATTTATATAAAATTTAAAAATGTGAATATGTTTAATAAAATACTGGGAATATTTTTTATTTTGAATATAAATAGAACCTAAAATAAATTAAATTAGAAATTCTATTCTCAAGTAAATAAAAGCAGAAAAAATATAAATGACTACTAAGCATAAATTCATTTAAAACTTATTTTTGACACTGAATTAAAATTTTAATATTTAAAATATTTATGTAAATTCTGGATTTAAAAGTGAGTAAAAAGATAAAAGGAAAGGTTAAAAAAAGGTAGTTTTAAAGTGTATCAACATTTAGACTTTAGCTTCTTAAAAAAGAGTGCTATATTACACATAAGAACCTATTACATGAAAGAATAAATATCTTGGAAATGATATTTGGAGTTCATGTCACACGAAAAGTATTTATTTAATATATCAATTGATTCAAAATACACTAACAATTTATTGAGTATATCCACTGTGCTATTAGAATTAAAAATGAAGGCTATAACTTCTACCAATGTATATATACCTATGTAAATGCCTAAAGACATAACATATATACTTGCATGTACACCATTTGCATGCACCCATTTTTGAGAAAACTTACCTGGGGATGGGTTCAGGTAAATTTCCCACATGAAGTCAAATATTAAAAATCAGAGTGGACTATGCTCTGCCATAACTAAAGGTCTACAACAGTCATATGTAAGATTGTTGTTTGTAACATAAAATGCAATGCATTTTCAATTTCCTGATTTCTTTTTTAATCCTACCTGACCTTGGATTGTCTGAACACTGAATATTTTGGGCTATAGTACCAGTAATTTTTCCAAGTCAATAAAACCTTATCTGATTTACTAGATTATTTGATCTCACTACTGCACATTTCATGATACAGAATTGCTTTTTTTGTAACCTGACATCTTTTATCCCTTAATGCTGAAAGTCACAATAGCCTGTCCTTCAAGGGACATTGAGATAAGATATGTGACCCAGAACTGTGGCTACAAATAACATATTTCCCCATAGCATGGATGTAAGATCTTGTCAGTCAGGTAGACCACAAATCTTCTTGACCAAAGAATAATGCTCAGTGTTGGGTACTTTAAGCAAATATGTCCAATGAGAACCTTTCACTGTGTTTAATCTGCAGTATCTGATAAAGATATTTTATGCTTTGAATCATTAAGCCATTGGAATGTATTTTGGAGTCACAAACAACTGTCATTCTTTCCAAGTGTTGAGACCTCCTAAGTAATAAAGCCAATATGTAGTTCTACAGAAAAAATATGGAGATAGACCCAATACTGTCATTTGAATTATAAGACCTATGAAACTAGTTATAGTCATATGGTCCAATAATATCACACTTTTGTATTCTTAAGTTAGTTTAAGGTTTAAGTACTTATAGTAATATTACTTATAGTAATAAGTACTAAAACTATTCTTTAGGACTTTCAATTTTATGTCAATAAAACATTGCAAAGGTAGGAACAGGCTGAGGTTTCAGTCAGTATTCTCACTGTTGAGCCCCAAAATACCTGACAGTAATAGTTTAGAGAAAGGAAGATTTATTTACTTAAAGGTTTGGAAGTTTCAGTTAATTTTAGTCTGGGTCACAGCTATGGAGCTACTCAAGGCATGGCAGAAAAAAGCAGAGAGAGAGAGAGAGAGAGAGAGAGAGAGAGAGAGAGAGAGAGAGAGAGAGAGAGAGAGAGAGAGAGAGAGAGAGAGAGAGAGAAAGAGGGAGAGAGAGAGAGAGAGAGAGAGAGAGAGAGAGAGAGAGAGAGAGAAAAGAAGAAGAAGAAGAAGAAGAAGAAGAAGAAGAAGAAGAAGAAGAAGAAGAAGAAGAAGAAGAAGAAGAAGAAGAAGAAGAAGGAGGATATAGTCTCCAAGACCAAAGCCCAGGAACCTACCTTCTCTAGCCCCTTACCTACCCAATAAAGACATTAATTCATCAAAGATCAAAGGTTTTATCCACTGATGATATTAGAACATTTGTGATTCCCTAATTTCACCTCTGAACATTTTTACATTAACACATGAGCTTTTCCAGGAGGCAATCTAAATCTACACCATAATAACTAATATTTTGAAAAGTTTGTTGAAGATAAAACAGGCATTCTATTCTTCAGAACATTAGTTCTGTGCCATTTACTGGACACTGTAATAAAGTTGTACTCACAAAATCACAGTATCTAGTGCGGTGAGACTTGTAGGAGAGAGTAAGTTATAGTTGAGATAGCTCTTCTTTCTATATAAAAACTAAAGTCTTATAAAAGATAAATTATATTATGGTATTTTTCTGTTTAAAAAGTTTCCTTTGCAGCAGGGCGTGATGGTGCACACTTGTAATCCCTGCACTTGGGAGGCAGAGAAAGGAGGATTGCATAGGTTCGAAGCCAGCCGCGCTGGCTTAAGTTTCCAAATAAAAATATAAAAATAGGTTTGGAAGTGTAGCCCGGAGGTAATTTGTTCCATCCTTCTTTTTTACTCTGCTTTAGTAAAAACAGCCTTTTTTCTATTTCGTTGATACATTAGGAAACAGCTTTCTACTTGTTCTTTTTGTGTCTATTTCCAGAATATTCTTGGGGTAGTTACCTTTATGACTGACTCAGTATATTTAAGAGTTTTACTCAAATGCTAAAATTTTAACGGTCTTTCTTACCCATTCAAATGAAATATCACATATTCATATTTTCTTGCTCTCCTACTTGATCTACTTGATTTTCTCTTTAGTTCTCACCACTGATAATAATTTTATTTAAATTATTTTTCATACTGTTCATTTGTCTCCCCACAGAAGCATATATTGTATAACAGTTGCGATCTTGATTCATTTTTACTTTGCTTTTTAAAAGTAAATGTGCCCTTAGTGCCTCAATTAATGTCATGGCAGAATAGGTGCTCAATGAAATTTGTTGAAATGATAGATAAGAATGAGATTTTAAATCAGAACATATCATAATTAAGTTCTTATTCTACCATTGTAGAATGGTATTAGAATAATTATTTTGTCTGCATGAACTTAAAACTTTTCATTTACATAAACAGTAGTCTTTTACCAGCTTAATTGAGATACAACAAATGCTGTCATTTACACATATACCAAATATATATTCTGAAAAATCCTAACCTAACACTTCCATTTTCTATGAACCAATCCCCAGTCAACCAGTGATTTTCTTTATATTATTATATGTTTTTAAGTTCTAAGATTTTACATAAACAAAATAAGGCTGTACATTTATTTTTTTCCTGACTTTTAAACTTTTTTTTGGCAGTACTGGGGATGGATCCCAGGGGCATTCTACCTCTGAGAGACACCCCAGCCCTAATTTTTTAATCTTTATTTTTGAAACAGAGTCTCAGTTGTGAAGGGCCTCACTAAGTCGCTGAGGCTGTCCGTGATTGGTGATCCTCCAGTCTCCACCTTCCGAATGCTGAGATTACCAGTTTTGGGATTACAAATTTTCACCACCATGCCCAGCATTTTAAACTTTGTTTTAAACTACCTGAAAGTTTCCTCAAAAGTTGTACTATTTTGCCAGGCGTGATGGCACACGCTTGTAATCCCCTCGCTTGGGAGGCTGAGACAGGGGGATCGCGCAGGTTCGATGCCAGGCTTGCTGGCTTAAGAGACCCTGTTTCCAAATAAAAAAGTATAAAAATAGGTCTGGGAGAGTAGCCCGGAGGTAGAAGGGCTTCCAGGAACCCCAGTACCACCACCAAAAAAATAAAAAAGTTGTACTATTTGACATTCCCACCAACAATATATGAGAGTTTCACTTCTCCCTGTCTTCACTGACAGTTAATACTAAATATTATTTTTTGGTATTCTAATAGATGTGCAGTGGTAACCTTTTATGGTTTTAACTTACATTTCCAAATGAACATTGAAGTTGAACATCAGGCTGTCCATGAACCACGATTCTCCTGTCTCAGCCTCCCGAATACTGGGATTACATGCATGCGCCACCACGCCCGGTTTAAGAAGTATGTTTAGGAATGACAAATAATCTATAAAAATCAGAAGAAGCCTTTAAGTATAAATATAAAATTTATTTTTGAGTATGATATTTGACTTATAATGCTAATTATGAAAATACTGTCATCACCATTTCCAGGAAAAATTTAAGAATTTATAGTTGTGTGGTTCAGATAGATAATCATAATGAATCATTTTAAATTTCTTACTGGTTGAATTGATCAAATTGTGATATATTAACATGTATAAAGTTTTTATAAAATTCCTAACTCACAAAGTCATTCAAGGATTATATTTAGAGACTGAATTCACTACTTATAACCTTCATTATAGTCATCATGTTTTGTCTGTAGTTTGTGATGCTAAAAATATTTTCCCCTGTTGTTTCCTGGTGAAATATACACCAGTCATATCAAACTCATTGACTTTTATTCCATGAATGCTCATTTGGCAAGTAATCCTGTCCTATAACTTTAAGGAATGTGTTAGATTTTTGTTTTTCTCAAATCCAGGTATCCCCAAAACTCAACAATGAAAAATTGAGAAACTGAGAATTTAAGGAAAGGAGACTGGCTAGCCCAGGTTATCTCATTTCCACCATATTCCCTTAGCTCTCCCCTCTTGGGGCTCCACTATGAGAAAATAATTGCCAAGACCCAAAGGGCCTTTACACTCTTTTTTTTTCAGTACTAGGGATGGAACTCATGGGCATTCTACCTCAGAGCTACATCCCCAGCCCTATTTTTTATTCTTTATTTCGACACAGGGTCTTCCTGAGTTGCAAAGGACCTCACTCTGTAGCTAAGGCTGGCCACAAACCCAGATCCTCTTTTCTCAGCCTCCCAAATGCTGGGATTACAAGTGTGAACCACCACACCCGGTGTCTTCACTCTTGAGGTGGCCCCTGTTCTCCCTTGAAGGTGTATCCCCACTTTTCCTAAATAAAACCTTTGTCTTTGTCTCTGACTGGCAAATGCTAAAATTCTTGTTTATATAGAAGCCAAGGAAGGACCCAGAAGGTCCTGAAGTGAGTTACCCATCTCCATATCTGGAAACACATGAGACTATCCATGAAATTATCATGTTTTCCCATGACAAAAGAAAGTAAAGAAAGGGGAAGGCTTAGGGTTTCCATATCCCCTTCAAGGTCCAGTCCTCATTGGCCTCACTTCCTGCCACTAAGTTACACCTCTAATGGTTCAACCAATTCTTCATAGTGCCACATTTTGGCAATCAAGCCTTTACTCATGGGCCTTTAATATACTCCTAAACCATAGCAGGTTAAAATAGCAGGTTAGGTTTATAATAATATACTCCTAAATTATAGCAGGATATAAATTAAATAAAAATTAAGAAATATGGAATGGTTAATGAAGGTCAATTATTTTAATTTGCAACAAAATTAGGATAATTGTTTTATATTATTTCTTTAATTAATGGGTCAAAACCAAACATATAGTGAATATTAATCACAAATTTATAAATACTTTAGATAATTAAATAAATTACAGTGCTATTATTATCATTGTCAAACTTAATGATGATGGTAATTATATAGTAATAAGAATCATCTTGAAAAAAATCTTTTAAAAATATGAAAAAATTCAAGAGTACTGCTACCATAGGATTCCTGATTTATTTCTATTTTCCTTTCATCTTAATGATACACACACATGTATATAACATCAAAACACATATGTAACTTTTTATCATATTTATGACAGTGTAATTTTTTTTTTTTTTTTTTTTTTTTTTTTTTGCGGGATGGAACCCAGGGGCCAGACCTACACCCTTTGCCTTACTTTTTCTTCTTTATTTTGAAACAGGGCCTCACTAAGTAGCTGAGGCTATCCGCAAACCACAACTCTCTGGTCTCAGCCTCCAGAATGCTGGAATTACGAGCGTGCGCCACCATGCCTGGTTTGACAGTGTCATTTTTTTTTAATAAATAGTATCAAACATATCTCTTCCATAACAACTATGATTTTTTTTTCAGAATTCCTGATTAATTCTTAGGAATTCTCTTGATTGCTTTTGTGGCTTAAAAGGCATCATGGGAGCCATTATCCTCTACTATCTAATTAATATTGAGTGTAGAACCTGAAGACTTGACAAAAGAAAAATATTTCGGATCTTTCTTCACTCTGAACTTTGGTTGTGGACTTGATGTGTCCATTTTTCCATGGTTCTAGCTACTTTTAGATCTATTTTCCCTTGTGAAATCATCAAGCCCAGTGAAAGGTTTCTAGCTGTAACCAGTCCTCTGATAATTCAATATTCTTTTAAAAAATTTTTTCTTAATGCTTCTCAAAACTTTATTAATAGTATATTTGATTAAGTCATCTTCAGAATTTAAGGTGAATGTATTTTTATTATTCTGGTTGTACCCTGATATACAGCAGACTTGGAGAAACATTTAATAATATTACATGTAATACAACCGACACTGTCAAGTTTAGACAATTTGTTAATTGTCTAGACAATTCACAATTAACAAATCTAGACAATTTGTTAATTGTCTAGATTTTCAAAATGCATTAGAAGTGGAAACCAGTTTTATTAATTCTACAAATCTGGAATATATGCCTATAATGTTCTGTTTTTTTATAATACTTAGATGACCAAAACATTGTCTCCATTCTTCATAGTAACAGGTTGTTAAGAAAACTGTTTTCTTCCACATTTCTGTAAATTTAAATAAGTAGATTAAATAATAAGTATATATTATTATTGTAGTGAAGATCAGAGAATCTAGGAATGTATGATAATAAATCAGTTTACAATAAGCTTCATAGAAGAGATGAAATAATTTAAATTTATTATCTTGTAAATATATTTGAGGACAGCATATATATCTGCATCTTTAAAGTAAGGTAGGTTTATCCTTTTAATTCTGGTTTTCATCTATGGAAGATAGATTATTGAAAAATGGCACACAGATTCAAATAATGAAGCACTGTAAGTAATATTTTGTTTTTGTTATTGTTGTTCGTCAAAGTGGTATCTTCCATTGCTATTTATATAAGATCTTGAAATGATTGCCAAAGTCAAGTCACACAAGAATGAATGAAGAATCATAAGACATTAAGATTATATTATCAAAGAATATTGAATTATATTGAAAATTAAGCCCAGAACAAAATGAACTTTAAAACAATGTACAAAATAAACTTAGAGTATATATGTTACACACATAAGGGTTGCAAATCAACAACAGGTTAAACAACTAGCAAGGGATGCTGAATTCCATTCTCTACAGAACAGGAAACCATGAGGATCTTTGGCCCAAGTAAATAATGGAAAGAATCCTGTGAAATATGAAAGTAAAAGAATCAAATGAAGACAGCATTCCAGTCCACAGTGAAGAAGGGTTAGAAAACATAGTTGGGGCATAATTTATATGACAGGTTTATTCTTTCCTACTAAGATGCTAAGGAGGACACATAGCAACACCAGTCCAGGAACATGAGGTTTGCCAGGCTTTTAACACAACAGTACTGAGATGGGATGAGAAGTATAACAGGTATAGGTAGACCTCCCACGGGTGAGGATTCCTTGTTCAACCTTCTGTCGTTATAATCTGAAAAGCCAGAAATGATCTTTTGAGGAGAATATCAGTGCTCATATGGAAATATAAAAGTTACCCACTGTACTTGGTGAGAAACTATCGAATTAGGTGTAAAAAAAAAAAAAGGACACGGTTTCATCCTAAGTATCATGTTTCAATTATTTTCAACTTTTAGAATTTCCACATTGCCGGGCGTGGTGGCGCACGCTTGTAATCCCCGCACTTGGGAGGCGGAGACAGGAGCATCGCGCAGGTTTGAAGCCAGCCACGCTGGCGTAAGAGACCCTGTTCAAAAATATAAAATAGGTCTGGGAGTGTAGCCCGGAGGTAGAAGGGCTTCCAGGAACCCCAGTACCACAAAAAAAAAAAAAAAAAAAAAAAAAAAAAAAAAAAGAATTTCCACATCTTCTTACTATATTCAACAGCAACATCACCATACAAAACCATACAGAATGTCAGGGTTCTCCAGTCAAAGTAGCAAGCATAAAGAAATCAAATAACAACAAATGCTGGCGAGGATGTGGGGAAAGAGGAACTCTTTTACACTGTTGGTGGGAATGCAAACTAGTTCAACCACTATGGAGATCTGTGTGGAGATTCCTAAGAAAGGTGGGAATAGATCCACCATATGATCCAGCTATACCACTCCTGGGTATCTTTCCAAAGGAGTTGAATTCAGAGAACTACAGCAACATATGCATACCTATGTTCATAGCAGCACAATTTGTAATAGCCAAAATATGGAACCAACCCAGATCACCATCAACAGATGAATGGATAGCAAAACTATGGGAAATACACACAATGGAATTCTATTCAGCCATAAAGAAGAACAAAATTATATCATTTGAAAGAAGATGGAAAGCCCTGGAGAACATTATGTTAAGTGAGATCAGCCAAGCACAGAAGAAGAAGATACATATGTTTCCTCTAATATGCCCAAACTAGGAAACACAAAGAATACCAGAGGGACTCCAGATATTGAAGGGGAAATACTAGCTAAGTTTGGATGGTAAGATAGGAGAGGAGGAAGGCCGGTCTCGATTAATAAGGGTCTACACTTGAACATGTGTAAAATTATGAATAAGACATGGTTAACCTGGACAACCATTGGTGTGTGTGTGTGGGGGAAATGTGGGCGGGGGGGAGGGCACCAAATATAGTGTAAATGTATACTATTTATGTTCAATAAAAAATTGTTATATATAAAAAAAAAAAAAAAAGAATGTCAGGGTTCTATCTTGATTTTTTTGACTTTTGCTTACCCACATTCTCAGCTGACAAAATTATTGGAAAAAATGAGTTAATGTACAAAAATAGGCACAGAGTAATTGACATCAAAGAGTATATGCAGGAGTCCTCCAAATCCTTAGAGATAAGTTCTGTTTTTTCCCTACATGCTTGTAATTCTAGTTCTTGGGAGACTGAGAAAAGAGGATCATACAGGTTCGAAGCTAGCCTCAGCTACTTAGCGAGGTTCTCAGCAACTTAGTAAGCTGCTGTTTCAAAATAAAATATAAAATAGGTCGGGGATGTAGCCCAGAGGGAGAGGTCCCTGGGTTCCATCCCTAGGAACAAAAAAAATAAAATAAAATTAAATAATATATTAGAGTCTACTTTGGATTTCTAAAGCTTTGTTGTAAAATATTATTCAATGTATAAGTGTTTTTTGCCTAAATTAACATGATATTTATTTAAGAGGTTTTAAGGCAAGATTTAAACATTTTACCACATTGCACATTTATTACAAAATGACTTGAAAGTCATAAAAATATGCATCCATTTACTTATATAAATTTTCTATGTTTAAGGACAGATAAATAAAATGAGAGTATTTATTAGCTGAACTAACACAAAACCCTCCTCCAAACTTTCTCAAACTGTGACAACATGAGTACTTTTAATCTGTACTTTTGAGTGGTAAATAAATGTTAGGGACTCAAAGCATTATTTTTATGCTTTTAATCCTTCATTAATAAGTTCTGTAGCAGGGTACCCGCATCTTCCCTGGGAAGTGCTTGCTTTGCATTCCTTTTTGCCTGAGAGTTTCTTTCCCAGCAGTGTCTCAGAACTGACAGTTTTGCTGGTAGTGATAAGAGCTTGCGACCTCAGAAGCATGCTGAGTCCACCAAGGTTTTTTTTAAAAAAAAAAAAACACAAAACAAACAAACAAACAAAAACCAACCAAATCCCCACACCTATAATATCAAAAGAACAGCATGACGTTGACAAACAGAAAGAATTGCAGTTGAGGTAAAAAGAAAAAAATAGCAGGTAAATTAATCATAATCTAGTCTTACCTTTGTGGAAGGCTGAGCTGGGCTATTTTGTGTTATAATTGGTTCTACTATTAATTTCTGGTTTTTCCTTAAATTTTTGATGACAACCCATAACAATAAATGCTGTTTATTAATGAGGTAGAAATATGTGGAAAACTTTGCTAAAACTGTCACTGAAGCATGTTTCTAAAATGCCTTGAAATATGTCCAACTAATATATTCAGGAATAGCTGAATTCGGTTGGTGACAACTAATGAACGATTAAATGGGCCAAACATTATCTGCTCCAACAGCTTGTAGATGTTAGCAATCTGCATTTTCCTTTTTTTTTTTTTTCTTAATCGGGGGATTTTTATATGAGATTTTCTGTAGACCCAAGAGAGGAAGGAATCTTTTATTTTCTCGTTTTCACAATGATTAAGGGCAATCCAGGTTTCTCAGGTGTCCCCAACTGTGCTTACAGATATGATTCCATAATAGGATTAACCACGATGGCGTAGCCTCTTTCCTATTACCTCAGATATAAGAACTGCAGTCTGTCAAAATAATCCTTCTAAATATTTCTGGGGCATTTTTTATGTTCTCATGAGCATGGCTTCTCCTGCCAGTCATATCTGCTCTTAAAGGCTTATTCTAAGGGTAACCTTATCCAAAAAGCATCTCATCTTTTGCAGAAGAAGTAGCAGAAGTTTCCAGGGTACCAGAGATATTTTCTTTCTGCTCTTCTTATCCTCTTCACTTCCCTCCCTAATTCTTTTCTCTCTCCGTCCTTCCTTCCTTCCTTCCTTCCTTCCTTCCTTCCTTCCTTCCTTCCTTCTTTTGTTTCTCTTTCATTGACAAATTGGATCCTTCTTTTTCCTTGGTTATCAAAAATAGATTACTATTTCAAGATATCTATACTATAAGTACTTACAATTTCATTATTTTCTTTTTCTTCTGTGCATGTAGTCAACATAGGTTCAGGAATTTCTATACATCTAAAAGGTATAATGACGATTATTAATTTAAAATTTAATAGACATGAGTATTAGATGTTAACTCATGATGACATATTCAAAATCTTTCAAAAGTGTTTGCAAAAATTCAATGTGCATAAATTCTGCATTTAAAACATTTTTTCTTCTCATATTCTAGGGGTGATTTATTTAGTCATAAATTAGGTTCAGATTCTTGTTTTATATCTGTGTCTGCAAGAAAGGCAGAAGGAAGAGAATAATAAAGCAAAAAGAGCATGAATTAATGAAATTTAAAGCAGAAAAGCAATAAAACAAAGCAATGTTTTTTAAAAATATAAACTAGAAAGACTGGTAAGGAACAGAAGATAATTTGTTAAAGAGGTTAATAAGTCAGTACTAAGAATAATTCTAACCATAATATATTTGATCACTTAGATAAGATGTAATAATTCTTCTAAAACTTTAAATTGTCACAATTGACCCAATACCACATAGGTACTATGATCATCAATAATGTACAGTTGACCCAGTACATCTCACCATAAATTCTACCAAATATTTAATAGAGAAATCAAACCAATCCCCTATAATTTTTGTTCATTTTCAACTATAATGTTTTTCTTAATTTGCCAACATATGGACCACTGCAAATTAAATTCTTTATTCTTTTGCAATTTCCCCTCGCCGCTCCACAACCAAAGCAGAATCCTAAGAGCTTCAATCAAATCATTACCTAATTTTCTGTATTTGTAGGACAGAAAAATGTGATGTTTAACTATATAATTCTGGAGAGGAGCTAATAGAAGGCTGATGATATAAAAACACACATATTTGTTTTCCTTTGCCTCATACAAAAAAAAAATCCACTACCATAAAAAGACAGAACTTTTCAGGAATGGCCCTGTTTCATCCTATCATTGAAAACCAACCTAAATCTCTTCAACTTTAATGCCCACTCATTACTGCACAGAAAAATGTAAACATTAACTCTGTAGATTACATGTAA
Source organism: Muscardinus avellanarius (assembly GCF_963383645.1). Taxonomy (NCBI): domain Eukaryota; kingdom Metazoa; phylum Chordata; class Mammalia; order Rodentia; family Gliridae; genus Muscardinus; species Muscardinus avellanarius. The sequence goes on along the minus strand of NC_137789.1, from coordinate 30,110,482 downwards.
TCTCAACTTTTTTATGTTGTATCAATTCACTTTAAATATTATGAAAATAATGAGTTATTGTTGTTTGAGTAAATTAAGTATATGTATGAGTATACACACACACACACACACACACACACACACACATATATATATATATATGATATATGACATATCATGAAATATCATAATCAGTCTCAACATTTCTTTTTTTGAATTTTACTAGGTCAGTACACAATCTGTTAAATTAATAGCCTTCATAAAACTACTTTCATAAAATTGAAGCAGTAGAGTAAAATAGAAGTGAGAGTTTTAGGATAGAGCTTTTTCTGCAGATCTCAGGAAAGTGGTAATTAATTTTACATTAACAATTGTAATATGTGTTTTTCTACTGAGTCATGAACATTTTTTTTACTTTTAGCCTCCCTTATAGACCTATTCTTCTAGATAAACTAATCTTCATTCTTTTGCCAAAAGCTTTCTATTAGATAATAACTTTATTGCTGGAATAATTTAAGAAAAGTGACATGATAAAACTGTAAAATAATTTTTTAGCCTGATGTGAATATTGGTTAAAATAGAGGAATTGCCAGGTGTGGTGCATACCTGTAATCCAAGTGCATGGGAGGCTGAAACAGAAAAATTGCAGGTTCCAGACAAGTATCAGTAACTTTATCAAGACTCTCAGCAACTTGGTGAAACCCTCTTTCAAATTTAAAAAATAAATAAATAAAAAGGGTTGGTTTGTAACTTGGAGAGAGAATACACCTGTGTCTAATCTCCAATACCAAACAATATATAAAAATAAAAAGAATTAATTTTGCTTCAGTTTTTAAACATTCTTTTCATTTTTTTCTTGCAAAATACTGGTAGGCACATTATAAACAAAATACACATATAATAAAAATATAATTCAGTCCTCTAAATATCTACCAGGCACCTGCTTTAATTCTTAAAATAAAATTATTATTCATTTAATACTATTATTCTTCATCCTTATTGTGTGCTTTATTTCTCCCTCTTTAATAGGGCATTTGTTATTACCATAAATATTTTAATATATGAAATATCAATTAAATGTTATATACTTCCATACATTTTGACCTTTATTTTCTTTATATAAAAAGCTATTTTAGTTGATTTATAAACTAATTCCTTATGAAAAAAATAGATATAACCAGGCACAAACTATATGTACATATCACGTCTTTCTGCCTTTTCCCAGAATTTCACCTTATGTGAAGTGCCTTATCTCATTTTTGTAACTATGATGCTTATTTTAAATCTCTTTTTCTCTCTCTTTCTAATCTCTGTTATATTTTTAATTCTTTGCAGGTCAAAATTTTTTAAAAATATTTTTCTATGTTGGAGGTTGAACCCAGGGTCTATAACAGGCAAGTTCTGTCACTGAACTACATTCCCAGCCCAGAAAAAATATTTTTCATGAAAGAGAGTAAGCATGAGAAAATAACTGATTTTAGAATTCTGTTAAAAGTTATATTACTTATTTTTTATCTTTGATATGTTCATTTGTCAAAAGGTAAGAGTAATATCACATAATCTTGTATTGTATAAATGAAATTATACACATAAATACCTAGTCTTATGTCTGACACATAGAAAATATTCAGTACAACTTGGTTTATTTTATACTTAATTAAACAAAATTAGTATTTTAACTAATCTAGTATTATTGGTATTAGCATTCACCAAATATTATACAAAAGACATAATGCTTGGCATTGCAAAATGAATAAATAAATAAACTGACCAAAATAGCACAATATTTTTACCTCAAGGAAATTTCTGTTCTTTTTAAAGGATAGGACAAACAAAACAAAAAACTGACATATTTTTATGTTTCAATACCAGAAGAAATATCATTACGGCAATGTCATTAATTATCAATAATTTAGAGAGAAATTTGGGTACTTTACAATTTTCAGGTATTCAAATAAAGAAAATGAAAGTCATAATTCTGATCATTAGAGACAGAACTTTTTCAAATATTGCCTTAAGATTTAAAAGTTGCTGATAATAAGACAGCAAGACTGCAATCAGGCTTTAGAAGCACTAATCCTTCAATAAATATTTTGAACATTTCTGTTTTCCCTCAGGAAAGGTAGAAAACCATCAAGGCATCTGAGTGTTCCCCAGCACAGTAAGGGAGCTGTATTTTATACTAATCTGTTGCCTATTTTATGAAGATCTAGAAGGGAGAAACCTGAAACTATCATACTTCCCTACATAAAGATGATATGGAGGAGGAAATGCTAATTGCACTGATTTGATCAGTGTACACTGTATGAATGAGTTGATTTCACACAATCTGTACAATTATTGTATGTTAATAAAAAAATAAAAATAAATTGATAGCCAGGCGTGGTGGCGCACAGTTGTAATCCCAGCATTTGGGAGGCTGCAAACAGAGGATCGTGGTTTGCGGACAGGCTCAGTTACTTAGTGAGGCCCTCTGTAACTTAGTGAGACCCTGTTTAAAAAAATAAAGGATAAAAAATATAGGGCAGGGGCTGTAGCTCAGAGATCGAATGCCCCTGGATTCCATCCCCAGACCCACCCCCACACACAAAGATTGATTAAATTAAATAAAAAATAAAAAATAAATAAGGAAAAGACCTTTGTGTTACTAATGATCTGAATTCAAACTGCATTTATCATTGTGTATTATGATACAGCTTTGGTTGAAGTCTCAAACCTGGCAATCAATAATTGAGAGCAGTGGTTCTCAAAAGTTAAGCCCTCAGCCAAGAGAACTGTTATCACTTGGGATATTTTTGGGAAGTCGGAATCTGTGGCCTCACCAGAGACCTACTAGACTGTAAATTCTCAGACTGAGAATTGGCACTCGGTGTTTGAGTGTTTTGTCTAAGTGATTCTGATTCAACAGACCTCAATAGTTTCTTCTGTGGCTTGCCTTCTCCACTTGAGAATTCAACATACTACATTTATCCTTCAATTTCAAACGTCTATGGAATAAAACATGTATTATCCAAAATGAAACGTATTTGAAAGTAAGTCATAGTTCCATTTATAATTATACAGGGAAAACTGTTGCAAACACTTATTTTTTATGTGGGTATATTTTTATGTTAGGGAAATTTTAGTTACCGTAATTAGAGGGTTCTTGTTCCTATTCATTATTGGTTTGACTGGATGGATTTCTATTTTTCCCGCTTAGAACATGGAGAGTGAACTTTCAGAAGTGGTATCTGCTAGAGCCTAAGTATATTTTCTTTCTCTCAACCAGGGATAATATAATGACTGAACAGTTAATTTTTCACAGAAATGGTTGACATTTTCTTCCTCTTCCTCTTGTGTGTTAAGGGCAACTTCGATTATCTATAATGTGACTTTTAGTCTAATTGATGGGTCTAATTCACCTCAAGTACCAGAAAGGAGTTGATGGTTTCATCATTTTATCCAAGTGGTTTCAGTTTCAAAAAGAAAGTTCCATGAAGTAGTCTAAAGAATTTTATCAGTTGATTGTCTCCTGGTTTTGTATTCTCTTGAACTTTCAATTCAATAACTTCCTAGTGGAGAAATCTGCCATCTGTATTCCATGGTAAGATGTAACACTAGCTATTTGTTACTGAACTTCTGGTCAGTAAAATCCTGGATAAGAAAGAGTGACAGAGTCACAACAATGTCTTCAAACTTCCAGCCTATCCCCTGTCCATTTATCATCTCAATGTAAAGGCACAGCTATGGTTACACTTTGAAAGGATCATCAGCCAATACCAATATGATCTAATATTACATATATTTGGCTTGGTAAGTGACCTTGACATAGAAGATCTCAGTCCTGATGTCCTGACATAATTTTTAAGCCATGTAATCGTATAGGACAAATGCCTGCAAACCAATCAGTGCTTCTTCAATAGAAGTGAAGTCCCCTCCTCATCACCTGCACACTAGGAGTGCAGGATCTGTGAAGTCTACAAGGGGCAAGGACCTTGAGGACCACGAGCTTGACTGCATTTCAAGGCAAGCTGTGTGAGCTTCATGTCAATCCTTCATTTTCTAGTTTCTTCTATTATTGTTAATGTATTTAATCTATAACTCTTGTTGGTTAAAAGAGTACTATGTGACATCAAAGTGATTTATTAACAAAATTGGATTAAAATTGTGAGAAAATAGCTATAAGGTGATCATATAGATAGCATGTGTTGGATAGGTTGTTTAATATTTTTATCAACTTTTTTTTTCAGTATTATATATGGAATCCAGAGACATTCTACTTCCGAGCTATACCACCAGCCTTCTTTTTTTTTTTTTTTTTTTTTGGTGGTACTGGGGTTCCTGGAAGTCCTTCTACCTCTGGGCTACACTTCCAGACCTATTTTATTTTATTTTGAAACAGGGTCTCTTAAACCAGCACGGCTGGCTTCGAACCTGCCCGATCCTCCTGTCTCCCTCCGCCTCCCAAGCTCTGGGATTACAAGCAGGCACCATCACACCTGGCCACACCAGCCCTCCTTTTTACCCTTTATTTTGAAACAAGGTCTCAATGAATTGCAAAGGGCCTCTGGGTTCTACCCCCAGTACCACACACACACACACACAAAATAAATAAAATAAAATAAGCTTACTATCTTAAAAGTAAATTCAAAATGTTTCAAAGATCTGGAGTTTGTACTTTGAATTATACCATTCAATAAAAAGCAATATCAAACAAATTATGTTTTTTATTTCTTATATCTCTAACACTATTTCTGTCTCTGTGATTAAAGCAAAAGGGGAATATTTATTATAAGAATGATTAGTATTCATCACTCACATTTCACTATATTATGATTTATCTCTATTTCATCTCATACATGTTCATCAAAACTTGAAATCAAATTCTCACTTCTATTTTGCTTTGTTTTATTTATATACACATATGAATATGTGTATACATGTGTATATGGATGAATAATATCAGGAAGATGATATTATAATTATAATTCAATGGTTCTGATTATAATGACAATTGGATTTTCATTAATAACAGTTACTAAAGTTATAATCTGATTTTATCACTTGATTTGAACAGATTCTTTTAAAGGTGCTTGGAGATATTTTGGTACTAGTTAATAGAATCAATATGCCTAACTTTAAAAAAGTCATCTTCTTAATAATTATGAAATGATTTGTGTCAAAATATCTAATTATGAAAATCACATGCTGATAATTTAGCTTTCTATTTCTTTGTTTGGCATCTCCATACACATAACTTCCTTTGAGACACAAGCAGTCACACACACAAAATGCTTGGATTATGCCTATTCATCTTTCAAATGTCATCTCTTTTAAAAAGATTTTTCTTCCACTTTCCTACAAATAATGTTTTTCTCTTTCCTAGATTTCTCAGTATTTAGCTACTAGGTTATAGTATTCTTCTTTTCATACTTAATTTTAAGTTTTTAAAATTCTTATTTCTAACATTAGTCTATAAATCAGTTTTATTCTAGTGTTTAAAATCAGAATTTGACTTCTGTGTAATCCACAAATGTAACAAAAAGTATGTATGAATTTTATATATATGTGCAAACATATATATATATGTGTGTGTATACATATATGTATATATAGTTTGTGTTTTTATGTTTTTGTATATATGCATATATACATGTAAACATATATACACATATATACATATAAATATATATGTATATATACATAGAAACACATATATATTCAGTATATTATTAAATGCAAAAGGTTAAAGTTATATTGAGTATAATTTTATTTGAATGCTATGTCCACATATATTTATGCACTTATTATGAATGCTCAGTTTTAATGAGTAATTTATCATAAATCTGTGTTTATGTATCTTCATTTATATATTTTGTATTTAAATAATTTTAGAAAGAAGAAACAGTGTAATTGTAAAAAAATGGCTTTATGAAAAATAGTAGATTGAAGCCAGGTGTGGTGGCACATGCTTGTAATCCCAGTACTTGTAAGGCTGAGACAGGAAGGATCACAGGTTCCCGGCCAGCCTTAGCTATTTAGTGAGGACATCCATAACTTATTGAAACCCTATTTTAAAATAAGGGAAAACAAAAATAGGGATGGGAATGTAATTCGGAAGTAGAATGCTCCTGGGTCAATCCCTCATACATCAACAACAAAAAAATAAAAATATATGAATAAATCTTAAAATTATATGCTTCACAGTCTTTTAGAAGAGGTGTTAGCATAAATAATTGTAATGTAATGAGGCAACTAATACATGTTTGAATTATAAAACACAGATGGCTTTTCTGCTCAATCTCAATATTATAACACAACTGAAGCTATAACTAGATCTATGTCAGTGTATATTGTATTATAAATTTCAGTGTGCTCTTGATATGAGATTGTTTTTTAGAAGGTGTGCTTGGTTTTGGCTTAGAAAAAAGTGAAAGAACCACTCATTGTATCTGTAAAAATTTCTTGTAGCAGTTTATATTTTTATATGTAACATGTTCCCAAATGGATTAGAAAACTTCTGATTAGATCAATTGTCATATTTTAAAATTGCATAGTAAAAGGAGTACTTAGGTTATAGGTTAAGGATGAAACTATGAAGAAATGAGTAAACATAGACTTTTTTCAGTAGATGTGAATTGTTAGGAGTAAGAAATTACTGTAAAACATTGTACCTGGAGTGTGGAACTACTAGCAAAGTATCTGACCTTATTTTCAGATTTATATCTGTTTTCTGATTTTCTATTTTCAGTGTGGTGTTTGCCTATAAGTTAGGGTATTTCATATCCTATTTTCCTTGTTTTCCATTGTCTTTCCTTCGGTTTTTTTATATGACATCACAGAATTTGTATCACAAACTAGATTTCTATTTCTGAACATAAAAATTCTTCACAGTTTTATGGTTTGAACTAACAAGAACAATGAAAATACCTGAAAAAAATTCAGAGATCACATTATCTCCTGTTGATAAACTTGCCTGCTATCTTCTTATAATCATGCAATTAGTTACTTTTCAATAGCATTTTATTTAAATGTTAGAATTAAGACAGAATTCGGGACAATGCTGGCATGCCTCAACTTTTGCTTCTCTGAACTTTGCTATTCCCTTGTGTCATGTGCTCCACGTTATTGCAAATACAGGATGCTTCTGTGTTGGGAGAAACTCTTCACTTGGGTTCACATGAGGGTCCTCACCGTCTTCTTCAGAGTGTAGTTGTTTCCTTTACATCATTGGCTATGGTATCCTATGTTTATGTTTCTGATAAGATCACTTAGTTTAAAGCAGTGAATATGGCTACTTAAGACAGTGGAACCAGGAAGACACATAAAACTCAGGTAGCAAATCAATGCAAACTAAAAAAATAAATAAATAAACAAAAATAGCTATTTGTCCTTAATGTAGAGATGAAAAACTTCCTACAGCACAAATTTTAACAAACTTTATTTAATAAAGTGTTATGTCTTGACTTTCATTAAGACTTATGACTTAAAGCAGGCTTATGGCTCCAGGATTTCACTATTTGAAACTTTTTTAAAGACCCATATAGTTTTAATTCTAAATTGGGAGAGACAATTTAGAATTATTGAGTATTAAATTATACATGTACATAATTATAATTGCATACATGTATATGCATGCATATATATTGCACAGATGCATACATCCCTAAAGAGTAATTATTTACATTTTGTGGAATCTGTCTCATTTCCTCCTGAGAGACCCTATATTAGTCATGTTTCTAATTTTTCTTTCCATATTTATGTTTATGTCAAGCAACATCTTCCTTTGTGAATTCTGTGTTCTTCATCTAGGCACCATGATTGGTCAGATGCCTCTCCATTTTTATACTGTTTAAATATTGTTTTCATTATTTTTTATTTGTTCATTTTGTCTGGGGCAAGCACTCCACTGTAACATTTTAAAACTCAAGGATGAAATCTTATACTTTTGTCACTAGTTCAGAGCCAAGTAACTTGAATGCTCATACACTTTGAGGCATAAATAAATTGTAGATATCTTAGATAATGTTTTTTGTGATTGATTATGTTTTTCAGTTTCTGTTGCAGGGTCATTTTCAAATATATTTTTAGTCCTTAAATAATGATTCCAGTATAAAATGAACAGCTTATTCCTGGGTATTAAAAAGTAATTTTAATATATTGATCAAGACAGTGTGTATTAGTAACAAGTAGATTAAAAAAATCAAGGGAACAGTTCCTGTAATCCCAGCACTGGGGAGGCTGATACAGGAGAATTGCAGGGTTGAGGCCAGTTTTAGCTATTCAGGAGACTTTCAGCAACTTAGCAAGACCCTCTGCAACTTAGCAAGATTCTGTTTCAAAATATAAAATTACAAGTGCTAGGAGATATTAGCACAGGGTTAGACTAGCCCTGGGTTAAATCCTCAGCACAAAAAGAAAGGAATAGAGAAATAAAAAATAGAGACTCCAGAAATGGACACAAATTTTGTTAGTTGATATGATAAATGTAAGAATGCAATTCAGTGGAGATATGATATTCTTTCCCCCAAATGTCATTGTATATTTAAATAACAAATGGAATTACAAAGTGAAGAACCCATGAAAGAAATGGAAGAGCCAGAGGAGTAAAAGTCAGGTTTTAAAAGTTATATTCTAATATTCTAAGCCTGAATCTTACTACCCAATGGCAAGAAATCACTGCTGCACCTAAAAAACTCAAAAGGGTGTGTGTGTGTGTGTGTGTGTGTGTGTGTGTGTGTGTGTGTGGTTTGGCGTCACACCACAGACCTCCTGCACTTTGAATGTAGGTATTTCTGCTCCTGAAGGGACATCTGTGTCTTCCACCTGACGTCAAAATCTCAAGAAAGTGAATGGCATTGGCAGTATATAAACATGTTCTAGAGTATGTACAGTAATGTAGATTATCTAGTTGATATGTATTTGAATTATCAGTTTAGCTGAGATTTTTTGTGATCAACCTGAAAAGCAGTATTAGTTGTTCCAACACCAGAGCTTTCTTCACAGCAAAGCGTTGTGGTTTAAATTTGTAGAGAATTCAAAAAGTCCTGGGAAACTTTAGATAATACAGATTGCTATGAATAGGAGAGGACCAGAGAGAGTAGATATTTAAAGAGGCTAATGCTTAAAACAAGAAAGTTTTTTTTTTCTTTTTACCTCTAAATTTGTGTCTAGTGGCTCTGCACAATTATGGAGATTAAGCAGTGACCTGGGCCAAGCTTCTTCATGGAGCAGGTAAGTAATATAGTCAGAGTAAGGAGTTGTCTCAAATTGCCTTGAATCAGAAACAATTGTTCCAAGTATCTCAAATAAAATATAGTCATTGGAATCATAGGATACTTTCTTATAAACCAGATTTTACAGCGTTCCCACTAATCAAAAAGCTGTGGCAGAGGAGAAAAAATAAATATGGCTGTTCATTTGGTGAGGATTGATTGGCAAGTCTCCAAATGGTCTAATGCTTTCATTAGCTCATATCTCAAATAAACATTTTTTCCTAGGTCCTTCAAATTGTGCATAAAAGACATCTTGCTGCAAAACCTAATCATGCTTCATCAAATTCCATTATGTATTTAATTAAGATATTAATGAGACAACTCTAAAAATGAATGAGAAATTAACTTACTAGTTTATTGGTAATAGCCAAAATGATTAGAACCCCCTCCACTTTCGCGCATCACACAGTACTTGGCAAATTAATTTTCACTTATTGTTTTAAGTACTCTTCTCTATTATTTGTTAGAACTCTTAATATATCATCTAAGAACAATTTAGAAAAGGCTCATTTAACCTTTCAAAACATAACAGTGTAATTTCTAACAGCATTTTGCTCTTTCTGAAATTGAGTTTATTAACACCCTTCATATTTAAGTTTCATGGTCCCTTCATTTATATAGTTCTTAGAAATAAGAGATTTGTTCACATCTATGATATTAATCACAATTTATTTTCCTGATAAGCAATTTCCATTTAAGCTGAAATATTAATGATGTTATCATTAAATTCAAATTTCCTTTTTTAAAATAATATATAACATGTTATATAGAGAGTTTGATGTTAGTAGAAACTCGTGTTATAGAATTAAATGATAAATTCATAACTTTTTTTTTTTGGTGGTGCTGGGGTTCGTGGAAACCCTTCTACCTCCAGGCTACACTCCCAGACCTATTTCTGTAATTTTATTTGGAAACAGGGTCTCTTAAGCCAGCGAGGCTGACTTCAAACCAGCGTGATCCTCCTGTCTCCGTCTCCCAAGCGCTGGGATTATGAGCTTGCGCCACCGTGCCCAGCTAAACTAATAACATTTTTATACTAAAATATTTTTAAAAGCAAAATTATAAAAATTAGAAAGTATAAAATATAAATAAAAATTTTCAAGTAAATGATATAAATTCAACTATAATTTATACACACACACACATATATATATGCAATTGTTTTAGTTTTTAATATATAAATTTAAGTGTAGAAGAAATATTTATGATCATAAAATAGAAACATTAATAATAACCAAATAACTATTAAAAAGTAGACAAAAATGTGAACATGTGAACAGTTCATTGAAGATGATTGATAGCAGATAAGCACGTGAAAAATACACAACATTTGTCATTTGGGAATTACAAAGGGAAACAGTAATGGGGTGGCAATACATAGATATTAGAATGGCTAAAATCTAGAATATTTACAAAAGCAAACACTGGTGAAGAAGTGGGATGAGAGGCTCTCATTCTATATATCAAGCAATCACACACCTTGGTTTTTATTAAATTAAGTTGAAAAGTTAATTCCACACAGAAATCTCAGCATGGATGTTTTCACTAATTTCATAATTTCTCCAAACTGGAATCAACCAAGGCGTCTTTCAATAAGTTAATAAATAAACTATAGTACATTCATACCATGGAATATTATTCAGTGATATAAAAAGATGATATATCAAGCCAATAAAATAGAGGGACCTTAAATGTATATTAAGAAAAACACTCTGCAAATGGCACTTAGTATAGGCTTCTAAATATATGACTTTATGGAGAAGAAAAAAATGTAGAGAGAAAATAAAAACGTGGTTTGGGGATATGAAAGAATGATAAATAGATGGAGGGTAGGGGATACAGCAGTGCCACTGCTCTGTTGGTATGATCCTGTAAAGGAGAATTTGATTCACAGCTTTAGATATTCCTCAAAATGTAGAACTGTAATGCAACTAGTAGTAGTGGAGTGTGCCATGGATCTTGTCCTCTTGTTCAAACTGGTCTCCAAAATAAAGAAATCCTATGAGAATGTAATGACCTCACTACTCAATACCTTTGAGCTGATTCCCCCTGCTTGTTCCTCTTCACCTGCAAAAATTGTGCCAACATGCATTCATTTATTAACAGCTTAAAAGAACAAAATGGGATGAATTAAAGAAAACCAGCAATTTTGCTGTGCTTTTGAGTAACATTTATGTACATCTCAGTTGTAGTTTATTATACCACACCTTTATGCTTGTGTGTGAATGTGTTTACTTATATATGTATTTATATATAATGATGCAATAGCATGGGCCTTATGTGAATTTAAAATTATGTGACTACTAAAAATGTTATATTTAATTTTTTGTGGTACTGGGGATGGTACTCAGGGAAATTCTACCTCTGAGCTATACCCACAGCCCTATTTTTTATGCTTTATTTTGGAAAAGGTCTTGTTGAGTTCCAAAGGGCCTAAGTAGCTGAGGTTGTCCATGAACCTGTGATCCTCCTGTCTCAGCCAATAAGTACTGGGATTACAAGCATGTGCTACCATGCCCAGCTTCAGCCACCTTTTTATTTTAAGTAACTGAAAAATATTTAAACTGATAGGTTACGTTTTCTTTGGCTAGGAGCAGATGGGGCCATATTTTTAAATTCAGTAATGACTGTTTAATTCTAGAAACACATTGTAGAAAGGTTGTAAAGTTCATATTAAAAAACTAAAAAAAATTTAATCAAAAAAGAATTGTACAGAAAATTTTAATCAAAATTTCCAAAGGCTAAAATAGAACTGTGTAGAAATTCTGTGTAAAACTATGATCTGAATGTGAACAGGTTTATTTTGAATTTTGATATACATTGAAATTACATCAAAGAATTTAAATAGAATGATACTGAAAATAATGTGTGACTATTTGAATAATAGTAGTGATAAGAGGAGCCTGACAAATTCACATTGATACTTTTCCTTATTATAGAATCTTGGTCCTCATGCCCAAATATAAGAAAATAACTATGTTAATGAAGAATTAAACTTAATGGTCACAGAACTAGATTTTTTTCATTTTCTTTTTTCATGTAGAATTTTAAGTTTAAGAAAAAATGGAAATTACTGTCAACTCATCTGTACTCATAAGTGAAAGTATGTCACTGAGAAGATATATCATGAAAAATAGCAATGGGTATTTTCAAAATATATATAACATCAATGCTAATTTGTTGATCAATTACTATACTTAAAATAATTTTAACTTAATGTGATTAATTATATTAAAATGTACTCATATTCTTAAATATCAAATGCTTTATAAAGAATTCAAATGTTTTACTCATTATAGAAATGCATGTAGTAAGGAATGTTAGATTTCACCAAATTCTACATTCATAAATATAAAGTCTATTTATTCCTAAAGTATTTAAAACTTTCTACCTCTATAACTTATTCAAAAATCTAAAACAGACATCAGATATAAATGAAAAGATCTTTGAAAATACTGCTCAGTAGCTAATTTCACTAAACATATATATTTTTAGTTTTTTATGGTATGAAGTATTCGTGGATGTGGAAAAACTCAAATTTTTTTTTAGCTTTAGAAAAGGCTCTGTGATACATTAAAGTTACATCTGAAAAGAGTTAATATAAATCTCAATTGCAAAAGAAATTTTATTGATTTTAATTGTTAAAATATACTAAATAAATTTATGTAGATAATGCAATTGCACATAGCTTTTATTCTTTTATTTGCTTGATGATATTTGAATCAGTTACATAAATTTGTTTTGTTCTGCCAAATAAAATTATCCTTAGAATGACAAAATATACTATAAATAGCTTTGTATTGGAAGTGAGATGTCACTAGGTGTTGGAGACTGTGGTGAAATTTTAATCTAGCTGAAAATTTAATCTAACCTCATCATTAGAATTGTATTTACCAACCACAAGGCTGACAAAGACTTGTCTAGGGTTGAACATTCTTAAGGGTCTTTTGGTATAACAATGAGGTAATGCCTCTGGAATCCAGACCTTAACTTTCAACTTTGGAACTATCATGTTGATACTAAAATTTGTAAAATTGCATATAAATTTTTATATAAGCAGATACTCCTTTCTGGGACACTAAATCATTCTAGCTTCACTTCAGAGACTTTCTTAAAGATCTATGCTTAGAGCAACTTTTGATAGTATTAATATTTCACTCCAAGAATCCAGAGTCACAGTTTATTGCATTTGATACTGATCAAGTACATTTTCTACTAAATTATCTAATAGAAAGACTGTGACTGTCACACAATAAAGATAAAACTACTTTTGTTTCTGATTTCCCCTTGTTATGTGGCATAAAGCAAGCATGACTATAACTTCTGTATTATTTGTAAAAATGTATTTAGATATGAATGCACAGTGGACTCTGAGTTTGAATGTAATATAAATTAAGATGTCGGCATTTATTGAATACTCCTAATAAAATGACTTTGACATTCTTCATATATATGCACATATATGTGCATATACACATAACACTCTATACATATATATGTGGAATAGAAAGGTCAACATTTTCTGTCTGTATTGATTAATATCAGACTTTACTTGAACATATTCTTTCATCTTTCACTTTCTGTAGAAATTCCATTACAGAAAAATCATTTAACTTTACTTCACATAACTATTACCATAACACTTTTAATGTTTTTCACATTTCTGTTCTCAGTTAACTGTGCAATTTAAAGCATTCTAAGTTGTTTTAATAAGGCTTGAACATAACTCTTCATTGCTTTAGAAATAAAGAGGTTAGCATTTACAAAAAGCAATCTTTGTATGCCAGATTCCTCAGATAGTTCAGGTAATTAAAGCACCATTTTTAAGCTCTTTCATCCTGTCTGTTACAAAATTAATTGTATTCATCAGAAAATTATTAATATCTTTAGTAAACTGTGTGGTAAAATGTTTATACACTGAGCCATGGGAAGTGTTATTGGTATTTCATCATGTTACTTTTGGTTGATATGAAGCATGGCTGATCCTGGACTCTAGATGGCAACATGGAGTACACAGAAAAGAGTTTTCACTCACACACTGGAAGATTGTTACCTGGGCCTTGCTTCAGAAGATAAATGATTGAGGGTAAAACTCAGTGGTAAATGCCCTTGGGTTCAATTCTCAGTATTATACACACACACACACACACACACACACACACACACACACACACTACATATTTTAACATTTTTGCTATATCTACACACACATGCATATGCATACACATGTGTATATGCCTATATATTTTGATGAACGTACTTCTATGCCTATGTTCCATTAATGGAAAATTGATTAAGACTTAGTCCATTTGTTACTGTCGTGGAATTGCCAAAACAAATTTCCATAAAATGGGTGACTATAACTTTAGAAACATAATTTATTGTCTCATAGTTCTGGAGGCTGAAATCAATGTTTGCTGGGATGATTCCTTCTAAGGAATTCATGATGGATAAACTGTCTCGAACTTTTCTCCTACATTCTGGTAGCTTCAAGTGTTTCCTGCTGTTTGATTTCAGCTCTCCTATGCCTTTATCATTAACTTACCCAGATTTTTCTTTTATGAAACATCATATTGGATTAAGACCCATGATAGTGACCTCGTCTTAATGTGGCCATTTGTGAGGATTCCATGATGAAGTAAGTTCACATCTACAGAAACAGGATGCTAGGGTATGTTTCCTTAGGACACAAGTAGAACCATAGTGTTCCACAAACAATGTTATCACTTTCACAATTATATAAATAGGGAAAGTAGATAAATTTGGTTATACTTACATCATGAAAATATTTCTTACTGTTTAAATTTTAATGATTCACATATTATTTCAATATCTTGAGGAAGTTATACTTGAGTAATAACAAAAAGTAAATATATGTAGTAACATAGGTTTATTTATTTCTTTGTGAACTTACTTTAGCAATGTAAATCAAAGGTTTATTTATTTATTTATTTATTTATTTATTTTTGGTGGTACTGGGGTTCCTGGAAGCCCTTCTTCCTCCGGGCTACACTCCCAGACCTATTTTATATTTTTTGAAACAGGGTCTCTTACGCCAGTGCCGCTGGCTTCGAACCTGAGCGATCCTCCTGTCTCCGCCTCCCAAGCGCAGGGATTACAAGCGTGCGCCACCACGCCCGGCAGTAAATTAAAGGTTTTAATTAAAGCTTTTAATTATTGTTTAACATTAGGAAAACTGTAGGCGTTATAGTTCATTATAAGAACTTTTCTTTCTATCTCTTGTGTATTTCTGCTATAGCTGATAAATCAAGTACTTTCTGACATCTAGTTTGAGTTACAAAGTTCATGTCAGATAAGTTTCAAATAGTACAAACAAAGACAAGGCAATTTTGTTGAAGGTTATAATAAGATATAGGCGATCATATTACTGAAAGCAAAGACCTGGAAAGGAAGGCAGAGGCTATAAATTCCATGAACCATAAATAAAATATTCGATATAGTTAGATATCTATCTGGCTTTAGATAAAACTTCTTTAGTTTTGAGAATGAATCAAGATTCTAAATAATTCAATTTTATCAGTGTCCGGATCCCAAGTAATTGCAAAATGAAAGAAGACAGAATTCAGAGAGAGAAAGAAAAAATATCGTAAGGGAAGTGGAAGGATTAACATTGCAACTCAAACAAATATAATACATCTGTGTGTTTATGTTTCTTGAGGGGGCAAAATGTATCAAAATGTATGTTTTATCTGTGAAAGTCATAAATGAATTACAATGATCAATTTAAACTTTTATCTAAAGATGTTAACTTTATCTAAAGCATAATAAAAAATAGAAAGTTTACATGAATACAAGATAAAAGCCTTAAAAACTCTTCTGAACAGTGGATAATAGTATGTGTTATTATTTTTTCAAAGATTTCATATAAAGAATATGCTATATTCTTCAAACTATCTCAATGCAGATTTGTTTCTGTATCCGCTATTCTGTTCTACATATTTTTGTGTGGCTATTTTTTGTGCCAAATTAATGCAGTTTTTATTATTATAGTTCTGTGGTATGAAGTCAGGAATTGTAATCTTTCCTGCATTGATTTCATGGCAGATAATTATGTTGACTATTTTGGGACTTTTGTTTATCTGTTTGAAATTGAAAACTGATTTATCTAGGTCTGTAAAGAATGACATTGGTGTTTTGATAGGGACTGCATTGACCAAATAGATCACGTATGATAAAATGGTCATTTCGATAATATTTATCTGCCTATTCAAGAGCAAGAGTTAGCTTTGCATTTTCTCAAACCTTCACTTTTCTTCCTTCCTTCTTTCCTTCCTTCCTTCCTTCCTTCCTTCCTTCCTTCTTTCCTTTCTATTTTCTTTTTTCATTTTTTTCTTTAATTTTTACTGGTGAATTTTAGTCTAAATCTTAAACTGGGTACATGATGGTAGAACATACATGCACACATCACTCATTTAGCCATTTCCCAACCCCACTCCATTTTCTCACCCCTTTGTCCTTCTAATGTTTGGCTTAGTGATAGACTTGGATATGTTTGTAAATATACATCATGTACATTTGGAAATTTTCCTTTTTCCTCATTTCATCCCACTTAGTTAAATTGCCTTATTTGAACATTTATGGTTTATTTTCTATTGACTAGACTTCCTCCTATGACCCTTTTTTCCCCTAGCTTCTGAATATTAGAGCATTCAATTTCTTACTTTTTTTGAATAACTAATCTCACTTAGCAAATATTGTCTAGTCCCATCTATTTTCCTACAAATGACAAAATTTTGTTCTTTTTTATGACTGAGTAAAGTTTTATTGTGTATATATCTCATAGTTTTGTAATCCATTCATCTGTTGTTGGACATTTTGGCTTGTTCCATAGTTTGGCAATTATGAATTGTGCAACTATGAACACAGATATGCATACATTATTCTGGCAGTTTGGTTTTCATTTTTGGGGGTAGATACCCAGAACTGGTAATCCTGAATCATAATGAGGTACACTCGCATTCTTTTGAGGATCCTCCATACTGTTTTCCAAAGTGTTTGCATTAATTTGCAATCCCACAAACAATGCATTAAAGTTCCCACTTACCCACATCCTCACCATCATTTGTTATTGTTTATGTCTAGAATAGTTGCCATTCTAATTGGAGTTAGGTAAACTCTCAGGGTAGTTTTCATTTGCAATTCTCTGATTGCTAATGATGTTAAGCATTTTATACATGTATTAGCCATTTATATTTCTTCTTTTGTGAAGTGTCTATTTAGTTCACTTGCCCATTTTTTATTGGATTTTTTTTAGTGGTGAGTTTTCTATATAGTCTAGATATTAGTCCTTTATGAGATGAGTAGTTGGCAAAAATTTTCTCCCATTCTGTTGGCTCTCTTTTGAGGTTCTTGATGGTTTCCTTTGCTGTACAGAAGTACTTCAGCTTAATGCAATCCCATGTACTGATCCTCCTTTCTTTTCTTTTTTTTTTTTTTTTTTTTTTTTGGTGGTACTGGGGATCCTGGAAACCCTTCTTCCTCTGGGCTACACTCCCAGACCCATTTTTATATTTTTATTTGGAAACAGGGTCTCTTAAGCCAGAGAGGCTGGCTTCGAACCTGAGTGATCCTCCAGTCCACCTCCCAAGTGCAGGGATTACAAGTGTGCGCCACCAAGCCTGGCTTGATCTTCCTTTTAAATTTTGTGTCTTTGGGGTCTTATTGAGAAAGTTCTTACCTGTGCCTGTGTGTTGAAGTGTTGTACCTATGCCCACTTCAAGGAACTGCAAGGTCTCTGGTCTGATTTTTAAGACTTTGATCCATCTTGAATTGATTCTTGTGCAAGGTGAGAAGATGGGATTTCTTTTTCTTTTTCTTTTTCTTTTTTGCATATGGTTAACCAGTTTTATCAACACCATTTGTTGAAGAGGTTTTCTTTTTTCATTGTATGTTTTTTGTCTCTTTGTCAAAAGTCAACTGGCTGTATGTGTGTACATTTGTTTCTGAGACTTTAATTTTGCACCTGTGTTCTATGTGTCTGTTTTTGTACCAATACCAGACTCGTTTTTTATTACTATGTTCTGTAATATAGTTTGAAGTTATGTATTTTGATGCCTCTTGCATGATTCTTGTTGCTGAGAACTTCTTTGGATATTCTGCGTATTTTGTTATTCCAGATAAATTTAAGGACTGATTTTTCTGTCTGTGAGGAATAGCACTGGTAAATTACTGTGTATTGCATTGAATATATAGATCACTATTAGAAGAATGGCCATGTTCATGATATTTATTTTGCCTATTCAAGAGTATGAAAGATTTTTCCATCTTATAAGTTCTTCTTTGATTTTTTTTGATATTTTACAAATTTTTTGTAAAGGTCTTTAACCTCCTTAGTTAGGTTTATTTTGAAGTATTTTTTATGGAATATCCTGAGTGGAAGTGATTTCTGAATTTCTTTCGTAGTGAATTTATGGTTGGCATATAAGAAAGCTAATGAATTTTTAAGATTGATATTGTATCTAGACACTTTGCTGAATTTGTTGATCAGTTCTATAATAAACTTTTTGGATAAATTTGCTGGGTCTTCTAAGTGTAGTAATATGTCATCTGCAAATAAGGAGTTCTTAGTTTTTCTTTTCCTATTTGTACTCCTTTGATTTTCTTCTATTGCTTTATTGCTCTGGTTAGAGTCTCAAATACTTAATGAAAAGGAGTGGTGATAATGAACATCCTTGTCTTGTTCCTGTTTTATAGAATGATTTTTGCTCTTTTATCCCCATTTACTATGTTGTTGGCTATGGGCCTATTGTATCATGTTGAGGTATGTAGCATTTTATATTTTTTATTGTAGAAAATGATTTAGTTATCTTGGTAGATTATTCCTAGTATCTCATTATTTTTGAGGTTATTGTAAATGGAATTGTCTTATGACTTTCTTTTTCACTGTGTTTATGGTTGGCATTTAATAAAGCTATTAGAATTTTTAGATTGTGCATTCTGATACTTGCTGAATTTATTAATCAGCGTTAGAAGGATTTTGGTTGACCTTTTAAGTCTTTATTATTTAGAATAATGTCATCTACAAATGGAGATTATTTCAGTTTTTCTTTTGTTAGTTGAATTGCTTTGACATCCTTCTCTTGCCTTCTAGCTCTGGTAAAAGTTTGGAGTACTGTATTAAAAAGGAGTGGTGACAATGAGCATCCTGTCTTGTTCCTGATTTTAAAGAAAATTTCTGCAGTTTTTTCATAGTCAATATATTGTTGGATTGGGGATATGTTTTCTTAATGATAGAGCACCTTCTATTTCTATTTTCTGTGGTATTTTTTAACATGAATGGATGTTGGATTTTTCAATGCTTTTTTAGCATCTATTTAGATTATCACATGATTTTTGTAATTATTTCTATTTATGTTGTAAATGACTTGTGTTGTTGGCATTATGTTGCACCAACTTTGCATCTCTGAAATAAAGTCAATTTGGTCATGTTGTACAGTTTTCCTGATATGATTTTGAATGTTTTTCACTAGTATTGTGTCTATAATTTTTTTTTTTTTTTGGTGGTACTGGGGTTCTGGAAGCCCTTCTACCTCTGGGCTACACCCCCAGACCTATTTTCTATATTTTTGAAACAGGGTCTCTTAAGCCAGCGAGGCCTCGATCCTCCTGCCTTTGCCTCCCAAGCGCGGGGATTACAAGCGTGCGCGACCACGTCTGTGTTTATCATAGATATTGGTCTAAATTTTTTTCTTGAGAAATCTTTATTCAGGCTGGGCATTGTGGCGCACGCTTGTAATCCCCGCGCTTGGGAGGCAGAGACAGGAGGATCGAGCAGGTTCGAAGCCAGCCGCACGTGCTGGCTTGGAGACCCTGTTTTCAAATAAAAATGTAAAAATAGATCTGGGAGTGTAGCCCGGAGGTAGAAGGGCTTCCAGGAACCCCAGCACCACCAAAAAAAAAAAAAAAAAGAAATCTTTATTCAGTTTTAGTATTAAGATAATACTGGCCTCATAGAAGGAATTTGGCAGGATTCTATCTCTCTTGGGTTTATGGAATAATTTGTGAAGTAGTGAATTTAGTTCTGCATATTCTTTTGAATTTTAACTGAGAATTTGTCTGGACCTGGGTTTTTCTTCAATGGAAGGCATTTTATTAGTGCTTCTTTCTCTTTATCTCCTATTGTGAAGCTTGGTGTATTTATATCTTGATAATTATATTTAGGTAGGCTGTATATGTCTGTACATCTGTTGATTTTTATCTAAATTTGTAGTTATTGAAGTATAAATTTTCAAAATAGATTCTCATAGTCCTCTCAATTTTCCCACTGTGTGTAGGGATGTCTTCTTTTTCTTATTTCTGATATTAATAATTTAGAGCAATTATTTATTTTTTGGTTGTTTATTTGATAACTTTCTGTTTATATTATGTGGGCATTTAGTACTATAAATTTTTCTCTTAAAAATGCCTTTAAAGTTTACCATAGATTTTGATGTAAGATGTCCCTATTTTCATTTAATTCCAGAAATTCTTTAAATTATCTCCTATTTCTTCTTTGAATCACTCTTCATTCATACACGTATCAGTCTCCATGTATTCAAGTGATTTGTTTTGGTCTGCTTGATTTTGACTTCTACTTTATTCAATATGATCTGAAAAGATTCAGTGAATTATAATACATTTTTAACTTTCTAGTATTTGCTTTGTGGACCAGAATGTAATCTGTTTTGAAGATTCCATGAGCAGCTGAGAAGACTATGTGTCCAACTGTTGTTGGTTGGAATATTCTGTATATGTCTATTATGTCTTTTTGGATTATAATATTCTTTAGGTGTAAAGAGGCTTTACTCCTCTTTTTTCTGCAAGATTAATTTAGTGGTATTTTGAAGTGTCCCAATATTATTGTATTTGGATCTGTTTAAGCCCTAATATCTCTAAGATTTTATTTCATAACAGTCCTACATTTACTTCTTTTTTTCTAATAATTCAAAAACTTTATTGACCTATAACCTGATTAGAATATGCCAGATGAGAATCAATATTGTACAGAAAGTTGTACAGAATTTTTTACATAGAAAACTTTACATTTGTACCTTTTATCCATTTATTCAGATGGATACATTTTATCCATCTGAAAAAATTTTTCTACATCCACTATTAATATGGAATGCTTGACAATCTTGTCTTTTTTAACCAGCAGAGCACAATACTTCTTGTTAGTAAGAAGTAACCTTCTTTGTCTCTTTTGATAATTCTTAGCATAAAATCTGATTTGTTAGAGATAAGCATTGCTACCCATGCATGATTTTAGTCTTCAAATGTATGGTATATCTTTTTCCACTTTCACATTTATATTATGTATATATTTTTTTTACCTGTAAAGTCAGTTTCTTGTGAACAGCATATAGTTGAATTATGTTATTTGATCTATATTCCTATTCTATGCCTTTTACTTGGAATATTTAGACTTTTGACACTCAATGCTATTATTGAAAGGTTATTCATTTTGAATTATATTTTCTGTTTGATATAGTATTATTTTTCTCTGCTTAGTTTCCATCTGGTGGAATGTGCCCCTTCTCTCATGCTGGTATTTACATCTTTGTGTTTTATTTTTTTATTTTTTTTTTATTTATTTATTTATTTATTTTTGTTTTCCAGAACACTTTTTTTTTATTTTTTTTATTTTTATTTTATTTTATTTTTTTTTTAATTAGTTTATTTTTTAAATTGGTGCATTGTAGTCATATATCAATCACATTGGAGTACAAGACTTGAGAGGATATACAAGCACACATCATCCAATTAGCCCTCCTCCAGCCCCCGTCCCATTCCCTCCCCCTCCCTCCATCCCACACTTCTTTGGTGATTTACTTTGATACATTTGTTTATGTACCTCCTGCATTTTAAAGAGGCTCCGTCCTCCAGTATTACATACCCTCTGATTGGTCACATTAGTTGCTTCACTATAGGGCCCTTTCTATAGCTCAACCTCTTCCTGTTGCCCTTTTCCTCCTAGTTATTGCTGATTAAGAGAAGCGTCTGATTTATATTTTCTGCGATATTTCTCTGTGCATGCTGCGTTGCAAGTACCAATCCCACTCTTGATGGTCCCAGTAGTGGCCTGGCTACTCAGTGGATTGAACCAGACCTCGCTGGCTCACGCAGCGGCCTTGCCTCATGGGAGGACCCAGTTCTGGTCTCGCTGGCCCCTGAACCGGTCAAACCCCTAAGCTGGCTTTGGTCCCGACCTTGGAGGCCGCAGGAGTGAACTTGCCTCACGCCAGGCTCCGATGCTGGCCATTGGCCCCTGCACCGGTCTAACCCCTTGGCAGGATTCCAATCCCGGCCTTGGAGGCCCCAACACTGGAAATGCCTCACGGCAGGCTCCGATGCCGGCCTCACTGGCCCCAGCACCGGCCTAACCCCTTGACAGGCTTTTATCCTGGCCTCAGAGGCCCCAGTACCGGCCTTGCCTCGCGGCAGGCTCCGATGCCGACCTCGCTGGCCCCAGCACCGGCCTAACCCCTCAGCAGGCTCTTATCCTGGCCTCGAAGGCCCCAGTACCGGCCTTGCCTCACGGCAGGCTCCGATGCTGGCCTCGCTGGCCCCAGCACCGGCCTAACCCCTCGGCATGCTCCGATCCCGGCCTCGGAGGCCCCAGCACTGGTCATGCCTCACGGCAGGCTCCGCTTCCGGCCTCGTTGGCCCCAGCACCGGCCTAACCTCTCGGCAAGCTCTTATCCTGGCCTCGGAGGCCCCAGTACCGGCCTTGCCTCACGGCAGGCTCCGATGCCGGCCTCGCTGGCCCCAGCACCGGCCTAACCCCTCAGCAGGCTCTTATCCTGGCCTCGAGGCCCCAGTACCGGCCTTGCCTCAAGGCAGGCTCCGATGCCGGCCTCGCTGGCCCCAGCACCGGCCTAACCCCTCAGCAGGCTCTTATCCTGGCCTCAGAGGCCCCAGTACCGGCCTTGCCTCACGGCAGGCTCCGATGCCGGCCTCACTGGCCCCAGCAGCGGCCTAACCCCTCGGCAGGCTCCGATCCCGGCCTCAGAGGCCCCAGTACCGGCCTTGCCTCAAGGCAGGCTCCGATGCCGGCCTCGTTGGCCCCAGCACCGGCCTAACCCCTCGGCAGGCTCTTGTCCTGGCCTCGGAGGCCCCAGTACCGGCCTTGCCTCACGGCAGGCTCCGATGCCGACCTCGCTGGCCCCAGCAGCGGCCTAACCCCTCGGCAGGCTCCGATCCCGGCCTCAGAGGCCCCAGCACTGGTCATGCCTCAAGGGAGGCTCCGATGCCGGCCTCACTGGCCCCAGCAGCGGCCTAACCCCTCGGCAAGCTCTTATCCTGGCCTTGGAGGCCCCAGTACCGGCCTTGCCTCACGGTAGGCTCCGATGCCGGCCTCGCTGGCCCCAGCACCGGCCTAACCCCTCGGCAGGCTCTTATCCTGGCCTCGAGGCCCCAGTACCGGCCTTGCCTCAAGGCAGGCTCCGATGCTGGCCTCGCTGGCCCCAGCACCGGCCTAACCCCTCAGCAGGCTCTTATCCTGGCCTCAGAGGCCCCAGTACCGACCTTGCCTCAAGGCAGGCTCCGATGCCGGCCTCACTGGCCCCAGCACTGGCCTAACCCCTCGGCAGGCTCTTATCCTGGCCTCGGAGGCCCCAGTACCGGCCTTGCCTCACGGCAGGCTCCGATGCCGGCCTCGCTGGCCCCAGCAGCGGCCTAACCCATCGGCAGGCTCCGATCCCGGACTCGGAGGCCCCAGCACTGGTCATGCCTCAAGGCAGGCTCCGATGCCGGCCTCGCTGACCCCAGCACCGGCCTAACCCCTTGGCAGGCTCTTATCCTGGCCTCGGAGGCCCCAGTACCGGCCTTGCCTCATGGCAGGCTACGATGCCGGCCTCGCTGGCCCCAGCACCGGCCTAACCCCTCGGCAGGCTCTTATCCTGGCCTCGAAGGCCCCAGTACCGGCCTTGCCTCACGGCAGGCTCCGATGCCGGCCTCGCTGGCCCCAGCAGCGGCCTAACCCCTCGGCAGGCTCCGATCCCGGCCTCGGAGGCCCCAGCACTGGTCATGCCTCAAGGCAGGCTCCGATTCCGGCCTCGCTGGCCCCAGCACCGGCCTAACCCCTTGGCAGGCTCTTATCCTGGCCTCGGAGGCCCCAGTACCGGCCTTGCCTCACGGCAGGCTCCGATGCCGACCTCGCTGGCCCCAGCACCGGCCTAACCCCTCGGCAGGCTCTTATCCTGGCCTCGAAGGCCCCAGCACCGGCCTAACCCCTCGGCATGCTCCGATCCCGGCCTCGGAGGCCCCAGCACTGGTCATGCCTCACGGCAGGCTCCGCTGCCGGCCTCGTTGGCCCCAGCACCGGCCTAACCTCTCGGCAAGCTCTTATCCTGGCCTCGGAGGCCCCAGTACCGGCCTTGCCTCACGGCAGGCTCCGATGCCGGCCTCGCTGGCCCCAGCACCGGCCTAACCCCTCAGCAGGCTCTTATCCTGGCCTCGAGGCCCCAGTACCGGCCTTGCCTCAAGGCAGGCTCCGATGCCGGTCTCGCTGGCCCCAGCACCGGCCTAACCCCTCAGCAGGCTCTTATCCTGGCCTCAGAGGCCCCAGTACCGGCCTTGCCTCACGGCAGGCTCCGATGCCGGCCTCACTGGCCCCAGCAGCGGCCTAACCCCTCGGCAGGCTCCGATCCCGGCCTCAGAGGCCCCAGTACCGGCCTTGCCTCAAGGCAGGCTCCGATGCCGGCCTCGTTGGCCCCAGCACCGGCCTAACCCCTCGGCAGGCTCTTGTCCTGGCCTCGGAGGCCCCAGTACCGGCCTTGCCTCACGGCAGGCTCCGATGCCGACCTCGCTGGCCCCAGCAGCGGCCTAACCCCTTGGCAGGCTCCGATCCCGGCCTCGGAGGCCCCAGCACTGGTCATGCCTCAAGGCAGGCTCCGATGCCGGCCTCACTGGCCCCAGCAGCGGCCTAACCCCTCGGCAAGCTCTTATCCTGGCCTCGGAGGCCCCAGTACCGGCCTTGCCTCACGGTAGGCTCCGATGCCGGCCTCGCTGGCCCCAGCACCGGCCTAACCCCTCGGCAGGCTCTTATCCTGGCCTCGAGGCCCCAGTACCGGCCTTGCCTCAAGGCAGGCTCCGATGCTGGCCTCGCTGGCCCCAGCACCGGCCTAACCCCTCAGCAGGCTCTTATCCTGGCCTCAGAGGCCCCAGTACCGACCTTGCCTCAAGGCAGGCTCCAATGCCGGCCTCACTGGCCCCAGCACTGGCCTAACCCCTCGGCAGGCTCTTATCCTGGCCTCGGAGGCCCCAGTACCGGCCTTGCCTCACGGCAGGCTCCGATGCCGGCCTCGCTGGCCCCAGCAGCGGCCTAACCCCTCGGCAGGCTCCGATCCCAGCCTCGGAGGCCCCAGCACTGGTCATGCCTCAAGGCAGGCTCCGATGCCGGCCTCGCTGGCCCCAGCACCGGCCTAACCCCTTGGCAGGCTCTTATCCTGGCCTCGGAGGCCCCAGTACCGGCCTTGCCTCATGGCAGGCTACGATGCCGGCCTCGCTGGCCCCAGCACCGGCCTAACCCCTCGGCAGGCTCTTATCCTGGCCTCGAAGGCCCCAGTACCGGCCTTGCCTCACGGCAGGCTCCGATGCCGGCCTCGCTGGCCCCAGCAGCGGCCTAACCCCTCGGCAGGCTCCGATCCCGGCCTCGGAGGCCCCAGCACTGGTCATGCCTCAAGGCAGGCTCCGATGCCGGCCTCGCTGGCCCCAGCACCGGCCTAACCCCTTGGCAGGCTCTTATCCTGGCCTCGGAGGCCCCAGTACCGGCCTTGCCTCATGGCAGGCTCCGATGCCGACCTCGCTGGCCCCAGCACCGGCCTAACCCCTCGGCAGGCTCTTATCCTGGCCTCGAAGGCCCCAGCACCGGCCTAACCCCTCGGCATGCTCCGATCCCGGCCTCGGAGGCCCCAGCACTGGTCATGCCTCACGGCAGGCTCCGCTGCCGGCCTCGTTGGCCCCAGCACCGGCCTAACCTCTCGGCAAGCTCTTATCCTGGCCTCGGAGGCCCCAGTACCGGCCTTGCCTCACGGCAGGCTCCGATGCCGGCCTCGCTGGCCCCAGCACCGGCCTAACCCCTCAGCAGGCTCTTATCCTGGCCTCGAGGCCCCAGTACCGGCCTTGCCTCAAGGCAGGCTCCGATGCCGGCCTCGCTGGCCCCAGCAGCGGCCTAACCCCTCGGCAGGCTCCGATCCCGGCCTCGGAGGCCCCAGCACTGGTCATGCCTCAAGGCAGGCTCCGATGCCGGCCTCGCTGGCCCCAGCACCGGCCTAACCCCTTGGCAGGCTCTTATCCTGGCCTCGGAGGCCCCAGTACCGGCCTTGCCTCATGGCAGGCTCCGATGCCGGCCTCGCTGGCCCCAGCACCGGCCTAACCCCTCGGCAGGCTCTTATCCTGGCCTCGAAGGCCCCAGTACCGGCCTTGCCTCACGGCAGGCTCCGATGCTGGCCTCGCTGGCCCCAGCACCGGCCTAACCCCTCGGCATGCTCTGATCCCGGCCTCGGAGGCCCCAGCACTGGTCATGCCTCACGGCAGGCTCCGCTGCCGGCCTCGTTGGCCCCAGCACTGGCCTAACCTCTCGGCAAGCTCTTATCCTGGCCTCGGAGGCCCCACTACAGGCCTTGCCTCACGGTAGGCTCCGAAGCCGGCCTCGCTGGCCCCAGCACCGGCCTAACCCCTCGGCAGGCTCTTAACCTGGCCTCAAGGCCCCAGTACCGGCCTTGCCTCAAGGCAGGCTCCGATGCCGGCCTCGCTGGCCCCAGCACCGGCCTAACCCCTCGGCAGGCTCTTATCCTGGCCTAGAGGCCCCAGTACCGACCTTGCCTCAAGGCAGGCTCCGATGCCGGCCTCACTGGCCCCAGCACTGGCCTAACCCCTCGGCAGGCTCTTATCCTGGGCTCGGAGGCCCCAGTACCGGCCTTGCCTCACGGCGGGCTCCGATGCCGGCCTCGCTGGCCCCAGTACCGGCCTTGCCTCATGGCAGGCTCCGATGCCGGCCTCGCTGGCCCCAGCACCGGCCTAACCCCTCGGCATGCTCCGATCCCGGCCTCAGAGGCCCCAGCACTGGTCATGCCTCACGGCAGGCTCCGCTGCCGGCCTCGTTGGCCCCAGCACCGGCCTAAACCCTCGGCAAGCTCTTATCCTGGCCTCGGAGGCCCCAGTACCGGCCTTGCCTCACGGCAGGCTCCGATGCCGGCCTCGCTGGCTCCAGCAGCGGCCTAACCCCTCGGCAGGCTCCGATCCCGGACTCGGAGGCCCCAGCACTGGTCATGCCTCAAGGCAGGCTCCGATGCCGGCCTCGCTGGCCCCAGCACCGGCCTAGCCCCTTGGCAGGCTCTTATCCTGGCCTCGGAGGCCCCAGTACCGGCCTTGCCTCACGGCAGGCTCCGATGCCGGCCTCGCTGGCCCCAGCACCGGCCTAACCCCTCGGCATGCTCCGATCCCGGCCTCGGAGGCCCCAGCACTGGTCATGCCTCACGGCAGGCTCCGCTGCCGGCCTCGTTGGCCCCAGCACCGGCCTAACCTCTCGGCAA
Source organism: Muscardinus avellanarius (assembly GCF_963383645.1). Lineage (NCBI taxonomy): Eukaryota > Metazoa > Chordata > Mammalia > Rodentia > Gliridae > Muscardinus > Muscardinus avellanarius. The sequence goes on along the minus strand of NC_137789.1, from coordinate 30,082,713 downwards.
GCTCTTATCCTGGCCTCAGAGGCCCCAGTACCGGCCTTGCCTCACGGTAGGCTCCGATGCCGGCCTCGCTGGCCCCAGCACCGGCCTAACCCCTCGGCAGGCTCTTAACCTGGCCTCGAGGCCCCAGTACCGGCCTTGCCTCAAGGCAGGCTCCGATGCCGGCCTCGCTGGCCCCAGCACCGGCCTAACCCCTCAGCAGGCTCTTATCCTGGCCTCAGAGGCCCCAGTACCGGCCTTGCCTCACGGCAGGCTCCGATGCCGGCCTCACTGGCCCCAGCAGCGGCCTAACCCCTCGGCAGGCTCCGATCCCGGCCTCAGAGGCCCCAGTACCGGCCTTGCCTCAAGGCAGGCTCCGATGCCGGCCTCGTTGGCCCCAGCACCGGCCTAACCCCTCGGCAGGCTCTTGTCCTGGCCTCGGAGGCCCCAGTACCGGCCTTGCCTCACGGAAGGCTCCGATGCCGACCTCGCTGGTCCCAGCAGCGGCCTAACCCCTCGGCAGGCTCCGATCCCGGCCTCGGAGGCCCCAGCACTGGTCATGCCTCAAGGCAGGCTCCGATGCCGGCCTCGCTGGCCCCAGCACCGGCCTAAACCCTCGGCAAGCTCTTATCCTGGCCTCGGAGGCCCCAGTACCGGCCTTGCCTCACGGCAGGCTCCGATGCCGGCATCGCTGGCCCCAGCAGCGGCCTAACCCCTCGGCAGGCTCCGATCCCGGCCTCGGAGGCCCCAGCACTGGTCATGCCTCAAGGCAGGCTCCGATGCCGGCCTCGCTGGCCCCAGCACCGGCCTAACCCCTCAGCAGGCTCTTATCCTGGCCTCAGAGGCCCCAGTACCGGCCTTGCCTCACGGCAGGCTCCGATGCCGGCATCGCTGGCCCCAGCAGCGGCCTAACCCCTCGGCAGGCTCCGATCCCGGCCTCAGAGGCCCCAGTACCGGCCTTGCCTCAAGGCAGGCTCCGATGCCGGCCTCGCTGGCCCCAGCAGCGGCCTAACCCCTCGGCAGGCTCCGATCCTGGCCTCAGAGGCCCCAGCACTGGTCATGCCTCAAGGCAGGCTCCGATGCCGGCCTCGCTGGCCCCAGCACCGGCCTAACCCCTCGGCAGGCTCTTGTCCTGGTCTCGGAGGCCCCAGTACCGGCCTTGCCTCAAGGCAGGCTCCGATGCCGGCCTCGCTGGCCCCAGCACTGGCCTAACCCCTCGGCAGGCTCCGATCCTGGCCTCGGAGGCCCCAGCACTGGTCATGCCTCAAGGCAGGCTCCGATGCCAGCCTCGCTGTCCCCAGCACCGGCCTAACCCCTCAGCAGGCTCTTATCCTGGCCTCGGAGGCCCCAGCACCGGCCTAACCCCTCGGCAGGCTCTTATCCTGGCCTCGGAGGCCCATGTACCGGCCTTGCCTCAAGGCAGGCTCCGATGCCGGCCTCTCTGGCCCCAGCACCAGCCCTACCCCTCGGCATGCTCCGATCCCGGCCTCGGAGGCCCCAGCACTGGTCATGCCTCACGGCAGGCTCTGCTGCCGGCCTCGTTGGCCCCAACACCGGCCTAACCCCTCGGCAAGCTCTTATCCTGGCCTCGGAGGCCCCCGTACCGGCCTTGCCTCACGGCAGGCTCCGATGCCGGCCTCGCTGACCCCAGCACCGGCCTAACCCCTCAGCAAGTTCCGGACCCGACCTCGGAGGCCCTAGCACAAGCCTTGCATCATGGCAGGCTCCAATGCCGGCCTCGCTGGCCCCAGCATCGGTCTAACCCCTCTGCAGGTTCCAATCCCGGCCACGGAGGCCTCAGTAGTGGCCTTGCCTCACAGCAAGCTCCGATGTCGGCCACTGGCCCCGGCGCCCGCCTAACCCCTCAGCAGGTTCCGATCACTGTCTCTTTGGTTAGTATTTCAAAGGTTCCAGTTGTAATGTATCAGATCTCTGCCTCCCCCGAATATTGGCCACTGGCATTGCCACTGCCTCCACCGTTTCAAATCCTTCCCAGGCTCTTTTTCCACTCTGAATGTTGTCCAGTGTTCCTAAGCATGCGTGATGGTAGCATTCGACATTTGGTGTAATTTCTCCAAAAAAATAAAGTTGGTAAGATCCGGTTTCTGCTTCTCCTGAATACAAGTCTCTACCACCATCGCGAAGAACTCTTTCAACACCGCATTTCTCCTTGGTCTCCGCTAAACTCTCTCCTTATATGTGATATCTGAGATTCTTAACAATATAGAGAAATAGCAGTCCTCTTTCACGGCGAATTTTTCCATAAGTTCCAGTGCATTTAGGTAAGTTTTGTCTGCATCTCCAGTGTCCTGGCATCCATAATGGCTTTCTTACCACCTCTCCGATATTTTTCTTTATCTTTTTCTGTTCTGGGCCCGGTTTCTCCAGGGGTCTGGCGTGCTACTCGCAGTTCTGCCTGGGGCCCAGAGTCCCGCGACCCGGGCCCCATCTGGCGTGCCCAGCCCGCGACCCCAGCCCAGAACCCAGCGTCTTACTTGGCCTGGTTTCTCCAGGGGTCTGGCGTGCTACGCGCAGTTCTGCCAGGGCCCAGAGTCCCGCGACCCGGGCCCCATTAGGCGTGCCCCGCCCGCGACCCCCGCCCAGAACCCAGTGTCTTACTGGGCCTGGTTTCTCCAGGGGTCTGGCGTGCTACGCGCAGTTCGGCCTGGGGCCCAGAGTCCCGTGACCCGGGCCCCATCTGGCGTGCCCAGCCCGCGACCCCAGCCCAGAACCCAGCGTCTTACTGGGTCTGGTTTCTCCAGGGGTCTGGCGTGCTACGCACAGTTCGGCCGGGGCCCAGAGTCCCGCGACCCGGGCCCCATTAGGCGTGCCCTGCCCGCGACCCCCGCCCAGAACCCAGCGTCTTACTGGGCCTGGTTTCTCCAGGGGTCTGGCGTGCTACGCGCAGTTCGGCCGGGGGCCCAGGGTCCCGCGACCCAGGCCCCGGCTTTTGTGCGCCGCGCGCGACCCCTGCCCAGAACCCAGCGTCTTACTGGGCCTGGTTTCTCCAGGGGTCTGGCGTGCTACGCGCAGTTCGGCCGGGGCCCAGAGTCCCGCGACCCGGGCCCCATTAGGCGTGCCCCGCCCGCGACCCCCGCCCAGAACCCAGCGTCTTACTGGGCCTGGTTTCTCCAGGGGTCTGGCGTGCTACGCGCAGTTCGGCCGGGGGCCCAGGGTCCCGCGACCCAGGCCCCGGCTTTTGTGCGCCGCGCGCGACCCCTGCCCAGAACCCAGCGTCTTACTGGGCCTAGTTTCTCCAGGGGTCTGGCGTGCTACGCGCAGTTCGGCCGGGGCCCAGAGTCCCGCGACCCGGGCCCCGTTAGGCGTGCCCCGCCCGCCTGTGTTTTATTTCTTTAAGTATTTAGTATCTAGTGCTGGCTTCATCATTACAAATAATTTTTTTGTCTTGGAAAATTTTTATTTTTCATCAATTTTGAATAATATCTTTACTAAATTTAAAAGTCTTGCTTGGAAATTATTATTTCTAGCATCTATATTACATCATGTAAGTCTCTCCTGCCTTTCATGACCTGGGTTGGGAAGTCTGGACTCATTTTTATTGTTCTGCCCCTGAATGTTGCCCAGTCTTCTTTTCTAGTTGCATTCAAGAAATTTTTCTTGACCTTCTGTATGTTAGCCATTTTTGATTATTATGTGGTGTGAAGGAGTTCTTCTTTGAATTTGTCTTGTTGGTGTTCTGAAAGTGTGGATCTCCAAATTTTACTGTTTGAGAATTTCTCTGATATTATTTCTCTAGACATTTCTTATACTCTTTGTTTTTTGAGACCTTCTTCAATGCCCATTAACAGTAAGTTAGGTCATTTCATATTACTTCATATTTCTTGGATGTTCTGGTCATGTTGATTTTTATTCTCTACATTGTTGACAAAATGACTAATTTTTAATGAACTGACTTCCAAGAATAGGACTCAATTTTCTATATGGTATAGCCTGTCAGAGGTGATTTCTATTAAGACCTTTAATTTCTTTATTGACTCCTTAAATTTCACTCAAAGTCTTTTTTCGGTGCTTACTTAGGACCTCAATTTCTCTATTTATATGTTATTTATTTTCCTACACTCTTTCCCTGATTTTATTTTATTTCTAAGGCCTTTGCTCATATTAAAAGTAACTGTTCTGAATTTTGAAATGCCTTCTGGCTTTTTCTGTAGCTCAGCACTTTTGATCTCCCTTGTTGTTGAGCTGTGGTAGTTTGTTGTTTCCCCATTTTTTCCATTTTCATGATTTCAGAGTTCTCAGGTTCTGTTGCCTTAAAATACTCTTTATCTTTGCATGAGAGTACTTTGTCCTTTTCTCTCCCATTATAAGGCCTATAATGAAGGTATATATATATATATATATATATATATATATATATATATTTGCCTTTAGGAATCAACCTCATCTAATAAGGCTTTTAAATTTATCGTTTAGAGCCTCTTAGCAAGATATCATTTTAGTCAGTTCTTAAACAAACAGGAATCTCTAATTAGCTGCAAGCTATTGTGTTTGATCCTCCCAAATTTAGCAGGGCCAGAGACTATGATGTTCTGCCTAGGGCCTGCTATTTGGCATTTAATGTCCCACAGACAGCATCAACCCTCTAATGGTTGAAATCACATGAAGTTATGTCAGTCAATGGCATTCATACATACCAGGTACAACTCTCCTGGCATAGAGAGTGTTGTATTACCTCTGTTTTATTCTATAATTTGGGGACCAAACTTGATCTTAAAGTTATTTTGTTGAGTTTTCTTTTAGACCTAAGTGAATGAGAAAAAAATAGACCTTATATAAGGATAGAGAAAAAATTAAAACAAACAATTGTTGTTTTATTCAATTTGGATTTCTCAAATAGATAAATATTTTCATAAAGGCTTTGTTTATTTAGTTAATTAAAACTACTTTCTCAAACTTTCTTGAGTTTTTACATTGAGGTAGTCACACTGTCACTACTAGATTAGTATTATACTATAAAAATGTTGAAGTCTCAATATTATGATACATGCAAATCCATGTCTATAGCAGTAAAATTCACAACACTTAGGTGCCCATCAAAAGTTGAATATATTACAAAACTGTGCTATATACAGGAAATGGAATTTCACTTAGCAATAAAAATGAAAAAAATATGTAATTTACCAAGAAATGGATGGAACTGGAGAATATAATTGCTAAATCAAGTGAACCTATCTCAGGAAGTGAAAGGCTATAAACTTTCTTGTATATAGAGAAAAACTTAAAAATTAAATTAATTTGAATAAATGAGAAGAAATCAGAATAAGAAAAGGAAATTGGATGAGAAAGTTGGAATAAAAAAAGGAGACTTGAAGAAAAGAGTAAAAAATATGCTATGTACATATCTGAAACGACTATTAACAATAATAATATGTACAGAAAAGTCAATGGACTATGGTAGTATCTGGAAGAAAACACATAAAGTGCTTTGTGCATATGTGTTTCTATCACTATGAACCTCAATTATAATGTATAATTATAATGCACTAGTAAAATTATATTAAATTTTTTCTGTGAAACACTTCTTTTTGTTGTTTTATCAGTAAGAATTCAGATCTTGACCCCAAGTAGACCCACTATCCACTCATATTTATCACCCAACTAGGTAAAACCTGATTCATATTTGCCCAGGTTCTATTTTTAGTTATGGCATCTGTGACAGCTCTGTTTTGAACATCAGAATTATGCTGAGACTGCATTTCTAAAATGAATGATTTCTGACATAAAGAGAAGTCCTGGGCTGCTGACCTAGAAAAACCTGGCCTCTCAGACTGGTTTTTTTTAAGTTATGTAGAAGAACCTCATAAAGTCAAATGCTATTAATATCCAAATTCTAAAATCCATACCATCACTGTTCACTATTTAAACTTCTCAATTTTTCCAGAGGTTAATAGAACTCACTAGGCAGAGCTTGACTACTGGACACTATGTGTATTGGAAAGTCTTTTTCTTTTTCAAAGCATCAGCAAAATAAAGAATCTAGATAATAAACATTCATGAATATACTTTATTAGTAATGATGCACATATGTATTAGTATTAGTATATATTTATTACTATTAGTAATAAAGTATATACATGAGAGCTCATTATATAGATTCTTTATATTGTTGACGTTTTGGCAAAAAACACCACTTTTGAGTACATACAGTACCCAATATCCAATATCCACATGTATAAATTTTGATGATTATTTCAAATAAGAAAGCACAGTGAAATATAGTTCTAAAATTATTAATAGCAAAATAGTATTAACTATATGTAACTAAAATATTTTAATTACCAGAACTGTATATTTGGACTGATTTTCTCACAAAGTTAAATTAGAAAACTTTCATAAGTAAAATACTTTTAAAAATATTATGCTAAGTGAGATTAGTCACAAAAAATGAAATGTTGGATGTTCTTCCTAATATACAGAAGCTAGGGAGAAAGTGGAACATAGGAGATACTCTAGACAAAAAAGGATAAACCTTAGACGAGTAAAGAAGGTAACCTAAGTGAGGGAAATTAGAGGAGCAGAAAGGGAAACACCTCAATGGACATGATGTACATAAACAAAGTTATCAAATTCAATCACTGTGCTAAGCATGGGAAGGACAGGAGAGGGAGGGAATAAGGCAGAAATTGGGGTAGGATGCAATGAGGTCACGGTGTGTACATGTATATATCACCCTAAACTTCTTCAAGACATATGATTACAACGCACCAATAAAAATGATAACAAGAATAAAAAGCCCAATGTTTATTTAAATATAAAAATAAATCAAATAATCCAGGTGTGGTGGCACACGCTTTCAATCCCAGCATTCGGGAGGCTGAGACTGGATGATCGCAGCATGTGGACAGCCTTGACTCCTTAGTTAGGTCCTCTGCAACTCAGTGAGACCCGGTTTCAAAGTAAATAATAAAAAATAGGGCAGGGGGTATAGCTCAAAGGTCGAATGCCCCTGGGTTCCATCGCCAGACACACAAAAATAAATAAATAAATAAATAAATAAATAAATAAATAAATAAATAAAATTTTTAAAAAATAAAAGAAACTGAACTTGACTCACACTAACTTATATTTTTATTTTGTGAAAAATTCTATGTGTATTTAATTGTGTTTAATTCTGTTTAGGGTTTCATAGTAACTAATGTGTTTCTGATATGCAATGAGATAAAAAGATTCAATAAACCGTATATGATATATAAAATAAACTCTTCAATTTGAATTTTGTCTTCATCAAAATATAAAAAAGGTTTGGCAGTACTGTTATGCACTGAGTAGTACAAATCTCTTAGTTATTAAAATAAGTAAGGATCGCAAGTTCTTGGACAGCCTCAGCTACTTAGGACCCCCACAACTTACTAAGACTAGTAAGACCTTGTTTCAAAATAAAGAATAAAAAATAGGACTGAGGGTGTAGCTTGAAGGTAGAATGACGTGGATTCTAATCCCAGTGCTACAAAATAAATAAATAAATAAATAAACTAGAAAATCTATAGAAAGCTATAGAAACAAATATTTTCACTTTTCTGTAGCTATTATTCCAAAGCATAAAACAATAAATATAAAATCTACTTCTTTGTGCATGTTCATTTAAATCAATTGAATATATGAATATATGTGCCTTTTCAATTTCTTTATCCAACCTTCACAAGAATTAAAGTAATTTAAATTATAAGTTGAATTGGTGAATCTGTCGCATATCACTTCAAGTTAGTCAATAAGGATATATTTTCTTTGCAAATATTAGATAAGTGATAAAAATTGAAGTAATAAAAATGAATAAATGAACAAAGAAAGAAGCAGCTATGTAAATATATAATTAAAGTGTTTTACATTATTTATAATCACATAATAATGCTGAAAAACAAAGCTGAGCACATAAAAAAACAGGTGTGAAGTTATAAGGCACTTCTGAAAAAATTATATAAATATTTCAAAATATTGTGAATAACCTACAAGATATCCTAAGAATTGTCAAGATTACTAAGGTTAATGCTCATTCATATTTAAAAACTAGGGATTACTTCTTTTGAATTTATTATGAGTTTACCCACAATTTTATTTGATGCTTGACATTTTCTTCATTCTTTCCCAATTTGAGCCCTTTTCTGAACCACAAAGAATGAACACACTAGCAGTCCATGTCAGGAACTAAGTTCAATGACACAGCAGAGAATCCAATTTCCTGTTGAGGTATAAAAGCCAAGGGCATGATCAGTTATTTCCAAAGGTTCAACTTTGAATGTATGTCCTTTGAGTGACTGGGCTTGAAAGCAGGAACTTTTTATCAGAATTCTCAATCTAGCAAAGTTAGAAGAAAATTGAAGAGGAAGTATCTTTCATGCATTTTACCCTGCCTATTTTCACAACATTCTGGTCTTCTTACATATACTGTATTTACTTTGAATTCTTTAAGAGACAGCTGTAATATTTTCATCATAATTATATACCAATTCTCCATAGTATTTCTATTTCATTGTTCTGTTCTCAAATCAAGCCTCAATTAAAAAACTAGTCATAAATGAATATAAGTTATTTGGGCCAGGAGAATATTCACCAGTGTTTCACCAAAGGTATAGACACATGTTCACAGAAGGGTTGTATTTTGGTGGCTAAAGAATCAATGTTTTGGATGTAGCCGAGGAAACTGTAATATTCAATAACAACTCAGCATCTAAAATCAGAATTGAACTAAGCAGATATTTTAAAACAGAAGAAATATAAATGGCCAACAAATATATGAAGATTTTAACACCACTAAGCAGTTGGGAGGCACCAATAAAAACTGTACTTGAATTCCATCTAACTCCAATTAGAATCGCAATAAACAATATTTTGGCTATTATGAATTGTGCTGCAATAAACGTGGGTATGCATATGGTGGCTTACTACTCCTGAGTATATTTTCAAAGTGGTTGAAATCATAATACTATAGTAACATATGCATACCCATGTTCATAGCAGCACAATTCATAATAGCCAAAATATGGAACAAATCTAGGTCTCCATCAACAGATAAGTGGACTGCAAAATTATGAAAAATACACACAATGAAATTCTACTCAGCTATAAAGAACAAAATCATGTTATTTGCAAGAAGATGGAAAGATCTGGAGAACATTACACTAAGTGAGACCAGCCAAGCACAGAAAGAGAAGGGACATATGTTTTCTCTATTATGCCCAAACTAGAGAGTATTAGGAATACCAGAGGGACTCCAGATAATTAAAGAAAAACCTCAGCAAAGGTAGAATAGAAGCGTAGTAGAGAAAGAAGGTTGAGGTTGATTAATGGAGTAGCTACATTAAAAAATGTGTAAAAGTATAAATATAGCATGGACAACCTGGACAATCATTGTTTGAAGGGGCACCAAACAGTCTGATGTATGCCAGTTTCAATATTATCCACATAAAAATAAAAATAAATTAAAAACAGAATTGCAATAATCAAAAAGTCAAACAATAAAAATGCTGGCAAGAATGTGGAGAAATAGGAACTTAAAAGATTTACATCATAAAAAATTAGTGTAGTCTCTATGAAAATTATTGTGAAAATTCTTTGAAAAACTGGGAATGGATCTACAATATAATCTAGGTATACCACTCTTTGCACCTTTCCAAAGGGATTGAAATCAGAAAAATATAGTAATACATACATATCCATGTTTATAGCAGCAAAATTCCTAATAACCAAATTATGAAGCCAACCTAGGTATCTAGCAACAAATGAATGGATTACAAAATTATGGGATATACACACAGTGGAATTCTATTCAACAATAAAGAATAATACAATTATATTATTTGCAGGAAAATGGAGAGATCTAGAGAAAATTAAGTGAGATTAGCTACTCACAGAAAGTGAAAGGTCATGTTTTACACACAGTGGAATTCTATTCAACCATAAAGAATAATACAATTATATTATTTGCAGGAAAATGGAGAGATCTAGAGAAAATTAAGTGAGATTAGCTACTCACAGAAAGTGAAAGGTCATGTTTTCTCTTATATGCAGAACTCAGGGAGTAATTGGAACACAAGAGAGACTTTAGATTAATAATATCAGTGGAGCAATATAGAAGGGCTGGAGAAAGATAGTGGGGAGGATGAGAGGAAGAATTAATGAGGGAAACATGTCTACAAATATTTTGTATATACATGAAATTACCAATGCCAGTATTATATCATGCATGAGGAAGAGGAGATAGTGGGGAGGGCACCTGCCTTTGAGAAAACTCATTAAGGGATATGTGTATCAATAACCCTATCACTCTGAACTACATTATGATAAAAGATTACAAAGTAACAATAATACTATGTTAAAATATAAATTAAAATATTAATGAGATTTTTTTAACTTTACTTTTTAAGCTGATACAGGCTTGAATATATGCTTATCATGTTAAATGAACCCAAAGAGAGAAAGAAAGGCATATATCTGCATATTTATGTATATGTATATATACAAATATGTAGCTATACGAAGTGATTGATATGCCATGCTAATGAATTAAATAACTAGTTACTTAACAATGAAGACAGTAAGATAATCTATTGTGTGAGTAGTAAGAATCTAAATATAATGGTTAAAGATTGGAAATGATGCTGAGAATAAAGGTAAGTTTGGAAATTTGTAGTTAATAATGATAGTTTTCTGCAGAATTGTTTGGATTCCTTGAAAATTAAATTTTTAGGATCCCAAATACCTAAGAGAAAAAAAAAACTTTAAGGACTGTTTCTGAAGTGGTTCTTTGAGGCCTATGCAACACAAATGTAATTTCACTAAGACAGCTAGTTAAGAGAGAAAAAATGTAGTTGACTCTAAAGCACAAATTCAGTATAAGAGAGTCCAATGAATCTGTGTAAGGTAGTGATTCTATTGGAGAACAAATTAATAAAATGCTTCATAGTTTTAAAGAGAAAAAAGTGACACACAAAAGACAAATGTAAAGACAGATCTCTGATTGAACTCTTGGATATTGAGATTTATTATTTTTGAAGCTGATTATGAGGCTAATTTTTGAAAAAGAAATGAAAAGTTGAATTTTAGAGCAGAGAACTAATTTATTGGTAGAGATAAAAGTGATTTTATGGTATTTACTAATGTATTTATATAGATACTGAAAGCTCACAGTATGCCAAGAGATGAAAGATAAAGAATCTGAGCCTACTTCCAAAATCCTCAATAAATTAAAAGGTGGCACAAAATTAAGTATATGCCAATATAGGAAATTAGAGAAAAAATATTTTACAACACATGATTCCCAGTAAAGCAATATGTTATAATTACTTGGCTTTCAATGCCTATATTTCTATATGCTTTATAAACTTAAAAAAAAACAAGAGAATGTAATCATTTACACTGATTACCTACATTTCTTCCCTCTTCTACTTATTACCATATGATTTCTACTCATGCAATTAAGTTCAATGTGTTTTCACTCACTCCCATTATTTACAACCAAATGAGTCCAAACCAAAACTACATCTGTGTTGACAAGATGCAATTGGGATACAAAGAGCAGATAATACTCCCCACTGTCAAAGTTACTTATTTCAAATTAAACTGAAAATTAAGAGTAGTGTTTTGCCACACATCTATTGCAAGCAGATTAAAATTTCTGGAAAACTTTCTATATACAAACTGCATCAAAATCAATCACTAACTCCTCCAGTAGTAATTAACTGGGAAAGAAAAGGCAAACAAAGCTCATTATGACTGAGTTTCTTTATTGAAAGTACTGTTGGCATAGATCATATTAAACAGGACTTGCGACAAATAAGAACTTAAGAAGTACTATCTGATAAGACATTTAGCAACTAATACAATTGTATTATAATATTATTAAATTGAACATACAGTAATGAGAGTTCTGAATATATGGTCAGTTTCAACTTATTCAAGAGGGAAATAAACCCCTTATTTTTACTATCTGAGAAAGATAGGGAGAGAGAAAAAAAGAGGGAAGAGAGATTTAAAAAAAGGCTATTATCATGGGCCAAACAAAAGTGTTTTCACGAAACCTTTGGGTACAAATCATTGAAAAAATTAAAATATACCTAACAGATTTTATCAGTCAAAAAGAAGATTTATAGGAATTGGAATAAGTGAATACCCCTTAGTATCTAGTGTTTGTTTAAGTCCAAAAAATTATGTGTGAAATAATAATTTGGGTATAAATTTTAATAAATGTACTAAACTGGGACCAAGCAATAAAACCCCAAACTTTTTGAAAGAGTTGTATTTGCAAAACTGATGATAGCCTGTACTGAAGGAGAGTGAGACAGTGTAATATGAAAAATGTACCTTTGTTTCACTCTTTTTATATTTTACATTCAGAAAGAAAACTGATAAAGCAGCTGATCCATGAAGAAAGAAATATTCTTTAATACCCCTTTCAAAAATGACCAAAGAGAACAAGAAACAGAAACTTTCATAAAAATAAGTTTAGAGCTTTGAAAATCTATTTACTGAAGAACAAATTCCAGAGCAAAGAACGGAGACATACTCAGAGGGTAATTCATGTTTCTAGGGAAGGAGTATCTAACATTATTTTTTTCCAGCAGTATCTTCCAAATGGAAACCAATAACTGCTTTGTAGCTTTTATTTTTTTTCTTCTTGAAAGTGAGATGGTTAAGTGCATTTTTAAATGTCTATATTCTTTCATTGTCTGTGTTCAGCAAATAACTGGTCTTTTCTTTTTTAACTTAAAGCTTATGTTTTTATTTTGAAATTTTTGAAAAACAAAATTATAAAAACATGGTGTTCACTTGTAAGCCTATGACTTAACATTAATATGGTGATCATTTTATAATTTTTAAAATTACTGCATTGCATTCATACATCTTAATGGGATGCAGGATGGTGGAGACATACATGCACACATCACCCATTTAGCCCTTAATTCCCATCCCATTCTCTTTCCCTCCCTCCTTCTCATGTTTGGCTTAGTACATTGATATGTTTGTTAAATTACATCATGTGGATTAGAGAATTTCCCTTTTCTCCTTCCATTCCCTCAGTTAGGCCACCTTATTTACTCATCTATAGTAGTATCTCCTTCTTCATCTAGAGTTTCTCCTCTGACCTGTTTTCACGCTAGCTTTCACATATTAGGGGGAGCATCCAGTTTCTTATTTTTTGTGAATGAATAATCTCACTTAGTATAAAGTCCTCCAGTTCTATCCATTTCCCTGTAAATGACATAACTGTGTTTTTCTTTATGGCATATTAAAATTTCAGTTTGTAAATATCCCATAGTTCTTTTCTTAAATGTTCAGATCATGAAAAGATTTAAGTATTTGTAATATAGAACATAAAAGATTGGACCACTGCTACAGCATCTCATGCAGATCTTAAAAATGCTCGATCAGGGGACCCGCAAAGGCATAGATTCCCCATGATGTATGTTTAGCAATTCCTTCTTCAAAAAATTACTTTAGGATTATTTGAATCAATATGTATAATTGGAATTTTATGTATAAGCATTATAACTAAAACTGATGGGCAGCGGCCTGTGAGAGAATCAGACAACAAAGATTTTTTTCTCAAGGATAAAGTTTGGGCCAAAGATTAAGTTCAAACTGACCTTAGTTTGGGCCAATATATATATAAGATTAAGTTCAAGTCAGCTTTGGGAAATAAGACAAAGCATACTTTCTATGATTATTTAAATGTCTGGCACCATGCCCTAAAGTCTATAAAAAACATTTTCTGTCCTTGGAGTTCCTGCTTGCATGGCTATGCCTTTGCTTTCTGAAAAAAAAAAAAAAAACATATATATATATACACATAAATCCTGAATAAAGCAGAGAAGCTTGAACCTGGTCTTGTGTGACAGATCTTCTCTTATTCGACCTCGACTCTCCTCTCACCAACACACAAACCTCGACTCTTGCTAGGGCTGGACCCCGGAAGACCTCCAGGCTAATATGATTCATAGATGAGATTTTTTCAAGGACTTAGTAGGAAATAAATATATTTTCCATAAGAGAGGGTATGAATAATTGTAAACAAGGTGATACATGCAATAGATTTTATCATTGATGTTTATTTTTTAGTCCTTTTTGTATCTGTGGTCTTAGCCATATGATTTTTATTTATTTCCAGTAGAGGAATACAGTAACTCTCCCACAAACTGGAATTTGATGTCAGCCTCAGTAATATTTTTGGCCAAAAATGCAGTGGAAGCGATATGAATCAGTTTGAACTATAGGCCTTAAAAGGAATTTTCAGGTTTTTTTTTTTTTTTTTTGGTGACTTGATAATCCTATGAGGAAAGTTGCTAGTAGGTATCTTTTGTCCCATTAGGCTGGGCCTTGGAATAAGTATTATGATATATTTGGTGTGTGTGTGTGTGTGTGTGTGTGTGTGTGTGTGTGTGTCCTTAAATATATAAATAACAGAGCCCTATTTGAAATAAAGAGCCAACCTCTTAAGGTATATATCTGTAATTGAAGTAGACCGCCTGAGGCCAGCCTACGTCACATGATTTGCAGTACCCCCAAAAACCTACCAGAGTGAGATCAAATTCCTGTTTCTCCAAGCCAATAGATAAATACTTCTCATTCATTATAGCTTCTTGATGCCTAATAAATAAGTACATAAAATATGTTTTGTAGGCACATTTTGAATTACTTTTTGAGACTTTTGTGATTTTTTTTTACTAAAATACTGCACACATGTTTATTCATTTTCCCATTCCTGCAAAAAACACTTTAATTTATCCAAATACATACCTATATCTTTTCATTTGCCTTTGTAAAGTAATATGAGTATCTGTGAAATTATAATTCTGTCTCTTACCTAAAGTCACAGGTAAGCATATACATACACACATAACTTCATATACAGATATGTGTGTTTGTTTCTGAATTTAAAAACTTGCATATGAAAAAAGAGACACTAAAATATGAACCTCATGAAATTTTTCTAAAGAAAAAATTTAATTTTTCTAAAAATATGAACATTATAATGGAAAATAAACATAAAACTAAGGATTTCTTTTCTTTTAGCTTTAGTTTATTTTGTTAATTTGTGCATGAGAAAGAAATAAAAAGATGTAGTTTATCTTTGTTTTTCTTTTTGGACACCAGGTGAAGAGAGTTGAGTTAATTATATTGTCAATTTTTCATGTTTAATAACCATCAGTCCATGCAAAGCCGATCTCTTGTTTTATACATTTTGCTTCTTTCTTATATCCCCACCCCAAATCTACTTCTCTTTCATGTTACCAGAGGATGGCACCTGTTGTATTTATTAGTTGTGTTTGTAAACGCTCTTACAAAGTGTGAATGGCCAGTCTCGATACGTACATTCAATAGATTTATATAAGCAGCACCATTTTATTACCATTTCATTAAGACCTGTGTTTTTAGGACGCATCAAATGGTTAACATGCAAAGCTTTCATTCTTTCTGCTGCATTTACCACATGCTATATATACATTCTTCCAGTAATTGACAACTAAATTGTCTCCAACTTCTTAGCACCAAAAATAATACCACAATCCTTCCTGTAAAAGAAATATTTAAAATAAGGGGATCAAATGAGCTTCTTGCATGCTGAAAAGAATCAGCCACCTATAGACCATGCTTTATAAAATGAGGGATTCGAGGTCCTACAGAAATGTAAAAAGATAAATTGACCAGAGCCATTGAGGTATGGGAGCTATGCATATTCTCCCCGTGATGTCTCTTATTTTTTGCAAACAGAAACAAAATTTGTGGTGTGTATAGAACAATGGTATTTAAAGTTTAAGCTAATATTCCTGACCCCATACATAATTTTTTCAACTATACTCTTTATGAACCTAAAACCTTAGAAAGAAAAATGGAAGAAAAGATGAGAACATTCTAAATATGGAGGCCACAGGAAAACGTAATTCTTATTACTGGTAAAGATCAAAAGAACATTTTGAGAGAGATTCGAAAAACAAGCTTTGCCAACACATGTACTCTCTTGTACTACCTATCCTGAAGTCTTAGAGAAAGAGCAATGTTAGCACAACTGAGAGAAAAGCAGAGCTGATCTCATTCACTCTGCTTTCCCATTTGAGATGCTGAGGTAGTAGAAAAGCCCTGCCAGGATGAACCTTTTCATATTAAAGTAAAATTTGTGGCATTCTGTGTTTCATTGTTGCATATCTTTGTTTTTCTAAGTTGAATTGAGATACTCCATTACTGCAATGGTATTTGGTAGTCTTCAATCTTATTGGGTATTTTTACCTTAATAGAGTAAGGCTCACTTTGAGTGTAAAAGATGAACAGCACCTCTTTCTCAGAATCTGGACTAACAATTACAATAATTAATAAAATATTTTGTTATATGTGACTTCCTCATGAGATTTTTTAAAAAGTAGTACAAGTCCCACTGCCTCATACTCTATTTCTTGACTAACTTTTGTTATCTCTGAAGCAAGAACAATAAATTCATTTTAATTAATACTTTTACACATTTAGCCTAGTCTTCTAACTTTCAGAGAAATTAGGGAGTCTTAAATTGCTTTAGTGTACCTGATAAAATGTAATCCGTTGAAGTCATTTGGAGCTCTTAAATTTCTACAATTTCAGTAGAATAAAATTTTTGATTTATTTTCCCCATATTTTTATTTTATATTAATTTATTTTAATCATAATTTGACATAATTTTATATCGCAGATGAGTCAGTTATGTTTCAAGTAACTACTTATGGAATTGCTTTGGTTTTGTAGTTTTTGCTGTTATTTATAAATCTTGGTCAATAGTAGCTAGTCTTTATTTCTTAGGCATAGGCATACCTGAGAGATAATGCATATTTCATTCCAGACTAACACAATAACGAAATAAAGCATCTTTGATGATAAAACAAGTTATTTTTTTCATAAAAATGACATATAAAAGTTATGTATATAATATACTGTAGTTTATTAAATGTGGAATTACATTATGTTTAAAATACATACATTTTAATTAAATCTATTTTATTGCTAAACAATGCTGACAATAATTTAAACTTCATAAAATTGTCATGTTTTTGCTGATGAAGATTCTTACCTCAATTTTTATGACTTCCAACTGACAAGAATGGTGTTTGCTGAATGTTGGGATGACTGTGATAATTTGTTAAAATAATAATACAATGATGTTTGCTATATCACTTGACTTTTTCTTTCCCAAGAGACTTCTTTTATAGCAGGTAATGGTGTCCCATAATAGAACTTCTTCTAAAATCAAAGGCAATCTGCTTCTTATTTATCCACTAAGAATATGTAATATTCTATAGACTTCGCTGTTATTTCAAATAATCACAACATTGTCACCAAAGCAGATTCCATCTTAATTTTTTTTCTTTCTTTATCTATAAGAAGCAACTACTTATCCGTTAACATTTTTATAATGAGGCTGTAGTTAAAACTCTAGGCTCTCTTTTTTTTTCTTTCTTTTCTTTTCTCTTTTCTCTCTCTCTCTCTCTCTCTCTCTCTCTCTCTCTTATAATTTCTTCTAGAATTTTTATACTTTTATTGGTGCATTACAGTCTCACATCATAATGTAGTTCATAGTCATTCTGGGCTCTATTTCTAATTCTTATTCTCTTGCGATTTCCAGCACATCTATATTCACCTCCTCTGCTGAAGTTACATTCAGTGTCACCTAGGGGGTCCAAAATTTACTGCATTCCAGCTTTTGTTGGTGTTGATATTTGTATCTCCTCACATTAATTACAAATGCTTTTAAGGACATTTACAATGCTGAATTTTCAGAAGAGTTTTAATTCACTTTGCACAGATCCTTTAGTGTAATCACAATCTATGGCAGCTATCATCTTGTGAAATATATTTCTTAAAAAATAAGTCTTGAGAGCCGGGTATGGTGGCGCATGCTTGTAATCCCAGCATTCGGGAGGCTGAGACAGGAGGATCGTGGTCGCGGACAGCCTCAGCTACTCAGTGAGGCTCTCTGCAACTTAGTGAGACCCTGTTTAAAAATAAAGACTAAAAAATAAGGCAGGGGGTGTAGCTCGGAGGTAAAATGCCCCTGGGTTCCATCCCCAGACCCGCAAAAAAAAAAAAAAAGTCTTGAGCCAGGTGTGGTGGCACATGCTTGTAATTACAGCAACTGGGAGGCTGAAACAGGGGGATTGCACGGATTCGAAGCCAGCCTCAGCTACTGAGTGAGGCTCTCAGCAACTTAGTGAAAACCTGTTTTCAAATAAAGTATACAATAAGTCTGGGAGTATAGCCTGGATGTAGAAAAGCCCCTGAGTTCCACCCTCAGTACCAAAAAATACATAAATAAATAAGTCTTGAATGTCTGTTTCTTAACTCTTAGGCTGGAGAATGGATATAAAAACAATGTTAATCTCATTGTGAATCACTAGAAGAGCTCTTTGGTGATTAGGTGTGTTGTCAATGATCAGTAACATTTTGAAGGAAATCTTTTTCCTGAGCAGTACTTCCCAATAGTGAGTTGATTATAACAGTGTTTATAAGTGGATGTGTTGAAAAAAGAATAAAACAATGTTTTAAGTGGATGTGCTGTCACATAGGCTTTATTATTCCATTTATAAGGCACAGAAAGGGAAGATTTAATATGATTCTTAAAGGCCCCAGGATTTTCATAATGTTAAGTGCTTGTTTATTCCACTTAGTCGACAGTTTCATCAGTCTCAAACAAGAGAGTCTGCCTGTCCCTTGAAGAATTGGCTTCTCCTCTTCAGCTATGAAAATTATAGCTGAGAACGTCCTCCATATACATCTGTTTAATCTGCATTGAAACCCAATGTTTCTGTGTTTAATGTAAGATAGTTTTACCTATTATATTCATTCATTATAATTAAATGATGATGTTGTTCTTAATGAAAAGCAATAGAATTATTTTGGTGGTGACTGCAATGTAACTGTTATTCTGAAACCTGACATGGAGCTGTCATTATTTCTCTTATCTCAATATTATCTTGTCAAATTTAGCCATTTTCCTGTAATTTTAATAGGATACTTTATTTATTTGGTAACTCAAGTAAATTTATTTATCTTCAGAATGTTGACAAATATTTGAAACTGTACCTGTCAATTAAAAGCCACACATTTATCAAAAACAGTTAAAATAATGTATTTTTGCAAATTCTACAATAAATAAATAAATAAATAGGCACTTGAGGTGTCATGTAGACATCCTCATCAATAGCTTGATCTTCTAGACAGTTCGCTATGGCACTTACAAGAGTACTTGCCACTCTATCTAGCAATGCCATGTTATGGAGACGACTTTTTCAATAAATGCCATGATTCAGCCTCATGTAACTTTATATTTCTCTTATATAGCTTTCTCAACTTTCAGCCATAGTTTCAAGAGAATGAGGGCCTTGTTCTGGATTAGACCTTGGCTTAAAAAAATATAGTAGCTGATTTGCTTTTCTATTCAGACTATGGAAACTTTCTTCATATTAGCAGAAAGGCTCTCTTGCTTTATTATTATTCATTTGTTTATTAGAAAAGCACTTATGCCGGGCGTGGTGGCGCACGCTTATAATCCCCATGCTTGGGAGGCAGAGACAGGAGGATCGCGCAGGTTCGAAGCCAACCGCGCTGGTTTAAAAGACTCTGTTTTCAAATAAAAAAGTATAAAATAGGTCTGGGAGTGTAGCCCGGAGGTAGAAGGGCTTCCAGGAACCCCAGTACCACCAAAAAACAAACAAACAAACAAACAAAACAAAAAAACAGGCACTTCTAATTTTCTTCAAGAACTTTTAATCTGTATTCTAAACAGAAGCCTGGCTTTTTATCTATCTTAGTTATTCACCTATCTTAGTTATGAGCATGCCTTTCTGAGCTTAATACTTTCTGGCCTTTGAGTTAAAGTGAGAAATAAATGATTTCTCTTTTATTTAAAAACTTTAAGACCATTCCAGGATAATAATTAGTAAACTTTCAGTGTGTGTGTGTGTGTGTGTGTGTGTGTGTGTGTGTGTGTTTGGAAATAGGAAATCCCAAAGAGCTAGAGGGAGAGCGAGAATGAAAGAATCAGCTGATTCCTAAAGCAATCAGTAGACACACTACATTTATCATATAGGTGGACAGTTTCACATGGGCTTGATTTGCGGCAGTCAAAACAATTACAATAATAACACCAGAGATCACTATTCACAGAGAACCATTAAAGATAGAATAGTAATAAAGCAGTTTGAAATATTTCATGGATTACCAAATTATAGTACATTATGGTACAGTGACATAAAGTGAGTATATGCCATTAGAAAACAGCACCAATAGAATGATTTGACAAAGAGTTGTCACAGAACTTCAATTGGTAAAAACTGCCATATTTTCAAGTGTAATAGCATGAGGTATGTCTCCATTGATAGCTGCCAGACACTATTCAGAGACCTAAAACTCAATCTTTCACTTTATTATATTTTACTGATTTTAATAAAATATAGCAATAAAATTTTTAAAGAATAATTTAAGAATAAATTTTAATTAAGTTTAATAAAAAATGAATGGCTAGAATAAGGTAAATTAAATATTAATGCCATATTGTCCTATAACAATTTCTAAGTTTTAAAATTATTGTTTTATTATTTAAAGGTAGTCAAGTAAAACCTGTGGAAGTATAATTTTTAATTAAATTGATTATTTTTACAGTGATCAATTACAGAAACAGTAGAAAAATACAATTTATTGCTTTTATTGCATTACAAACATTTACAGAGTACATAGCAAAGAATATAATCATGAAACTAAAAGGGAAAAATATAAAAAGATATAACTAGTAATATTTTTATTTATCTTTAAAGCATAAGGTATTTAGCTCTTACTATCTTAAAGTTTCCCAATAAAGTTTCCATTTTTACTTCTATAAAATAGTTTTCTTGTGAGAAACTTACACATTTTTTATTAAATTGACTTTTTAATTTTTGCTATTTTATTATTTACTAATTTTTATACTTTTATTTATTTATTTTTTCAATTGGTGCACTATAATCTCACATCATAATATGAATCATGTTGACAATTATATATATTTACACAGTACTTGGTGCCTTCTCCTTACCCCCACTTTCCCTTTTCCCTTCTTCCCAACAATGTTATTTTCACAGGTTTATAAACATTCAAATGTAGCTTTTCCATTAATTAACCTCAGCCTTCTTCCTTTCCTAACCTTCCTTTCTGGCTTTGCTGAGGTTTCTCCTTCATTATCTGGAGTCCCTCTGATATTTCTATTACTTTTTAGCTTTAGCATATTAGAAAAAAAAATATGTCCCTTCTCTTTCTGTGCTTGGCTATTCTCACTGAACATAATGTCTCCAGGTCTTTCAATCTTCTTGCAAATGACATAATTTTGTTCTTTACTGCTGAGTAGAATTTCATTGTGTTTATTTCCCATATTTTTGCAATTCATTCATCTGTTGATGGAGACTTCAAGAATGTAAAGAGGAAGCCTACAGAATGGGAGAAGATCTTTGCTAGCTACCACTCTGATAGAGGGCTAATATCCAGAATATACAGAGCTCAAAAGACTCTACATTACCAAAAGAAATAATTCTATTAAGAAATGGCCAACTGAATTGCATAGACACTTTCACAAAAGAAGAGATACAAATGGCCAATAAATACGTGAAAAAAATGTTCAACATCATTAGCTATCAGGGAGATGCAAATCAAAACTACACTGAGATTCCATCTAACCACAATCAGAATGGCAAGCATAAAGAAGTCAAATGACAACAAATGCTGGTGAGGATGTGGGGAAAGAGGAACTCTTTAACACTATTGGTGGGTCTGCAAACTGGTTCAACCACTATGGAGATTAATGTGGAGATCCCTTTGAAAACTGAGAATGAATCGACCATGTGATCTGGCTATACAACTTCTGGGTATCTTTCCAAAGGGGTTGAAATCAAAGAACTACAGGAACATATGCATATCCATGTTCATATCAGCACAATCGAAACTTACACATTTCAAAAACTGTAGAGATTTATGCATTAGTAATCTGAGATTTATATTCTCTGATCTGTCTTCAAATGGTTAACTTGCAAAATTTCTACAGTTGTCATCAAAATAAAATGGCCTAGTAATTCAATAGTTCTTTTTATTTCTGGAGAAAATATAATTAATTTTAATGAAGATAAATGCCTTTATCACCTTAGCTTAGTGATTTTTTTGTTTTCTGATTTAAGTTTTACAAAATGTTAAAAAACATGATAAAAATAATAATAAATCAGAATTAAGATATAGGGTTAAGGAAAATAATACCTGGAAGATTTATTGTCTATGAAGATACAACCTGAATGTGTTTGCAGAGAGATGGAATCATTCTATACTGATTTGGGGATATATAATTCTGTTAGTATGCTGAAACCAATATACTTTACAGCATAAAGAGTAAATTTTACTACCTGTAATTTTATTTTATTTTATTTTATTTTTATTTATTTATTTATTTTGGTGGTACTGGGGTTCTTGGAACCCCTTCTACCTCTGGGCTACACTTCCAGACACCTATTTTTTTTTTTTTTGGAACAGGGTCTTTTAAAGCCAGCAAGGCTGGCTTTGAACCTGCGCGATCCTCTTGTCTTCACCTCCCAAGCATGGGGATTACAAGTGTGGGCCACCACGCCTGGCTACTACCTGTAATTTTAAATCAAAGTTGTTGGAATGACAATTATTTAAAAAGGTCAAACTTTAGAAAAACATTAATGATCATAATGTTTGTGTGATATATCTACAAAACATTTGAATGCTTTTATCTACACATTTTTTTTAACTTTCATCAGTCAATTTTTTGGTTTTGAATTTAGTATATGAATTTTCTGTATTCCTTGAGAGATAATTTGGATTTTTTCTTCTTTAGTTCCTGAATCTGGAATATAATTTTGTAGAACTTTCAAATGGTAAATACACATTTTATTTGTATGAACCTTTTGGTTAAAAGAAAGTGATATTTAGCCAGGCGTGGTGGCACACACGTGTAATTCCAGCACTTGGGAGGCTGAGACAGGAAGGTCGCATAGTTTCGAAGCCAGCCTCAGCTACTTAGTGAGGCTCTCAGCAATTTAATGAGACCCTGTTTCCAAATAAAATAAAAAATATATCTGGGAGTATAGCCTGAAGCTAGAAAGCCTCTGGATTCCATCCTCAGCACCAAAAAAAAAAAAAAAAAAAAAAAAAAAGAAAGAAAGAAAGAGAAAGTGATATTTATATTTTTCTGAGATGTGTTTGATAAATACTAAGTACTTTCATTTTATATCATTGTCCACTATGGTTTAATTTTTGGACATAGTGAGATGATATCTACCCTCAAAACTTGAGGTAAAAGTCAACTTTTCTTCCATTGCATTCAAAATGAAGTCTATTTTTTTCTGCTTTTAAAAATGTCTTTATGATTTGTGTCTCTGAATTTCAGAATGGCCCTAAATAATCTTATTAATAATTTATGGTGGCACAGAAATATTTAAACCCATTCATAAAGAATATTAAATTTAGAAATTTAATACTCAAGGTATACTGTAATGTTACTCACCATATGTGAAAAATTATTAGAAATATATACTATTAGACCCAACTCCAGACCACCTAAATTTCAAAATGCATCTTAGTGACTTTTGTAGATTGGTAAGTACCTTATATTTCTTTTTTATTTTATTTTTTATTGGTGCATTATAGTTATACATCATAATGGAGTACAAGATGGTAGAAGCTTACATGCATACATGCATACATCACTCATTTAGTGCTTTCCCAATCCATTCTCCTTCCCTTCCCTTCCCCCTCTCTCCTTCTCATGTTTGGCTTATTAATTGACTTTGATATGCTTGTCAATATGCATCATGAACATTAGGGAATTTCCATAATCTCTACTCTCACCACCCCCAGTTAAGCCTTCTTATTTGCTCATCTATGGTTTTTCCTCCTTTGTCTTAAATTTCTCCTATGATACTTTTTCCCCCTGGCTCCCACATATTAGGTATAGCATTTAATTTCTAATATTTTGTGACTAATTTCACATAGCATAATGTTCTTCAGTTCCATGGATTTTTCTATAATGACATAATTTTGTTCTTTACAGATGAGTAAAATTTCATTGAGTACATATGTAATAGTTTTCTAATTTATTCATCTGTTGATGGAAATCTTGGCTGGTTCCATAGTTTGGTAATTGTGAATTGTGTGGCCATGAACATAGATATGTATGCATTCATTTGGTATTTTGGTTTCCATTCTTTTGGGTAAATACCCAGAAGTAGCATTGCAGGATCATATGGTAGGTCCACTCTCATTCTTCTGAAGATCCCCCATATTGTTTTAAAAAAAATGTTTGCACTAATTTGCAATTATACCAAAAGTATATTAGAGTTCTTACTTCTCTACATCTTTTCCAGCATTTGTTGTTGTTTGTGTTTTTAATGATTGCCATTCTAGTTGGAGTTAGGTGAAATCTCAGGGTAGTTCTGATTTGCATCTCTCTGATTACTAATGATATTAATCATTTTTTATCCATTTATTTGCCATTTAAAGTTTTTCCTTTGTGAAGTGTCTATTTAGTTCACTTGCTCATTTTTTATTGGGTTATTTGAGTTTTTAGTGCTGAAATTTTTGAGTTTCCTATATATTCTAAATATTAGTCCTCTATCAAAGGAGTAGATGGCAAAAATCTCCCATTTTGTTGGCTCTCAGTTGAAGTTCTTGGTAGTTCCCTTTCCTGCACAGAAGCTTTTAAGTTTAATGCAATTCCATGTATTAATCTCCCTTTTAGTTTCTTATGCATTTGAAATCTTGTTGAGAAAGATTTTATTTGTGCTTATGTGTTGCAGTGTTGGGCCTATGCCCTCTTCAAGGTGCTGTAAAGTCCCTGGTCTGAATTCTAAGTCTTTGATCAGTTTTGAATAGACTCTTATGCAGGGTGAGAAAGTGGAGTTTATTTTCATTTTTCTTTATATGGTTAACCACTTTTGCCAACACCATCTGTTGAACAGGCTATCTTTATCTAGTGTATGTTTTTGGACCCTTTGTCAAAAATCAATTGGCTTTAAGTGAGCAGATTTGTCTGAGTCTTCTATTCTGCTCCATTAGCCTATGTATTTGGTTTTGTGCCAGTACCATGCTGATTTTATTACTATGGCCTTGTAGTATACTTTGAAGCCAGGTATTATAATTCTTCCAGCATGGTTTCTGTTGCCGAGAACTACTTGGGCTATTCTGGGATTTTTGTTGTTCCAAATAAATTTAAGGACTAATTTTTTATGTCTGTGAAGAATGACCTTGGCAATTTAATGTGTATTGCATTAAGTCTGTAGATCACTTTTGGAAGAATGGATATTTTAATAATATTTATTCTGCCTATCTAAGAACACAAAAAAATTTTATCTTTTAAGGTCTTCTTCAATTTTTTTAAGTATTTCTAATTTCCTTTGTAGAGGATTTTACCTTCTTGTTGGTTTATTCCTAAGTATTTTATTATTTTTTTAATGGGATATTCTAAGT
Organism: Muscardinus avellanarius; assembly: GCF_963383645.1. Classification (NCBI taxonomy): domain Eukaryota; kingdom Metazoa; phylum Chordata; class Mammalia; order Rodentia; family Gliridae; genus Muscardinus; species Muscardinus avellanarius. The sequence goes on along the minus strand of NC_137789.1, from coordinate 30,057,261 downwards.
GGAAGTGTTTCTTAGGTTTCTTTTTCAGTAGATTTATTGTTGGTATACAGAAAAACTTCTGATTTTTAAAAATTGATTTTGTATCCAGATACTGCTAAATTTGTTGATTTGTTCTATAATATGCTTTTAGGTTGAGATTTTTGGGTCTTCTTAGTATCATGTTATCTGCAAAGAGTGACAGTTTTAGTTTTCCTTTTCTTATTTGTACTTTTTAAATTTTATTTTCTTGCCTTATTTCTCTGACTAGAGTCTCAAGTATTATAATGGAAAGAAGTGGTGATAGTGAACATTCTTATATCTTTTCTGTTTTTTTGAGGAATTCTCACATTTTTCCTCATTTGATAAAATGCTGGCTGGGGCCTATTTTACATTTCCTTTATGATGTTAAAATATGTTTCTTTTATTCTGATTCTCTGCAATGATTTTAGCATAAATGGGTGAAGAATTTGTGGAATATTTTTTTCAGAGTTTATTTAAATGATAATGTGATTTTTGTCTTTTTTTCAGTTTATGTGATTAAATACATGGATTGATTTTTGTATGTTAAATCAGCCTTGCATCCCTGAGATGAATCCTACTTGGTCGTGGTGTATGATTCTCTTGATGTACTTTTGAATGTGTGTTGCTAGGATTCTGTTTAGCAATTTTGCATCTAAGTTTGCCTGTAGTTATCTTTTCTGGAGCTGTCCTTATTTTGTTTTCATATTTATGTAATGTTTGCTTCATAAAATATATTTGAGAGAGTCCCATTTCTTTCTACTTTAATAAATAAATTGAGAAATACTGAGATTAGTGCTTCTATAAATGTTTTATAAAATTCATTTGGGAAACAATATGGTCCTGGACTATTGTTTGATGATAGGCTCCTTTATGCTGCCTCAATCTGTTTGATTGCTATTGGTTGGTTGAATTTTTATATATATTTTTACTCATTTTAGGAAGATTATATTTATCTAGAAAGTTGTTGGTTTCTTCCAGATTTTTAATTTTGCTATGGTTTTTCAAAGTAGATTCTGATAATCCTCTGGATTTTCATACTGTTGATGGTAATACCTTATGTTTTATCTTTTATTTTCGTAATTTAGATTGATTCTCTTTTTTTTTTTGTTAGGTTGGCTAATGTTTTACCTATCTTGTTAATTTTTAAAAAAATATAGCTTTTGGTTTTGTTTATTTTCTGTCTTTTTTTTAATTCCCTAGTTCATTGATTTCTGCTCTTATTTTAATAAATTCCTGTCTTTTACTGGCTTTGAGGTTAAATGTTTACTGTTTATTTAGGGCTTTGAAGTGTGTTATTAGATTATTTATTTGGTGATTTTCTGTTCTTATGCGGACACACATTGCTATTAATTTTTCTATTAATATTGTCTTTAAGGCATCCCAGAGGTTTTAATATGTTGTATCTTTATTTTTGTTTGTTTCTAGAAAATTTATAAAATCACCCCTTACCGCTATACCCTATCTTTTGTTCAGCAGTGTTGTGTTCAGTCTCCACATGTTTATGTGCTTACTCTGTATCCTCTTATAGTTGATTTCTAGATATGGTCTATTTTAGAAAAGGTTCTTCAGCAACTGAGAAAATTGTGAACTATCCTGTTCACAAATAGTTGGGTGAAATATTCTGTATGCATCTAATAGGCCCATTTGGTTTATGGTATTCTTTAGGCATGAGGCATCTTTACTGAATTTTTTTCTAGAAATTAGGTCTAGCAGTCTAAGAGGGGTGTGGAAGTCTCTCAGTATTATTGTATTTGGATCTATGTGTGACTTAATGTCACAAAAATTTTGGTTTATAAAAGTAGCTGCACCTAGCCGGGCGTGGTGGCTCATGCTTGTAATCCCTGCGTTTGGGAGGCAGAGACAGGAGGATCGCACTGGTTCGGAGCCAGCCTCACTGGCTTAAGAGACTCTGTTTCCACATAAAAATGTTTAAAAAAAAATAGGTCTGGTAGCGTAGCCCGTGGGAGTGTATACCGGAGGTAGAAGGGCTTCCAGGAACCCCAGTACCACCAAAAAAAAAAAAAAAAAAAAGTAGCTGCACCTATGTTTGGGGCATAAATATTGATTATTGTTATTTCCTCTTGCTGGATTGTTCTTTTTACTAGTAAAAAATGACCCAATTTGTCTTTTCTGATATGCTGAGGCTTGAAGTCCAAATTGTCTCATATTATAGTTGTTATTCCTGTTTATATTCAAGTTTTATTGTCATATGTTACCTTGACCCAGTCCTTTGCTTTTAGTTTGTTACTATACTTACTTGTAAGGTGTGTTTTTTACATCCAGAAGATTGATGGTTTCTGATATTGAATCAATTTTGCCACCTTATGTCTTCTTCTTTTTTTATTTTTTATTTTTTTTTGATGGTCCTGGGAACGGACCCCAGGGGACTTCTACCTCCAGGCTACACTCTCAGACCTATTTTATATTTTATTTGGAAACAGGATCTCTTAAGCCAGCTAAGGCTAGCTTCGAACCTGTATGAGTCTCCTGTCTCAGCCTCCCATGTGCGGGGATTACAAGCATGCGCCACCATGCCTGGCACCTTATATCTTTTTATTGGGGAGTTAAAGCCATTTATGTTCAGTGTATTATTAAAAGATAATTTTTTATTCCTTACATTTTGAGTTTTATCTTCTGTTTAAGATAGTGTTTTTTTTTTTTTTTTTTTGCTTTGTTGTTTGCTTGATGAAAAATACTGTTTCTTCCTTATTTGTTCTCTGGTATATCTTACTTGTTTCTTCTTTGCAGTCATCTCTGAGTTATTTGTGCTTAGAAGAGATACATTCTTTTAGCTTCTGTTTGTCATGAAAAATTTTTATTTCCTCATAAAATTTGAGAGATATTTTTTCTGGGTAAAAAAAAAATGGTTGCAAGTTGTTTATCTCTGTGTTTATAATATGTTCCTCCAGGCTCTTTTGGCTTTCATGACTTGGTTTGGGAAGTATGGAGTAATTTTAATTGTTTCACCTCTGAATGCCACTTGGTCTTTTGTTTTTGTTAACTTTACAATTATCTTCTTGTCTTCTATGTTGGTTAGGTTTTTTTTATGATAAGGCATGGTGAACCTTTTTCTGATCTTGTCTGATAGGGTTTTATAAGTTTTTTTTTGTACTTGTGTTATCAACCTCTTTTACTATGTTTAGAAAATTTTCTAATATTACTTCTTTGAAAAAATTGTTGATTCCTTTGGCTTCACCTTCTATTTCCTTTGTATGCCTATTATTTTTAGGTTAACTCTTTTAAGATAGGTTCATATCTTTTTGATGTCCAATTCATGCTTTTGAATTGTTGTTTTTTTCTAAATTATATATTATGAGTTCATTTTGGAGTGATCATCTAAGAGCAAAATTCTATTCTAGTTTTGGTTTTAATATATTGTTACAGTTTGTATTGATGCCTTCATGTCATTATATTTCAGGCTTTCTCTAAATTATTTTGGGAAATCCTGTATCATTTCTACTGTTCTTTGTCCTTCTCTTGATCTCTGCAATTCCGTGTTGTCAGGTTCTGTTATTTTGGTGTTGTGGGATTTCATTGCTTCCTTGCTATTTCTCTTAAAGTTTGTATCTCTGTATCTTTTGATAGAGTTCTCTCAGACTGTTGGTTTTAGCTGGTATATACAAAGGCTAGTTGTGTTGTATTCAAAGGTGAAGGTTGAGTAAGAAGAAAAGTGAGGTTATAAATGTAAGCATAGGGTAAAGCCACAGGTATGATCAAATAGAATGAGAGTATGAGTTTGCTAAGGTAGTGTTGGTGTCTGTGCTGCCACGGCCTATAACAACCCCAAATGCTTGACTTGAGCATTTAGAATAAATCTGCATTTAAAATATAAGATGGCACCGAGCGGATGTGAGGAAGGAGGGGCTATCCCCTCATAGCCAGTCGCCTAACCTAATATGGAGACACCTAAGTCCATTGGTCCCCTGAGGGGTTCCACACTTGTGATCAGTGCATGCACCTGGGTGTGAGTGGCTTAGAAGAAGCATGCTGTGTATATGCAAGGGTGACCTTTAATATGATTGGTGTGTTTCGTTCGTCTTGGAATTACCCCCTGTGGTTTTATGCTTTAAAAGTAGCTTCACAAATGCAATAAATGAGTTCCTGCTTGACGCGACTCCCGGCTTCGTGTGCTTCTGTTTGAGCCGTTGGCATTCCCCATCCTTCTCAGCCCCACCACTGACGGGCTGGCCCTGACAGTCTGGTGCCCCGTGTGAGGAATCTTTCTCTCTTCTCCCTCAATGAGACACTGACAGGCCAATCGGTCCGCGGGTGAGTGCCCCCTCATCAACTATGGGGAAGTCCAGCTCTAAGCCAGACCCTGCTTTGGGGTCCCTCCAACTCCTTCTCAAGAGCCGGGGACTTGATCTCACTGATAATCAGGCTAGTCAGGCCTGGGGGTGTCTTTTAAAGTTTGCCCCATGGCTTCATGAAAGTAATCTCTTTGACTGGGACACCTGGGACCGGGTAGAGAGACTAATTAGGCAAGCACAGACAGAACAAGGGGAAATCCCCCCTCTGGAAGTCCTCCCCACCATCTCTCCAGTCAAAGGCTGTTTCCTTCCACGACCCCCAAAAAAGACTGCAGATAACAGCCCTAAGCCGGTGGGGAAAAGGGCAAGAGAGCCTATGCCCCCGCCCCCCAGCTCCAAGACTCCCAAAAGCTCTTCTGATAGTCCAGGGACTTTAAACCCCTCTCTTGATCCTTTTGGGAGAGCTCCATGTCCCTCTAAGGGACCCTCACTACCCCACTCTCTGGCTAATCCCTTCTCCACACCCTCAGCTCTGCCACCATATGCAGGGAAGGGGGTGCCGGAGGAACTGTGGGCCTCTTTCTGGTTATGTCAATCCGGGAGGAAACCACCCTGCAGCCTGGTACCCCTGGGAACCACAAGACCTAAAATAACTTACAAAGGCTGTGGCAAAGGAAGGGCCTAACTCACCCAGGGCAGACACCCTTATAGAGGGGTTGGCTCATTAGGCACTTGTTCCACGTGACTGGAGAGATCTAACTAAGGCCGTGCTCCCTGAGGCTTGTCTTTCTTAAGTGGACAGCTTACTTTCAGGAGGAGTGCAGAATTTGGGGTGAGCAGAATCAGGCTACACAGCTTGCTATACCCTTGACCTATGGTATGCTCTCCGGAACAGGAGATCAGTTCACCACTGGCCTTCAGCAGGCCATTCTGCCCCCTCCTTACCAAGACCAAGTGAGGGCGGCTGCATTGGCGGCGTGGAGAAAATTGGATGAGGGACTCACTGAAGCCTCAATCGCTGGGATAACACAGAAAGCTAATGTGGATAGAAAGGGTCAACAATGGCTTGAAGCAAAAATCCCCAGCAGGCTTGCTTAGGAATAGATTTGTTAGGATGCTGTTGTGGGATGGAATGACCACTGATCACAAGCTCGCATTTGTGGGGCTAAAACACCATACCATGGAAAAATGGATAGTGGCCTCCTGAGATGTCGGGTCCATGACCCACCAAGCTAGAGCTATGACATCGGCCATTCAGGAAGGTCATCGGGAAGACCTACATACCCTTATACAGGTTTTGCAACAGACAAAGGTGTCCAAAACGCCCACTTGTTTCAAGTGTGGAAAAGAGGGTCACTTCCATAGAGTTCCCCACTCTAAATGGAGAACCCGCTGCTTCAGGGAAGAAAACTGAGGGCCCCTGGACCCCTTGCTCTAAATGTAGAAAGGGGTTTCATTGGGCCTGAGATTGCAGGTCAAAGTTCAATTTGAAGGGGGAGCCTTTAAACTTCCAAAGTGACTGCCCCCAGCCCCGTTATAAAAGGAGACCAAACCAGCCCAAGTCCATTGGACAGTGCCCATGGTGTCAGGATTAAGACCTAAAATGATTATTACAATTGGAGACAAACACTTCAAATGCTTGATTGATACGGGAGCCGACCAAACTGTCATTAGAAAAGAAGAAGCCCTACACTCTTGGCAGTTGGTCCCCAGGCCTCCCCTACTAGGAGTAGGGGGACAATCCACCTCATGGGAAACCTCCTCCTGGCTTCCGTGGAAGGACCCTAGTGGAAACAAGGGAGAAGTTCTCCCCCTTGTGATGCCTGGGCTCTCAACCAACCTCCTAGGAGAAGATATATTGGGGGAGGTGGAAGCGGTTATAACCACGGATAATAGGGCCTTTTATGATGATGTCCTAGAGGAAGAGGAGCACCAACAACAATTTGAGCAAGGGAAAAAATGCCATCCTAACTACTGGGATGACCCACATTTTGAACAAATCCGCAATGAGGGTTCAAACTTGTTTCAGATTGATAAGTGAGTCTCCCGAGTGCACCCCCAATCCTAAAGGCCACTGCTCCCCCCAGAGTAATCCAAATACAATGGAGGCCTGGGGACCCCATATGGGTGGAACAGTGTCCATTAGCTTTGCAAAAACTTCCACAATTACATTTATTAGTTCGACAACAGTTGGAGCTTGGTCATCTTAAACTGTCTACTAGTCCTTGGAATTCCCCAGTCTTTGATATCAAAAAATCTAATGGTACTTGGAGATTCCTACAAGATTTGAGGAAAGTTAATGAACAGATAATGATTCTTTGGGTACCCCAAAGGGGACTTCCCTGGATCCTGGCCATCCCCAGTCATTATCATTTAACTATAATTGACATTAAGAATTGCTTCTTCTCAATCCCCTTACACCCAGATGATACTGAAAAGTTTGCGTTTTCCATTCCCTCCATAAATCTTAAAACACCTGATATCAGATACCAGTGGACAGTGTTGCCTCAGGGTATGGCTAATAGTCCCTCTATTTGTCAATACTATATGTCTCATGTTTTTTCCTCCTTTTTAAATTGATCAGAGGTTCTTTTTTATATTTATATGGATGATATAATTCTAGGAAGCCCTGATCCCACCTCTCTTCAACAATTTGTTATAGAGTGCCTAAAAATAATAACAGATTACAATTTCAAGGTGGCTCCTGAAAATATCCAAAATATTCCCCCATTTAAAATTCTGGGATCCACCCTAACTATGGATGCAGTATCTCCTACTAAGCCCCAACTTTTTATACAAGAAACCTATACCCTTCCTCAACTTCAAAAGTTATTAGGGGAAATAAATTGGCTTAGGCCTTGGATTCTAATATCCACTGAGGAATTTTCCCCTCTTTTTGATATTAAAAAGACTTGATCTCACTTCTAAAGTTCTTTTGCCTGCCTCATGAAAACAAATTCTCACAAAAATTCAAAAATCAATCCATAAGGCAACATTGCAGCGGTTTGATCCCAAATTACCCTTGACCCTTTATATATTTATGGGTAATACCTTATGCTCAGCCCTCCTGGCTCAAATGGGAGAGCTTATACATTGGATTCATCTTTCTATAGGGGGGGGGAACCCCGAGTCTATGCCATGAATGACCAAATAGCTGATTGTATATCAATAGCAGAGTTACAGCCAATCGATTGCTTGGCATTGATCCCAATGATATAATCATCCCATATTGATTATCAGACTTTACCTGGCTGCAGAGAAATAATGAAAGAATAATAATTGCCTTAGAAGGGTTCTTGGGCAATATTGATTGCCATTATGGCCCCTACAAGTGGATGAGCTCCTACATGCGGCTAGAATGGAGTCCTCCAAAAATATTTATCCAAACACTGGAGCCAAGCTTTTTCATGATATTCACTGACAGGGGGCACGTAGGTGCCTCGGTAGTTAGATACCCCCCCTTTCATTGATGACAAAACCCCCAGCGGATACATATGTCATCCCATCCAACAGAGGGCTCCCCTCAATTCAAGGAACTTTTTGCAGTAACTATGGCGTCAGAAATGATTCAGGAACCCATAAACTTGTTTTCTGACAGCTTATATGTGGTCAATTTGCTGCCCTTGCTAATAGAAGCTTATATTAAATTAGATTCCAATCCTATTACCCCATTTAATGATGCAAAGACAATTCATGCTTAAACAACAAACCAACCCTATTTTTGTGCAACATTTGTGAGGCCATCAAAATTTGCCAGGTCTCCTTTTCGAAGGAAACCGAGCTGCAGATAAATTTCCCTCATCCGTGTTTTTTGTAACTGAGGCCACTAATTTCCATCGGCTTACTCATACTAATTGGGGAGGGCTAAAATATAGATACCCACAAGTACTGAAAACAGATGTAAAAAGGATTATACGCACTTGCCGATCTTGTCAGCCCTTTCTTCAAATTTCCCCTCTTCAAACTTCAGGCAGTGACCCTCGAAGATTGCGCCCCATAATCTTTGGCAAATTGATGTTACCCATTATTCCCCCTTTGGCAAATTAAAATGTATCTTTGTTTCAGTTGATACCTTCTCCCGGGCATGTTGGGCATCAGCTCATGCTGGGGAAAAAACCAAGTATGCCAATAGTCATATGCTACAGTGTTTCGCCATTCTTGGATTGCCCGATCATATAAAAACTGACAATGGGCCATGCTTCACAGGCAAGGCCTTTCCCACATTCCTCCAAACCTGGAATATTACTCATACCACAGGTATCCTATATAATCCAAGAGGCCAAGCTATTGTAGAAAGATTCAATCGTACCCTAAAGGTTGAATTACCAAAAAAAGGGGGGGATTCTCACTACCCCCACATGATCAACTTAGGAAAACATTACTTACCTTAAATATCTTAAAATTTTCTTAAGATAGCCTGGATGCCTCCCCATTTCAAAAACACTGGTTATTATTGGTTGCATATAACTCCATTCTAGTTAGAAGGAGAGACCCACTTATGGGTACATGGAGAGGACCGGACCCATTGATCACAGCTGGAAGGGGATTTGGATGCATCCTTCTCTATAATTAGAAAAAACCACTCTGGATTCCATCAAGGGATATTAAATACCTGCCTTTAACAACTAATGATCTTGCCTCCAGGGAGGAAGAAGTCCCTGAGATCAGCTCTCTATTTTCAATTTTAGAAGAAGTTGTAATCCTCATTCTCCCCATGCTGCTGATACAAATACGGTATAGTATGCAGGGATTTGGGGACCCAAGTAAGGCTAGGGAAATTCTTAATAAAAGGATGGGGTGACCATGTGACTAGGGAGGCACTTTTTTGGTACTCCCTGTAGACGGACAAACCAAAACATTGATTGTGGAGCTAAAGTTGCCCATAATATAATAGATCTAACACCAAATATGGTAGTTTCTCCATGGTCAAATAAGTGGATATGTGTCAACAAACCCAAAGTAATACCCCCAAAAGATGGGAGCCCTGGATCTTGTCCTTGTACAACAGCAAATTTTTCCCCTGCTATACATAGATTATGTTATGAGACTGTACAACAATGCACCCATACTGACGGGAAAATCTATTGAACGGCAATCAGAAACTGGCGCAAGTCCCCTGGGGAAAGTGGATTCATAACAGGGGATTTAAATCGTATGCTAGCCCCCTGTCATGGTGAGCTGGATGCAGAGATCTGCTGGGATTCCACACCCCCCATTCATGTCACCGATGGTGAAGGGGTCCAAGATGAGGTCCATAAACAGGAAGTAGAAGAACAAATTAAACAGATTATTTTCTCCCAGTACCCTGAGCTAAACTATCACCCATAGCCCTGCCTGAAAATCAGGGAGACCTAATGCTTGATACCCAGACTGAATCCATTTTACAATCTACATATGCTCTTCTCAATCAGACCTCCCCAGAGTTAGCCAAGGACTGTTGGCTCTGTCTCCGAGCAGGACCCCCTTGGCCCCTGGCCTTAATTAACAATAATGAGCCACAAAAGCTAACCCACTCCAACTGTACAGTATCCCTTCCCCTGCTGGTTCAGCCATATAGGATTTCTTTAAATATTATTTAAAGAAAATATTATTATTGTACCCCAAATATAGAGGGGTCAGTAGATGTTGGGCTTATTGATCTCCTTCTTTGTTCCCTAAATGTTACATTAGAACCCTCTTCTCAAAACCTCTGTCCCCCTCCCGGGTCAGTCTATGTCTTTGGGAACAGCATGGCATATGGGTCCCTACCTCCATTATGGACGGGCCTTTGTGCCCTAGCCACCTTGTTACCAGATATTGACATTATCCCTGGGGATGAACCGGTACCCATTCCCTCCTTTGACTTCATTGGGGGAAGAAAAAAGAGAGCTGTTCAGGCTATTCCTCTCTGTAGGATTAGGGGTAAGTGTGGGGGTAGCCACTGGTGCTGCAGGAATAGGAACCGCTTTCAAGCTCCATAGGCAATTATCCATTCAAATGATCGATATCATTAAGGCAGTATCTGATACCATCTTGGATCTACAGGCCCAACTTGACTCCCTTGCAGATGTGGTTTTACAAAATCGACGGGAGCTAGATTTATTAACAGCCGAAAAGGGAGGCATATGCTTATTTTTACAAGAGAAATGCTGCTTTAATGCAAATAAATCCGGCCTGGTCCAGGACAAGATAAAGCGGCTCCAAGAAGATCTTGAAAAATGCCGGTGAGACCTATAGGACAACCCCTTGTGGACGGGCCTTAATGGATTTCTACCATACCTATTGCCCCTGCTGGGGTCCTTTTTATTTCTCCTCATAATCTGTACTTTGGACCCATGTATATTCAATAAACTGGATCAATTCATTCAACAATGGTTGGAGGCAGTAAAAATAAACCAAATAGAAATACAGTATCAGAGGCTTGCCAAAAGAGAGCCCAGCCATTATGATTGGCGCTCTGATTATGACCACCCTTCCCCCGCTACCCAGATACCCAATGATGGGTAAGATCCTCAGAGGAGGATAACCTAAGACAGCGAGTGGGGTAGCATATGAAAGGCTGTAAAGCATGAATATTCAATGACAAATAAAATCCTCAGAAGAGGACAACCTAAGACAAAGACCATGACCTTTCGCCCTCATAAAATAATAAAGAAGGGGGAGATGTTGGGGTCTGTGCTGCCATGGCCTATTACAACCCCAAAGGCCTGACTTGAGCATTTAGAATAAATCAGCATTTAAAATATAAGATGGCACCGAGCAGATGTGAGGAAGGAGGGGCTATCCCCTCATAGCGGGTCGCCTAATATGAAGACACCTAAGTCCATTGGTCCCTGGAAGGCTTCTGTGCTTGTGATCAGTGCATGCACCTGGGTGTAATTGGCTTAGAAGAAGCATACTGTGTATATTCAAGGGTGACCTTTAATATGATTGGTGTGTTTCATTCCTCTTGTAATTCCCCCTTGTGGTTTTATGCTTTAAAAGTAGCTTCACAAGTGCAATAAATGAGTTCCTGCTTGTAACTCCCAGCTCCATGTGCTTCTGTTTGAGCCATCGGCATTCACCATCCTCTTCAGCCCCACTGCTATCGGGCTGGCCCCGACACGGTAGTATATAGTAGAGATTGGAGAGAGTGAATATCTAGTAGGGTTCTAGTAATTAATGTAGAGTATTAAGTATAGTGATTTAAAGTAGATTAAATACAAGAAAAAGAAGGAAAAATAAAAGAGATGGAGAAAAGAGAATACATATATACAAGGGGGGGGGAGTCTTGTGAATGTGGCGGGGAAGAGAGCCAACAAGCATACACACAAAAAAACCAAATAAAACAAAACAACAACAACATCACAATACAACTCTATGGATATATGAATACTTAGCAGATTTGGCCTCTGCAGTCTCCCTCTGTTCAGACACTGAGTGTCACCAGCACTTTTTCTGCTGCAAGTCTGGTTCTCTGAGTCTCCCTCAGTCAATGTGTATATGGCCAGTATCAATGAAGCTAGATCTACTGTTAAACATGGTCTTCTTCCACACTTTCCACCAATAGTGAGCATAGTTGTACCTTTATAGTTTATGCATTTTGTGATACTATCTTAATATTATAGCATTCAATCATATCTATATAAATTATTATAAATTTTCAAGTCATAATTTCTGTAGTCTCAAAAATTAAATAATAGTCTTTATTAAATAAATTCAGGTTAAAAATGTGATTTGCATCATTGAGAAAACATAATAATCTGAAAGGCTCAAGGACATGAGGGTTATTCGAGTAATAAAATAAATACAAACAATACAAAAATGATAATTATAATATATAATATAATTATTGCATTACCAAAATATGTATAACTACTAAATAATGTTGTAACCATTGTGATAGTCATTTATTTTATGAATTTAAATCTTTAGGTCATAAAAAGCCTAGAAGCATTTACTTTTTATGTGTTTGTTACTTTTAGTTTGTTCAAAGAGATGAAACCTTCACTATTTTCTTTTCCTGAAATTACTTAGTGCTTGCATACTACTATATTATTGCTTCTGTTTGGATAGATTTGCAATTCTTACATTTTACTTGATATTGTAGTTAGACTGAACACCCAAATGTAAAGTAAAAGTCAGCAAAACCTGTCAAGTTTCACCTTGCTTTGGGTTGAAATGGGTAATGTCAGAAATTTTTTAAGTAAAATTCAAAAAGTGTAAAACAGCCTGAGGGGAATAAAACTCTTAACTAAAAGAGAAGTTGGAGGCATCATCACAAAATTTGGGACAACACCAACTATACACTGAGCACCCAGAATATCAAGTTTCCTAATTCAAGCATTGCCACTGATTTTATGCTCTTCTGTTTTTATTACATTATTCAACAAACCTTTGCCTGTCACAAATGTATGTCAAAATAAACTTTATATTATTGAGACTGTACCTACATACTTGCTCTCAGTTAACTTGCATAGCCTCCTCACAAAGTTTTCCATTCTTAGTTTATTTTTTAAATTATGTATGTTTTCTCCCAGATATGGAAGCTATATAGAAATCGGGAGACAAGGGTAATCTCATAAAGAGAAGGAGAGACACCAATGGAATGAATGGTATCTAGGGGAAGAAGGAGAGAAAATAGATACAAAAAAGGTAACCTATTGAAATGATGCTATGTATGTATCTTACATTATCAATGAAAATCTCAAAGAGATATTCAGTGAAGGGTGATGAGACCTGAAGAGAAATGCTTTAAGAGTTATGTGCATATTTATTTCTATAATTTTATACCTCAGTATGAAAATAATTACAATGTACCAATAGACTATAAAATGTATGACAGTAAAATATTTTGAGGTCAATGAAAAGTTATATTGCAAAATGGTTATTAAAATTAGGATAAATATGTCATTTAAATGGCACAGGTGAGCCCAGCATGGTGGCCTATGATTGTAATACCCTTACTTGGGAGGCTGAGACAGGAAGATCAAAGGTTTGGGTCCAGCCTTATATACTTAGGGAGGCACTCTGCAACTTAGCGAGACCCTGAATAAAATTTTTAAAAATTAGCGCTCAGGGTATAGCTTAGTGGTAGAATGCACCTATGTTCAATACCACATACCATCAAAAAAAAAAAAAAAAAGCACAGGTGGCCATGAGCAGTAGTAATTGGCTGAGACTGGGTGCCAGTGGTTAGGGTTCTTATAAGAATCTTAAGAGATTCACTTAAATGCAACATCCCTAAGAAAGATAGAGTTCATCTTGATGCAACAACATAAGCTGTGCGATGGGTTTATGCTAATATAAGCGAGCACAAGATTGTGCACAGGTATTTGAGCTCAGCTGCCAGGAGTCTACAGAAATTGCTTGGAATCACCACTACTTAGCATCATAAACCATAGGGAATTTGCATGCTTAGGCTGCCTGCTATATTGAAGAGGGTCTCATCTTTCAGCAAACTAGTTGCCAGGTGACTGAAAAATGCTAAGAGTAAATTATAAAACAATCATTCTTGAGTATCTAGGGTAAAAAAGGAAGCTTAAATGCATTAAGCTACAAATTCTCCTCTATGCCAGCACCTTTCTGACACTTTAAAATATATATATATATATATATATATTACTAAAATCATATAAAAGGAAGATTATTGTTGGGTACAATAATAGACATCACAAGAATAAGTTATCTGTTTTAGAATACTTGTGCTCTTCAAGCTTTGTACATCACTTAAGTGCAATTTTCAAAAGTTTGTGCTACTAGTTATGTGTTGTATCCTCATCTTAAAACTAGGGAAATTAAAGGTAGGCAATTTTCTTAACATTCGCAAACAGCAAATAACATCTAAGATCCATACTCACAACTTTGGAACTCCAAATCTAAATGGTCAGAGATCCAGATGCATAGAGAATACTATACCCCAATTTTTACCACACAGAGAGATAACTACATTTTCTAAAAAACCATAAATGGAATCAATTTTAGCAGAGAAAATGAGAGCAGTTTCTCTACTGATCTAATAGGTGACAGGGTAAAGGAATACAGTTAGAATTGGTACCTGAAGAAAGAAAAGGGAAATCTAATAGAAAGAAAAAAATGACTTATGATTTGTTATATCCAATTTTTCTTTTTGTAATCTTCCAGTTTAGTAAAATACTTATTCTTAAGGCATATGCTAATTCAACAATATAGGTATTTATTACCCACTCCACCTATCAATCATCAAGCTTCCTAAATAATTTGTTATTATTACAATTATTCATCAATGGGAAGAGTCTGAGTTAATATAACAATACAGGACATAGTACAAGGAAAGAAAGATTATTAGGGGAGAATGTCATGGTTTTACTAAGTCAAAGAAATCTATTTCAGTGTCTGTAGAGGCTCAGGCAGCTTGACTTTGTAGGGCATAGTACTGGAGAGAGTTGTTCCAAGAGAAAGCTAAGTACACATGTGAAGGTGCCCTTCAGTTCCTTAGCTCAGTACTGAACAGGTAATTCCTGTGATGAACCTACTCAGAGCTTGAAGAAAGCTATACAAAAGGGGAAACCTAGTGCTTTCCATGTGTTTGATGTAGAGTTCGTTTCATCAGACATAGTAAATCACCTCAGAATTTGAGGACCAAATGCTTATGTTTCTCAGAAGGGTACTCCCTCAGTAGAAATTCAAAATTAGTTACAAATTAGAGATTACTCAAATCCTACCTAAAAATCTTAAAAGTAAGCTTTAAAAGGATCAATTGTCTTTCAAGTAATTGCCTTTCAGAACGAAACTCAGGAACATGTACAGAAATAAAAAAAAATCATCTTGAACTCAGCAAGATAAATTGGCATTTTACCTGGGGTCAAATGAGTGACATTTAAAAAAAATATCAAACATGTAAATACACAGAAAAATTCAACCCATAATGAGAAAATTAAATAATAAAGTCAAGCCCAAAATAACAGAGATTATATCATAGTAGAAAACATTTTTCCCAGTACGTGGCCAACCAAACAGCTATTACTGATATACTTTTTTTCCCTATTGATGTTGAAACAACTTATCTAAAATTTAGAGGCTTAAAATAATATAGATAAATATTATACTTTTGAATATTCGTCTGAAATAAATCTTGTGGAGAAAAGTCATAGTGTCAATAGGGCAATTTTTCTGCTGGAGACACAAAGAGAAAAATTTTTGACACTCTAACTTCTAGGAGTTTCTTGTAGCCCTAGCCTTTACTTTCATACCCAGCTTTGTAGATTTTTTTCTCTAGTTTTCTGCCTCCACTTTATAAAAATGCTTGTAACCACATTGAGCTCTCTTGGAGATTTGTGAAAAACCTTAATCAGATCACATCTACAAAGTCCCTTTTGTTATATAAAAAGCATATTTATAAATTTCTAAGATTAAAATATAGACCTCTTTGGAAGGCATCATTTTGCCTACCACTGTATATCTCCTTCCAGAAAACACAGTCCTTTTGGTCTATTTGCCAATGTTCTTTCCACTTGAAGGATTTTATGTATCTCTCCTTCCATCCCATTCCAGAAAGTTTCCAAAAGCCCCATGATTTCACTCCCAAGTGACTGAAGCATATTATATAAATGGAATTATTTTTCTATTTTGATTAAATATAAGGTCATCCTTGATTAAAGAAATCCTTTGAACCTTCAGATCAAGGATAAGAAATGTTCTCATTTCTAAATGCACCTGTGCACATATGCATATGTGGAAGATGGAGTGATGATACTATGAAAGGCTTGGTCACAAAGTGAGCCACCTGCTCTTATCATCTATTCACACACACCTACACACACACACACGTGTGTGTGTGCCTGTGTGTACATATGTGTATATACATATATGTGTTTGATTATTTTAATGGATAATAATTTTTTTATTTTTTTATTTTTTGGTGGTACTGGGGTTCCTGGAAATCCTCCTACCTCCCAGATACACTCCCAGACCTTTTTTAAAAATATTTTTATTTGGAAACAGGGTCTCGTCTCTTAAGCCAGCAAGGCTGGCTTAGAACCTGTGCGATCCTCTTGTCTCCACTTCCCAAGTGCGGGGATTACAAGCATGTGCCACCACGCCCGGCAATGGAAAATAATTTAATGTATGTGATTATGAGTGAAATCATTTATAATGAGTTTCCACGATATGTGATTAATTATAGGTTTCAGGATCATTATAACAGCTTAGGTTGCAGACTCCCTTGCTGCCATATTACTAACTATTCAATCTCTATCAGAGTTTTGCACCAAGCAATGAGTTAACTCCAAAAAAATATATATATTTTTTTGCCGGTCTGGGGCATTCGACCTCCAAACTATATCCCCTTCCTTATTTTTTATTCAAAAAATATTGATTTATAAAAAAGAATATTAATTTTTCTTAGAGTTTCTATGCTGAGTCTATATTGTAGACGTTTCTAAATACCTACACATCATTCTTATTTACTGTAGACATATTGAAACAAATTGAGCCTTATGTGTTAGAGGGTCTCTATAGCAGAGGTACTTTTGCTACTTGCTATTAGGATGTACAACAATTTCTTTGATCTGAGCACTACTCATTGCTAGAAGTCTTACATGTTACTCAGAGAATGGGTCATAGCAGCAAGCCCAGATATAACATACCGAGACAATAACTCAGAAACCTAGACTGACACACAGCGTTACTTGAATAGTTTACTGTTAATATTAACTATACCAGAGAAGATATTTGATATATGTAAATAGATTTTCTTTTTCATTTCTAATTTTTCTTTAAAAATAATTAGATCTAGAAAAATATTAAGTACATGTCATTGACATATTAATAGTGTGTGTTCTGAAGTATTATAAGCCAGTGATTAGCACTTTCTGGGAACATTCTCAATTTGTGGTGCTTGATATTCTTAAGCTCAGTCCCACAGTGACACAATTAGAAAGGGCAACAACGGGTGGTGATATAATTACTGGAGACGCTAAAATGTCCCAGTGGGTGTTAGAACTCATTATAAAACAAGTGTTTAAGAATTTATCATCAGGTAGTATAGCATTCACATGTCTGAGAAAGCTTAGCACAATTGATTATAATGGTGTAATTAAATAGGAAATAAAATACCCCCACGAGTATCCATTAGCTTTAGTATTTCAAGAGTTCAGGCAACCCTTAGATTCTTGGACAATGCTCTTGATATTCATATATTATTTAGAGTCAAGGTGTGTTGGACAAAGCATGGCTGAGCAAATTGGGGTAAAACAAGTTTGTTGCAGTTCTTAAATAGGAATAAATAACATAGCACATCCCCTACCCATAAAGCAATAACAGGCATGATTAGTAATAGGCTTTAGTAGATGATAGGTCATATCCAGCTCTGCTGCACGCCTGAGTATACAGAGCAGTAGGTGGAGAAAGGAGTTAATTGATCATCTGTAAACCATCCTTTATGTGTCAAGAACGTGCCACAGAGTGGTAGAACTATATAGCTTATTCTTTCTAAGCATGTGGGAGAAAGTAGAAGAAAAACTTGTAAAATCTATGTCAGTCAAATTTGTCTGTGAAGATACTAATCCTGATAACAATTACTAGAGAAATACAAAATCTTTAAAAATTGGATGCTTTCGGCAGGATTTACCTTGTCTGTATATAATTACTTGTGATAAACAGACCTAAGATTTATGGATTTGGGAGCAAAATTTGCTATAAACTTTTAATATCAACAATAAAATTATATGAGGTAAAATGGTTATTTTTGTGACTGAGTGGTTAATTGTATGTTAAGTGATAGTGTGGCCTTCAACTCTTAAAGAACTCTTACTGAAAGGCTCTTTTCTTTCATAACAGATTGAAAATAATAAGACATGGTGTTTTAGCTCCTTTGATCTAGGGTTCCTCACTCCATGTAGGCTGTACTTTATGCATGAGAACTTGGGAGCCATGAAGCTCTATGTTTCCTTATTTGTTTAATGTTTGACACACATCACATTTTCTCTTATTCTATAATAAAATTATATGGGAAAAAAGTATATCCAAAGGGTAAATTTTTAGCAATATTTGAACCTGATAAAAATTTATCTTGGGACCTATTTGGCACAAGCTGGTTTGCTTATGTGATTTCAGGATACATTTGTTAATGTGGAAATATAAGACAGATCAAAGCAAGCAACATTTTTTATTTTATGCACACATACATACCCCAATGCTATACAAGGCACAATTAAAACCCTTCCTCCTTTGAACTCCAGAGCTGTTAGATATTTATATATATACATTTGTGAATATTATTAAAAAAATTCTTCTCAGTGGCACAATTTCAATTGTAGCTCACCTTCATATATGCCTAGTATTGGCCTCTGATGCCAAGTGATGTCACATATGGGCCTTGACTAAATGTATGAAATATATTCCTTTTAAATCATATGTCTAGTTTGTTTAGATTCAAAATTTAAAAGCCTCCTATGGTAGCTATCAGCAGCTATCCAAGCAGGGAAACAGAAATAAAGGAGTTTGTGCACTTAAAAATTTGTTAATATGACAAATATCATTTCACATATTTTTATAACAATAAAAAATTAAAGTGGAAATGGAGCAATTTGAAATTTCTACCTCTACCTTTCATTTCTTCTACAGATAGTGTTCCCATATTCTTCTGTTTATCTCTTTGCTCATGCATGTACATACTACCCTTGATACACAGGTAAAGTATTTTTTAATTTTAATAAATTTATAACAGTGATATAAATTTATAACAAATTGTTTCTGCAAATTTTCTGAACACTGGGATTACAAAAGTGCACCACCACACCCAGTAGTGCTATAGATTTTCCTCTTAATACTGCCTTGAAAATGTCCCAGAGATTTTGATAAGTTGTCTCTATATTTAGAAATTTATTACTTTCTTCTTTTATGTCTTCTATTACACATTCTTCACTCAGGGTGATGTTCAATCTACATGTGTTTATGATATTTCTCTGGCTCTTTGTATACTTAATTTTGATCATCATTCCATTATAATCTGAAAAGATGCAGGGAGTTATGTCACTTTTTTTAATTTACTAGTGCTTGATTTTTAGCTGCGCAAATAAAATGTTTTGGAAAAAGTTCTATGAACAGCTGAAAAGAATGTGAATTTAGCTGTAGTTAGGTGGAATACTCTGTATGTATCTAGTATATTATTTGGTTTATGGTATTCCTTAAGTCTGAAGAATCTTTACTGATATTTTTTCTAGAAGATTGATCTATTGTTAGGAAGTCTCCCCATATTATTGTTTTGGTGTCTATGTGAGACTTAATGTCATATGGGAAAAAAGTATATCCAAGGATTTGGATATACATTTTTTGGATTTGGAATAAAGGCTTTGTTTTACGAAGTGGTTGTACCTGAGCCGGTCGTGGTGGTGCATGCTTGTAATCCCCGTGCTTGGGAGGCTGAGACAGGAAGATCGCACGGGTTCGAAGCCAGCCTCAGCTACTTAGTGAGGCCTTCAGCAACTTAGTGAGACCCTGTTTCCAAATAAAATATAAAAAAAGGTCTGGGAGTATAGACCTGAGGTAGAAAGCCTCTGGGTTCCACCCCCAGTACCACCAAAAAAACAAAACAAAACAAAAAACAAAGTGGTTGTACCTGTTTAGGCTTATAAATATTGACTATCATTATATCCTCTTGTTTAAATGTTCCTTTTTTCTGCTTTGTATCTACTGATAAGTTGAAGCCTGAAGTCTATTTTGTCTGATATAAGAGTTGCTAGCTTTGCTTGCTTTTGAGTTCCATTAGTATGGATTCTCTTTCTCCATCTCTTCATCTTTAGAGTATCTTAACTTAAAATGTGTTTGTGTTTCTTGCAGACAGCATATAGATGATTTATGATTTTTAATTCTTTTTTCCATCTCATGTCTTTTGATTGAGGAGTTGAGACCATTGATATTTAGCAATATTATTAGGAGATGATTTTTAATTCCTAATATTTTAAGTTGTTACTTCTATTTGATGTTTTTTTTTTACTCAACTCCTCACTTCTTTTCTTTTCTTTTCTTTTATTTATTTATTTATTTATTTATTTTTATTGGTGCACTGTATTCATACATCATAGTGTGATACAGACTTTTGTAGACATACATGCACACTTTTCCCAGTCAGCCCCCACCCGATCCCCACCCCATTCTCTCCCTATCCCTCCCTCCCATGCTTGGCTTAGTAGTTGACATCTAGTATTATGGCAATTTATCTAAAATTAAAAATGATAATCTCACATAAGAGTTTCATTTGTCTGATACCAAGCTTTTGATGACTTAAAGATAACATTTCAATATTTCTTTTTGCTTTCTTTCTTACCAGAGAATTTTTTTTTCTATTTTTTAGGTGAAACTATCATATATTTATATATTTATTTTTCAGAAAAAAATCTATCCTAATATGGAATATGGACTCTAGGTACCCAAAACGATCTTGAAAAAGAACAAAGCTAGAAGATATATATTTTCTGATTTCAAACCATATAAAGCTACAATAATTGAAACAGTGTAGTACTATTCTATGTTTTGTTTGTTATTTGCTTAGTTATTCATCTGATGGAATAATTGTTTGGGGTTTTTATTTCTTCTTTGTGATTTATTGCTTTGAGTATTTTCTCTAGTACTCATTTGGAGGACATTTTTTTTTCATCTTTTTGTCATAGAAGAATTTATTTTTCCATCAGATTTGAAATATATCTTTGCTGGCTAGAGTACTATTGGCTAGAAGGAGTTTTCTTTCAGAGTATGGAATATTTTGCTACAGTTTTCTTGTCTTTCCTGACTTAGTTGAGAAGTCTGCAGTGATTTTTATTGGTTTACCTCTGAACATGATGTGATCATTTACTCTCATTGAATTTAAATTTTTCTCCTTGGCCTCTACATTAGTCAATTTTATTATTATGTGGCATGTTGTATTTTTTATCTGATATTGTCTAATGGGGGTTCTATATATTTTCTGTACCTTATGTGCACCTCATTTTCTAATTTGGAAACATTTTTGACATTATTTCTTTAAAAATTTGTGATTACTTTTGTTTTGCTCCTGTTCCCCTCTTCTATGCCTATTACTCCCCCCTTCTATGCCTGAAACAATATGTTAGGATTTTTTCTTAGCTTGCTTTATTCAAACTTCAGTCATAAGAGATTAAAAATATTATTTCTCTGGTTCTGTGATAATCTTTATGTAAGTTGAATAAACATTATTTTGTGCTAGAGATTAAACACTATTATAAAATAATTGTCAATATAATTAAAATTTAAATCATAGGCTTGTATGTTCCATAATTCAATATGCAAATGTAAATTTGTTGTAACATGAATCTGATGCAAAGGAAGTATATTTTATTTATTTACTTACTTATTTTTATACTGGTGATTGATCCCAGAGGATCTTCACTTTTGAATTATACCCTTAGCCCTTTTAATTTTTTATTTTGAAATAGAATCTTATTAAGTTTTTTAGTCTCACTAAGTTATTGAGGCTATTCTCAGACTTGTGATACTCCTGTTTAAGCCTTACAAATACTGGGGTTAGCATATCTTAAAATATAATGATAATTTTATTCTAACAAGCAGTTTTTAGGTAAGTTTTTAGTAGCTTTATTCAAAGTCTAGAGAACCAAAACCATTCTCAATAAATTAAAAATATTTTCATATGTACACATAGAAAAATAAAAAATAAAATAAACAGACACAAGGTATTATCTTACTCATGAAAAATTTTGGTATTGGTACTTATATGTTTTAAAACTAGCTAAACAATAATAAATAAGTCAATTTTCCTTTGAACCCACCAAAATAATCACACATAAACACAAAATTGCAACAACTCTGCTCATTGTGAAAAATAATAAGTACTTTGAAAACATATAGAACAACTTCTTGCCAATAGAGCAAACATATGTTGTAAAACTTATTTTTTAATCCTTGATCTTATCTTTGAAAAAGACTAAGGTAATATGGAGATAGTATGCAAGTAGCAGTAGTAATGCATGTCATTGTATTCATTCAGAGAAATGAGTCCTGAAGCCTGATTATTACCCACCTGCTTACTGTTGAGAAGCTGTATGTGGAGTCTCACTCTTCTCAATCAGTTTATTTGGCCTAATGAGTTGAATTGGAGACAATCATTTCAAGTAATGGCACAGCAAAAAAAAACAGGAGACAGACACTGATTTCTTGCATCCCGAGTTATAAAGTTGATTATAGATGGATGCAAAATCAGAAGAAGACCTTTCAAGAGGAAGCAATTTCAACAATCTTTAATTTCCCCCAATTAAATAAGTACCATCATAACCATATTCAGGATTACTGTATTGAGACTTCCTGTATGCCTAATGATTCATTAGAAAAAAATGCTAAATTAAGTAACTGCAGTGAATCAAAAATTTCTTTATATTGTAATAGGATGAAATCTTCAATGTTGAAGTGTGTGCCACATATCCAAATATTAATAGTTAAATTGTAAATATTATGGATCAAGCTTGGATCACAGCCATATAAGCAAAAGGCAGTAGAACAGCAGCATAGGAAATAGTTGAGCAGGAGTATATTTAGAATTAAACTTCTGAAAAAAAGTAACAAAACCCCAGGGGAACCATATAAGGGGTCTAAGGGAGAGGGTCAGTGATAATTTAAATCAGAACATTTCCATTGACATTATATAGATAAGCAAAATTATCAGTGCCAATATCAATAGCATGTATGGTGATGGAGAGGTACTAGGGTGAGATCTGGGTAAAAGCTCACTAAGTATTATGTGCATTTATGTTTCTAGCACTCTGAACTACACCAAGATGGACTACAATGCACCAAAAAGGTATATAAAAATTCTTTAATAAATCAAGAAATATTCAAGGTAGTAATGTACGTATCCATGAGTCAAGAAAGAGTGCTTGCAGTAAGAAATTTCAGAGTAAAATAAAAATCTATAATGATAAAATGTATACTGGTATGTGGCTCACAAAATAATAGTCCGCAGGATTTTTTTTGAAAAAAATAATGTCTGTACATATGAAAAAAGATCAAGAGTCAAAAACTGTGATAAGTAACTTGCAGAAACTCATGTCATTGAATCCCACATATTCTTGTTCCTAAATTTCTGGAACTATTTCTGATTATTGCTCAGAGCAAGGATTGGTCACAGATTTTATTCACCCTTCAAATGGTCTGGATATGTCCTTCCCTGTGTCACTCCCTAATATTTATTTTTCAACCTAAATTTTTAATCTTTGCTTTATTCTTTTATGGTGTTTTAAATATTGAGATACAATATATATGACAAGTTTGCTATAGGAATTAAGTACCTCTATGGAAATTTAAAGGGAAACACTAGAAGGAGTTCGATCTACTTTATAGACTATGATGAAATAAGGCTTTAAAGAGGTCTCTAATTTCAGAAACTTGAAAGTTTACTTACATATTGTTAATATTTTTGTTATATGCCATTGTATCATTGTTTTTTCTTTCCAAATTTTTATTGCACAAATAATATTTTGGAAACAAATCATTTGAAAATAGAGTCTATTGCCTTTGCTTTGCCTACAAAACATATTATTCTCTGTTCCTTTGAACTACATTTTAAAAATTCAATCATAGTTGCATGTATATGATATCCTCAATTCAATTCTGTTTAATTCCTATCATTTCAAGTCATTTATGACAAATTCTCATGAGGCTTCTGTAGAGGTTAAAGAACTTAAATATTTTATGATTCCATTTAAAATTATTATTGATATTCACAGACCAAATTTCTTGGGTTGAATCAATAACCTTAGACATGTGTCTAACCTTGGCTTAAATATTGCTATGTGAAAATTTAGCTGGAAAAGCAATTTAAACCCTAAAAACCCTTGAGCAAGTTTTGAAATTCATAATATCAGTTTTATCATTATTGAAATTCACTGGAAAGTAACTACAATAAACTTAGATAACACATACTTTATGTGACAGCTTTAAAGATAAAAGCCTTTATAAATGTTATATATGCATGTTATAAATATTTATTTATATTTGTTTATTACATGTATAAAAACACAAATATTTGAAAAAATTAAAACAATGAAAGGTGCTCGTATCAATTAGCTACTCAGATTTGGATATCAGTTGTGAGCTTTACAAAGTGTTAGCTGGTAATATAAAATGTGTAATTTGCATCCCTATATTTATTTTTTATTTTATTTTATTTTTTGGTGGTACTGGGGTTCCTTGAAGCCCTTCTACCTCTGGTCTACACTCCCAGACCTATTTTATATTGTTATTTGGAAACAGGGTCTCTTAAGCCAGCGTGGCTGGCTTTGAACCTGCGCAATCCTCCTGTTTCCGCCTCCCAAGCGCTGGGATTACAAACGTGCGCCACCACGCCCGGCGCATCCCTATATTTAACACTGAATAAAAAATACTTTTCAAAGTGACAAAGAAAGAAACAAATTTCTAACAATAAAATGCTATTACGTGCTAGTGTAATACACATGTTAATTATGAGAATATTTACATCTGGCTTACATATTTTACACAGCAGACTATAAATTAAAATATATTACTTGATTAATTTTTAAGTTAGTAAAAGCTGAATTATTTAAGTAACCATGTTGTTTAATTTAAAATGTGCTAATGAATATTATTCTTTTTGAAAATGCGACTACAATACTAATAAAAAGTAATAAATACAAAAATATAATCCATTTCTAAAATAGACCTCTAAATAACCCTCAGTGGTTCTTGAAGAAAAAAATCACAATAGTCTGTTTAGAGTACAGTTCAGTCAATATTGCAACATAACCCTGTTTTTTCTCCTCTTGAAAATAAGCACATCTAATTTCTGTTCAGTATATATGATGTTTTATAAAAATATTTGCCTATATTTTTTATTGGTACATTGTAATCATACATCTTGACTAAGTTCAGGGTGATAGCTGCAAACATGCATACAGTACTTTTTAAGCTCTCTACCAGTTTTCTCTCTAATCTGTCTCTCCCATAATTCCATGCTCAACACATTGATTAGCTTTGTGAATGTACATCATGATCATTGAGGTGTTTCCCTCTTCAAGTATTCCTCCCTACTCCTGTCTCCCTCATATTTCCTAATTTACTCCACTTAAATATCTCCTTCTTTGTCTGGAGTCCCTCCTGTGTCCCAATTTCTCCCAAGGTTTCTCATATGAGAGAGAACATCTGAAACTTCACTTTTTGTGACTAAGTAATCTCAGCATCATATTTTCCAGTTGCATCAATTTTTCTACAAATGACATAATATTGTTATTCTTTTTGGCTGAGTAGAATTTTATTGTATATATGTCTCATAATTTTGTAATCCATTTATTTATTGATGGACATATCAGCTTCATAGTTTGGCAATTGCCAGTTGTGCTGCTATAGACATAAATATATATTAAATGGCTTCAGACAATGTCTTTTTGCTAGTAGGTAGAATTCACATACCTTCCTTAACAGAAAGTTAGTGATGTGTTTTCATTATTTTTTCTCTCTTGTTATTCAGAAAATATACACCTCTAACCATAGAGTTATATCAGTATGCTTTGATCTCTTCTCCATTATTTGTTATTTTATTATTATTCAATGTTTTATTTAACTATAAAGAGCAAACAAAAAAGATTACCAAATACCATTTATTTTGATTTACATTTTCTATAGCCTCTTTCAGTATCACAGTACAGTCATTTTTATTTGCACAAAATTAAGCTTATACACTTATTTATTTCACACATTCAAATTTATAAATATATGTATTTTAATATATAAATACGTTATATTTATTTATTTATTTTTATACTGAGGATTAAATATAAGAATGTACTAACTATGAACTATACCCCAGTACTTTTTTATTTTGAAATAAGTTCTCCCTAACTTGCTAAGATTGATGTGAATCTGTGATCCCACTGTCTTCTCTCTAAATTTACTTGAATTACAGGCATAAACCACTGTTGATTATATTCTTGTATATTTGATGGATAATTGTTGGTGGGATTGCAAATTAGTGCAACCACTTTGGAAAACAGTATGGAGAATCCTCAGAAGAATGGGGAAAAAAAAACTATCATTTGATCCAGCAATACCACTTCTGGGTATCTATCCAAAAGAAAGGAAACCAAACTACCAAACTAATGCATATGTATCTATGTTCATAGCTATACAAACTGTGGAACCAGCCAAGATGTCCATCAACATATGAATGGAATACAAAACTGTGGAATATGTACACAATGGAATTTTACTCAGCCATAAAAAAATACAATTGTGGTATTTTCAGGGAAATGGATGGATCTTGAGGACATTATGCTAAGTGAGACTGTGAAGTTATTAGAGAAGGGTATAGACTCAACACTCTAACATATAAGCACAGGAAGTAACTTTCTCAACAAGACCTCCAAAGCACAGGAAATTATTTTTTTATTTTAAACAGAACCTCATTAGGTTGTTGAAAATCTATATATTTACTGGCCTCAGCTTCTCAAGTACTAGGATTACAGGTGTGTGCCTCCAGGCCTTCATTGATGTGTTGTAAACCACATCTTCAATGATGTATTATAATGATACCACACATATTTTAGTTAGATTTATTGAATTCCAAGCATCAATTCAAATATGTACCTTCTTATTTTAAAAGCTGGTCTAGATATCTTGAACACAAGTTATCCTCCTGCCCCAGCCTCACAGATAGAGAGGATTACAGATTAATTTGTGATTTATAGTTTTCTTCTAGAACACTACTACAGACTGGCTTCTAATTAGTGGTTTGCAGTAGCATTAGTGATGCTAATTTTCAACTATTTCTACTTGATAGAGATATATACATTTTTTTATAATAATCTCCATATCTTTATTTTAGGGCTACATTCCAGATAAATTTTACCTACTGCTGAAGCCAAACTGCAGAACACTCGTGAAAGATTTATTTTAATAGAGTGAACAAAAATGTATTTTGTGATCTTTTTCTGCTTTGCTTTTTATTGAGCCTGACCCAAGGTTGTTCAAATTAGTGTGCATATTTACTATTTTATAATCTTTGTCTACACAGAAACATGAACATAATTTCTATAATACAATTTTAGAAATGGTAACAAAAACTGAGAATAGCATTTAATAAAACAGGTCTGCCTTTACCAGCCCTTAGTTAATATAATAACTAAATAAGTTTTACAATCTTGGAAGAGATAAGTAATATGTTTTATTTTCTATGAATTTCAGAGAGTTAGAATTTTTCATGACTTGTGGAAATCCTAATAAAATTCTCATCTATTTTTATAATAAAAATTTAATTTCCTATAGCACATAAAGGATAAATTTTATGACACTAATATTAAGCTATCTAATTTTTTGAAACTAATTAGATTGCTTTCTATTTTACTATTGATATTTTCAAACACACTTCTGGACTTAAAATTTGGGACTTAAAATTTGGGTCCCAAATTTTCTATATATGCATACAGGGACAAAGATATTTATGTATTTCTAGAAAACTTATTAATTGGGATATATAGTTTCAATTTTTTTTAAGAACATAATCACATTATTTTTTCAAAAGACAAGCAAATAATAACCAAAGACCTCCCAACATTAATGCTAGAGGCCATAGATAAGAATTACAATGCAATTACTAATAATCTGGCTAAGGGAACAAAATAATTTTAAATCAAACAGGCTAACCATAGAATTTGTTCCATTACCAGGGCGAGGAGACTGCCAGCCACTCCCTGTGGTAAAGAAGAACAATTAACTTGTGGTTGTTTTATTCTTCTATGTATTCAGGACATTTAAATGCAGTTTTCTCTTTTCCATTTTATGTCATGTAATATACCTATGCTAGTAATGAAACAATAACTTTTCTTTCAGTTAGTAAGACCTCAAACCATATGGGATCTTGGCTAGAGAGCTTATAGAAAACTTTTTAATTACTCATAGTTCCTTCACTTTTAGGAAAAATTATAACTGATAGCATTGCTGATTTTCTCTCCTGGAAAGGATTTGTATATTCTTTTTGTTGAAAAAGGGCATAGTGGATGTACTTAAATGGGAGATGCAAGGGTTCACTACATTATTGACTATTACCTCTGTCATAATATTGGTTCATCCTCTTTCCTCTTCTGTTTTCTCTCATCTCTTTTCTCTGTCTTCTTTTTGTTGTGAGTGTGTGTGTGTGTGTGTGTGTGTGTGTGTGTGTGTATGTAGGGTGTTGGTAGGTCCAAGACTTCTCATATGAAGGCTGTATTTTTTACTTTCCTTTGCAGTTTATTTTTGTTACATGGCTTAGTTTATGTCAAAGGTAATGAAAATGGGATTAGCAAATCAAGGTCCTTTTTTTGAATGTTATTTGTACGAGACTTAAATTTTCACCCCAAATTGGAGCAACTTGGGAATGCATGTATAGAATGAAATAATCATAATATTTACTGGATGCTCACTTTTTAATTTAATTTGATAATCATAGCAAATTAGAGTATCTTTTTTTCTGACATCTTAGCCAAACACTATATCCCTGACACAATTATATTGTTATTTTAAATATGCTATTCATTTCAAATAGTTAACATTTTATTTAGTACAAAGTTTGCAAATGAGTTTGCATGCACTGTTATTGTTCTTGAGTTCTATAATTTAATAATTCATTTTCCCCTAAATAAAATAACACACTAAAGCATCTTTTGAAATAAAATAACATCTTTAAAAATATTTAAAAACTTGATAAATTTACATATTATTGATACCTGATGGCTTTTACTTGACTTCTTCACAGATATTACTAGGTTGAAAAAATAAAGACTTATTTTAATGATATTAAGCAACATTATTGCTTCAATTTCAGAGATATGATTTCTTTTGTAATATTTGATTATTGAAAGAGAAGTAGGAACGTTTTATGCATTGGAAGTACATATAAACACAAATAAAGTGTGAGGAACTTAGTTATTATTTATTACAGGGAATAAAAT
The DNA here is from genome assembly GCF_963383645.1 of Muscardinus avellanarius. Taxonomy (NCBI): domain Eukaryota; kingdom Metazoa; phylum Chordata; class Mammalia; order Rodentia; family Gliridae; genus Muscardinus; species Muscardinus avellanarius. Next base: position 30,028,112 of record NC_137789.1, on the reverse strand, counting down.
TTATTCATCATGTAGAATAAGAATAGTATTTAAAACATTTTACTGAATAATTCATATATAGTTTTCTTAATATGGGTCAGCACAGAAAAAAGTAAGTTTAGCCTACTCAAATCACACTAAAGTAAAAAAAAAAAAAACACTGAAGAAAGAATGAAAGCTACATTTTGTATTTGGAGAATTTTTTATATCCAGTTGGCTCAAGTATTCTATATATAAAAATAAATTATCTAAAGAAATATTATATATTTCTTCTAACACTAAGGACACATGGGCTGTCATATTTTTCTTAAAAACTATAAAAATGAGAAATTTGTGGAAAGTTTAAAATTGGAAATTTGTTTATACTAAATTTAAGTTACAAGGATATTTAAATATTGCTTAAAAATTCTTACCTATATTGTCTCTATTACCTGTCGTAAATTTAACAATTAAAAATGAGATTTGGAAAAAATGTCTATATCTAATAAAATATAATGCTTCCCTAAATAAAAGCCATTTTATCTTAATATTATAATATGCCAACATTTATTGATTTAAGTACACTGAGGTTTGTTGCTAGAAGCCAGAATGTAAGAATTATCTAATAAAAAATTGATCATCAAAAATCATAAAAGTTTATAAAGAACAGTACATTGACTAATGCTAAAAGGTATGTTCATTCCCTTATAAATTGTATTATTTTTATACTTTGAAATACAAACATTTACAAGCATAAATGTTTGTAGTATAAATTTGGTGACTACATACATGAATATCACATAGTAGCCATTGTGCTTAATACAAGACTTACAAAAATATAAGATGCTTTCTTCCATTAGAAAGTTTATTTTTGAAAAATAATGACTGATATAAATGTGTCTGCATTCAGCATTATAAATGATAAAGTAATTGTACAGTTAACTTATCTAAGTCTAAAGAAAAAAATTTCTCTGTAACCATAACAATGATCTTCATTTACAAACACAGTAACTCAGACACAAAACATGTCTAAGATTACAATAACATGTAAGAAACATGCAAAAGTGTTTATTACATAGGTTTTGTTTATAATATCTCTATACAAATAAGGGCTCCTGGGAGAAATGAAATTCACAGAAGTGACATTTTAACATTCATAATGCTTCCCTTTCAGTTGGCACCTGGAGTGAAGGTGTGCTTTACTAATTCTGTCTACTATATTACTTGCATTTAGTGTTGTCTGTCAGGTTTTCCCACTATAAACTTGATATTCTATTTTGTCTAAAACTATTGTTTGCTAAGATTCTTTGGAAGTGTTTCTTACTGTATTTTTAACCATTTTGTCATCTACTGATAAAATTACCTACAATACTCATCATCATGATGTTTGCTAACTTGTGGTATTTTTTTGTACATCATTATTATGTCTATTAGTTAGTTTGTTTGTTAGTTTGTTTCTTTGTTTTGGTGGTACTGGGGTTTCTAGAAACCCTTCTACCTCCAGGCTACACTCCCAGACACCTATTGTTTATATATTTTGTGATCCTCCTGTCTCTGCCTCCCAAGCGTGGGGATTACAAGCGAGCGCCACCACGCCTGGCTAATTAGTTTTAATTTCATTATATACTGTTGCTCAACTTGTCAGATGTTTTGCTATTGGGAGTCTCTTAGGTTGGACCTTTTATCTGTTACATTACTTTATCATTCTTTGAGTATTTTCATACTTTCTGACATATTTTTATTTTAGTTCTAGTATCATTTGGATACTTGTATACTAGGCCTGGAATTATCTATTTCTCCAAGGAGCCTAGTTTCTTATAGATTATATGAGTCATAAGCTGAGATCCAGGTCTTTGGTGTACTCATTCTTATTGGGCTGTCACAACATACATGTCTTGGAGACAGAGGTAAACACCCTATACACATGTGTGCAGACATGCACACAGGCAACATGTACACACAATTGTTTTCTTTTTTTCTCTTTTTCTAAGTTTACATTGATATTTTCCATTCTGGTGCATAGGGTTCATTTTCATCTTCTTTCTCTTATCTTTATATACTTTAAACTGGCCCTTACTGTACATAAAATATTTATTTTCTCAGTTTTACAGACTAAAATAAAAGTTTTGAAAATGCTAACCCATACTGCTAGTCCAAGAAAAAAGTGCTTAATAGAGCAACAGATTTTCTTATATATCTTACTTTTAATTTATAAGATATAGAAAAATTACTGTTTTTAAAGTTATTTAGTGTGTTAGCTTTTTTTGTTGTTGTTATGATAAAATATTCAGGAAAACAACTTAAAGAAGGAAACATTTATTTTGGCTCGTGGTTTTAGAAGTTTCAGTTTATAATAGTCTGGCTTTATCTCTATGAGCCTGGTGGAACAGTGCTGCTTCTTTTTTGTGAGCCAAAAAGCCAGGAAGGAGAGAGAGATGGAGAGGGGGAAGGAGAGTGAGGACAGAGAGAGAGAGAGAGAGAGAGAGAGAGAGAGAGAGAGAGAGAGAGAGAGAGAGAGAAGGAGAAGGAGAAGGAGAAGGAGAAGGAGAAGGAGAAGGAGAAGGAGAAGGAGAAGGAGAAGGAGAAGGAGAAGGAGAAGGAGAAGGAGAAGGAGAAGGAGAAGAAGGAGAAGGAGGAGAAGAAGAAGAAGAAGAAGAAGAAGAAGAAGAAGAAGAAGAAGAAGAAGAAGAAGAAGAAGAAGAGGAGGAGGAGGAGGAGGAGGAGGAGGAGGAGGAGGAGGAGGAGGAGGAGGAGGAGGAGGAGGAGGAGGAGGAGGAGGAAAAATATAAGGAGAAAAAGGAAGAGGAATAGAGGAAAAATAACAGGAACAAACCAGCAACTTCCAGGGAGAGATATATTTTTCTAGAGTACACCCACAGTGACCTACTTTCTGCAACTAGGCCCACCTTCCTTTAGTTTCCACTACATCCCAGGAATGCCATCCAATTACTAATTCATCAGTATATGGATCTACTCTTAATGTCATTTTTATCATTTTGCATCCTCTTACCAACCTGTTGGTTTTTTCAATTCAGGATGTACTATAATTCCTCTCTTTCATAATACTTAGAAACTTTACAGACTTCAGTACTAGTACTATTTATTTTTTTAAGTCTTTATATGATTTAAAAATATATAAAATGCTTCACAAATGTGTCATTCTTGTTCAGGGGATATACTAATTTTCTCTTTATTACTCTACTTTTTGTATATGTTCTGCCAAAGTGAACACAGTATTACTTATTACTTAGTGATATTTTTTCTTGCAATAATGTAATATCCAAGAGAAAGATTATATTACAGACAAGTTGAATTAAGGACAGCTAAGTCTTGGAGGAAACCACCTGGGATGCAAAGGTTAGCATCAAAACACAATAGATTTATAACTAAGATAAAGTAAAATGACATATTTAAACTAAGTTTTCTGCCATTTAAATATGTTATGTTAATTGTGAAAATAAAACGTGATTGCATGTATTGTAGCACCTCTGAGAGAATATATTTTTAACTAACCAGATTTTACACGTGAAAGAAACATGTACATTTTAGACTCACAACCTTCTTTCAATTACACCTGATATTTAAGAAGTTTATTGTAAAAGAGCGTGTAGCTATTTTATTTTTTAAAAAGTCTTTAAAAAATTGGTACTAAGAAAACTGAGAGCTTTTCAAAGCTGTCAAAGAATTTTTATTGCAAAAGGCCACTTATTAATCTGAAGAGGAAATTGAATAATATTTCTACATAATAATATAGAAAAAAGTGGTAATTTAGAAGAGAATATGCTAAACTAGTGATCATTTATTTTCCTCCTTGAAATCAACTCCCACACAACCTAAGGTCAAGTCCATGTTCATACAAATGAGCTTTTATACTGGTATTAAAGAGGATTTTCTAAGCCTTTACTTTGTAAGCCAAAAGATTTATTTTTTCATAAAAATAGCAGGGTTTTAATTGATACTATAGGAATGAACAACAATCTTCTTTAAGCAATTTTGGACCAAATGCCCATGTTATCATTTATTTAATATTGAATTCATCAGTTCTTAGAGAATGTCCACTTTCTATAAGGCTTTGACTTAGTGCAATGGGGTGCAGAAATAAAATTTATAGTCAACAGCCTGTATATGCCTCACAAAGTTTCTGAAAATTACATAAATAATGGCATTTTACTGTGATGTCAGAAATCACTTCAAGGTCACACACAGATAAAACAAATTTAGGTTAATCTTTTATTTTGTCTCATTTATCAAATATAAAATATAAATCATTTTCCATAGTTAATATGGGGGAAAGTATTAGAAAAGTTCATAGCACTTTTCTCTGTAATTTAGCATATTAATGTACTTAAGTTTAAGAATTACTTAAATATTATCTTTTATATGTACAGAAATATATAAAAATGATTTAATTAGTTATCCTTACTTATAATCGTGGTTATTGTATTCTCTTTCATACATTCAGTGAAAATGTTTATTAACCTGCAAAAAGGTAAGAATGTATATTTTTTCTAGTTTACATTTTTATTTATTTTTAATTTTTTTGGTGGGGTTCCTGGAAAACCTTCTACCTGCGGGCTACACTCCCAGACCTATTTTATAGTTTTTATTTGGAAACAGGGTCTCTTAAGCCAGCGTGGCTGGCTTTGAACCTACGCAATACTCCTGTCTCCGCCTCCCAAGCGCAGGGATTACAAGCATGCACCACCATGTCCGGCTTTAGTTTACATTTTAAATGTAGTTTTCGATACAATTGTAGTAGATTATCTCTTGTACTATTTTCCCAGTAAGAGAGATAGAGAGAGACATAGAGGAATAGAAAAAAAATCAAGAAACTCAATACTAAGAAAACAAATAATACAATCAAAACTGGATAAGTAAACTAAATAGACAATTCAAAAAGAAATTCAAATGGCCAATAAATGTATTTATAAATACTAAACATTGTTAGCAATCAGAGGTGCCAATTAAAACTACCCTAACTATAATTAGAATGGCAATAATTCAAGACAACAACAACAACAACAAATATTGGAAAGGATGTGGAAAAGTGGGAATTCTATTACATTGTTGGTGCAAACCTACCATATGATCCAGCAATACCACTTCTGAATATCTACCCAAAAGTTCCTAAACCAAACTATCAAACTAATGCATGCATATGTATGTTCATAGCCACACAATTCACAGTTGCCAAACAATGGAACCAGCCAAGATGTTCGTCAACAAATGAATAGATTGCAAAACTATGGGATGTGTACACAATAAAATTTACTTAGCCATAAAAAAGAACAAAATTATGTCATTTGTAGTGAACTGCATAGAACTGAAGAACATTATGCTAAGTGAGACTTGTAAGTCACAAAACAAAAAAGATCAGTTCTTTCTCTAATATTTGGTAGCTATTGGAAAAAAAGATGATAGTAGAAAGTCTAGATGAAGAAGGAGAAACCATAGATGAGCAAATAAATCAACACAACTGAGAGGATGGGAGGGTAAAAAAGAAATTTCTCTTATGTACATGATGTACTGTTATAAATATATCAAGTCAATCAGTGAGCCAAACATGAGAGGGAGAAAATGGAATCAGAAATGGAGAAAGGCTAAACAAGTGATGTGCCCATGTATGCCTCTATCATCTTGTACTCCACTAAGATGTATGACTACAATGCACCAATAAACAGTTAATAAAAGGAAAAAAATCAGTACCCGTCTTTGGAATGGATACAGAAATAATACTGACCAGAAAGTCCTTAAGGTTGTTCCCCACTGATTGACTAAACTTTAAACTTTCTTTACCCCTTTGCGATGTAAATTTTCTTTCTGCTTCTGGACAATTTTACAGCCCAGAGTATTTGGGCATAGAGATATTAAATAGCTTTAATATAAAAGAAGATAAAGTAAGAGAAAAAAGTTTTGAGAAAAGAGAGAAGATAGGATAGAGGGAGGAAGGTTTTAAAAGGAATGGGGTAGGGAGCAAACAAACATGCATAAGATAACAAAAGAAGCAACAAAAACTAACAATTATAATAGTAAATCAAAGACAAAAAAACCAAAAAAATCTAGCAATAGTGAGAAATTAAAAAAAAGTACTGTTAATTTATACATTTAGGGCCCCATATAATATTTTTTCACTGTAGTAGTAGTTTCTGGAGTATGTCCCAATATTTCTCCTTTGCTCTGTAACCTATTGTCTGCTTTTGCACCCACTTTATGAGTGTTTGTGTTCCTGTATCACCTCTTACTGAACTGTGCTCAGGTGTCAGGGTATAGGGTGTCACTGAAAAAGAATTCTGTTGTAAGCAAGAGTTTTACTTTTTCCCACCCTGGCCTCTGCACCTTCTGGCCTATGCACTCTCTGGCCCTGTGCACTGACTCTTTACTCTGGGCTCTGCACTCTCTGCTTTATTCTCTGTGACCTCTGGCCCTGTGTTCTGAGATTTCAGGCCCTCAGCTCTGCACTTTCCAAGCCTGGGCTCTGTGCTTTCATGCCTTTGGCTCTCACTTTTATTCCCTTGGCTCTGCACTTTCCAGACATGGGATCTGTGCTTCCTGGGTCTGGGCTCTGCACCACCCGCCCTGGACTCTGTGCCTTCTCACTCTGGGCTCTGAGCCTTCTGTCCCTGAGACTGCACCTCTCTACCCACTCTGGTGAAGGGTGTCCAGAGAAATCTTGGAGTGACCCTCTGTGACCCCTCACCAGTAGTGCCCCCTGGGCACTATGGGCTTTCCCTGTGTTTCTGTATGGTCTAACTGACCACCTCAGGTGTAGTCCACCATATCTTAATCAGCTGAGGTCCCTGTGGCTGCTCTGGGTAGTCGTCCACTGAGAGACACATTTACCTTACTGTCCTGTGGGCTTGTGTCTCTGGAGGGTGCAGTCGCTGCTCCAGGTGCCAGCTGCTGGAGAACACGGGCTTTTGGGTCTTTTACTCCATCCCTGAAGAGCTGTGCTGGTCACTTAAGATGTTGGAGTTCTGCTGCTGCTTATTGTACTTTGGCACTTTAACTTTTTTTTTTCTCTTCTTGGTGCTAGGGATTGAACTCAGGAGCATTCTAACTCTGTGCTATACCTTGAGCCTAGTTTTTATTTTTTACTCTGAAACAGGGTCTTACTAAGTTGCAGAGGGCCTTACGAAGTAGCTGAGGTTGGCCATTAACCTGAATTCTTCTGTTTCATCCTCCCAAGTATTGGGATTACAAGAATGTGCCACCACAGCCAGTGAAACTTTTTTATTGCCTTTTCTATAATATCAAATAATGTTGATTTGCCATTGACATATAAATATCTCACTAATATTAATATTAAATAAGTTATTTTACTGAATATAAAAGTAAAAATCTTAACAGATTTATACTTTTTAAACACATAAAACTTCAATTACTTTAAAAAGTAAAATAGTAAGAGAGTTTAGAAGACATCTAGCTTTTGTCTCTAAGCAAAAAGTAAATCTGTTGGGAGATAATATTTGCGAACCATACTGTTGATAAATGACTAATTTCTAAAATGTGTAAGAAGCTTAATACAGTAGCAAAAAATAAGTAACCACTTAAATGGTTATGGGCAAAAGACTTGAATACACAATTTTCAAAATAAGATATTGAAAAAAAAAGGTATGGGGGAAAAGAGAAAATGTTGACAGGATTCATCTGACAATTTAAAACCATAATGAGATACTACTTCAGGTCTATTAGAATGGCTATGGCTATCCTCAAAAGCATGAAAGACAATAAAGTATTGTTAAAAATGTGTAAAGAAGGGAATTCTTCTTCACTACTGGAAGAATTATAAATTAATACAACAAATGTTGAAAACAGTATGGAAGTTTCTTTAGAATTTAACATTGCAATTACTGTATGATACAGCAATCTTACTACTAGGAATATATGCATCCAAAATAAAATAAAATCAGTATATGAAAAAGACATCTGCACTTCCATGTTCACTGAGGCATTCTTCATCCATTTTATTACTTAATAAGTAAATATGTCTATTTCTCTGGAAATTTACACTTCTTTCTCTTAAAAATCACTTTTCATACATGTCAGTTATACATTATTAAAATTATTAGAAAATTTTTTTATTTTTCATAAATCATATCTGCTTTTATAACTAATTTTTGTAAATTATCTTGGACCCCAAGAACCCAGTAAATAAATTTGTTATTTTTCTATCTTAGTGATGAATGTACACTTTTTGTTTGTTTCATAAATTGTTGGCTTACTTTGGTTCAAAATCAAGATTTTAAATATATCTCCATGATGTATAATAATATTTCTTTTAGTAGAAAAACCTAAAGAAATATTATTAAAACTAAAATTTTATAGTTTTTTTGTTGTGTTTTGTATTGAAAATTGAAGATAAGAGCATTCTACCTCCAATCTACACTTCAGTTTTATTATTATTATTTTATTTTGAAACTGGGGCTTGCTAATTTATTGAGGTTCACACTAAATTGCTAAGACTGGCCTTAGACCTGAAATACTACTGTCTTAGCTTTTCAAGTACTGTGATGTCTTATCATACCTGGCTTGTGAATCACACCTTGATAAGAAATGATAGAAATATTGTGGCCTTTATAAAATACATATGTATAAAAAAAAACACGTGTGGAAGTATTTTTCTTTTCTTTTCTTTTTTTTTTTTTTTTTTGTTTTGGTGGTACTCGGGTTCCTGGAAGCGCTTCTACCTCTGGGCTATGCTCCAAGACCTATTTTATACTTTTTTATTTGGAAAAAGGGTCTCTTAAGTCAGAGCGGCTGGTTTAAAACCTGTGTGATCCTCCTGTCTCTGCCTCCCAAGCACAGGGTTTACAGGAGTGCACCACCATGCCTGACCGACATGTGTGGAAGTATTTTCCTATTAAAATGTTTTTATCATGATGATACTCGAAAATAATGCTTATTTGTAAATATTATTAAAATTAGCAAGATACTTGATTGCCAGAACCGGTTAGCTGGTTGATTTGCTTTGCACATTACTAGTATATAATTATGAAGTTATAGTTATATTTATATTTGCAAATATTTGTATTTGTTTCTCTGTATATTAAGCCTAAGGGTTGGGGAGTTAAACTTCTGAAGATAAACAATAATTTTCCACTATATACCAGTGGAATATAGTGTTAGTCCCTAGTGTTGTTAGAACATTGGTGCTGCTCTTCATAGTCATTTTGAAGACAAATATACCTCATCTTCTATTTCAGTATACTAAATTTGTTTCTTTCTGACAGAAAATATCAAGAGACTTTAGTTCAACTATCTGAACTTTCCATCCAGATTAATTTATCTTTCAGCAGTGAACAGAAAACATAATAATATTTCAAAGTTATGGCAAGCATATGACCTTCCAGCAGTTAATTATTATTGGATCTATATGTCTTATACATTACAAATTCTGATTACTAATGTGGTTAGTGTTGTTATGTTAGAAATATAGTGACAGCAAAAATTCTACTATATAATGACTTAAAAAGAACTAAATTTTTGAAAACTGTATTTGTTGAATTTCCAAATATCATAGAGCATATAGCATAAAAGAAATTTAAATCTGGTGTTATTTACTTCAAAACAAAATTTTCTGCCATATTATACCTTGTTAGGAGACCAAGTTTATTTTATTTTTATACATTTTCAGAATAGTTTAATATGATCTAAATTAGGGAGCAATATGCATTGCTATTTACTTGTATATCACCTAATAGGTATTTAGTAAATTCCTAATTTTCATTTAAAACAATCACAATGGTAGAAGCATGTGTTTTTTAAAAATACATATAATTACCAAAATCTCTGTTTGTTATACTAATATATACATATATATGTATACATAAACATATATATATCACAAATTAATAGATGGCTGCTATAGATTATAAGCTTACAAAACACCTTTGAACAAGGAGCATTCTGATTGTTTTTTGGTGAGCAGAGGTAACAATTTCTTGCAAAATTCATGTAGAAGAATTTCACCAAATAAAGAGGAAAAAAGTTAACCTTATCCAAAAGACTCACTTAGAAGATAAATCACCTTAAATAGTATAAAATAAACTGGATTATGTATTTTGTTAATATACAGAAATCCAAAAGGCTCAGTCTAAAAAAAACATGTCTTGTAGTAAGGTTTCAGTGAAAGCATATTCCCAAAGTTTATTTTCATAACATTTGCCTATATTTATAGACTGTATAGACATATTATCTGTGCATGTGTGAGTTAAAATGATGGATGCCATCTATAATTGCTGAAATACATTCATGCTCACCCTCTAAAGAGGAAAGGATCAAAGTGGTATCAATTGCTGTGTATATATAACATATTGATTATTCTAATTTATGTTATAGGAGAAACAATAATTATTGTTTGTTCATATGGTTCAATGATACAATTTTCTCTAATTTTTCATTATCAATTACATGGTTTTAAAAAGAGTAAATTATTTCAATCAGACAAAAATTTCAGATAGTGAGAATGAGCTTATATGTATTAAAATTGCACTATAGTTCAATTTGTTGATGAAAATTAATTCTACTTTATGAAACATGAATTGCATTATTCAGTAAGAATGTGACTAGTGACTGGAGCATTTCCATCAGATTTGCAAAAGAAGCATCTGAAAAAGTAATGGTATTTACCATACATAAAGAACTGTTAATATTCAACAATAAGTAAACAAAATAAGTAAAACATGATCCAAAGATTTTGATATCTCACAAACTAAAGAATATACACAAGCGACAAATTAGTACATAAAAAGATGCTCTGCACTATGTCATTAAGGAGATGTTTATTAAAACACTATAATGACACACTATTAGAATGGCCAAAATACAGATACAGACATCCAATACCAGCAAAGATTCAGAACAACAAGTTTTCTGACTCATTTACAGGTGGAAATGTAAAATTCCACAATGACTTTGAAAGATACTTGCAAAAAATCTTACAATATTAAATATAGTTTTCACATAAAATCCAGATAATGTGGTCCATGATATTTACCCAAAGGAGCTAGAAAAGTGTGTTAACATAAACACCTGCACATGGATGTTTATTGCAAAATTACTTATGAAAACTGTAATATGGAGACAATCAAAAATCCCTCTGAGGATGGATAAAGTATGATTATATATATATTTTTTTTTAATAAAATGAGCTATCCAACAATTGAAATACATGAAAGAACATTAGTTGCGTATTATGAAGTTGAAGACCTCAATCTGAAAAAGCTATATACTGTTTTGTACTAAGTAGATGACATTTTGGAAAAAAAACCAAAAGTATGTATATACAAAAAGTACGATGTTTATCAAAGTTTGGGAGTGTGTTTATTTAACAACAAAATTATGTAAGTATTTATTTTCTCACTTTTAAAATAAGAACAGGCCGGGCGTGGTGGCACATGCTTGTAATCCCCTCGCTTGGGAGGCGGAAACAGGAGGATCGCGCAGGTTCGAAGCCAGCCGCGCTGGCTTAAGAGACCCTGTTTCCAAATAAAAAAGTATAAAAATAGGTCTGGGAGTGTAGCCCAGAGGTAGAAGGTCTTCCAGGAACCCCAGTACCACAAAAATAAATAAATAAATAAATAAATAAATAAATAAATAAATAAATAAAATAAAATAAGAACAGAAAAAGCACATAAGATTTTTAAAAGACCAAAAGTATTCCATATGGTAATTTGAGAGTGGTGCTGGTATTCAATTATATATTTTAACAAATTCATAGAATTTGTGCAACCAAAGGAGAACCTGTGAAAGTATGAAGTTGGGGTGGATATGATATATCAACATAGGATCATCAACTGTAACAAGTGTACCACTGTATTAGTTAGCATGTTCACAGTTATAATCTAAAAAACTTGATCATATCATTAACGAAAGGAATATTTATTTGTTTTCAGTTTCAGGGAGTTCAGCCCATGTATGCTGGGACTATAGACCTAAGAGCGTGGTAAAGCAAGATATCAAGTGGAGGAGGAACCATATATAATCCCCAAGTCTGCACTCCTTAGTTACCCACCCTATCCATTTCACCCTTTTAGTCTGGGCCATCATCCACATAAATCTATTACAATAAATTTATCCACTTTGGAGATTACAACACAGTCCCATTTCCAACATTACTGCTTTTTTATGATGGCTGAGAGACAGTCCAAATCCATTACAAGCACTCTAAGAGGTATGCTCATACGGGAAGAAGTTATGCATGTGTGGGAGGAGAAATACTCAGGGCACCTGTATGCCTTCCTCTCAACTCTGCTGTGGCATTAAAACCACTGTAAAAATGTATAGCTTTTAACAACATAAAATTAAATATGTACTATGGTTATATATATCAGATGGTATATGTATACATCATATGTGTGTGGAGTATGTAGAAAATTAATGTTTTTATTTGAGCTTAAAATACCAATATGCTCGTGTGTGGAAAGGCAAGAAAACTAGAGAGAAAAATGATTGTTCAAACAATCAAATAAAAGCCAGGTTTTATCAAATGTATAAAAGTCTTACTTATATGAACTATAAAATAATTTTAAATGGAAATTTTAGTATCTGAAAATTTTATGAGTAAGCCACCAAATAAATTTATATTACCCTATATATAAAACAAAATAAGATATTTTTATATAATGACAAGATTGTATGTCTGCTGCTTTCATTTTAAAGCATCTCATCCCTCTAATTTTATAAATATAACTGTTATATTTCCCAAGAATCTTTCCATAAAGTTCTAATAGGATAGAGCTTGCCTTATTCTCAGGTTGTATGCAACTATTGATAGGACAACAGTGTTTATTTCCAGCTTGAGTGAGTCCAAAGTCCAAATGTGGGATTTTTATACATAGGAGAATAGATCAACGTGTGACTGAGGGAGCCTGAGGATATACTATTTATTTCATCTTCATGAGAATTCCATTAAGCAAAATCAAGCAGTGATGAGAGATAGTGGTTGGTATTCCTATTAGAAATAGTGAGTATTTTGTCTGGCGTGGTAGCACACGCTTGCAATCCCTGCTCTTGGGAGGCTGAGACAGGAGGATCACGCAGGTTCGAAGCCAGACTGGCTGGTTTAAGAGACCGTTTCCAAATAAAAATATATATACAAAAAATTGGTGTATGGGACTGTAGCCCGGAGGTAGAAGGGTTTCCAGGAACCCCAGTACCATAAAAAAAGAGAGAGTATTTCTATTTTCTAGCCACCTGATATCTGAAAATTCTTCCTGTATAAGGAAAACTCACTGGGTTATAAAAAGAGGTAGGTATGCCAGGTGGTGGCGGAGCTTGTTATCCCCGTGCATGGGAGGTGGAGACAGGAGGATCGCACAGGTTCCGAGCCAGCTGAGCTGGCTTAAAACACCCTGTTTCCAAATTTAAGTAAGTATAAAAAAATAGGTCTAGGAGTGTAGTCCAGATGTAGAAGGGTTTCCAAGAACCCCAGCACCACCAAAAATAAATAAATAAATAAATGAGGTAGGTTTTCTCTCTTCACCATTCACAGAATATAAAGTGTGAAGTATATATGGCCAAAGAAGTGTCTCATTTAGGAAGCTAATTTAGTGACACAAAAATAGGTAGAATTTGTTTAGAATGATGAATTCATATTTTAAACATATAATTAATTTGTGCTGTTCACACATTATAACTATATCTTTATTTTCATAGGAGTATCCATTGCACTATAATACATTTAAATTGCTGGCCCCATGTATTGAATGTTGCTAACAAATCCTCACACCACACATATCCCAATATATTCATAAAAGTTCCAAAAAGTTAAACTATCCTTGGTGATGATTGGTGTTTTCTATTTTAGCTGTTTGGTGCAGACAAGATTTCTTTCTACTTGCCTGCATTTTTTTAGTCAGTCTCGTTATCATCAACTCTTTCAAGTTTGTGACCTAATATTTTTTCAAAATATATCTGTCTCAATTAATACAATGTTGATGATGTAGAGAAAACCTTAAATAATACATGCATAAGTTTTTAAAGGTGCTATTTGATGCTCAATGGTAATGATTATTTCTTCTACTGTTACACACAGGTTCCATGAATCATTATATTTCCCATTTGGTCTAAAATAGATTGAGTTTAATTTCTGCCATTTCACCAAATGAGAAATTTCTAAGTAAAAATTTATAACAAAAATAAACGAGCATTTATTTGAAAGAGAAACTAATAGAAACCTGAGATATCCATTGTGTCAAGAACTTTTTCACCCCACATAATAGTCAATTCAAGATGGATAAGAGATGGAAATCAGACCAGAGACCTTAGAACTCCTTGAAGAGAGAATTGGTCCAACACTTTAACACATAGGTACAGGTAAAATACTTTCTAAACAAGACCCCAAACGCACAAGAAATTAAGAGGAGGATCAATATGTAGTATTGCATTAAACTGAAGAGCTTCTGAGCAGAAAAAAAAAAAAACTATCAAGAACCTCAATGGAGAGTCAACAGAATGAGAGAAAAAAATTGCCAACTATTTCTCTGGTAGAGGACTAGTATCTAAAATATACAGAGAATACAAAAAAACCTCACTGCTAAAAAAAACAAATAACCTAATAAAAATGGGCAAGTGAACTAAATAGACACTTCACAAAAGAAATTAAAATGGCCAATAAATGTATGATGAAATGCTCAACATCATTAGCAATCAGAGAAATGCAAATAAAATCTACCCTGAGGTTTCACCTAACTCTAATGAGAATGGTGATGATTTGAAAAAGTAAACAACAAAAATTGTTGGCGAAGATGTGGAGAAAAGGGAACACTAATACATTGTTGGTGGGATTGCAAATTAGTGCAACCACTTTGGAAAACAGTATGGAGGATACTCAAAAGAATGGGAACAAACCTACCATGTGATCCAGCAATACCACTTCTGGGTATCTACCCAAAAGAATGGAAACCAAACTACCAAACTAATGCATGTGTATGTTCATAGCCACACAATTCACAATTACCAAACTATGTAACCAGCCAAGATGTCCATCAACAGATGAATGGATCACAAAACTATGGGATATGTACACAATGAAATTTTACTCAGCCATAAAGAGGAACAAAATAATTTCATTTGCAGGAAAATGGATGGAACTAGAGAACATGCTAAGTGAGATTAGTCAGTCACAAAAGATAAAAAATTGGAAGCTCTCTCTTAGATGCAGAAACTAGGGAAAAAAGGGTCACAGGAGGAACTCTACATGATGAAGGAGAAACCACAGACCACCAAACAAGGTGACATAACTGAGGAGGATTGGAGGGGGGAAAAGGAAAATTTCCTAATTCACATGATGTATATTCATAAACATATCAAAGTCAATCAGTAAGCCAAACATGAGAAGGAGGGAGGGGTGAGGGAGTAGAGTAATAATTGGAGAAGGGCTAAATCAGTGATGTGTCCATGTATGCCTATAGGATCTTGTACCCCATTAAGATGTATGACTACAATGCAACAATAAAAATAAAAAAATAAATAAGTAGAATTAGAAAAGGAACTTTCCTGTGCTATCTTTGTCAAACATCTAATAACTATCCACTCACTTCCATCTGAGAGGTTTGCACTCACAACTTACTCTTCTTAGAATCTCTTTCTGCACAAAATGTAGAGCTTCTCTTTCACACTTAATATCGATTTTATTCAAATATGAAAGTCTACTCTGCTTTTTTTCACATCTTACCATTTAAACTAAACTGATTCATACATTTTTTGCATGTTGTCTGTTTTTTTGAGGTATTATGTAAAGCTTGAGAAAAAAGTAATTGGTTTTGTTTACAGTTTTATCTTCAGCACTGGTAATCTAAGTGCACAATGGATACTAGATATATGTTTATATCACATTTAATAAATCAGAGGCACATACTTAGTTTTTAGTTTGCACACATATATAATTAATATTTTGAAAAATTTAACTCAACTGTAGATAA
Organism: Muscardinus avellanarius; assembly: GCF_963383645.1. Lineage (NCBI taxonomy): Eukaryota > Metazoa > Chordata > Mammalia > Rodentia > Gliridae > Muscardinus > Muscardinus avellanarius. Next base: position 30,012,231 of record NC_137789.1, on the reverse strand, counting down.
TATAGATAATTACAGCTTTCAACTGAAAATATTCTAATATAATTTACCCTAGCTGGATCTTTGTTTTGTCTAATTTAAATAAATGGCACTGAAAATTTCTCCTCTCTATTCCATTCCTTTCTCTATCACCTGAAACAATTTAATGTATCTTTATTGTTATATATTTTCAATATTATTTTCTATGCAAATACTTTTAATTTTTTTCAGATTATATTTTAGATTTGTCTCTATTACATTTGTTATGGTGATTTTAGGTTTAATCACATTCTGTATATATATATATATATATATATATATATATATATATATTTATTTTATTGCTTCTAATTATTGAATAGTAGTATGCAGTATGCATCCAACATGTTTTTTTTTATTATCCATTTGGTTAATGTCTAGGATAATTCACTATGACCAGTAGGTATGTTTTAATGAATATTTATGCACATATAATCAATCAAATTTTCCATAATCATAGTGGTCTTCATGAATCATAGAAGACATATAAATCAAAATTTAGTATGTGCATGTTGAATATTTTTATAATGTTTTTACTTGTTGATATTTCTCTCCCAAAATATATTATATCATTAAGTATATGCCTGAAAGATAAAGTGCTATTCTGAATACTAAATGATATTCTGAGATAGAAAAAGCACAATTACTATAAAACAAGATCTATCTCTGCAATATAAAAACTAATAGGCAAATTTAGAATTTAATTTTATTTTCTATATAGAAATTAAAAGCACATCCTATTTCCACTTGCCCATTACTGTAAGACAAACAATACTTTAAGCAGTACATTTCATCAGAAGTAATTCTTGAAATATTTTAAAATAGAAATTCTAACTCATGCTAGTCAATTAAATTCAAATTTAAAATATGTTAAGGTTATCTTGTGTGCTTTTTCAAAATATAAACATCTTTTTGTGAAGCATTAAAGTTTCTTATAGTTTTATAACTTCTGTTGCTATATAATTACTATCTATTTATAATTAAGTAATCAAAAGTAACCTATACAATTTGCTAAGATGGTATAATTTAGAGTAAAATTTATTTTTAACGTTTTACAATGGCAAAAGTAGCCAATCTATTTTTCTCTAAAAATATTCTCTTCATTATTTTTTTCATAGAAAAACTGTTGAAAGTTTTTTTATTTTTTTAAATTGATTCATATCATGTAAATGACACTTCTGGGCTTGCTGTTTTTCTTGTTTCTAATTATCCTTTATAATTTGTTCTTGCTTATTTTTATAGATCTTCCAATTTTCCCCTTACAAAATATAACTAAGTAATTACAAAGGTAAGTGCAGCTTTGTAACAAGATAATTTAACAAAATTAGAAACAAAAAGTTAAACACTGAACAGTTAAAGAAAATTACTATATTAATTTGACATTTTTGTGATGACATATAAATAAGCTAGAAATATAATTAACAGGTAGAGATGAAGCATTAGGATTAAAAAATAAACCTTCAAATATTTATATTGAAACAAATCAAAATTTTTATAGACATATGATTCAGAAATTACAATTTTAATTAAAGAGGGTGCAAAAGGGTGTAAAATTACAGAATTCTCAAGGAAAAGAAAGCATTCTTAACACTTGTTTTTATGAAAGATGTTTGTCTTGCAAATATGCCACATAATACCCCTTTAATTCTCTAAATTAACAATTAAAATGTATACTTAAAATGTAAATAAGAAGCTGAGTGGTGGCACATGCTTGTAATCTTAGTATTTGGAAAGCTGAGGCAGGGGAATCACAGGTTCACAGCTAGCCTCAGCTACTTAGTGAGGCCCTCCTCAACTTACTGAGACCCTGTTTTAAATAAAAAATAAAAAATAGGGCTGGGAGTGTAGCTCAGAGGTAAGATGCCCCTAAATTCAATCCCCAATACTGCAAATTTTTAAAAAGAGGATAATATGAAGGACATCTAAAAACAGTTTTCTTTTTTTCTGATACAAACACAGTCAAATAAAAGAAAAAAGGAGATATTTTCATTGGAGGAAATATCATGGCTACACACATTCATGTTATCAGAATCTAATATCAAGCATGGCACAGTAAAAGGATTTCATTTAAAAGTCTTTTTCTGAAATGGCTTTATCTTGTTTTAATCCATATTATTATCATTATGTTATTATTATTTTGATTAAGGAATTAATGCAACTTTCTTGAAGGTACTAGACATTGGTCAGTGTTCCTGAAATACTGATTTGACATGCTGATGTTTAAATGAAACAAGTTTGAGATAATAACACCTTTAAGAGAATATACTTAGCAAATGATGGCTGGCAGCTCAGGTGAATCTCACAGACAGCTCTAAACCTAAAATGACCCTTCTCACTTACTGCTCATTGTGAAAAGGGGGTTAAGCTGAGTAGCCCAGCATCATCCTTAGAAATGAGTAAAAATTCTGCAAGGTAGCACATTTTCCAATATCTACGAATCAATATATTCTTTTATCCTAAAACCTATATATTTCGACCAAAATTAGACATACCAGGTGTAACCTTTGAAGTTTTTCCTACTGACTATATTTTCCTATGATGACATTTTTAATATCCATACTTAAGTGGTGATTTAAAGAAAATAGGTTTTGAATATTTCTTCTCCATCATTTGACTATAAGAAGCCTTACATGTGGCCATAGGTGTAGGCTTGGAAAGACCTCAAATGTGATTGATGATTTGGAAATCTGGGTCACTGCTCGAGTAGTTTACTTATGCCCTCTGGCCCTGCTCTTGCTTGCTTCTAAATGAAGCCCTTTATTCCCATGACATATTGCTGTTAGGTTCCCTGAACCTTGTATGTTTTTAGGATGTCATAAAATACAACTTACAATAGGCAATTTTGCTTAATATGTCATGATTAGACATTTCAATGTCACCAGCTTTTACTAGCATGATAACAATAGCTTAGGAAGAAATGTGCAATGTTTTTCTACAAATGGCATAGTTTCACACCACCACATACATACAAGTAATGTCTAGGAACACTAGGAAAAAACTGTGTTCCATGTAAGATAACTCTAATAACAAAGGTCATAAATGTAAGAGAACAATAAGAAACTGCATAGGGTCTTCTGGTTTATATGACTAATTTGGCAGGACATCCTCTGAAATGCAAAAATATTCAAAATATAACACTTTTTTTGAGCTGGAAGATATATTATGCTATAATTTTTCTCTTGGACAAAAATATTTCTGCCTGCCCCCAGAACACTATTGTGGAACATTCTTGAGCATTGATAAAAATTATCTCCCATCTTATGGAAAGTATCCATCTTATCAATGCTTTTCCTACATCTTGCTCTTACCAATCATTTTAGCTTGCCATCAGCAATATAGTGAGTGGGAGTTATGTTCTGAGAAATGTTTGAACTGTCCAGGTCCTTCCAGCATTCTAACCTAGACCTTGAGAACTAACAGACATATGATGAAACCTTTAAATTATACTAATTTCTCTAATAGATGAATAAAAACTACTCTTTTTTTTTCCTTGTAGGGCTAGAAAAAACACAAATTGCAAGATCTGTATTTTCTCATCATTTGCCCGAGGCCACGATGAGCCTTTCCAGACACAGAGGACATGTAGTACTAGTGTCTGAGTGTTATTCTGGTAGCTCACTAGTATGTGCTAAAATCCATCTTCAGGTTTTTTTTTTCCCCCAGAAGTCTGCCATCATTCTAATTTTTTTCTCCTTTTATACAACATGTTGTTTTCTAGGCCTTCTTTTAAGATTTCATTTTATCCCAGGTTTTCAGAAATATCTTTATGTTGTGACTTACTGGGGTTTCATTTGTATTTATTTTTATTGAATAATTTGCCTTTTATAAATATTACATTTTATCAAATAGTAAACATTTCATCCATTTTAGTTTTTCATAAAATAAATTTACTACCCTTTTGTTTCGATTTTTGGTTTTCCAATTTTATAGATGTTACACCTATGTGGGTCACTACCTGTTTAAATTGTTTCTGTCTTTACGTACTTGAATACATTTTTCTTCTGCAGTGTTTAGATTTTTAATTTTACTCTGTACAAATTTTCTTTTAGTCATATTTTTTAATCCCCGGTAGTTTAATTAGTTCCATTTCTATCATTTAATTTTGTCCTCATTCTATTCATGTTTTATTGTAAATCCTTGAGCATATTTTTAGTAGCTTCTGTAAAGTCTTTACCTTATTGACCCATCAGCTCTATCATTTCTCATCATCTTCTATCACTTGTATTCATGTTCTTTCTCATTTAATATTTTATATTTCCTTATCTTCTAACTTCTATTATTTGAATATATTTCTTCCAAATTCTTCTTCATGAATAATTATGCTTTCTTAATTTTAGCTGCATATACTATATTGTCTCTGTCATTTATGATCTGTTTTTACTAGCTTAACTTCTCTTTGTGGGTCACAGTTTTCTACATCTTACTTACATGTATAGCAAGTTTAATTAGATATTTGATATAATTATATATACATATATATACATACATATATATGTATATAGTTTGTTTGTTTGTTTGTTTGTTTGTTTGTTTTTGGTGGTACTGGGGTTCCTGGAAACCCTTCTACCTCCGGGCTACACTCCTAGACCTATATTTTATATTTTATTTGGAAACAGGGTCTCTTAAGCCAGCGTGGCTGGCTTCCAACTTGCGCGATCCTCCTGTCTCCACCTCACAAGCGCGGGAATTACAAGCGTGCGCCACCACATCCAGCTATAATTCGTATTTTTGTGTGTCTGATTCTTTTTACTCCCTTTAAATGGTGGTCTGTTTGCTATGATCAGCAGTTTAGTTATGTGCTGACTGAATATTTATAATTTTTCTTAAAGTGTTTCAGTGCCAGCTAATTAAGAATAAATTAGCCCTACCATTATAACTCTGAAGTATCCACTGAGTGATCTAAATGTTGACTCTACATTTACAAGTTGTAACATGAACAGTGGTGGGGTTCTGTAAGTTGTATAATTACAGTTTCCCTTGTCTATTTCTCATAACTTGGAATTATTTTCTTTCCATTCCCCTGAAAATTATCAATACATACACTTTATTAATTTCTAACAATTTACAGCAGTAATTCTAGTACTAATAAATCCAACAGAACCAAAACCAGAATTCTTCCAATTGTAATAATCTCTTGCATCCTTCCTCATATATCCTATTCTACAGAAATAAAATTAGTATGTTGATGTAGATCATTCCATATACTTATTTATATATAGCATAATTCTAAACTTGGGCTCATATTATTTCTGTTCAACAAGCATTCTTTTATTTATTTATTTATTTATTTATTTATTTATTTGGAACCCAGGGGCATTTGACCTCCAAGCTACACCCCCTGCCCTACTTTTTTTATTCTTTATTTTGAAACAGGGTCTCACTAAGTTGTGGACGGTCTTACTAAGTAGCTGAGGCTGTCTGCGAACCATGATCCTCTGGTCTCAGCCTCCTGAATGCTGGGATTACAAGTGTCCGCCACCACGCCTGGCTGTTCTATTACCTATTTATTACAAAAAAATTTAATCATTTATTTGTTTCAGGTGATATGAATATACAATATGATATCATTTTACATCTTTTTATTATATCTTCAAAATTTTTATTCTTTGTTAGAAGTCTATTAATTTCTTTTATGCTAAAAATGCTGAACACACATACTCGCATATTGTTTTTGTCCTATTGAGAACTCAGATTTTTAGATGTAATGAGAATATTCAGACTCCACAATTGTATCATGGTTAATTTAGATGTAAAATTGTTGTACTAGAGAATTGGAGTGTAAATAGTGTATTTAAGTTATTTTCCTACATTTTCATAATTGATGACTCCAGATGGAATTCTAGTACTTTTTGTTAATTCAACTCGAATCATTTAGAGCAGTGTGAGAATAACGTTTCTGATTAAAGTTTAGAACTATGGAAAGAGGCTTACTTAGTTTTATCATCACACACATAAACACATACACACACACAGACTTCATGGGGGTGATGCATATATTAGATACCTTTTAGTTCTCATGTTTCTTGGTAATATGAGAATGTTTGCAGAAATTCAATAGGCTTATTGTCAGGAATCAGATAGGCCAGTGTGTCATAAGAGCTGATGGAGGCTTAATAGCATAATACTGCATATTTAATAACAGACATTAATTATATTTTGTTTGCAGGTTGCAATGCTGCTTTCTTTGTCTTTCTCTTACCATGATAGTGCATGGAATATAGCTCTGCAGTTACCACACAGCCTCTTGAGATGAACTGTCTAATTTTGATATGAAGTACCTATGTGAACTTGATTAAGAAACTTAACCTCCTGAGACTAGCTTTCTTGTTTGGAAAATGGAGATAATGCTGATACCTACCTCATAGGAATAGTATGACTTAATTGATTAAAAGCCATGAACAGCACTTGTTTAATGCTAAAATCATAGTTATTATTTGCATCCTGTCTTCCCTTCTTGTTTTGTTCTCATCTACCTCTGTCTCTGTTTCTTTCTTTCCATGAATATATACAGTAAGTAAAGGTCACTGACTAATTTTCTACATCCATCACTCTAAAATATTTTCATGTTGGTCAGGCGTGGTGGCTCACACTGTAATCCCTGCACTTGGGAAACAGGAGGATCGCTCAGGTTCGAAGCCAGCCTCACTGGCTTAAGAGACCCTGTTTCCAAATAAAAAGTATAAAATAGGTCTGGGAGTGTAGCCCGGAGGTAGAAGGGTTTCCAGGAATCCCAGTATCACTAATCACCTATATATATATATATATATATAATGTATAAATAAAAAATTGTTTTAGCATGCATGCAAAAATTGGCTATTTCAATATTTCCACTTCATGTCATAAATTATGTAGATGAAAAATTAAAGAATAACTATTTTAAGCACACTTCCTCAAAACTTTAAAATTATGAATTATTTCATTAGTTGTAGAGATGCTCATCTTACTTAAAAACTCAGAGAAGTTTAGAAGTATACAAAAACCTCTAATGTCAGATAAGTCTCAAGTAGTTACCAAATACTTCCTAACTATTAGTATGAAGTAATTTAAGCATGATGAGAAAACCATACTGAGAACTGTGATATACAGTGGTTGTTGCTTAAATTCTGGAATTTTCAGATACAAAAGCAAAACTAAAGTGACACTATTTATTGTGTTTGATTCTGATGGGGTATTTTTATGAGAAGGAAATTTAAGAAAAAAAAGAGATTTCTTGCTCTTTTTTTGTTTTAAGAAAAAACACTAGAACACAAGTGTCCATGAAAGAAGGACAGTTTATTTTTCCCTGAAGGACAAAAACTCATGTATCACAGGCCAGAATTCTAGCAGTTTGTCTACTCGGTCTTCCATCTGTCACATGTGGAAGAATTGTTTTTTAAAATTACCATCACCAAGGAAGTTTCCTTTAAAAGTCAGAATAAATCTATGCATATAAAACAATTTGGTAAACTTCTTTCAGAAGTTGTATGAGCTATGAACATACAGAGTAATATCTGACCTCAAAGAAAAGTAGGACTGGTAAATTTTATGCAAAAATGCTTTCTTGATTACACCTAGTTGTCTGTGTTTTAAGCTGGATTGCTTTAAGAATTCTTCAATATCTGTGCAAGAATCAAATATATATGACCATATTGCAAATAGGTCAATTTGCAATATATACGTGAACATTTTAAAAGTATTGATTTATGCTTTTGCACAGTATTCTTTATATTAAAATATAATGTTCTCTGCTTCATTAATTTATGCTCTGATTTTAATAATTTTCTGTCTTCTACTGCCTTTGGGGTAAAACTGTTCCTGTTTTTTCAAGGGCTTGGAGGTGTGTCATTAAGTTACATATTTGGTGATTTTATGTTCTTATGTGGGCACTCAGTGCTATGAATTTTCCTCTTAAAACTGCCTTCAAGGTGTCCCAAAGATTTTGATACGCAAGGGAGAAAATGGGTCATAGGAGAAGCTCCAGGTGAAGAACAAGATATTATAGATGAGCAAATCAGGTGACCTAACTGAGGGGATGGGAAGGGCAGAGAAGGAAGTTCTCTAATATACATAATGTACATTAAAAAACATATCAAAGTTAATCACAAGCCAAATATGAGAAGGAGGGAGAGGAAAGAAAATGGGGCAGAAATTGTGTAAGGGCTAAATGGGTGATGTGTGTGTGGTGTGTGTGTGTGCCATCTTATATTCCTTCAGATGTATGACTACAATGCACCAATAAAAATTAAAATAAAATGAAATACAATAAAATATATAAGGTCACTAAGATGAATTGGTTACTAGAGTGCCATCTTTATAGGTATCCTAGTTTTACCTTCAGTATAAGAGAGCTGAATTTAAATTTAAATATTATAATGATATTTTAACATTTACATAGTACTCTATATAATTTTACAAATAACATACATAATTTATTTGTTTTTGTGTGGTACTGTGGATTGAACCGAACGCATTCTATCTCTGAGCTGCACCTCCACCTCTATTTTATTTTTGTTTTGAAGCAGAATCTTAATAGGTTCATGAGAGTCTCACTACTTTCTGAGGTTTTCCTTGAATCTGTGATTCTTCTGTCTCAGCCTCCCAAATACTGAATTACAGACATGTGCCACGATACCCATTTGACCTATGATTTACTTTTGCCAGTTATTGTCCTTAATTTATTACCTTATTTAACATATTTTACTATAAATGAAAACAATGCAAATTGAAGATTCAAAAATATAGATCAATTTGTTCTCTAATCTGAAATTTTATAATGTTGAATAAATGTCAGATTACAAATAGAATACTTTTAAAGCATATTTATGTTGGGTGTGGTGTTGTGTCCTCTAATTTCAGTGTATGAGATGATGAGACAGGAGGATTGTAAGTTTAAGACCAACTTCAGCAACTTAGATTCTCAGCAACTTAGCCAGACCCTGTTTCAAAACAACAACAACAAAAGCAATAAAACATACTTTGGTTGAAATTGGGAGGTAGAATGCCCTTGGGTTTAATTTTTGGTACCTAAAATAAAATAAAATAAAACAAGGTGTCTCTACATTGCTGTAGTGGTCATGTGTAATGGTTTTTGCATAGTAATAAGAAGATTTTATGTAAAGAACCTGAAGTCCAAATCAGGTTTCTGGATTTCTGCTTTTAAGTACTAATGACAATGCCAATTTAATAATTTTAACATTAATGTTAAATTATTTATTTATTTTTGGTTGTACTTGGGGTGGGTCTCAGAGGCTTTCTACCTCCAAGCTATACTCCCAGACCTATTTTATATTTTATTTGGAAACAGGGTCTCAGTAAGTTGTTGAGAGCCTCACTAAGTAGCTGAGGCTGGCTTCAAACCTGTGCAATCCTCCTGTCTCAGCCTCCCAAGCGTGAGGATTACAAGCGTGCACCACCACACATGGCTAAATTTTATTTTTATATATGCCAATCCCTATAACCTGTGCCCACTATTATGGAATAGTAACATTACTAATTCAAATTTACGTACATATATTGTGTTAGATATAGAGTTCAGAAATATATATCCATTAAGAATGTGAAGTAAATCATCTTATAATCTCATTAATTATCCAAAAAACCCTCCAAATGTTAATAATTTGTTCAAGGCCACAGAGCTCATGCTAGACCCAGGATTCTGTTTGAAAAGCTCATGGTCACAACAGAAGGAATGTCCTACCCGTGATTAATTGGATACACTGATCATCCAAGAGTAACTTTTCTCCTTGTATTTTTTTTAATTAATTTTTTGGTGGGTGAGTGTAATTTCTAGCACCTCAGCTTTATCATGTGATTTTCTCTGGCCAATATGGCAGCCAGGGTAGTAGATGTGACTTGAGCAGAGTTATGAAAAGCAATTACATATTGAGGCTTGTACTTCTGCCCTCTTCAAGACAATGTCATGCCCCAGTCATACCTATTTCTTGTTAAAGGAGGATGAGAAACACTGGCACTGAGCCCAGTTGACCCAGTTGTCTCAGGCAAGGTAGCCTAGGTGAGCTACATCCCACAGAAATTGCCTGAATGGTACCCCTGTGACACATGAGCTATAATTATGCTGTACTGTTGTATTATTATGTCTGAAGTAAATCCTTTATTATAGCTCAATATATATATATATATATTTTATATTTAAGTCATATATATTATATATTTAAGTGATACACTACCTTTCTGGTTACAAAATGATAATAATATCCTATGTTTAGTAAAGGGCCCAATGTGTGGAAATATTATATGTGAAAAAGATATTGAGAAATATTATTTTTTTACTTGCTTGGAGTTATATAATTTCCTGAAAGGAATGTCTGCGTTAGTTTGATAGGGCAATATAAACTGACGTTTTGACCTTTGCCACATACTTCAAGGGAATATTATTCATCAGCGATCATTTTTCTTTGGTGTTCTTTCTTAAATTTGACAGTTTCCCTGATATCTTTTTCTAGTTTCACCTACAATAAATATTCAACCAATTACTCTATTTATTCTGTCTTCTAATCATATATGCCTCTTTATCTCAATTCTATCTAAACTGGAACATTTCAAACTTTTATCATGCCTTGCCAAGACTAGTTTAGCCACTTCCTACCTGTACAATGGAGCACCAAGAAGTTTGCCTCTATGATAACTTCTTTCTAGTTCATCCTCAACATTCCCAGCCAATCAATCTTTCTAACAGGAGCTCTAGACACTGGATTCAGATTTTTTCAGAGACTAAGCATGTCTTGTAGGATAAATTTTAAGTTCTTCTACATCAGATAAAAACATCTGTGTTTTTATCTTTTGTATTGATTCTTAATAATTACCCATATTATAGAGCATATTTTCTCAAACAAAAAATATTCTGGAACAGAAGAGTACTTTTTTTTTTCTATTTTCCCAGTGCTGGGGATAAAATCCTGGGCCTCAAGCATGTTAGGAAAGTATTCTAGGACTGAGCTACATCACCAGGTCAAAAGAGGTTAATTATTATATTTCTTAGCATGTGCTAAGTATTTATTAATTTGTATATAACAATGTATCCACTGCAAATTACATTCCTTTCCTTGGTCACCATAAAAAACACAATTCACCCCTTTTTGTGTGTGTTTGGGTCTGGGGATGGAACCCAGGGGCATTTGACCTTTGAGCTACACACCCTGCCCTGTTTTTTTTTTTTTTTTCTATATTTTGAAACAAGGTCTCAGTGAGTTGCAGAGGGCCTCACAAAGTAGCCAAGGCTGTCTGAAAACCTCCATCCTCCAGTCTCAGCCTCCCAAATGCTGGGATTACAAGCATGCTCCACCATGCCCAGCTAACAATTAACCCTTTTAATTCTCTGCTCAGGTAATTGTCAGAATATTTTTTCTGACTACTTTCCCTTAGTGTTCTCAGTGAAGTTTTAGTTTTATTCAGCTAATATCTTTTTTTTTTTTTTTTTTTTTTTTGGTGGTGGTGGTATTGGAGTTCCTGGAAGCTCTTCTACCTCCAGGCTACATTCCCAGACCTATTTTTATATTTTTATTTGGAAACAGGGTCTCTTAAGCCAGCGTGGCTGGCTTTGAACCTGCGCGATCCGCCTGTCTCCGCCTCCCAAGTGTGGGGATTACAAGCGTGTGCCACCACGCCCAGCTATAATATCTTTTCTTATTGCAATTGGTTTTACTTTTTTATGTTTATTGCAATATATAGCACTTTAATATAACTAAAGATTTAATAACTCTTGGTCAAACAATGGAAAGAGGTGATTATATGATTCATGGACAATATGATTTTTTCATGTGTTTTCTTTTTTAAATAAAATAGACTCCCACTTCTATAGATTAGATAATTAAAATTACTTGAATTATGCAAAGGATATCTCGAGTAGCATTAAATAACATTCTAAGAGAATGTCTTAAAATTGTATTAATGTTTCACAAAATAATCTAACAAAAATTACCTCTGTTGCCCGGTAGAGAATATGAAGAGAATAAATAGGATTTTAAATATATGTTCAAATTCACCGAGTCCACTACAGCTACATCTGCGTACTCAACAACAGTGAGTCAAATTGCGGGCCCTGGAGGAGAAATTTCAGTACTGTACTACCAGGGACTTGACCCAGTGGGGGAGTGGTGGTGGCAGAGATATCACACCATAGGAGAATGCCCAACCTGGCACTCCCTATAGTCTAAAGCAGCCTCTATCGACTCCCTGGGTCTGAGACTCTGTGATACAACCCAGTAAAGGAGTAGTGGGGTCAGAGATACCACAGACTCGAGATCCAGAGCACCTTAAGTGAAGTCATAGTGACCCAAGGGAAGAACCCAGAGAAGGCACAAACTTCCTAAATCATGGGAAAGAGGAATAACACTGGAGCAATGAATGCCCACAACCCCACAACATCAGAACCCGATAAAACAGAAATTCAGAGATTTCTAGAAGATCAAATCAGGAAAATAACTGTAGAAATAATAGAGGTTTTTCTAAAAGAATTCAGAGAGAGACAAAAAGAGATAGAGGATGCAATTAATGAAGTAAAGGCCTCAATTCAAAGTACAAACAACCGATTAGACCACATGGAGAACAGAATCTTGCTCTTAGAAGATGATCATTCCAAAACTGAACGCATAGTTTCTAATCTAGAAAAAAATATCCGACAGCAGGAATCTGACATTGAAGAAATATGGGTCCATTTTAAGAGCGCTAACCTAAGAATAATTGGAATAGAGGAGGGAAAAGAAGGTGAAACCAAAGGGATCAACAATCTCTTCAAGGAAGTAATAGCAGAAAATTTTTCAAACATAGAGCAAGAGGTCGATACACAGGTCCAGGAAACTTCTAGAACTCCCTTTAGACAGGATCAGAGAAGAGGATCCCCACGACACATAATTGTCAAAATGACCAATGTGGAAGCCAAGCAGAGAATGTTAAAGGCAACAAAAGCAAAGGGCCAAGTGACATTCAGAGGCAAACCAATTAGAATCACTCCAGACTTCCCAAACCAAGTCATGAGAGCCAGAAGGGCTTGGAGTAACATATTCCAAACTCTGAAAGAAAACAACTTCCAGCCAAAAATTTCCTACCCAGCAAAACTTTCTATCAAATTAGAAAAGGAAATAAGAAGCTTCCATGACAAACAGAAACTGAAGGAATTTATGTCTTCAAAACCAGCGCTAGAGAAAATACTCAAAGAGATTAACTACAAAGAAGAAATAGGTAACACACACCAGAACCAGAGAAACAAGATTTTCCATCCAACAGACAGCTATGATTGGTTATCTGTGGAGATTCATTATTTATGTTAGTCTTTTACCTATCTGTAAATTGTATTGTTTGCTTTTATTGTTGTTAATTTTTAGGATTTCTAGTTGGAATATTAATATACCTTCAGATATAGCATTTAGAAATATTTTATCCCATTCTATCAGTAACTTTTAACTCTGTTTACATTGTCTTTGGATATACAATATTTTTTTTTATTTTTTAGGGAGTTTGTATACTCTTCTGTTGCCTGTGCCATTGAAATCATATCCAAGAAATCACTGCCAATTTCAATGTTGTGAGGTTTTATGACCCAGATTTTCTTCTAAAAGTTCATAGAATTAAGATTTATATTTAGGTCTTTTATCTATTTTGAGTTAATATTTGTATATGGGATTAGGTAAGGGTCCAATTTTATTCTTTTTCATGTAATTATTATTTTTCAACAATATTTAGTTAAAAGATTATTATTTCCCCCACCAAATGTTCGTAGAAACCTTGTCAAAAATAACTTGACAATATATGGAAGAATTTATCTCTAGGCTTTTATTTAACTCCAATGGTTTATATATCTGCCTTTAGAATAGTAGTACACTGTTTCAATTATTGTAGCTTTATATGGTTTGAAATCAGAAAATATATATCTTCTAGCTTTGTTCTTTTTTGAGATCGTTTTGGGTATCTAGAGTCCATATTCCATATTAGGATAGATTTTTTTCTGAAAAATAAATATATAAATATATGATAGTTTCACCTAAAAAAAAGAAAGAAAAAATATCCTCTGGTAAGAAAGAAAGCAAAAAGAAATATTGAAATGTTATCTTTAAGTCAGCAAAAGCTTGGTATCAGACAAATGAAACTCTTATGTGAGATTATAATTTTTAATTTTGGATAAATTGCTATAATACTAGATGTCAAACACTAAGCCAAGCATGGGAAGGAGGGATGGGGAGGGAATGGGGTGGGGATTGGATGGGGGTTGACTGGGCAATGTGTGCATGTATGTCTACAAAAGTTTGTATCCCACTATGATGTATGAATACAGTGCACCAATAAAAAAAATTATATATATATATATATATATATATATATATTCAGATACATTTTGTTCACATGCATATAAACCTATCATACCATTACAAAATGATACACTTTACCTTAAAGTTTTTCAAAATATGGTGTTCATTTATGTGCCAGATTGCAAAAGCACTTAAAATTTATGAAATAATTCATACTAATTAGACTTTCTAATGCATAGTATAACGTTGCCTAATATTTTGGCTTTCCTTGATGAATTCTAATATCAATAGAATGTATTAATTGATATGTAAAGATCAATATACTCAATACTGTGTACTACATCTATTTACATATATGTGATTCAAAGACTATACAATTATAACCGTAGTTTAAACTAATTTGTATCACAAAAATTATCAAAGTAACTTTATTTATCAGGGCCATTTATTTTAATAAATATTATAGTGTTGTCTCCATGCAAAAATGAATTGGAAGCAGTACAAGTTTAAAATAGAAAATAAGAAGATACACAATAGAAAAAAATGGTGAGTTATGGCCAGTATCCAAATAAAACAAATTAGTGAAGGAGTAGTAGAATTTTTGAGAAGGGAACATGTTTTTGTGTGGTTTTTTTTTTGTTTTGTTTTGTTTTGTTTTTTTGCGGTTCTGGTGATGGAACCCAGGGGCGTTTGACCTCCGAATTACAACCCCTGCCCTATTTTTTATTCTTTATTTTGAAACCGGGTCTTACTGAGTTGCAGGCCTCACTAAGTGGCTGAGGCTGTCCGAGCGCGAACCGCGATCCTCCAGGTCTCAGCCTCCCGAATGCTGGGCTTACACGCGTGCGCCACCATGCCCGGCTGGGAACAAGTTTTAAAAATCACTTCAAACTGGGCATGGTGGCACATGCTTGTAATCCCAGGATTTGGGAGGTTGAGACAGGAGGGTCACGGTTTGTGGGCAACCTTAGCTACTTAATGAGGAGTGAGAACCTGTTTCAAAACAAAGAATAAAAATTAGGGCTGTGGTATAGCTTGGAGGTAGAATATTCCTAGGTTCCAGCCCCAGTACCAATACATACATACATACATACATACATACATACCACTTCAACTAAACTGGTGTGTAGTATTTTTTTTTTTATCTTATGGAACTAGTTGAGTATAGAAAAAGTAGAAAGTGAGCTGGCTGCAGATACTCTACCTCTCATATTCTTGATGAGTAGAAGCAACAGAAAAATACATGGAGAAGGGTCTAACACCTTTGACAACCTCTTAACTATGGATGAGTTTGGTAAACTTAAGAGGCAGCATAAAGTCTGAGTAATAATAAGAGTATCCAGTCTCAGTGATTCAAGTAATAACAATACTTCATAACCTAATGGTTTTTAAACTTTATTAGAAATTATAGAAAGACTGAATAAAGAGTTAAATTAATTTTCTATCCTATCAAAGCAGTTGAAACTTTAAGCTTTTTGGTTAATAGATTCTAACTTAACTTGAGAGATCATGTTTATATCTAGAAGATACAAAATAATTTGATTACGCACAGGATACAGATCAACACACTGATAGCCTGTAGAGTTTAAAATAAACACATGAAATGATCCAGCATAGTGTTCATAAATATATTCCTATTTGTTATGAACATTATTTGATGATCATTTATTTATAAGCAAACTAACAGCAGGATAAGCAATTAAAACAAATAAATTATATTTTGTTTTTTGAAATTATGTAATTTATTTTTAATATTTTTACTCAGCATTTTACTTATTCATTAATTAACATAAATTATCTTACAGATATTGTTTTAAGATATATGTATATGCAGACACATTTATACATATATATGCATTGTAGTCTCACATCATAATATAGTTTATAATTATAGTGACATAATTTTTCAATGTTCTACCCATTTAATAAGACAATATTAAATGAGTTAATAGCTATTATTGAATGTCTTTAGTGAAAAATCATGTCTAAATAATTCTAACAGGTTTTCAATAGAATTAATGCAATTTGTTTTCCTTTTACTAGGAAACTGTGATTGAAGAAAATGATAAAACTTGTTTATATCACACACATAATAAATGGCAAATTATGTATGACAATGAATAATTATAGAACATAGCATGAATTGGAAAAGAATCCAGAAAAAAGTCAATTTATGTGCAAATAATATTAAACTGCAATATTAAATACATAATCAAAATTCAAATGTAAAGAAACTAGAAAGTGATAATGGTATTTTTTAAAGAGATTTTATTTTTAAAGCTGATAGGTAGTTGGCATGACGGCACATATATGTAATCCCAGGAATTGAGAGGCTGAGACAAGAGGATTTCAGGTTCAA
Source organism: Muscardinus avellanarius (assembly GCF_963383645.1). NCBI lineage: Eukaryota > Metazoa > Chordata > Mammalia > Rodentia > Gliridae > Muscardinus > Muscardinus avellanarius. The sequence goes on along the minus strand of NC_137789.1, from coordinate 29,995,617 downwards.
GACCAGCCACGGCAACTTAGTGAGACACTCAGAAAATTGAGAGATCTTTTCAAACCAAAAACTTAAGAAAAGTCTATAATATAACTTTGAGATAGAAATTCTCTGATTTCCATCTCAGTACCACAACACACACACACACACACACACACACACACACACACACACACAGAAAATAGGTGTCTAATATCCAATATCGATAAGAGAAAAATCCAACAAAACATATGAAGAACCAGGTGTGGCAGCACATACCTGTAATCCCAGCACCTGAAAGGCTGAGACAGGAGGATCAAAGGTTTGAGGACAGCCTCAGCAACTTACTGAGATTCTCAGTAACCCAGAAAGACCTTGTTTCAAAAACTAAAATATAAAAATGGCTGGGGTATACTTTGAAGGTAGAATGACTCTGGCTTCTATTTCTGGTGCCACAAAAATAAACAACAAAACAAAAAGAGCATGTGAGCAATTCAAAAAATTGGTATATATACCATTATCATGTGTATATTAGTATATTTGTGTATACATATTTTATTAAAGTGATCATAAATGACCTATATTTTAAGCTCCTAGATATTTAAAAATATATAAATTAATCACTATAAAAGTTCACTGTAAAATTTTTATTCATATTACATAAATTTATATTTATATAATATAAATTATATCATAGTATATATAATTACCATATAAGTTTCACTGTAAAATATATTAAGTTGGTTTTGTCTCCTTTGAATATATAGAAAGAGGAATTTCTAGATAGTATGTTAATTTTATTTTTAATTTCTACTTTCAGAGTTAGTTGCATTGAGTTTTTCTAGTCATTCAGTCATAAGATACTTGTGTGAAATAATGATTTACGTAATAAATATATGAAGTTGTCTGTTTCTTCAGAGCCTCCCAAAGATGATAAAAAATTGACAGTAATTACAGTACATTATGTGAAGTAACATGTTACAAACGTGCTCATATTGTTATGAGAGCATTGGAAATCACTACAATAAAATTCATTTAGATATAATAGAATGGCTCTTGGCTCATGCCCTTTGAAACAAGCTCATCCAGCCATTTCTTCTGATGACATTACAGCAGAATTTTACAGGACAATTTCTGTTTTATTACATGAGAAAGTCCTATCATTAGATGTCATATTTTGGCCTATGTCTTACATGATGAATGGGCTTCATCCAGGGGAGGCAGGTGAAATGGTACTTAAATATGAGCAACATAAGAGAAGCTGGAAAGATAATTGTGTATTCATTGACTAGCATGTGGTTTTCTCTGTGCAGAGTGTAGCTTTGGTTGGAGAAAGAGCAGGACATAAGGCTGGAGGTAGACACAACCAGATTGTGAACTGCTTTATTTGCTATAATGAGCTTGCTTGCCACTGTGAAGCTACTGAAGGATTTTTAACTACAGCAACAAAATACATTCATGATTAAAGAAAGAGACATAAAAATTAGAAAGAATAAAAGTAGGGAAATATGTTCTCCCACCATTTCGGTAGTACAAGAATACTAAAATGTCGATAGAAATGAAGAGTAGGTCAGAGTGTAGAAAGACACTACAAATATAATGAAATATTGTTAATGAATAAGAACTGAATTGAATGGTGAATAGTATGGACGTAACAGTGCCTTAAAAATGATATACAATTCAGGAGAAATATTTCTGTGGGGCATGATCATTTAAAGGATTTAGACATAGCCATGCATGGTGGCACATGCTTGTGATCCCAATAACTTGGGAGATTGAGACAGGAAGATCCGGGTTTGTGGCCAATCTCTGCTGCTTAGCCAGGCACTCTGCAAGTTATTGAGTCCCCATTTCAAAAAATAAAAATAAAAAATACATATGGGTGTGGAGCTTGGAGTTAGAATGTTCCTGGGTTCAAAACCCAGTACCACAAAAAATTAAAAATAATAAAAGGGTTTGGACATCAGATAAATCGGAAGACAAATGCTAAGTTGTTAGGCATATGATTTGTTAGGTATATACATACATATACTTAAATCCTTTGGGAATAATTTCAGTCAGTCATAGGAGTATGGAATATTGTTCAGAGAGAAGGAGAGTACTTTTGGAAATTATAAAAATGTTTGGAAAATATATTGTTTTATATATCAGAATATATACCCTCTAAGGACAAGTTCATATGTATATTTAATGAATTGTTACTACTAATAAGCTTATACTTTAAAAGCTAAATAATTACTGTATTTTTATTGTAATTACAGTACAAAAGCTTGTAGTTTACAAATTTATCTATTTGCCAAAAAGACTATAAAATGAGATATCTGAATTCCTCCCAGTTAGCACACAAAATATGCTTCGTTATGTCAACCTGCCAGTTGTTTGTTCTTTCACTCAACTTAGGAAGGATAGGAGAAATTCGATTATATGACATTTATAGCCTCATTCAAATTTAAAATTCAAATCATTTATCAAATTTGACTTTAGTGATATTCATCTTCACAATTAATGATGACATGAATGCTCACTCATGGCATTTACTTTCCTTTCAAATAGTGTAAATTGTATGTACTAATTTTCAAGTGCAAGTTTTAATAACACTTGAAGAGGTTAAGAATATACTCTCGGTTAAGTACCACTACAAGGTTCATAAGCATATTAAAGTATAATATAGACACAGTATTTTGTTTTTTTTTTGTTGTTGTTGACAACAAAATGTGAGAGTAGATGGTACTGCTTATTATTGATTTATGTTTCAAGAACATTAAAGCTGATGTCTAAAATTATTTTCATATCTCTCATAAGGTTTCAGGATGACTACTATAGCTCTCAACATTAAAATCCTTCAAGAAGGAACATAGAATAACTCGGGCATCCACCTTTTCATAAGGACAATACAATTTATGTAACTTCTGTTCACGTCTCATTTCTTGGTTTCCATGTAAATCAAAGAAGGACAAGAAAGTGAAATTATGACTTTCTGATTTGGAAAGTAGATAGAAGGTAGAGAAGGAGGCTGGAAAAAGTTTTGGATGGCACATTAAAATAATCTTTAACAGCAACATAAAATTACATGCAAATTTTCTATCAAATTTTAACTCTAAATTTAAATTGTTTCAAGTAATTTAAAAATATAAATTACCAAAAGTACACACATAGAGCAAATTATATGTTTTAGGTATATATATATATTATATACTAATTGCTTTTATAATATTTTGTCTTTAGTTATTAGAAATCAAGATATTGAAGCTGGGCGTGGTGGTTCACGCTTGTAATCCCAACATTTGAGAGGCAGAGACCAGAAGATCACTGTTCACAGACAGCCTCAGCTACTTAGTGAGGCCTTTAACAATTCAATGAGACCCTGTTTCAAAATAAAAAGAAAAAAAAAGAAAATAGGGCAGGGTGTGTAGCTCAGAGTTCGAATTTCCCTGGGTTCCATCCCCAGACCACCCCCCCCCCAAAAAAAAAGATATTCAGCCTCCTTTTAAACTACCATCCTCTAATATTTGCTTTGGGGAAGGACTGATGGGGAGGGAATGGGGTAGGAATTGGGTAGGGGCTAAATGGGCAATGTGTACATGTATGTTCACACAAGTTTTTTACCCCAATATGATGTATGAATAAAATGTACCAATAAAAAATTAAAAAAATAATAAAAGTAGGGCAGGAGGTGTAGCTCAGAGGTCGAATGCCCCTGGGTTCCACCCCAGACCTGCAATATATATATATATATATAATAAAGAATAATTAAAATGCGGCTGGGGTGTAGCTCAAAGGTAAAAATATATTTTATAGTATTTTATCTTCAGTTTATTAGAAATCAAAATATTCAACATTCTTTCAAAATGTCCTTCTCCTACTTTGTTGTAATTTTTTATTTCTCATGCATATTTAATCTTACAGTTAACCACATACTGTTACTTCATTTGAACAACCACATGGTACAGTGAAATGCACGCCAGGCTAAAACTCAGAAAACCCATATGTGAAATGCAGATTATTTATTCACTAGATGGATAAATCAATAAAGCTCTAAAGACTCATTAATAAAAGTAGGATGCCAATGTCCGCCTAACTGAGAGAATTACTGTAGAATTAGAAATAACATATGTGAAATTGCATTGTGAGATTTAAAGTGATAAATGTTTTGATGCTGGTACTTGGGGAAAAGAGCAAGTTTCTAAATTGTTAATGATAATTCAATAACTTTTCAATTAATAGGGTATTTGTCTATAGCAGGGTTATATTGCCTTGAGTTAAGATAATTAATCTTCCCTTTTTTCAGTTAGCATGCAGATCTTGGGCATACTAATCATGGGCACCTCAGCAAATTTACAGTGATTATGAAAATAGATGGTATGAATGACAAGCTAACAGCTCAGAAACAGCACATCTTGACTATTTTTGTAATATATTTCTTGCTAAGTCTTGAGTTTGAAGATAGTTTAATCTAGTGAGAATGAGATTAAAGAGCTAATCAGTAAAGATTTAGCTTAATAAACATTTAAACTAGTATTATTACAATGTTTAATTTTTCATATCAGAATCCAAGTAGACTCTTAAATAAATGAAAATACTCTAGTGCTGTGAATTTCAATAAAATATTCTAAGGAATATTTTAAGTAGTAAAAGTATGTTTTAAAGCATATTGAAAGACATTTTTATTTTTATGCGGATCATATTGAAAATGGCATACATTCACATGGTGTTTGGTGTCCCCCACACTTCCCCTTTCACCTACCCCCCAACAATGAGTGTCCAGGTGGACTATGCTACATTCACACTTATACACACATTTGAATGTAACTCCTCCATTACTCAACCTCAGCCTTCTTCTTCTCCTATCCTTCCTTTCTAACTTTGCTGAGGTTTCCCTCCATTATCTGGAGTCCCTCTGGTGTCCCTAATACTCCCTAGTTTGGGCATATTTGAGAAAACATATATCCCTTCTATTTCTGTGCTTGGCTGATCTCACTTAACATAATGTTCTCCAGGTCTTATTGATAGATATTTAAAGGAGCGTCCCCTTTCACCTACCCCCCAACAATGAGTGTCCAGGTGGACTATGCTACATTCACACTTATACACACATTTGAATGTAACTCCTCCATTACTCAACCTCAGCCTTCTTCTTCTCCTATCCTTCCTTTCTAACTTTGCTGAGGTTTCCCTCCATTATCTGGAGTCCCTCTGGTGTCCCTAATACTCCCTAGTTTGGGCATATTTGAGAAAACATATATCCCTTCTATTTCTGTGCTTGGCTGATCTCACTTAACATAATGTTCTCCAGGTCTTATTGATAGATATTTAAAGGAGCGTCTACTGAAGTTTTCCTGTTGACTTAAGCACTCCAAAGATTCTACAAGTTGCAGTATTACTGCAAGGCTAACTTATGCCAAGCTAGTAATAAAACTAACAATGAACATTTGAAAGCTCAAGTAATTCTGTTTGTTATGGTTTTAATCTGAGATGACCCCTAAAGCTTTGTGTTAAAGCCTGGTCTCCAAAGCAGCAGGGTTCAGAGGTGGGCATGGTCAGAGGAGGTGGATCACTGTTGGAATGGCCTGTAGACCATGACTTGAACCTCTGGAACCAGGAGCTAAATAAACTTTTCCTCTTCTATTATTCCTATCAGGTATTTTTTCTCAGAGTAACAAAAATGCTGATTGTCATACTGTTTACCTAATGTGTAAAGATAACTTTTTCCAAACAATTCAATTGGACTTCAGATATTGCCCTTATGCTTTATCAATATATGTGAGTAATTTAAATAATCATATATATTTGTATCCTTTATATTAAAGACAAAACCTGATAATATTGCTAAGTAATATATTATGACTTTATGATTTTTAAAACTTTTATTTTAAAATATCATTGTTCTGTTCTTTTATAGAGAGAATCACCTTTTAAATCCTTTAGGACAGCAACAAGCCCAACACATACTTATCTTTCACCTAAATTCAAAATAGCCACTATTGCCTACAGTAGGAAAATAGATCCCACTTTCACTGTGAAATAGTTCATGACAGTTGGCTTACATTATAGGACTATGCTATGTAAAAAAAAAATCTGTATCTTTAAATACTAGAATCACATTCAAATAGAGGGAAACTCACAAAGAGAGGCACCTGCTGGTGCTTCTTAACTGTGTTTTTCTGAAAAGGTAAGGTCAGTCTTCTCTTGGCCTTTTTGCTTTGAATGTTAGCCATACGATAAGCCTCTAATCCCAATTGATCCCTTTGGCAAGAGAAGATTTATATAACAAAGAAAGGCAAATGCTTGAAAATTACCTAAGAGATGTAACAGAGCAAATATATCAACATTGCCAGAAGACAGATTTAAAAATATTCTGGCTCATCTTTGTAAAAATATCCTAGCAACTTTTTCCAACTTTTATCACTAGCACCATCCAGTGCTTATTTCATATGAATTCATATGTGTGCATGTGTGTATGTGAATATATATACACACACATAAATATCTATCCCATTTATTTTGCTAAAGTTTTAAATTGGTGTATTGTAGTCATACATCTTAGTGGAGGGCAAGATGGCAGAGGCATACATGCACACATCACTCATTTAGCCCTTCCCCAATTCTCACTCTATTCCATCTCCCCTCCCTCCTTCTCATGTTCGGCTTGGTGATTGACTTTGATGTGTTTGTGAATGTACATCATGTACATATGTACATCAGGGGGTTTTCCTCTTTCCCTTCCCATACACCTCAGATATTTCACCTTATTTACTCACCTACAACTTCTCCTCCATTGTCTGTACTTCCTCCCATGATTCTTTTTCTCCCTAGCTTCTACATGTTAGGGAAATCATCTGATTTTTACTTTTTGTAACTGACTAATCTCACTTAGCGTAATGTTCTCCAGTTCCATCCATTTCCCCACAAATGACATAATTTTATTCTTTATGGCTAAGTAAAATTCCAGCCAAGATGTTTATCAGCAGATGAATGGACTGCAAAACTGGTATATATACACAATGTCTATCCCATTTCATTTGTTGTATTCTATTTTAGAAAAGAGTTTTACTAATCTTTACACTCAAGGGGACAGTATCACATATTCATGTAAAACCTACAAGCCTTTCAAAAGCTGGCTTATCAGTCATCATTATTAACTTTATAAAATTTACTTTTTAACATTGAATATAATATTGACACAGGTAAAAAACAAAATATGCTCATAAGGTCACAATGTAATTTTTCCCAAAATAAGACTTTCCCAAAAAGAGAAATAACACATAAAACAGTGTACTTTCCTTCTTATTATAGTGTTAGAAAGGTAAAATTTACCTCAGGAGCTTTGATTTTAGATGTGTAATGAGATGAGTGAACTTACTCCTCAGGTGTCTGGGAATGTAGCACAAAGTAATATTGATATACATAAAATGTATTTGAAGACTGACTTTTAACATTAGTGTAAGTAAGATTATATATGGATATATGAATATTAAAATATGTTCTAAACTTTCAGGAAAATTTGACACCTCTGGAAAAATGTAAATATGGTCATAATTTCTAAAGATACACATTTTCAGAATGTTTAAAACTAAAGCAACATAGATCTTGAGAAGCCAAAAAAAAGTATATATATAAAAAGTATATAAAGGAGAATGAAAAAACATTGAAAGTTTATATGAGAATCTCCTGAAAATTGTACTTTTTGCAATGTTCTAATACATGTTAAAATTTAAAAGGAAAGTAAAAGTGTCATTTTTAGAAAGCTGTTTTGAAACTGTCTAGCATATCTATTTTAATAAAATTATGTAATACAAATGACTACTGATTATAAAGATGCAGGTATGATAAAATATCGATCTTCAGCAGGAGTATAAAGTAATCATAAGTTATTCATGTGACATAAAAATTAGCTATTAGGATAGACATTAGTTACGTTTTTAGTATTGTTTCAAAATCAAAGTAACCTTTTGGTTAGGCTTAACACATGGTTTTACCATTATCTTTAATTTTACTCTTTCTGTCATATATGAAGTTGTATCTCATTTTTATTTATTCTGCATATATGCATATATCTAATGATTAATAATGGTGGGTACCTTTAAAGAAATATGTAAGATTTATTTCTGGATTACATAATTTATTGGTTTTATATAATTTCAGAAAGAACTACCATATTAAAAGGATTGAAACTTCTGATTAGTAAATATAGTATGTTTTCAATTTAAAAATATATTTTGGTATCTTTCAGCAATACATTATAATTTGTAGTGCTACAATATTTGTACAGTTTATTTTAAAGTTGGTTGTTTTAAATTTTTTTAACTTATTTTAATGTGTTTTTTATAATCTGAGTTACTTTCCTAGGTTATGGGTTGTTTTTTGTGAAGATACAAATGTACAATTATTCACATCAATAGTACATTTTGTAGTCAAGAGTAACCTTATTGGCATTATATTTTTGTTTTGCTTTGTTTTTGGAGGTAAGAAATGTAGCACATTCCTGAAGAATTAATACATGTGAGCATGGCATATTAAATAAAAACTCTTTTACTTCTTGTTTTCTTATCCTTGAACTTTAGGGTTATTTTTCTAGTGTCAGTCCCTGGAAAACATTTGTTATTTTATTTTTATCAGGAGGCTTGTAGAGTAATTTTGCTGGGAGTTAATGTTGCCTTATAGCAGGGTATAACAATGGATTTGTTAAAACAAGAGATAATTTTTCAACATATTTGGAAAGAAATACCAATGGTATTTTTTAAATTTTATATCTTTATTGATACTTTGCAATTATAAATCATCGTGAGATTAAAAGTTATATAAAAAAGTACGCATGTATCACTTGGTTTTCTAAGGGGGTAAGATTGGAAGAAAGGAATAAACAAGGTCAAAGGACATCCTGAGCTTTTATATATAAAATAAACATATGATAAAATAATTATAATTAACTCATAATCATATTTCATTGGAAATGCAGAAGAAAAATATTTGGATATTATGTAAAATATGAAAATCACATGGAATATTCATGTTTAATTATTAACTTTCTAATAGTAATATACTTTCATGACTGAATTGTGAATTTATGTCTATACAAGTTTTTTATCCCATTATGATGTATAAATATGAAGTACTAATAAAAAAATCTTAAAAATAAAATAAAATAAAAGGACTAAAAAAAATTGGGGCTAGAGGTGTAGCTTGGAGGTAGACTGTTCTTGGGTTCCATTCCCTGTACTGCAATAAATAAATAAATAAATAAATAAATAAATAAATAAATAAATAAAACTAAAAAGAACTAATTCCACTAAAGTTAAATTATAATTTTTCTCTTATTTTATCATCAAGATTAATGGGGCATTGACATTATGAGTGAATTTATGAAAGTGTTGTGTACAGAAGATACTAGGAGATTAATCATGCATTAGAAACACTACACTTAAAAAACTCTCAAGAGAATTTAGTTGAGGTGGTAAATTGAATAATATTTCTATGATGTGAAGGATAATAAAGTAATAGTCCTACTAATCTAAAATAAGATTCAGTGTGAGATGTTGTAAATTAAAAGAGGGCAGATAACTAAGTGTATATTTTTGTTTTGTTTTTTGTTTGTTTGTTTTTTGGTGGTACTGGGGTTCCTGGAAACCCTCTACCTCTGGGTTACACTCCCAGACCTATTTTTATTTGGAAACAGGGTCTCTTAAGCCAGTGGGGCTGGCTTGGAACCTGCGCGCTCCTCCTGTCTCACCTCCCAAGTGCAGGGATTACAAGCGTGTGCCACCATGCACGGTGCTGTAATAAACAAGTTTTAAAGTGAAAACAAAATTATTTTTTTAGACAAGTTAAAATTTATTTGTCCTTGATAAGGAGATTGAGAATTACTGTTTGAAATATTTTAATTTTGGTTTTTCTTAACATAAGAAATATTTAAAATATTTTAGTCTTACAACACTTGACTGTGCTTAATATCTAGTTTCTCAGAGGCTTAAATTACCTTCCAAAAATAATTATCATTTAAAACTATAAAAAAATATGAAAGCTGGGTCTGGTGGCACACACTTGTAATCCCAGCATTAGGGAGGCTGAGACAGGAGGATATCAGTTCGTGGTCAGCCTCAGCTACTTAGAAAGGCCCTTTGCAACTCAGTAAGACCTATTTTAAAATAAAGAATAAAAATAGGACTGGGAATGTTGCTCAGAGGTAGAATGACCCTGGGTCCTATCCCCAGTACTGAAAAAAAAAAAAAAAAACAGATAGATATTTAGATGATAGAATTAGGATTGGTGTGACTTGAAATTACAAAATGTATTGTGAAAACTAACATCAGATGCCACGGCCCCACTTTCCTTGGTGTCTGTGTGATCACTACACACATGACGTGGCATGAAATCTCAAGGAGATGAAGCCCTGAGGGGAGCGTTGTCCCTGGCCAAAGTACTCCTTGCTCTTAGATATTCTTTTATAAGTTATTGTTCTTTTGGTAATGATTCTATACTAATGGCTCCAGTGATGTAAAACGGGGTCCCAAAAATTAGGATGTGGGAGAAATTGAGTCTGTGGAAGATAAATTTCCTAGTAATATGTCTGGGCCTTTAAACGCCCTTTGCCTTGCTCCAAGCTATAATAAAACATAGTCAGAGTTTAGGAGCTGTGTAACAAATAGGCAGGAGAGGAGCTGCAGAGTTCCTTTTGGTCTTTCTGCAGGCAGGTCCTTTGATCTACAGATTAGCTTGCCAGTATCTCAGCATGTCTCTGCCACAGATCTGGCCCAGAGGGGGAGGCTGCAAATTTGCCCTGCCTCCAAACACAGGCTCCTACCTTTTGTTTCATCCCCAAGAGGTGTGAAATTGTTTTCTCTGGGATCTGGGCCATTTGCTTCTCTTTTAGATATGTAAGGGAATCCCTTCCCTGGTCTTGGCCTAACAAAAGCCTACCATTTGTGACTCAGCAGCAGGTAGAGGCTGCTGATAATCTGATAATTAACATCTGATAATTAAATCTAAAAACTTCATGTTGCTTTTTGGGCCCTGTCTGCTAAAATATATTTTAAGTGTTGTTTAATAGGGTTGAAGCTTTCAGACATCAGATGGTATTGCAGACAAAATCCGGCAGATATTCATCTCAATCCTCTGGATCATCATAGACATACATGACATGGATTCCCCCACGCCAACTACATGTATGAAAGCTGGAACCTCTGACTTTGTCCCCATCCAGCTCAAAGGAGGTTGCTAGATAGAGGAGGACATTGGACTAAGCCCTAGGAACGGAAGGTTCCAAAAGGGTTAAAGGGGACTCTAAGAACTGAATTCCTCAAAAGATTCTGGGTGTGGAATTTGCCCTCTGAAGCCACCCATCTGCAAGGCCAAGGGGCTGGCTTAAGTCACAAGACCCACCTGCAAGTCAGGGGGCTAGTCTTAATCATAAAGACACACCTGCAAGGCCAGGGGGCTGATCTCAATCACAAAAGACCTGTGATGTCACAGGCCTTACTTTTGTCTTGTTTATGGTTGGTGGTTTACATGTCCTTCACTCTATACTTCACTATTCTTTGGTGTTTACACTTTTCTACTTGGGAATCTCACTGGGAAATAGGGATATATAAAAAATCTTGTTTCAAAAAAATAAACTTGTCAATTGCACGAGAGGCAGTTGTCCATGTCAGTAATTTCAAATTTCTCTTTCCCAAGTCCCCAGGGACGAATCCCCATGTTTAGTGTTGTGAACAGGTACTTGAAGAAGTTTTATTTGATAAGGGAGAGGAATCCCTGCAGAGAAACTTCTGCAGAACTACAACTGAAGCCTTTGCCCCACCTTTCAGAAACCCTGGTCCCAAACGGGTTTCAGTGCTCTGACCTAGCCAGTCCATTGCAATCAGAAGCTAAACTTAATGACCTTTATAACCACTGAATTTCTATAAGATTAAGATTATAAATTTGAAGTACTTGGGGATAATACCTTTTAAACCAGAGCAAATTTATAACATCTACCTTTTTTTGTGTGTGTTTCTACAAAGATTACAATTTTGCAAGTCTAAAATACAATTTTATAGAGGCTGAAGTAGTTTGCACTCCCACCAACAGTGTAAAAGAGTTCCTCTTTTGTTGGGAATCCAGCCCAACAGTGGCGGGGCCTGTGGAGATGATGAGTACCGACAGCCTGATCACCGCACAGAGCCAGGAGATATGTCAAGCAAGAGCTCATTTATTTCTCTCCAAACAATCATATATATATCACCAAGCCACGAGGGGAATTCCCATGAGAAATAGCCTAGCCTATCCGGGATAAAGATCACTAGCACGTAGATCACAGCCAATCCCAGGCCAGTATATGAACCATTCATGTGTGCAGAAAGCTCCTTTAAAGGTAGAAAGGGGCCGGGCGTGGTGGCGCATGCTTGTAATCCCCGCGCTTGGGAGGCGGAGACAGGAGGATTGCGCAGGTTCGAAGTTAGCCGCACTGGCTTAAGAGACCCTGTTTCCAAATATAAAAATATAAAAAATAGGTCTGGGAGTGTAGCCCGGAGGTAGAAGGGCTTCCAGGAACCCCAGTACCACCAAAAAAAAAAAAAAAAAAAAAAAAAAAAAAAGGTAGAAAGGGAAAAACCGCTCAGTCTCCCCACCCATAATGAATGGGGAAACCATGCCTTCGTAGCTTCCTTCAGGCGCCATCTTAGCCCATTTTCTGCTGAATCACTTTACTTAAAGTTTTGCCTTAGGCTGCAGGCCACTCAGGCCGAGGGAGGCTGCATCTCCTTAGGCGCTGTATGGACACACCCCATCACTCTTTCCCCACATCCTTTCCAGAATTTATTTTTATTTGATTTCTTTATGCTTGCCACTCTGACTGGGCTTAGATGGAATCTCAGTGGAGTTTTGATTTGCATCTCCCTGATGGCTAATGATTTAGAACATCTTTTCATGTATCTATTGGCCATTCATATCTCTTCTTTTGTGAAGTGTCTATTCAGTTCAGTTGCCCACTTTTTGATTGGATTGTTTGTTTTGCTAGTGTAGAGTCTTTTGAGCTCTTTGTATATTCTGGATATTAGCCCTCTATCCGAGTGGTGGCTGGTAAAGATCTTCTCCCATTCTGTAGGCTTCTTCTTTAGGTTCTTGATGGTTTCCTTTGGTGAGAAGAAACTTTTTAGTTTGATGCCATCCCACTTGTTAATTCTTGCTTTAATTTCCTGAGCTTTGGAGGTTTTGTTGAGAAAGTTACTACTGTACCTATATGTAGGAGTGTTGAGCCTATGCCCTCATCTAATAATTTCACAGTCTCAGGTTTAATTTTTTTTATCTTTGATCCATCTTGATTTCATTCCTGTGAACAGTGAGAGGTAAGAATTTAGTTCCATCTCTCTACAAATGGACAGTTAGTTCTTCCAGAACCAAATGTTGAAAAGGCTGTCTTTTTTCCAGCTTATGAGTTTGACCCCTTTGTCAAAGATCAATTGACTATAGGTGTGTGGGTTTGTTTCTATATATTCTGTTCGACTGGTCAGTATGCTGGTGGTTGTGCCAATATCATGCTGTTTCTACTGCTATTGCTCTATAGTATAATTTGAAGTCAGGGATTGTGATGCCTCCTTCATGGTTATTCTTGCTGAAGATTGCTTTGGTTATTCTGTTTTTTTGTTTCTCCTTATAAAATCCATGACTGATTTTTCTAGGTCTATGAAGAATGTGGTTGGTATTTTCATAGGAATTACATTGAATCCATAGATCATTTTGGCAGAATAGCCATTTTGATGATATTTATTCTGCCTATTCATGAGCAAGGGAGATCATTCCATTTTTCAAGGTCTTCTTCTTCATCATGTGCATTAGAGAATTTTCCTCTTTCCTTCTCCCATCCCCTCAAGTTAGGTTGCCTTATTTGCTCACCTATATATAATCTCCTTTGTCTAGAGTTTATCCTATTATCCATTTTCTCCCAAGCTTCCAAATATTAGAGAGAGCATTTATTTGTGTGTGTGTGACTGATTAATCTCACTTAGCATAATATCCTCCACTTCTCTCCATTACCTTGTCAATGATGTAATTGTGTTTTTCTTTATGACTGAGTAAAATTCCATTGTGTACATATCCCACATTTTTGTAATCTATTCATCTGTTGATGGACATCTGGGCTGGCTCCATAGTTTGACAATGGTGAATTCTGCAGCTATGAATGCAGATATATATGCATTCACTTAGTAATTTGGTTTCCTTTTTTTTGGGTAGATTCCTAGAAGCAGTATTGCTTTATCATATGGTAAGGCTATTTCCATTCCTCTACAGATTCTCCATATTGTTTTCTAAAGTGGTTGCAGTAATTTGCAATCTCACCAACAATGGTTTAGAGTTCCCACTTCTCCACATCCTCGCCAGCATTTTTTTTTTTTTTTATTGATTGCCATTCTAGTTGAAGTTAGGTGAAATCTCAGGGTATTTTTTATTTGCATCTCTCTGATTGACTATTTAAATTTCTTTCTTTGTTAAATGTCTATTTAATTCACTTGATTATATTTTGATTGGGATATTTGTTTTCTTATTGCTGACCTTTTGAGTTTTTTGTATATTCTAGATATTAGTCCTCTATCAGAGGAGTAGTTGGCAAAAATCTCCCATTCTGATGTCTCTTGGTTGGGTTCTTGATAGTTTCCTTTGTTGTACAGAAACTCTTCAGTTTCATGCAATCCTATGTATTGATTTGCCTTTTAGTTTCTTGTGCCTTTGGGATCTTGTTGAGAAACTTTTTTCTGTGCCTATATATTGCAGTGTTGGACCTATGCTTTCTTTAAGGAGCCTCAATGTCTCTGGTTTAATTTCCAAGTCTTTGATCTCTCTTTAATTGACTTTTGTGCTGAGCAAGAAAGTGGGATTCATTTCTATTTTTCTGCATATGATTAATCCGTTTTGCCAACACCATTTGTTGAACAGGCTATCTTTTGTCAAATTTGGCCCCTTTGTCAAATTTGTTTATTTATTTATTTAATTATGTGGTATTGTGGATGGAACTCAGGGGCATTCTATCTGAGCAACATTTGTGGCCCTATCTTTTCTTTTCTTTTTTTTTGGGGGGGGTACTATAGTTGGAACTCAGGAGCATTCTATCTCTGAGCTATGTCCCAGTCCTATTTTTTATTTTGAAACAGGGTCTCATTGAGTTGAAAAGGGTCTCACTAAGTAGCCAAGGCTGTCCTTGAACCCTAATGCCTCTGTCTCAGCCTCCCAAGTACTGGGATTTCAAGTGTGCACCACCACACCTGACTTTCATATTCTTTATTTTGAAACAGGGTCTCACTGAGTTGCAAAAAGCTTTAATAACTAGCTAAGGCCCTTTAAAAACTATAATCCTCTGTCTCAGTCTCCCAAATGCTGGGATTACAAGTGTGTGCCACTATGCCCAGCTGAATTCAATTTTTTAAAATAGTAGTTACAATAATATTTGTATATAATGATAAACAAATATCTTTGTACATTATTATGGACAAATATATTTGTTTATATTATATACTAATATTTGTATGCTACCACAAATATTATATACAAATATATTTACATCATTATTTGCCTATTAATATTATTTTCTAATATACTTATATTACTATATTTTACAAAATTAAATATGTACTTTGCTTAATATATTGTTTTTTATATATGTAGTCTTGCATATAAGGAGATAGTAAATTTTAGCAAATTAAAATCCTTACATCTGAATATTACACATATTAATATAAGCAATACCTGACGTAACTTAAATGTACTATATATTCTCAAGTATAAGATAGCCAGGTTAATAAATTGCTATTAACTGTCCAGTATTGTGTATATTTTTAGAGACTGCCACAAAATATTCATTTTAAAGAGCTTTAATAGCCTGAATTTTATATAGAAAATAGGTATGTCTGCACAACCAAAGTAATGGGGTAGGATATGGCTAATATCTTTATTATCACTCATTTTTTTCCCTCAAAATCATTCTTGGGACTGTTTTACTTTCCAAAATCCTACCAGTGACACTGGATATATGGGAATATTCATTCCCCAGTAATAGTTATGACAACAATGCAGTGTCCCTAACCCCTGTGAAGTTTAAAATTTGTAAAAGATGACACATAAAAACTAAATAATTAGACAAATGTGTAGTTATTTTTAAATATAATACATTTTGAAAATTTGATAAGTACTACAGAAGTTGACAATTGAGCTTTTCATTGTACTGATAAATCCTTTGGCTGTGCTCACGTTCCTCTCACATGATGTATTCCTAAGCCCTAAAGAGGCTTATGTAGACCTGCACCCTCATTATCATCCTCTTCCTACTTTGTGCCCTCACATTTGACCACAGTGGCTCTCACTTTAAATTTTTAGCTATATTACAACATTTTTGTGAAAAGGCTTTTATTACCTCTGCATTTAAACCCCTATATAAGTATAAATATACATATATGCATAAATATGGGCATTCACAGATTTTTTGTAGCTAAAAACATATTGACCTTTCAAGTCTTTGCTTAAATGTTACTTTCACCTTGTAATCCCTTCTTGACTCCCCAAAGTCAGTTAAATACTTCATTTTTAAGAAGGAGAAAGGAATGAGGGAATGAGGTAGGAACTGGAGAAGGACTAATTGAGTGATGTGTGCATGTATGCCTCTAGCATCTTGTACCCCATTAGGAGCTATAGCTAAAATACACTAATAAAAAGAAAACTGTGCTTCATTTTAAATTCATTTACAACTTTGCACCTCTTCACAACACTCAGAAGAATAATAATATTTGAACATTTACATACTTATATTTCAAGGATAATATTTAAAACTGCACCACATGTTTTATTATTAAATTATTCCAACATTAGTCCCATCCATGGCATATTGCTAGTGCAATAAAGAAATAAAATAATAATTATTCTTCTAAAGAATTAATAAGAGTTGATGATAATGGCTATCTCTCTTTCAAATTCTCTATGAGAAATTCACTGATCTTATGTGGACATGGACAGGTAGTTAAGAGTGGAAAGAAAAATAAAAATAGAATTTGAAAACAGGAAGAGCATATGAAGCATTAAGTATCAAAGAGGACTTAAATCAGCATAATATCAAAATATATGCAGAGAAAACCAATTCCTTAGATATTGATTACTTGGTTTTTTTTAACTTTCTATAATTTCATCCAGTGATATTATTGTAATTCTGAAATTTTCTACATATGTAATTTTAATATAGCATATTTGTGGGTATGGAAAAATCACCCCTAAATTTTGTGACCGTAAAAACAGTAAGATTAATAGGATTTTTTTTTTTCGTATTGAATCAGAGAACCTATTGATGAAAAACAAAATCTTATTATCTTACTGTTTTTACAGTGCTATTTGCTGGACTATACAACTGCCAGACCCAGATCAGCTGAGAATCATGTGTATGGCTCATCCTGCACTTTGATGAGTTTCTTGGTTTTATTATTTTCATATGTGATAATATGTCCTTTCAATTACAGAAGGTGATTTGTTCTGGAACAGACACATAAAATAAATCTATAAACAAATCTAACTATAAACTATTCATATGAATGTCTTTCTGTCACAAGCAAGCTGTTCTACAAATACCGATGGTGTCTATTACCATTCGTTTCTTCTAATTATAAAAAAAAAAAACTCAGATGTAACATATGAAAAAAGCAGGCCACAAACTATTTTTTTTAATTCAAAATATTATTTGCCTAAAAGTTTGAATTACTTCTTTATAAAAGGTTAGAGTCTTTGTTGAACAGAGAAGATCTCAAAGTTCCCTTTGGTAAACCCCCATCACACTATTATTTAGAATTTTGAACTTATGAGAAATGAAAAATTAATTGAATTAAAAAATAAAGTGAGGTGTTTGTTTAAGTGCATCATAGCAAGCAGGAATGGGGAGGGAATGCGGAGGGGATTGGGTAAAAGCAAATTGGGTGATGTGTGCATGTATGTCTCCCATTAAGATGCATGAGCCAGGTGTGCTGGTGCACACTTGTAATCCCCGTGCTTGGGAGATGAGACAGGAGGATTGCGCAGGTTTGAAGCCAGCCACGCTGGCTTAAGAGACTCTGCTTTCAAATAAAAATATAAAAATAGTTCTGGGAGTATAGCCCAGAGGTAGAAGGGTTTCCAGAAACCCCAGTACCACCAGGAAAAAAAAAAAAAAGATGTATGACTACAATGCACCAATAAAAAAATTAAAAAATAAATAAGTAGCAGCCATAAATTAAAAAAAACAAAAAATTAAAGTGAAATAAAGTTGCTAAATAATGTTAATATTAAGTAACTAAGTTTAAGTGCAGTTTTAGATCAATTTTTTTAAAAGATAAGAACAAAAGTATTTAGAACTAATGAATTAAACAACAAAAGCTCTACCTTAAGTTTTCCTTTCAAGAAAAATCTTTAGATTTAATGGTTTGCTTTATGCCTTACTAAATTTTTTTCATGTATCTCTTTAGGAAGAGCAAATATCTGAATAAGAAATATATATTTCCTGAGTGTATTTGGTTCAATCTAT
The DNA here is from genome assembly GCF_963383645.1 of Muscardinus avellanarius. Lineage (NCBI taxonomy): Eukaryota > Metazoa > Chordata > Mammalia > Rodentia > Gliridae > Muscardinus > Muscardinus avellanarius. Next base: position 29,977,148 of record NC_137789.1, on the reverse strand, counting down.
TGATTTTAAACAAAAGCAATTCTATAGGAAATATGGTCTAGAGATTAAACTTAAATTGAATACAGAAGCAGCTTCTATATGAAGTTCAATATTAATTAAATGCCACATCTCATATTTACTGTACTCTTAAGGTGTATTTTATCTTGTTTGTGAGCTATTACTTGGAGGCTATTTTTTTGAACCACCTCCTGGTACAGTAGAAAAAAGACAAAATTTGATTTTCAATCAAATTGTGAGAATTTATACTATGAGCATCTAGGTCAAAACAGTTACCTTTCCTCATTAGCTCTTTGAAGATGTCTTATATCTCACATATGCTTGATTTAATATCTATTGTTATAGATTTAGCTGTCATGAAAGTTCTGAAGATTGATGATAGTACAAATATATAAATAATTTAACTGTTTCCTTCTTATATTTTATTTCATTTTAACAGCATGTTTCAAAGATGGGAATAAAATGATATCTTAAGCAAGCTAGTGTTGAAATTGAATGAAAATCTTGAGAAATAAAACATAAGGCTAGGTTCCTTTTCATAAATAAAACATGAACAAGGACTTATTGAGTATTATTTGGGGACTTATGTGAGCTTATTCTATTCACCAGAGGATTCTATTTTCTATAAAAAACAAAAATAGTAAGCTTAGACTAGGGGGATACAAAAAACTTTCCAAAATATTTTCCTCCCTTTCAGAAAGCAGTTTATCCAGTGGGAATTTCCCTTATAGGTAATATCTTTTCCCGTTTCACAATATTTCCTCATAGAGTTGAAGCATTCAAGAAGAAAAGCAGCTAAAGAATTCAGTTTTGTTGAACTGAAATAAATAAAATATTAAGAAAATAAATCTAAAATTGTATTAATTGCATTGCCTCTCATTTGACAAAATTTTGTTAGTAGGTGCCAGAGATAGACCAAAAACTCTTAAAAGACTTCAGAAATGGGGCCCATTTTGTACTTTCTCATTACTTCAACACTTATTGGTTCTGATTCTGAAGGAACAGTAACTCATATGGTATATAGTAAAATATGTGATACAAGGATGATTTTACAAGCATAGCTCCTATATCTGGATAGAGAAACACTACATCTTTTACCAAATATTCATCAAATAATTATATAAAGTTATGTGATGGACTTGAAGGATTGTTGCTCATAATTCTTTTAAAAAATAACAGGAAAGTTGGGCGTGGTGGCCCATGCTTGTAATCCTAGCATTTGGGAGGTGGAGACTGGAGGATCAAGGTTCACAGACAACCTCAGCTACTTAGTGAAGCCATTTGCAACTCAGTGAGACCCTGTTTCAAAAAATAAAAAGACTAAAAAATAGGACTGGAGGTGTAGCTCAAAGGTACACTGCCCCTGGGTTCCATCCCCAGTACCAAAAAAGGACAGGACAAATACAAAAGGTGAGGTGTAGTATGAGGTCATATCACAGCATGTGATAGAGCGAGGTGACAGTGTAAAGACCTTGTCACACCAATCTGACACCACAGGAGACATAAGGGACAGCATTTGCTGCAGCACTTTCCATTGGGTGGCCAAAGGTTTGTGTGTGATTTATCATTATTCCACCTTTTCCATGTCCAGTCCTGTATGCTTTCATTTCTCTTTAGGGTATTAATTCTAAGAGATCTTTTACTTCAAATACATCTAAGAATTGTTCCCATAGAGCACAATAAGTAGCAAATTGCCTAGGCTCTCAGTCAAAATTAAAATAAACTTAGCCAGGCATGATGGCTCATGCTTGTAATCCCAGCATTCTGGAGGCTGAGACTGAAGGGTGTGGTTTGCAGACAGCCTCAGCTACTCAGTGAGGCCCTCTGCAACTTAGTGAGACCCTGTCTCAAAATAAACAATAGAGCAGGGAGTGTAGCTCGGAGGTCGAATGCCCCTGGGTTCCATCCCCAGACTGCAAAATAAACAAACAAACAAACAAACAAACAAACAAACAAAACTAACTAACTAACTTGAATTATTTTGTTTACTACTTGTAAACTGGAATTCATTTAGAAAATATGCTGTACTCACAAATACTAAATGAGTTATATTATAAAAATTAAATTATGAAATAAACTATTAAAATTTGAAAACAATTTCATTAACAATAATATAACAAGAAATGAAACAACTTGGGATAAAGTTAAATAAGTACAATTCTTGATACACTGAAAATTGGACAGTTGCTTACAAAATGAGAAATTTTAAAAAGTAGATTGGCGTTCTCTCTTCATTTGAAGACTCAGTAACTTTAAAAATGGCATCTTTACACGTGGGTTTGGATTTATGGCAGACCCATAACCCTGGGCTTTTCATAGTGTCCCATGCCAGAGCAAATTGGCCCTGAATCATCATTGCCTGGCCCCTGCCTGTGGGCTGCTGGAACTGAAGCGGGTTGCACAGTAAAAAAAAAAAAGGCATATTCACAAATGGCTCTCTAAAGTCAAGATAAGCTCTATAAAAATACATACCATAAGGCACTGAAATAAACTTCCTTTAAAAGAATACCAAAGTTCAGGAAATTAAATCAAGAATGAATAAATGGGAGAACATTGAAGTAAAATGTTTCTGCTCATCAAAGGAAACTATCAAGAGTCTAAAGAGAGAGTCTGCCAATGGAAGATCTTCGCTTGCTATTCCTCTGACAGAGGACTATTATTTAGAGTATACAAATTACTTAAAAACAACAATAAAGATTAAAAACAGATAACACAATCAAGAAATGGGAATTTGAACTAAATAGAGACTCCATGAAAGAAGAAATAAAAATAGCCAGTACATACATAAAAAAATGTTCAACATCATCAGCAATCAGGTTGATAGATATTAAAATAAAACCACACTGAGATTCCATCTAACCACAATTGCAATGGCAATCATCAATAAGTTAAATAACAATAAATGCTGACAAGAATGTGGGAAAATTAGAACTTTTATACACTGTTGGTGAGATTGAAAATTAGTTCAGCTATAATGGAGATCAGTTTAGAGATTCCCAAGAATTTAGAGAATAGGTCTATTATATGATATAGGTATATCACTCCTGAGTATCTTTCCAAAGGGATTGAACTCAGAATATTGTTCATGTTTATAGCTGCACAATTAATAATGGCCAAATTTTGGAACCAAACAAGTGTCCATCAGATGATTAACGGATTAAAAAGTACGGGACATACATACAATGTAATTCTACTCAGCAATAAAGAAAAACAAAATTGTGTCATTTGAAAAAAAAAAGTAGATGGACCTGGAGAATGTTAAGTGAGATTAGCCAATCTCAAAAAATGAAGAGTCATATGGTTTCTTTCATATGTCAAAGCTAGGATGTAATTAGAATATAAAAGGGACTTTAGGTAATGAAGAAGAAACTCCAGTTGAATGAGGGAAGGGGTTTGGGGCAGGAAAGAGGAAGAGTTAGAATTAATGAAGAAAACATTTCCATTGACATCATGTGCATATGTAAGAATACGGATGCCAACCTCAATATTCTTCATGGGCAAGGGGGTGTGGGGAGGGAGTCGGGGGAAATCCCACAAGTGCTATGTGTATGTATGTCACTATCACCATGGACTGCATTATGATATGAGGCTGTTTTAGACCAATAAAACTATAAAATAAATATTTTAAGTCAAGTGGTAGCTTATGAAACTCAATCTATAATCTATCAATATTTTAATTTTAAATATGGGATTATAATTTTGTCAGCTAATTTTATTATTTTTTAGAAGTTATTAAACTGAAACAAAAGTGATAAAATTTTATTTAATTTATGTATGTTAAATATTTGCATTTCTTGACCTTTCTATTCATCTGTGTTAGTCAGATCTTCATTGTTGTGACCAAAATGCCTGGTAAAAGCAACTTAGAGGAGAAGAGATTATTTTTTTGGTTCACATTTTTAGAGATTCAGTCCATGGTCAGCTGGCACCAAGCAGAACCATCATGATGGCAGGGGATAATGAAGGGAAGCCTCTCAGCTCATGGCATCCAGAAGGCAGAGAGGCAGACAGGAAAACTTCAATAACTGATGCATCTTTAACAGTCATGCCCCAGTGAATTTCTTCCTGGATCCGTGCCTCACCTGCCTATAGTTTCAGCCTGCCTATATATTTACCTCTTAGTAAACCCACTCAAATAATTAATCCACCAAAATAGATTAATTTACTGATGGGGTCTGAGCTCTCATCATCTAATCAATTCACCTCTGAAACTGCTACATTGACAACACGTGAGCTCTGGGGGAGCATTTGAATTCAAACCATAATACCACCAGTGCCATGGATGACTGTTTTACCAAGAGCCATGTATAAAACATCAGAATATATTCCTAAAAGGCTTAGGATGAGCAAGTGGAAGGAAGTGAGAATTATATTCACTTTTGCAAGAGAGGGATTATTGCAGCCACTTTATGGTTCTTACATACATGGATGTAAATTTAAAAAGACAAATACTGGGCAAAAAAAATGTGCCACTATCCTACTTTAAATTTTGTACAATTGTTTTATTTTATTTAAATAAAGATTTAGAATGACCATTTCAGAAATATATTTTAATTAATTCAACTCAGGTCATAATTTTTTCAGTTTATTTAATAAAATTCCTGACCTTTATCAGTTGTGAATATTTTGATAATTATTTTCAGGTCTCAAGACTACTGTAGGTTTTCTATCTACTCAACATTCTTTACTGCCATATTCATATATATTGAACATATTAGAATTCAAAAACTAGGATTGGAATATGCATATTGGGTGCTTAAAAATGTAGGGTCCCTTTGCCTACTACAACTTTGTTTCTGTATTTATTGTATAATAAATTATCTAGGTTTAAAATAATAGTCTTTCTGAAAGATAAGTATGTTAAAGTTAGTAAGTAATAAAAAATCAATAATTGTGTCTATCTCTGACAGCAAATTCTTCCCTCCTCTTTGTTCTGTATTTCAGTTGGCATTAATGGGTAAATTAGAAATTTGTGATTTGTCCTTCCTCTATAGCCTATGGGTTTGTCTTTTATGATTTTTTCCTCTTCATTTGCACCGTCAATATTTTTCTCATCTTTGTCACTTGAAATTTTCATCATAGTCTTTTTCTTATCTTTTTATTTGCCTCAAATGTTATCCTTACTCAAATTCTATTTCCTACAATCCTTTTCATCTCCCACCATCTTGTGTTTTTCTATGCCACTCTAAGTTATTTATGTAGTATCCAGCCCTCCTCAGCCTCACTTACCTTACACACTTTGATTCTTACCTTTTACAATGCTAATTCATAGCAGTCATTTTTTTAATCCCAGGTTCCTAGAAGTCTACCAGTTTAACCTGGAATTTTTTCAGTCATCCAAAGCCCAGTATAAATACTTTACTTTTGATAAAAATTTCCAGTTTTAGAAAGGTTTTTTATTATTTCCTAAACACTATCTCATATAATCGTAATAAAACTATATAAATTTTATAGCTAATTTTCATGCCTTTCTACTGTTTTTCAAGTTTATTACAAGCAAGTTTTATTTTTAATGCTGTATTTTTAATCACTAGTGTCCAGCACACAATATGTCATATGCCTATAAATGAATGCTCATTAAAAATTATAAAATATAAATTATACCAGTAAAAGTCATCTTTTTAATATAACCTAATAATATGATAAGGGATAACTAGCTCATTATTTCTAAAAATAAAAAGATATTTTGATATCACTTTATTTTTAACTATCATAAAATAATTATAAACAGAATAAGTTCTCTACATACAAGGCTTAAATTTGTTTCACCGGTCAACTTACTGAAGTTCATTATATGCTTTATTTTATTTTATGAAGAAAAAAATTCTCTTCTTTGAAAGCTTTAATTCATCATTAGTTATTAATAAAATACTTTCAATATAAAGGACACTGATGTTTTAAATCCATAAACCTACAGGAATAGTTGGGTGGATGAAACAGGAGAATGGAAGGTTGGAAGCTAGTCTCAACAACTTAGTGAGGAACTCTGCAACATAATAAGACCTTGCTTCAAAATAAAAAACAAAATAGGCCTGAGTATATGTGTCAGATTTGTCATTGTGTGATTTGGTGAATTACTCAAGAACTGCATAGTATCCTGCACTAAATAAAAAGGAGAATATATATTTGTGTTAGTAAAAATACCTCAAGTATAAGTGCAATGAAGTGTGCATGTGAAAGGGGAAACAACAAAAATGTTTGGAGAACATATTTTTTTTTCAGTTGGTAGTGTTTTTTGCTTTTTACATTTGTTTTATGGACAACATTTGTAACAGTATTAACAAGGCTTAAAAGAGTTAGTGTGAATATTGTTAAAATGCACATATTGTGAAAAGTGATCTACAAATGTAATCTTCACCAAAATACCAATGTCATTCCTTAGAGAACTAGAGAAAACAGTCCTGAGCCAAAATAGCAAAATTACTGCTGAGCATGCAAAGCAAGAAAATGGCCAGTGTGTAGAGGCGAAGGTAGACACTTTATTAGCATGTTTGAGAAACAATACTGGAGTATAATAGGAGTTTGGTAGAGTAACATGGCCAGATCAGTATAATCTTTAGATCATGTTAAGTCAGTTTGTATATTGGAAGAAATAGGGAGCTCTTGATTGGATCTGAATAAAGGAGTGATGAGATTAATTTATTTTATTGTTATCACTTTTGCTTCTTATTGAGTATAGAATAAAGAAGTGAAGTTCTTAAAAGCTGTTTTAACTTGGAAGTTATTTTAATAATGCAAGTAAGCAATGATGACTTTACTCAGAATGTGGAAAAAGCCTAAGATTTGCCAAGTTGTCAGATTCTGGATATATTTTGAGACTATAAGAGTAAATTAGATGACAGACTGGATGCAACAGAAGAAATGTAGCACCATATTCTATTAGTGACACTACCATAAAATAACTGAGACTGGTTCATTTGTTAAGAACATAAATTTGTTTCTTACAGTCTTGGAGACTGGGAAGTTGAAGATAGAGATACCCATATTTAGTCTGCTGAGGACTCCTCTGGTAGGTGATAGAAGAGCAAATATATGTGTAGTTTCACTTCAGGGCCTGGATATCACTGACCGAGAGGAGTCCTCATGACCTGCCTTGTAAGGTCCCCACATCTTGATCCTAGCACAGTAGCAACATCTCTGTATGGAGGGACTTATTAAAACCCCAACAGAAGTAAAAATAAAAATAAGAAATATAAGTCTAAGTCTCTGGACTCAAACACTCAAAAAAAAGAACTGCAATTACTAAGAAATAAAAGTTTCATTAAAAGTTCAATTTGGGACATGATAAGTTTAAAAAGTTTCATTGACACCCAAGTAGCATTTCCAGATATAATTCAGTATGAGTCCAATGATAAGGGAAGGGAATTTAGGTGTTAATATCAGGTATTCATAGTCATGAAAACAACTGAAATTATAAGAGTATTTTATGCTAATGTGTGGCATAATTGAAAACAATTATTTGTATAAAAAGGCTAGATCCAAACAAATTAATGTAAATTCAAATGATGATAAACAAATTATACTAAAATAATTCAACTTTCTCTATTTCTATAAGTGATTATTACATTGTTTTTCTTGAAATTTTAAATTTTAAAAATAGTCAGATGATGTAAAATGCCAGCATTTCTTAAATCACTCCAGATTAAAAAAAAATTGTTTGACTAAAAGCTATTGTTGCAGATAGAAATTAACATTGACATTCTCTTCATCAAATACAGATCTTACAATTTTTTTCTGCACTCCCTTCTTTAATACATTAGCACTAGTTATTTAATGAAACAAAGACTCTTGAATTATGTTGCAGGTAATTTCTTTTGACATATTATAAATGATGCCAAGTCACATTGTGGAAATCAATTATTAATCTAGTGTGTGACTTCTCAATGTGTTTATTTCACCATCTACCCAAATAAATAACAATTGAAATTGAATACTGACTACAAGTACATTTTTCTCAGTTAAGTAGAATTAACTTTACGTTTTGGTAATCTCTTATTTTACTGTAATTATAATTCCTTAGAAAATGCTTTGAGTTTAATTATATATAATGTACATTAAGTATTGGTATTTTTTCCTTTTGGAGATTAAAGTTTTATGTAATCATGGTACTTAAATTAAAATATAAGAATTAATATTATAATACTTGTGGTACTAATGTAGATTTCAATAATTCCTATATCTTAGAAAATGTGTACTGTACTGAATATCACAAAATTTTTCAGAATCACAATGAATTCATTCCCAAGATTTGGTTTGGATATAGATACTAAGAATGACATACACAAGCATCCCAAAAGGATGTGAAAAGTTTTATTATCAACATAACATTTTCTTCTGGGGAAAATAGTGCAAGTTTTCTTGGCTGGACCACAAATGGACTAGAGGAGAGCATGGAAAGGACACCATTTAAGATTTTATGGTAGTTTATGGTTTCCCATCAGTGACAAAATAGGGAGCACCAGATATCTGTGTTACTTTGCCTAGATATGGCACAGAAGGAAAATAAGAGAAATCAAAGTATAAAGGATACGAGGCAAATATGTCTAATAAAATGTAGTCAGATCTTTTGTTATACTTACTCTAAAGAAAAATAAAATATAAAACTAAGTTTATTTTTGAGATGTACTGGGATTGGACCCATAGGCTAAATTCTAAGCCCTTTCCATTTTTCTTTTTTTTAAATTTTGAAATAGGGTTTTAATATATTTCTAAGGGTCTCTGTTTCTAAGTTGCTAAGGCTTGCTTCATGGCTATGATTCTCCAGGCTCAGCTTCTCAAGTACTAGGATTAGAAGTGTGTGCAACCACATCCAGCTCTAAGTTGATTTTAGAAGCAGGATGTTTGAGTAAAATTCCATTGTGTACAGATGGGAAGGGGAAGAAGAAAATTCTCTAATGTTCATTATTTACATTAAAAAACATATTAAAATCAATCACTAAGCCAAACAGAAGAAGGAGGGAGGGGGAAGGAATGGGGCGGGAACTGGGTAGGGGCTAATTGATTGATGTGTGCATATATGCCTCCAACATTTTGTACTCCATTAAGATATATGACTACAATGCAGCAGTAAAAAGTTAAAAAAGAAATAGAATGTTTGAAATATTACTACAAAAATAGAATTCTAAAACTAAAATGTGGACTATTTTTAAACATGTGTTTAGGAAATAGTATTCATAGTACCTGGTTTCTTTCATGCAATTAGATTTAAATTTTATATTTTTAAAAAAGAAAAGGGTGCCATACATATTTCTAAATAATAAAATACCAATATCTCCCTATGTATAAATATAAATACCTAAGTATAAACTGAGATCTTGATATATAAATTATTTCCTAACTTTTCATTTATTTTTATAAAAATCTTGCTTTAGTACACTCCTTTAGATTTTTGCATTCTTTCAAACATAAATTCTATATTGCTTACATACATTTTTAAACATTAATGAATTCAATGATAATTTCCTTTAAAGGTTAACTGTTACTGTTCACTGAGTTCTACATGTTTTAGGAACCTATAAACAGATTGCATGACTGGAAATCAAAGCATATGGGAACTCATGATGGATAGGAATCTCTCTCTTGCTTTTGAATAGCAGAGATGTTTTTCTTTTGTCTCCAAATCCTATGGAATTGATTACACAATGTACTATGTGAGGATATCTATATTTGACATCTTTGGTTGAAAATTTCACACTGGATGAAACTTGACAGTGATAGAATATGTCCACAAAAACCAATTTAGTTACTGGTAATTGAGCAAACTCTGTTTGTATTATTGATGTTGTGTGTTTGAATAAAATATTTTCTTCTTTATAGATTAGCCTTTCATTAATGATTTATTGCTACAAAATGACAGTAATGTCATCGGTTTATGGTTATTAATGAATCACCAGAAAGGAATTCAAATGTATGTTGACAGTGTCTACATTAAATAAAATGTAATCCATTTTATTAAAAATATTTATTCTATATTCATAAAAATGATCATGGGACACTGACATACTAGTTAGAATATTGTTATCATTTTAAAAAGCAATGTTTCTAAACTTGGTCAGTTTATCAATTAGCTCTTTTTGGGCAATTCATACTTAGAGACTGATCACAGAGTGAGAATATGAATTATACTAAAACATACTAACATAAATTTATATATTCAGAATTACAAATCTTGAAAGTTCTTTGTGTTCTGTTTGTTTTCTATCTGAATAAAATGCCTCATTTGTGTATGATAAGACAGCTCACTTGTGCCCAACTTCATTTTATGAAATCTTGATTTTCTTTAGAATTAGAATTAGGTATTTAGAGTTGTGGTATCACCCATTATTCACCTTGTTAATTATAAAATGTTTAGAGTTGTTCTGAATTTCCAAAGTCCACTTAATCCATTATTCTCTGGCAGTAAAGCACATGGAAATTCAGAGATATAGTGATTATGTGCTCTATAGTAGAATTCCTAACATGAAGATTGTGACTGCAGTGAAAGGATGTTCTTTCTCCCTGTGGTGCTTAGAAGATAAGAACAGTAGACTCTTATTTGCCTAGCATGTTTCAAAAATTTTTTAAGTTTCTATTTACCAAAAATATTCTCTGACCTATTACCTATGGAGTATGGCTTATCAGAAAAGAAAATTCTGAGATAAAAACAACAAAAATAAAGAATAATTCATTATTATATATTGCTCTGTGTGTGTGTGTGTGTGTGTGTGTGTGTGTGTGTGTGTGTCTATAAGTACCAATTAGTGAACAGTGTAATTAGGGTATATTATATGCCATATATTTACAATATGCTAATAACTTACAATATATTAATATCTTAAAAAATAAACCTCTAAACATAGTCAATCATTTTCCAAACTGTTCTTTTCTCACAACAATTATTTGAAAAGTCATGCTTTTATAGAAGTTTTTATTTTGCACAGTCACTGCCCCATTATTTCTAAAGTATCTTCAAAGATAGTAAAATAATTGTCTTCATAGAGTTACACAATTTTCTTGACTTCTGAAAAAGCATTTTAAAATTAAAATATTTAACTATATTAAATTTACATTCACTGGATGTGGCAGCAACAGCCTGTAATTCCAGTACTTACTTGGGAGTCTGAAACAGGAGGATCACAAGTTCAAAAACGGCCTCAGTAACTTAAAGATGCTCTTAGCAACTTAGTGAGATTGTTTCCAATAAAAAATAAAATTCGTCTGAAGGTGTACCTCAGAGGTAGTATGCCCTTTGGTTCAATACCTAGAAACACAAAGGCTCAAGAAACTAAAAGGCAAATCAATACATGGGATTGCATGAAACAGACGAGCTTCTGTACAGCAAAGGAAACTGTCAAGAACCTTAATCAAGAGCCAACAGAATAGGCGAGATTTTTGCCACCTACTCCTTTGATAGAGGACTAATATCTAGAATATACAGAGAACTCAAGAAACTCAACAATAAGAAAACAAATAACCTAATCAAAAAATGGGCAAGTGAGTTAAAGAGAAACTTCACAAAAGAAGAAATTCAAGTGGCAAAAAATGCATGAAAAAATGCTCAACCTCATTGGCTATCGGAAAGATGCAAATCAAAACTACCCTGAGATTTCACCCAACTTCAACTAGAATGGCAGTCATTCAAAATACAAATGACAATAAATGCTGGCAAGGATGTGGGAAAGTGGGAACTCTTAAAATATTGTTGTGGGATTGCAAATTAGTGCAACCACTTTGGAAAACAGTATTGAGGATCCTCAGATGAATGGGAATGAACTTACTATTTGATCCAGCAATACCACTTCTGGGTATATATCCAAAAGAAAGCAAACCAAACTACCAAACTAATGCATGTGTATCTATGTTCATAGCTGCACAATTCCCCATAGCCAAACTATGGAACCAGCCCAGATGTCCATCAACAGATGAACGGATTATAAACTGTGGGATATGTACACAATGAAATTTTACTTAACCATAAAGAAAAACACAGTTACATCAGTTACAGTGAAATGGATGGAACTGGGGGACATTATGCTAAGTGAGATTAGTCAGTCGCAAAAAGTAAGAAATTAGATGCTTTCCCTAATATGCAAAAGCTAGGGAGAAATGGGTCATAGGAGGAACTCTAGATGAAGAAGGAAATCCTATAGAGGAGCAAATAAGGTGAACTAACTGAGGGAAAGGGATGGGGAAGAGGGAAACTCTCTAAAGCACATGATGTACTTTAGAAAAATCAAAGTTAATCACTAAGCCAAGCATGGAAAGGAAGGATGGGGAGGGAATGGAGCGGGGATAAATGGATGATGTGTGCATGTATGTCTCCACAAGTCTTTTATCCCATTAATACATATGACTACAATGCACCAATCAAAAAATTAAAAAAACACACACATACACAATTACAACAGTTAATACACTCTGAATAAATGGTATACATGCACACATAATACAAGTTATACCTATATATAAAGAATAAAAAATCTTTTATACATGTTTTATAAAATTCTGTGTTCCTTTGATGGTAAATTCTTTATTGCTCTTTCAGTCTCTTGCTTTTGTTCAGTTTAAGTTTTCTCTATTCACTTACTTTGACTTAGGTAGGTTGTATGTGTCTAGAATTATGTCAGTTTTTCTAGGTTTTCCAGTTTATTGGAATATAATTTTTCAAAATAGTTTCTAATGATCCTCTGGATATTTATGCTGTCTGTGATTATATCTTCTGGGTATCCTCACAAAGGAATTGAAACCAGACTATTAGAGTAATGAATGCATATCTATGTTTAGAGCAGCACAATTCAAAATACAAAAATTATGGAACCAGCCTAGATGTCTATAAACAGATGAATGAATTACAAAAAAATTATAGGTTATACACTCAATGAAATTCTATTCAGCTATAAAAAAGAACACAATTATGTCATTTAAAGGAGAATGGATGGAACTAGTAAATGCCATGCTGAGTGAGATCAGTCAATCACTGAAAGTGGAAGGTCAGATGTTTTCCTTTTTATGTGAAGCCAGGGAGAAATCTGGATACAAAAGGGAATCCAGACAAAGGAGGAACACCATAGTGGAGTGCTCGAAGGGACTAAGGGAGTAAGGTGGGCAGGTGGAGGAAGATCTGATGAAGAAAATACTTCAATGGACATGATGTACAAATGCAACATTATCAATGTCAGTCTAATATCGTGCGCAGGGAAGATAGGGAAGGCAGTGAGAGCCAGGAGAAGCTCAACAAGTGCTGTGTGCCTATGACTCTATCACTCTGAACTTCATCATGATGTGTGATGACAATGCACAAATAAAGTTTAATAAAATAATGAAAGATTTACTAATACCTGAAAAGTGGGAAAAAGTAAAGTTCCCCTTAAAATATATTCAAATTGCTGGATTTTTTTGGAGGGCATACATTACAAATTACTCTTAAGAACTTATATTGATATGGATTAATGCTTACAAAGCAGGTAAATTTTTTCCTTTATCAAAATTTATAAAATGAAGAAAAAGAGAAAATACTTTGACTTTAGAGGTGGAAGAAACAGTCTTGGTCCTTCTGACTTCAATTCTCATGCGCTTTCTAGGTAGACCATTATGGTTTGAAAATCTAAAATTTGCTCAGCATGTCTGGAAGTTGTTGGAATTTGGAGAAGTAAACACGGACAAGGTCAAGAAACAGCTAGACCTACACAGATTGTAAAATACCGCCTCATTCACAACTCACAAAATGAATACCTGACATAATGCATTAATATAGTGAATAGTTGGACTGGAAACAGCAGAAGGCCATGGATGGTTTTGTCAGTAAAGTAACATTATTATATTGGCTTTATAAAAATGTGAGTTTGGAAAATGAACATGACAAGCCAATTTGATATTTGATTAGGGAGAAAATATTATCCTAATCTAAATGAGACTGAAGGCCATATTTATTTGTATGACTTAAATTCATATCATAAAATACTTTTTAAAGCTGCTTTTTTTTCATTTTCTCTTTCCTTTCTTCTTCATTAATTCTCAGTTTCCTCCTGTGTCTGTGCCACATTCACACACTCTGAGCGTTATAGCTCCCTAACAGTCAGCCTCCAAAGCTAGCCTGATTACTTCCCAATGCCATTCAGTACTCTATAGATATCACATTCAGAAACATTATCATAGAAATTAGTGGTGTTGTAACATCATAGGACATGTAGAAATCTCAAAAAAGATTATTTGCATATCTTAAACTCCAAGTAAGTTACCATTATATCTCATAAAAAAGAGATTATACTTGATTATTGAAGTACATAGGATATGTTCCAGGAACATAGATATGAAAGCAAGAATGGCCCTGGTTGTCTTTAGATCCACTGACCCTCTGAGAGACATTATATATGATTTTTGCAGAATAGATTTCGTCTTAACTTTTTTGATCTAGAATAATATGAAAATAAAATTATTTTAATAAAAATATAAAGGTGTTATGAAAATGCATTAAACTAAAGAGTATATGTATTTTCTATAAATAGTTCTCTAGTGAAATATGACTGCAAATTAGACTAAGTAATATCTTTTAACTTAAAACTATTCTAGTCTTTTAAGAGTAAGTTGTCTGTAATCTGCATCTTTGACTTCATATTATAAAACCGACTATAGAAAGGATATTTTATTTCCCTGACACATCTGAACGGGTTAAAATAAACCAAATAATATCTTTAGTGGAATGGGTAATTGTGTTTTCCAAAGCCTCCAAACATTAGCAACTTATTATTAAGCATGTAGCTCTTTTTCCTTGACATCCATCATTTCTTCTGTTTATATAAACATGCTAGAAAATGTTTTCTTCTTTCAAAATGTCAATCTTGTAAGTAGAAGAAGCTCATTTGAGCAATATGAAAATAGTCAATAGGGAAATGCAAATCAAACTCACAACATGACACCACTCCACACCCACTGGGATGTCTATAATCAAAAGAGACAGACAAAAAGACAGGGAGAATGTGGAGAGGTTGAAATTCTCTTATGTTGTTGGTGGAATTGTAGTAGAATGAGCAGCTGCTTGAAAAATAGATTGCCAGTTCTGTACCACTGTAAACACCAAATTTATCCCAAAGATACATATAAGAGAAAGGAAAGTATATGCCACACAAAAATGTTTATATGGCTATTCATAGTATTATTATTCATAACAGCTAAAAATTGGAACCACATAAATATCCATTAACTGGTAAATGGATAAAGTGAAGATAAAATAAACACATGTTTAATTCCCCAAGGGTACTTGTGTATTTCTCCTTTCAACTTATCAGATGTTGCTTCTGTTGCTTGGTGAATACACATTTAAAATACATGGGTCATTCTCATGAATTAATCTTGTTTTCATTGTGAGATATTTGTTCTTAAAATATTTTATTGCATAGCAATATGCTCACTCTTGCATTTGTTCAGTTTATATTGTACAACAAATCTTTTTCTAACCTTTCATTCTTTTGCTTTCAATCCACCTTCATCATTAAATTGAAATTATCTTTTACACAGAATTTGATTTTGTCTTATTTTTCTATACTTCTTCCCATCAATCTCTTTTTAATAGAATGTTTAGACCACTTGGATTTAACTCAATTATTACATTAGCTATTTTTAAATATTATTTCTTTATTTGTTTCACTTTGTGTGTGTGGTACTGGGGCTAGAACCCAGAAGCTTTCTATCTCCAGGCTATACTCCCAGACCTATTTTTATATTTTATTTGGAAACAGGGTCTCACTAAGTTGCTGAGAGCCTCACTAAGTAGCTGAGGCTGGCTTTGAACCTGTGCGACTCTCCTGTCTCAGCCTCCCAAGCGCGGGGATTACAAGCGTGCATCACCACGCCCAGCTTATTTGTTTTATTTTTGAGGAATTAAGCAAAAAAAAAAAAAAAAACGAAGAAGAGTATATATAAAGTGTGTGTGTGTGTGTGTGTGTGTGTGTGTGTAATTACCACCCTTTATATATAATATATATATATATATATAATATATAATATAATATATATATATATATATATATATAAACACCCTTTGAATTATTACTCAAAATGATCTGGTAACATTGTGCTACATTTGCTAAGATTTAAATTAGGTTAAAAGTTTTTGGCGATCCTGTAGATCTAACCCAGGGACTCATGCACAATAGGCAAGTGCACTACCACTGAATTATATCCCCAGATATGCACTTATTTTAAAATAAAAATAACTGGACAACAAAGCTGAAGCTGATGTCCCCTTGTTCCCCATCGTCAATCCCAGTCCCTTCACTGACTCCTCCCCAGGTTGCCATGACTTCAGTGTTTCTTTCAGCCATTTAAAAATGCAAGAAAGCCTGGCAGGGTGGGGGTGGGGCGCAGGCTTGTAATCTTCAGGCTTGGGAGGCTGAGACAGGAGAATCACACAGCTTCAAAGCCAGCTGTGCTAGCTTAAGAGACCTTGTTTCCACATGAAAAAGCATAAAAGCAGGTGCTAGGAGTGTAGCCTAGAGGTAGAAGTGTTTCCAGGAACCCCAGTACCACCAAAAATAAATAAATAAATTTATAAATAAATAAATAAATATGCAAGAGAATGTATATGTGCCAAGAAATAATATATAGTAAGTTTGCGATTTTACTATTTATTTTCTGCCTGTTTTCTTTGGTTCTCTTTTTTTTTATTTCTCTCCTGTTTCCTTATCTGTATGTTACCTAACAATTTTTATGTGTGTGTTTTTAATATTTCTTCATATTTTTCTTGGTGCTTACTTTTGTGCAATATATATGTATGATTTATTAAGTCTACTGCTTTCAATGTTTTACTGTTTTCAGTAAAATATGAAAATTTCACTTCTATTTACTTTTATTTACTCCCCTTACTTTTAAATATCAATGTCATAAATGTAACCTATTGTTATGGTTATTGCAATCCTTATATATGATTTACAAAATTCATGAGCAAAAGACCATAAACAT
Source organism: Muscardinus avellanarius (assembly GCF_963383645.1). Taxonomy (NCBI): domain Eukaryota; kingdom Metazoa; phylum Chordata; class Mammalia; order Rodentia; family Gliridae; genus Muscardinus; species Muscardinus avellanarius. The sequence continues at coordinate 29,960,216 of NC_137789.1, read as the reverse complement.
TATGGCGTGTGTGTGTGTGTGTGTGTGTGTTTGTGTGTGTGTGTGTGTGTGTGTGTAATTTCTACTTTTATGTTGCTCTTTTTTGTTTTGATGTTTCAAGAAGCTTTATTTTATTATTTAGTTTTCTCTTTTTCTTCTCTTTCAGCAAGTCTTTAAGGTCTGCTAGTGACAAGTCCTTTGAGTTTTTCTTTGTCTGAAAATATGTTCATTTACTTTTCTTCTGAAGGATTTAACCAGGATGGTTATAGAATTCATAGTTGACAGTTCTTTTACTTTCAGTTCTAGAAAAATGATGTAGCACATTGTGCGGGTCTTTTGGCTCCGTATGAGAAAGTTGCTCTACTATCTTTCCTTTTCTTAGGTGGTACATCACTTCTCTCTCATAACATTCACATTTTTTAAATTGTCCTCTGTTTTTTAAGAGCATGGTAAAACTGGATGTGATTCCCAGCAACTTAGAAAGCTGAAGCAGACTTTGATATTGATACGTGCATCGTGTGCTTTAAAGAGTTTCCCTTTCCCCCACTCCCACCCCCACATTTAGGTTGCCTTATTTGCTCCTGTATATGATCTCCTTTTTCACCTGGAGTTTCTCCTATGATCCCTTTCACCCTAGATTTCACATATTAGGGAAAGCACCCGATTCTTTACTTTTTGTGACTGACTAATCTTGCTTAGCATAATGTCCTCAAGATCCATCTATTTCCCTGAAAATACTTCAATTGTTATTTTTTTTATGGCTGAGTAAAATTCCACTGTGTACATGTCCCACAGTTTTGTAGTCCATTCATCTGTTGATGGACATCTTGGCTGGTTCCACAGTCTGGGTATGGTGAATTGTGCAGCTATGAACATAGATATGAACATGCATTAGTTTGTTAGTTTGGTTTCCTTTCTTTTGGGTAGATACCCAGAAGCGGTATTGCTGGATCAAATGGTAGATTCGTTTCCATTCTTCTGAGGATTCTCCATACTGTTTTCCAAAGTGGTTGCACTAATTTGCAATCCCACCAACAATGTTTTAGAGTTCCCACTTCTCCACAACCTCGTCATTTGTTGTGGTTTGTGTTTAGAATGATTGCCATTTTTAGGCCAGGCATGGAGGCGCACACTTGTAATCCCAGCAGTTGGGAGGCTGAAACAGAAGGATCGTGCAGGTTCAAAGCCAGCCTCAGCTACTTAGTGAGGCTCTCAGCAACTTAGTGAGACCCTATTTCTAAATAAAATATAAAATAGGTCTGGGAGTGTAGCCTGGAGGTAGAAGGCCTCTGGGTTCCATCCCTAGTACCACCAAAAAAAAAAAAAAAAGAATGATTGCCATTGTAGTTGGAGTGAAGTCCTCCACTAAACCAAGCATGGGAGGAAGGGACTGGGAGGGAGTGAGGTGGGGACTGGGTGGGGGCTATCTGGGTGATGTGTACATCTATGTTGACACAAGGTTTTGTGACCCCATTATGATATATAAATACAATGCACTAATAAAATTTTTTTAAAAATAAAAAATAATAAAAAAGAAAGCTGAGGCAGAAAAATCTCAAGTTTGAAGCCAACCTGCACAACTTAGTGAGCCCGTATCTCAAAACAAAATAATAAACAAAATAATAAAGGCCTGAGAATGTAACTTTGTAATAAAAAACAGATAATTTAAGTTTCAGTACTGGAAACAAAACCAATGAAGAATATGCCTCTTGATATTTTTTGGGGTGTTTACTGTTTGGGGTATATTCAGCTTTTTAAATCTGTGCCTTTATGTATTTTATCAAAATAAAGAAAAAATTGGAAATGTTCAACTGCTATTTCTGTGAATATTCTTTTATTTAGTTCCACTCACTTTCTCTTTTTTGTATTTTAATGTAAATTTTGTATCTTTATTGTTGTTTTCCCACAGGTCCCTGAATATTTCTTTTTTCTCCCCATTTTATATTTCTTTGGTGTTTAGACTGGATACATTCTATCAATCTGTCCTAAAAGTCATTCAGTTTTTCTAAACATCTTCATACTTCTGTTGGGTGGTAAACTGTTTTTTCTATTTGTTTTTAAATATTATAATTTTTAGTCATTTTTGTAATTTTCATGAATTTGCTCAAATTTTATTATTCTTTCTTAAAGAAAACCAATTGAGAAGACTGATGTTGTAAACATTTTATAATAACTGCTCTAAGTTCTTATTAGAGAAATCTAATATAAAATTAATCTCACTATTTTTGTAAAATTGTCTTTTTAAATCAAATTGTGATTTTGTTGGTTTTTAGTGTGATGAGGATTTTTTAATTATGTGCTGGAATTTGTCAATTATATTAGAAGACTCTTGCCCTTATTTAATTATTTTATTATATCAAGCAGGCATCCTATTAAAATTTAGTATGCATTTTTCAGCCTACCCTTGGGGCTATTTTAACTGACAGTTTAAAGTTCAAGACAATATTAATTTAGTTAGCTTGGCTTTCTTGGTATTGTTTGGGGTATCACTAGTACAGCCCTACTTCCTCTGCCCTAAGAGAAAGAAATGTTTAACCCAGACCAGTATGCCTTTCAAAGGGGAGGGAATTTCAGAACTGTGAGGATGAAGGTACTTCCCAGCTTCAATATGTGTTGATGGATCTGCTCTGGCTTTTTTTTTCCGACAGACTCACTGATAAGATGGGTGCATGTTGTGGCAATTCCCTCTCATTGGTACTTCCTTGTAATCTATTTTAAAATTTTAATTGCCCTGTATCCCATTTAATCATATAAAATAATTATTTTCATAACAGATTAATTAGCAATTAACCATGGAAACGTTGCCTTCTGTCTAGGTTTTTAATTAGGGACTTTGATTTCAGAAGTTTCAACATTACTAACTCAACTACTTTGCTTAAAATTTAAAATATTTAACTGAGTCTCAAGAAGAAAGTCTTTGAATCTATTAAATACCAAGGACTCATTAATAGCTTTTCAGTTAAGTGGTTATGAATGGTGGGATTCTTAACTGTGTTTCTGCTAGCCTGACTTGGAATTGAGCACACTGAGAGTATAACTTTTAAGTGGAAACACAACGTAGAGATAATAGCAAAGTAGGACTACATATTCACTGATTCGTGAGTATGATGAATAATGCAATTTGCAAGGTTAAAAGTCTTTTAGGTCAGACACATATGGGTTCAGGTATCGTTTCTCCTATTTTCTGATTGTATAATCATCACTAATTTAAATAATTTTATAGAACTCATCACTCAATAGCAAATAACCCATGCTTATAAGAGAATAGAAGTCTTACATGATTAAATGTAGGACACTTTCTTTCATCAATTCTCACTGATTGCCATTTGGGGGAAAAATATCAATCATATGTGTCCTGTTGGTTTGGATTGTAACTTTCCTCCTGGTCAAATCAAATGTGACTTTATCATGGTTTTAGAAAATAAAAACTAAGAAATTGCTATTTTTGGCCTCCTATGAATCCAAAGATAACAAATTCCAAAAATTGTCCACTATTAAGACTGAAGAATTTCAGAGAGGAAATGACTAAAACTGTGGAAACAGCAGCTGAAGGAAATGCCTCCAACAGCTCATTCTGATAACAGTTCCTGATTCAGAGACATTTCATAGAGAAATAGTAAGAATATCCTAGAAATAGTAAGAATAGTAAGAATATCCTGAATAAGAAATAAAAGCAAATTCTGAGTAATCTCATTCAACCTAATTGCTTATCCTAGTATCTAAACTCATAAAAAACTTTTTATAAAATAAGATTTACAACTTTACAACCTACTTCGGCTGAACTATTGCTCTCATATAGGAAAATAAATGTTTGTATAATAATTCCTCAAAATTGTTTTAGTAAGGTATCTGACTTTTGTTTTGTAGTAATATATGCCATTTAATGAATGCATTTTTCTGCAAAACATGCATGTCCTTCTCTTAGTAATCTTATAATTTAAATTATGTGCTACAACAGAACTTAGTAAAATCCATTCTCCTCTAAATCCCACTTCTCTCATATAAAGATTCATGTATATTTATGTGTAATTGGAATTTTTTTCCCCATCTCTTTTGTTTCAAAGCAAACTTAATACATGGAAAAATATTCCCTATACAATTTTGGAGGCTTTACTTCAAAAATACTGCCTGCATATTTCTCTTCTGATTCTTAAGGTCTAATATGAAAAACCCCCGGGTAGGTCACTAAATGATTTAGGATGACATGCGTCCTTCCAAAGGCAGCACTCTTACATGCAATTATTCTTTCATTCATTAAAAAATTACCCCCATAGCTACTCTAGACCAGAGGCTTTTCCATGTACGTGGGATCTACCAATGTAAAAAACAAATACAAATAAGTAACGTAATATAAAAATTATCATTTCCAATCTCAGTATCATGTTTGGAAAAGGAGTGGGAGAAGTATGGGACCTGGAGGGAAACTATTCAAGTTCTGCACGTAAAGATATCCCTATCACCCTGAACTTCTTTATGATGTGTGATTACAATGCACCAAAACAAATATATCAAAATAATAAAGGAGTAAAAAAGCAGAAAAATTATGGTACTTCTCCCCAGTGAGAGTGAAAGATATTAGTTATTACATATAAATGCATTAAATTTTATGTTAACTAGTATATTTTTATAAATTATTTATAAATAATAAAATATAAAAAATAACTTGCTAAAATGTAATATTAAATATTTCTATGAGAAGATAACTAAATAATATTTGAAAAACAAAAGTAAGGTTCTAGTCTAAGTGGATATCTGAAAAAAATAGTGTTCTGGAAAAGGGTACAATTTATAATTATCCATCTCTGATATGGTGTATTATTTCTACTTTCAGAAACTTTAAGAGTCCACAAGAGTTGAAATATTGTTATCAAAATGGGTATTAATAATGATGTCATAGAGCTAAAGAAAGGTTTATATCATGCTTGATCCTGAAGACCATTATTAGTACTTTAACGTTTGTTTTTTCACACTTAGTAAAATAGAAGATACTATGGTATTAAAAAAAAAATGACATGGTATGGCTTAAGTGTGAAACAGGTTCCTCTTCCATTGTGGCCAGTGACAGTCTCCTGTTGCTAAGATAGATGTTCAGGTGACTATGTTTTGCATTTAAAAACCAGGGGGAGAATATCTGATGTTGCTCATCACTCTTGCTGTCTGGCTGCCTGTGGGGGATGAAAGATAGGCCCTAACCTTTGCTGCTGGCCACCTACATGTTTGAGGCTGGAGGTAATCTATTCAGGAGCTTCAGGCTTTGTTTAGATGGTAGGTACTAAGAAAAAAAAAAAAGGAATTAAAATATCACATCAAGCCTGTAGATGATTTGTTAATCAGAGGGAGTTTAAGCTAGGGCTTAACACTTGTGCAGCTCTAGAATTATTGTCAATCTCATGTTTTTATTACACTTGTAATCTGATTCTGATCAATTTTTTTTTTCAAAAGCAAATGTAGCTGGGCTTGGTGGCACAGTTTATAATCCCCACACTTGGGAGACTGAGACAGGAGGTTCACGCAGGTTTGAAGCCAGCCGTGCTGGCTTAAGAGACCTTGTTTAAAAAAAAAATAATATATATATATATAAATATATATAAAATATATATTATATATAATATATATATAAATATATATATTTTAATATATATTTTAATATATATTAATATATTTAATATATATTTTAATATATATATATAAATATATATATATAAAATATATAAATATATATAAATATATATAAATAATATATATATTATATAAATGCAAATAAATTTAACATTAAATTAATGATATAAATTTAACATTTTTTTCAGCTGTCATAGCCTATAACAACTAATCATGTACTAGAGGGAACACACACATTACATAAATGTAATACACTTATTTATATTTGAAAATAAAAATGCATACTTTTTAGAAAAATTGGTCACCTCATTATTGACTAATATATTAAAATTACTTAGAGTATGTCAATTTTGTTAAAAATTATGAAGAATCATTATTATGTTCCCACCAACTTTTTGAGATACATAAAATACCATTTATAAGGTTGTGCAGAAACTAAAAGTTTACACTGAGGCCAGAAATTTAAAATGGCCTGATCACTTTGGAAAACAATTTGAAATTTTCTAAAATATGAAACATATACCAAACGATGTAATTCAGTCTTTTCACACCTAGGTATTTATTTTAAAAAAATTTCTTGCGCGCAGTGCTCATAGAAGATATATCCATAGTAATGCCTAATTGGAAACAAAATAAATGTCAATCAACAGGGAAATGGATAATGATTGCATTTTTATAAAATGAAAACCACTGTGTACTACAAAGGAGCAAATGGCTGAAAAAGAACCAGATAGCATTATGAAAAAATAAGGTCTCTCTGTGAAGAGAGTACCTATTATATGAATAACTTTTTATAAAAATAAAAAATAAATAAATATCTAATGATAAAAACCAGAACAATGGTTTTCTGGTACAATAGAAAAAGAATTGGAAGAAAAGAATATATAAAAGGTCACAACAAAAATTTAGGGTGAGTTTTTATGCCTATTGGCTTGATTACAATGAGGGTCTTATAGATGCAAACATGTCACAACTCATTAAGGTTTGTTCTTTAAATATGTCAGCTTGAGGGGACAATTGATATGGTTTAAATATGTCCCCACTAAAATTCAGATGTTGAAACTTAATGGCTAATGTAATGACGTATAAATGATGGAGTCTGGGTCATTATATCATGAAAGATTTCTTGAGTAAAGAGACCTCCTGCAGCCTTTGCTAGCTTGCTTTTCCACCTATCACCACATGAGAACACAGTTTTTTCCCTCCAACATAATACTGAAGGTACCACTTTGGAGGCAGAAAGGTCAGACCCTCACCAGAAAACTGCATTGGCTAGCACCTTGATTTTGGACTTCCCACCCTCCTGAACTATGAGAAACAAATTTATATTGTTTACAAAATTACACATCCTATGACATCATCTCTTAGCATCACAAAGAGACTTAGAAATATATCTTTTATTTATTTCTTAAATTTTTATTAGTGCATTGTAGTAATACCTCTTAATGAAGTACAAGATGGCAGAGGCATACATGCACACATCACTCATTTAGCCCTTCCCCAACTGTCATCCCATTCTTTTACCACTCCATCCTTCTCATGTTTGGCTTAGTGATTGACTTTGATAATGTACATGAAAATACATCATGTACATTAGGAAACTTCTCTCTTCTCCTTTCCCATTGCTCTCAGGTCACATTATTTGCTCATCTATAGTTTCTGTTTCTTTGTATGGAGTTTCTTCTATGACCTTTTTTCTCCCTAGATTACATATATTATGGAGAACATCCAATTTCTTATGTGTTGTGACTGAATGATCTCACTTAGCATAATGTTCTCCAGTTCCATTCATTTCATTTCCCTGCAAATGACATAATTTTATTCTTTTTTTTTTCTTGGTGGTACTGGGGTTTCTGGAAGCCCTTCTACCTCCGGGCTACACTCCCAGACCTATTTTTATATTTTTTATTTGGAAACAGGGTCTCCTAAGCCAGCGCGTGGGGCTGGCTTCGAACCTGCGTGATCCTCCTGTCTCTGCCTCCCAAGCGCGGGGATTACAAGCATGTGCCACCACACCTAGCCATAATTTTATTCTTTTTGGCTGAGTAAAATTTCATTGTCTATATATTTCATAGTTTTGTAATCTATTCATCTTTTTATGGACATCTTAGCTGGTTCCATAATTTAGCAACTGTAAATTGGGCGGCTATGAACATAGATATGCATGCATTAGTTTTGTAGTTTAGATTCCATTCTTTTGAATAAACACCTAGAAGTGATATTGCTGGATCATATGGTAGGTTCATTCCCATTCTTCTGAGGATCCTCTATATTGTTTTCCAAAGTGTGTGGTTACATTAATTTGCAATCCTATCAGTGATGTATTAGAGTTTCCACTTCACATCCTCACCAGCATTGGTTTTTGTTTGTGTTTTTAATGGTTGCCATTCTGATTGGAATTAGGTGAAATACAGGTAGTTTTAATTCTCATCTCTGCTAATGATGTTGCAAATTTTTTCATACATTCATTGGCCATTTGAATTTGTTCTTTTGTGAAGTTTCTATTGAGTTCACTTGCCCAATTTTTGATTGGATTATTTGTTTTCTTAAAGGTGAGTTACTTGAATTCTCTGTATATACTTGATATTAGTCCCTTATTGGAGAAATAGTTGGCAAAAAATGTTCTCCCATTCTGTCAGCTATCTGCATAGAAGACTCAAAAACAAATCAGCATACTTACATCCAATTGATTTTTCTTAAAAGGTGCCAGAATAATGTACACTGAAAAATATAGCCTGTTCAACAAATGGTATTGGTAAAACTGGTTAACAATATGCAAAAAAAAAAATGGAAATGAACCTCACTTTTTCACCCTGCACAAAAGTCAATTCAAGATGGATAAAAGACTTGGAAATCAGACCAGAGACCTTGTAGCTCCTTGATGAGGACATGGGTCTAACATTTCAATACATAGGCAGAGGTAAAAATGTTATCAACAAGATGCCAAAGGCACAAGAAATTCAAAGGAGGATCAATACATGGTATTCCATTAAACTGAAGAGCTACTCTGCAGCAAAGAAAGCTATCAAGAAATAAATCTTTTAAAAATTATAGAAATATGGTTGAAAGAAAAAACAGTAATGACAAAGAAGATAAATGGTGATAAGAAATCACCCTAAACAAACAATTATAAAACTAGAGTCAGGGGTAAGAGGGAAGATGGACATTGGAAAGTGTACAGAACACAACCAAAATTGCAGAATGATTTAGTTATGGAGAACATACTGCACTGAATGATTGCCATTTCATAACTTGGCAATTATTTAAAAAAACGGATAATTGCTAGTTAAACAAAGACATGAGGCAATAATGGCTGCCATTAATGAAAATTATTTCAGAGTAATATCAGAGATGAAAGCAACAAATTGATGAACACCAGTAGAAAGTGCATTTTGAATACTCTTTTTAGAAACATGAATTAGATGCATAGATTCCCACATGTATTGCCTTAAACACCTCTTTTCAAGGAAAAAATGTTATACAGCATAACCTGGATATGTCCACTGCCTCCTTCTGTTAATTCAAAGTTCCTGGATCTTCCAGCATAACCCCTTCAGGGGAGGTGGGTTATCTCCTACTGTGGAAAATATGGGTAGATTCTGATATATTGAATTATGTTGAAGAGATATGTGTGTTCAAGAGAGGACTAGAAAAAGATGGTTAAGAACTGTGATGCTTGAATATGTGCATTAGTTAAGGGTATAAACGCAGAGAAAACCAGTGTAATGATAAACAAAATAAAGATAAATAAGTGAATGGGGAAAACCAGAAAAAGGATATTGAAATGTTATTCACAGTATAAGACCCCTGACTTTTATCCTGTAAAGCAAAAAAAATATAGTTAGAATGGGAGACAATATTTTCACTAGAACAAAAAGAATTTTTTCAACAATGTTGAATGTTTACTTCTAAGATGGTAAATGTAATAGAAAACTAACCGTGGGCAAAAATAAGATATCAAGGGACTTGAAACAATACATTTCCCCCCTGACACTCTCTTGTTTTTTTCAAAGAGGATGTTACCTATATTAATAGCAACTATTTATAAATTGCATGTATTCTTTGTTGTTCATTCTAGTTATGTGAATCAGAAAATCAAGTTATAAAAATCTTATGATGTAGATAGTGTGATTAAACTATTTCTGCTAGTAGAAAACTGTACCATGGCACAAAAAGACAAAATAGCTTGCCTAATGTGTCATTGCTAAGCAATAACGATGGGCTTCCAACACAGGCAGTTTGACTCCAGAGTCTATATAGACACTGAATTGTACTGGTAGTCTGAGAATCAAAGAAAATTAACTTTTTAAATAATGTGGATTGAACTGGATACTTTTATATTCCAACTACTTCTATATGCTGATAATTTTACTGTTTATTGAATTCATGTCTAATGCTATTTTTTATTTACCCATAGGGCTCACTTTTTGAGTAATGGCTGAGAAAATATATAGAATATTGATTTAAAATATATATTTCAAAAATAGTGTGGCCTAGTAATGAGCTTAGTATGCTGATTTTGTTTCTTCCTATGGATTCCATATGATATTTTAATAAAATGATTAAGATATGAATACTTTAAAAGATTAATTTTCATTGAATTAATTAATGGGGAAAGATTAGCTAGATTGCAAAACTATTATATTCCTTTTAAATATTAATCTTGTGATGCTAATTTTAATTTTTGGAAAGCTCTAGAAAAGTTTTAAGTTTGACCTTCATGTTACTATCTATGTGAAAAAAGACATATATTGCTTTTTATTGTGAATATTTAAAATTCATTTTTATTTAATAGTCTTCTTTATGTCTTATACCACCAAAAATAACATTCCTGGAGGGATGAATTTGTGAAGCTCTGCAGGACCTGTAGAACAAATATGCCTTATAATAGTTTGCTTCCCACAGAGATTGAACTTGAGAAAACACAAAATAATAAAAATGTATTTTAAAGTTGCCAGAAAAGTGAACATCTAAGTAAAAAAAGCTCATCTCTATCCATCAAGTCAAATTTCTTAACAAAAAATATAGTACTTTAACAAATGGCATGATAAATTGCCAAAGTAACAACTTGCTATTTTATTTAAAGAACAGTAATAGAGCAACAGTCAGCTTCCTTTGCTCAACATAAGGGAAATGCAGAGGATGTTCGGTTATATCTATTTTTATTCTCTTGATTCCTTTTCCACATCCAAATGTGCATCTCACCCTCATTCTCTTTGATATACTGATCAGCATAGCCATCTTTACTACCCATTTTTTATTATAGCCTTTCAATTAATATTTAGATTTCTTGAGTGATATATTTATATCATTTTCATTGTAATATTCAGTTTTTACTCTTTTCACTTTGAGGTTGTCCTACATTTCATGGTTTCAAAATCACTTACTTTCTCTTTAGATCTGGAGTTTAGAAATAGCAGGTTATACAGAATAAATGACTAAGAAGATTATCTGGAGTTTTATTGATACATGTCCAGCTTCACCAAGTTCTAACTTTGATGTAAAGTTGAGTATATCCTCAGTTACATCTTAGCCCTTGTGTTTAAGGTAGCCCATCTAGAAATACAAGAGAAAATACATATTTTCTCTTCACTTTAAGCAAATGAATAAAAGATCCTCAAGACACTTACTCAATTATTTAAAGAGCTCCTTTTATACTTCATGAGAGTGTCACAGGGCATAGAGACTTTATTTTATTTTATTTTATTTTATTTTATTTATTTTCTTTTGGTCTACATTCCAAAAGGAGCGTAGAAGATGACTTTGGTTTGGAAAAAAAAGACAATGAGAACTGTGATACAAAGAAGCTGCACTTGAATAAATTCTTCCAATGAACCATATGTGGGCCCTGCTGGGTGGAAGCAGCCTGGGATTCTGTCTAAATAATGCTTCCTGAAGAGAGGCTTATGTGGACTACAGCAAATAGATGAACAAGTAGAAGCACAGAGACTAAGTGGGAAGTCACATCAGCCAGCTGCAGGAGGCATCAGCTGATAAGTAAAACACAGGTATGAGTCAAGTGGAAAACAGACAGACAACACAAAACCACCATCTGAAAAGGATATCAACTAAGTAGTCCCCATTAAGGCATCCTAAACCCGATTTCAGTAGGGTTAAATTGAAGTAAGATCTTGCTTGCCTCTCCTGTCTTTATTTTCCTTGGGTCTGGTGAGGCTCAAAGCAGCATATGAAAAAATAAATAAATAAAGTGGAGCCTGAAAGATAGACAACAACTACAGGCAAGTTCCTAAGTTCCTTTCATCTTTTCTGTGGATTTTCAGATATGAAACAGCCAAAAATTATCAGCCGAGAGACAAAGCATTGGGGTTTTGATGGATATGATACTCTGCAACCTAGAACACAGAACTGTCTATACTTTTGATCTTGAGGTGAGGTCATGTTGAACAGAAAATTGCAGGATCCTGGGTAGTTGAATGGCTGTATGTAGTAGGTCTTCTCTCCTATTCAGATCTGCTGCTTACCTGAGAGAAAAATGAGTGTCTATTTGAGCTTTTTGTTTTATCATTTGTCTTTCTTTGTTTACTTATTTTATTTTTAAGCCATTGTGTTTTCATTGCTTTGTTAAAACCAAATTAGTATTTTTACAAATTTGGAGTTGATGTTTAAAGAAAGATTATATTTAGAGAAGAAATGATAATCATAATCTAAAACTTGTGGCAATACCTTAAAGATTAGGGAAAGCGTGAAGGTAAACCATTAATGAAACTCTAAAAATAATGAAATTAATAGTTGCTTTTTTTTTTTTTTTGGTGGTACTGGGGTTCCTGGAAGCCCTTCTACCTTCGGACTACACTCCCAGACCTATTTTATATTTTTGAAACAGGGTCTCTTATGCCAGCGCGGCTGGCTTCGAACCTGCGCGATCCTCCTGTCTCCGCCTCCCAAGCGCGGGGATTACAAGCGTGCGCCACCACGCCCGGCTTAATAGTTGCTTCTCTTCTAAGGGATGGCTGTGCTTTAATTGCGGGATTAAAAATTTTATACATATGTTTGGTTAACCACAGGAAAGAAGATGGATATGAATTGTTAGCTTATTACACTTGGGACCCAGACCTCCAATGAGAAAAATATTCAGACATTTGTCTTTTTGCCATGAACTATATTCCCTATCTATTTTTGCATAATATATGTGAAAGCATATGCATTTATATGTATGTATGTATATATATACCTATTCTTTTGTATATACATATATACATATATGTGTGTTTGCATGTATATGTATATGTATATGTACACTATCTTTGCCCTATTTACTTATTAACTTATATATTTTTAAAAACATTATTAGATAACATTTTTAAAAAGTAAAATCTGTGAGGCTTACAAAATAATCAGTTTTGATAATGTATGCCTCTATGTAACCACCACTTATTCAAGATATAGGACATTTTTCTCCACCAAAAAAGAAAGTTCTATTAGTTCTTTTCTAGCTTATATCTCTGAACCAAAAAATTTTTTTTCATTGTTCTGATTTCTTTCACTATTTATTGCTTTTGCCTTTTGAAATTTGAATTCACTGAAATTTAGAGTAAGTAATCTATTGGGCTTGGTATATTTTACTTACTATGATATTATGGTGATTCATGCATATGATTGTGTATATCATGAGTTCAATTCTTTTATTATGAGATGAGTGTGAAGTTGTAAGAATATATAATGATATTTGATACATTCACTTTGTATTGAATGTTTGCATTCTGTCTTTGGGTACTATAAATAAATCTGTTGTTAAGACTGGTCTACAAGGCTTATATGAACATATTTTTTCTTGAGTTAATACATAGAATAAATAATGCTGTATCATATAGCTTTATATATTTAATTTTATAAGTAATGAGAAAAACTTTTTCTAGGTAATTATTTTTGTTTTATACCCACATCATCAATGTATAAAAGTTCCAGGACTCTACATACTTCTATATTTTAATGTCTGTTTTTTTAAATTTCAGCCATTATAATTTTTAATAATAGTCTTTAAATTTTATACATTTTCTCTAAAACAAATACTAATAAATATTTTTAACTACTTATTGTCTAATCTTTACATTTAGGTTGAACTTGAGGTGATTTTTCTTTTCTCACTGTAACTAGTTTGATTTCCAGAAATTTAAAGATATGTACTCTGTTTTATTTATTCTTTTGTTGGAGACATGCACTGAGATTATTTTCTCCTTATCTCTCAGTTCTCTATTACATTTCTCTTAATGGCATCCTGAAATTAGAGAAAAGTTTCCATCATCTTGTACCTCATTGAGATGTATGACTACGATGCACCAATAAAAAATTTTAAAAGAAAAATTTAACTTTAATAAAGTCAAATTTATTAATATTTAAAAATTTTATCTTCCTTGTGTTTGATCTTGATATTTTTCCTAACGCAAATGTTAGTTTCCATTTTTAAAATAAAATTTATAAAAATAGATATATTCTACTTTAATATTTCTGTGTAATATGACATAGAGATTAAGGTTCATGTGTGTGTGTGTGTGTGTGTGTGTGTGTGTGTGTGTATTCAGTTGTTCAATCCTTAAATTAAAAGCACTTAGAAGCAGGGCGTGGCACACACTTGTAATCCCCGCGTTTTGGGATGAGGAGACAGGAGGATCGCGCTGGCTTGAGACCCTGTTTCCAAATAAAAGTATATAAAAAAAAATAGGTGTCTGGGAGTGTAGCCCGGAGGTAGAAGGATTTCCAGGAATCCCAGTACCACCAATAAAAAAAAAAGGTGATTTTGTTCGAAGCACCCCATCTTCTGTATTTCTATCTTCTTAAAAAAACTCATTTAAATCTTAAAAAAAAAACCCACATAGATAAATAGTTGCTATGGTTTAGATTTGGAATGTTCCCTCAAAAGCTCTTTTGTGAAAAGCCTGGTCAGTAATACAGCAAGTTCAGAGGTGAGGTAGGTGTGGAGGAGGTGGGTCACTGGGGGTGTGGCCCTGAGTCCTGTATACTTTTTCTGGCTACTTCATGTCTCTCTCTGCTCTCTAGCCAGGAGCTGATGAGCTTTCATCTGCCATGCCCGGCAGTCAAAGTGTTTCTTCCTTGGACTCATATAGCTATGGTCAGAATGTCTGAAACTATGGCCCATATAAATCTTTTATTCTCTATTTGTCCTTATCCACTTTGTCACAGTTATCAAAAAACCATACAAGATTTATTGTATTACTTTCTTAGTCCAATTTGAGCAGAAATGAATTTCCTAAATTATATAAAGGTATATTTCTTGGTTATCTATTATATCAATATTTTTGTGAAACTGGAGATGGAACCCAGGGACACTCTACCTCTGAACTACACCCCAAGCCCTATGTTTTTATTCCTAATTTTGAAACCGAATCTTACTAAGTAGCTGAGGCTGTCTGAGAACCTGTGATCCTGTTGTCTCATCCTTGTACTGAGATTACAAGCGAGGATCACCATGCCCACCTTATTATATAAATTCTTGATTGTGCATATCATCATGTCGATACCATATTATTTTGATTATTGCGGTTTTACTGAAAGACTGCAATTCTGATAATCATTCTCTTTAGCTTGTTCTTTTTGTTTTCACTGTTCCAAGTCTTGTGCAATTATGTATACATTTTAGAATCTACATTGCATTGGAGATACTGGAAAGAAAACTAAGAATAAAAAAGCTATGCCAGAAAATCCACACAGGTTCTGAGACAAACAAGCAATTCAGAATCCACAGGTAAGTTTTAAACAAATTTACTTCACTAGCCTCCAGGGAAAGCAATAGTGCCATTCATTAAACAAACCCACACTGTGAAAGAGAAGTCTTGAAGGAAAATGGAATTTAAGGTCTGGCTGTGAGAGGAATTTTGCAGTGAAAATTCTGTTTGCCTTTCTCCAACTGTGGTAGTAACTGCTCCTTCATCATGCTTTTCTGTAGGTGTTAAGTGGCCCTTTCCTCTGCTTTCCTTTGTTACTTTACAAGCAGGACAACACCTCCACTCCTTTTAGCCTATGGTACTTCCAGTTCTGAGAGCATCACCACAGAAGTCCTAGTTGATCATCCCCCAGTCATTAATATCACTGACTCCTTACCTATTTTAGTACACTGTCTTCATTAAGTAACCATCCAGCAGCTAATGGAACTAACAAGTAGCCATCTTCTTAAAAGGATGGACCTTTCCATGGTGACTATGTGTTCCCAAAGATTCTTTCTTGTAGTGTTCTGATTGAATTGCATGGAAAAGGGAAAGGAAAAATGGAATAATGCTATTCTACAAGGCAGGAAATATGACAATAACCAAATGCTCCCTGTTTATAATACCTTCATTTTTAATCTATTGGCGTTTCTAGGGAGCAACTACAGAAAATGTACTATAGTGAAAGTAGATGTGACTATAATAAAACATTGTAAGCTATACATTTGTTAAAATCAAGAAGGAAGAATTGTAATAAGTTGACATCAATATAATTACAGGAACAAATTGTTAGAATATCAGAATATTAAACTTTAAAAAAATATCTGTCTATATATGCAACTGCAATGAGACAATATCAATAAAGAGACAAACTTTCCTTATTCCTTACTACTGAAAATATAAAAAACAGAATTTTTAGTCATTTAAAATAAAATGATTATAAAAAATTTAAAAACCAACAAGGCACATTATATTAATGTAAATTTAGTAAGAAAATTTTTCTACTATATGATAGTATGCATAAATTTTAAGTGAAACATATCAGAAATATAAAGAACTGGAGATTATATGTTGTTCCTTCATATAATTCTCAAATTGATCTTTATTTTCTTAGTGTTTCTCCAATCTCTGCTACCTTTTATAGTAGCATTAACATTCAAATAGAAATGTACAAACATAATTGTTGAATACAGATAGAACAAAAAGTAAATATGGTTTTGGATGCTACATAATATGTATATACTTATGTTTATATATAGTTTTTAAAGTGCATTTTAAATAATCTCAAAATAACCCTAAAGGGATGTCTCAGTCAACATTCTCACAGCTATGACCCAATAACCGACTGCACAACTTAGAAGAAGAAAGACTTATTTGCCTACAATTTTTGTAAATTTTAGAGGTTCAGTCTACATCAGGCAGGATTTGTGAAGCTCAGAGCATGGCTGTAGGAAGCAAAGAGAAAATATGGCTCTTAAATTTTGCTATGTTTTTGAGATGGGTAATAAAATGCATATATATATTTATATATATATACATATATACATATGAATAAATTGATTTTTGATAATTTTTATATTTATAGTCATATTCATTATAAGTATTTTCACAGAACTTTTGAATCATGGTTTGTAAAGTAGAGAAGGTAAAATTAGAATTCCCTAGCATCCAAGTAGTAATTTGTCATGTTTTCTGCTTTCTACCTTTTAAATATTTTTGTAATATTTAGAGGATTATTTGTCTTATAAATCCTAATTCACCAAGGTAGAAACTAGAGAACTTACTCTCTTAATTATCATTTCTTTTTTAGTAACGATGGATAAAATATGTTTCACTAATTTGAAATATCCTTTTGTGCTGTCAATATAAGGAGAAAACAAAAGAATGAAATTGATCTGAGGGGTTTGTCTTCTGGCTATTCCATCCATTGTGAGGAGGGGTATCCATCATATCAAGGGATCTAGAGACAAAGATTTGGGTAGGGGTTAAATCAGCGATGAGTACATGTTTGTACACACAAGTTTTTAACCCAATAAGTTGTATGAATATAATGCACCAATAAAAAAAAAAAAAGATCTGGTACTTATGTGCAGGAGATGTCAGTACCCACATTGCAGGATTTTGTGAGTTGTTAAATTGGTGCTGAGAAGTGGCAGATGTGAGAATTCAACTGTGCACATCATATATAAGGTGCTTGTTACTTGTTGCATTGAATCCAAGCCTGGCTTCCTGCCTCCTGGAGATTCTGCCTTCCTAATACTGCTTAGTACATTTATCCTTCTGCTAGTTCTTTACAATATTGCCTTGGACTGTCACTTGCCCTTACACTATCAATTACCCTCTGGACAATTCTGTATTTATACTCTGTACTGATGACTCATGCTACTGAGCCACAGAAAAGAGGTACTCTATCTTAGCATCTTATGTGGCTTACTTTGAAGATAATGAAGTGCATCTAACATGAGAGGATGAAACCCTGGGACAGGATGACATAGAATATTAAGACTATCAGTTCAGCAGATCAGTTCTATCAGGCCTACACTTTCGTCATTCTCTTTCCCTTCTCTGTATGTGTGTCCTATAGCTCTGCTACAATTCATTCATTATAACAGGAAGATGAAAAAGGAGAAAGAGGTTTAGCTATATTCATAGAATTAAAATGCTACCAGGAAAGGTTATATCAGAACTCTTTTTAGCCAAAGTGCTGATCCTTCAGCATCTCTTCTAGAAAGTTAGAAGAAAGGACTTGGAAGCAAATTGAATTAGGGCCCAATATTCTCTAATACATTATAACTCTACAAGTTGTATGCATTTTATATCTAATTTTTTAGCTTTAACATTAACTACTAGTCAATAAGAAAAGGGGGTGGGAAAATAAGAGGTAAAAATATACTTTCATATATATTTGTAAATAGGTTGCATCTATACTTTTAAAAACTGTAAAATTAGGCTTGATAGCTTCTTTTAAATTTTTTATTGGTGCACTGTAATTATACATCTTAGTGTATTATGCGTTGAAGTGTGTAGTACATTGTAATTATACATCTTAGTACAAGATGGTAGAAGCATACATGCACATATCACCCAACCAGCCCTTACCCAGTTCCTGCCCCATTTTATCTCCCTTCCCTCCTTCTTATGTTTGGCTTAGTGATTGATAAGTTTGTTAATGTACATCATGTACATTAGGAAATTTCCCTCTTTACCCCTCCCATCCCCCTCAGTTAGGTCACCTTATTTTCTCATCTATACTATCTCCTCCTTCATTTCGATTTTCTCCTATGACCCATTTTCTCCCTAGCCTCTGCATATTAGAAAGAGCATCCGATTTCTTATTTTTTGTGACTGACTAATCTCACTTAGCATAATGTTCTCCAGTTCCATCCATGTTTTATTAGCTTTTGATTTAAAAATACAATTCATTAGATAATATATCTAAATATTAATCTCTTATATAAACATTTGCAATACAGATACAGAACAATTTTAAACATACCTGATCATCTGATTATGAAATTACTTTAAGTGAAATGTGATACTTTAAAATACTTCTAGTGAAAAAAATAGATGCTTTTGAGACTCATTTCTGCACATTTATAATTTATTTTATTTCCCTTTTCACCAATAAGCTTCTCTTTCATTTGTTAACTATTTTATGTCAAATATAAAATATATTAAATGAATTATTTTTGCTCTGTGCAGGTATGACTTTTAATATAAATTTTTATAATGATGGAATTTCTCCTGAAGTGTAACATTCTATTCTTTGATAATAAAACCTTTCTCAGTTTTTCTTTCCTTTTTTCTTTTTACAATTATAGCTTACATGTCAATTCAGAATGAATGATGCTATTTACAGAGGAAATTTGAAGTGAAACATAAGTGACATATTTTCTTTTAAATTATTTCAACTACATCATAAGTACCTATATTTCATTAACGCATACTCCATGTGTTAAAGACAGCAAGAATTTCTGCTAACTGAGGCTGCTTATTGCCTCTTGGTTTTAAAAACTGCATCAACATCCATTACATAGACGTCTGATTTTCTTCTGTTGTGAGTCACTGTCAAAGAAATATATGCAATTGATGAAACACAATTCTTCATTCCTTCCAGGTCTCATCTTAGTGATTTGCTATTCATAACCCCAATGCCTCTCTCTTTCAATGATTATTTCTTTAATTTTCTTTTTACTACATGCAGTAATATGGTTTTTTGAAAATAAATTGACTTTTCATATTCAGAATGTGCTTCCTGTAACTGGTAGTTGAAAGAAATCATCTGTCATATTATGTCAGCTTTTCCTCTCTGATCTCCTGGAGGGATGTTCTGAATCATTAGGTTATAATAAATTTTTGTTTTTAATTAAACATCAACCATACAACTGAGTCAGAAAGAAATAGGATTTTGCTCTTGGTCTCTAAAATAAATAGATTTATGGAAATGCTGTTTAGCAAAATACATGATAGAAAATAAATTTCATAAGAAAAGCATGTTTTGGAGACCATACACAAATTTATTTATTTATTTCTTCCTTCCTTCCTTCCATTCTTCCTTTCTTTCTCTCCCTTTCTTTTCTTTCTTTCTTTCTTTCTTTCTTTCTTTCTTTCTTTCTTTCTTTCTTTCTTTCTTTCTTTCTTCCATAGTGGGGATAGAACCCAGAGGCATTCTACCTCTGAGCTACACCTCCAGCTCTATTTTTATACTTTATTTTGAAACAGGGTCCCATTGAGTTGCAAAGAATCTCACTCAATAGCTGAGGCTGGCCAGGAACTTGTGATTCTCTTGTCTCAGCCTCCCAAATGCTGGGATTACAAACATGTACCACCATGCCTGGCCACAAATAACTTTCAAGAAAGAAGGAAAATTCTTGAATTGTGCAATATCAAAATCATCAAAGGATCATTTATATAATGATTGTAACCTGTTTTTAGATTTCAATAAATATAATATACAAATTTTAATTACTAACTCATTAGTTTCTTTCCTATTTATTTTTTCAATAAATGAATCAGTCTATTAATACATTTTCTTTTTGTAAAGAGAAGTAAGCCTTTATTTTCTTGTTGCAAATAAAGCTGAGCTGTTTGTTTTTTGTTGATCAGTCAAATAGACCAAATCCCAAATCCTCATCAGACTCCTACGACTCTTCCTTGGCTTCAGCCTTTGCTGGGGCAGCCACAGCCACAGGGCAGTAGTCAGAAAGCAGGTGGATCAGCCAAGAAGGACTTGGCCTTCTCAGCAAGTGGGGAGGTGTACTCCACAGATAAAGCCGGGACCTGCTTGTACCCATTGATGATAGAATGGGGCACTGATGCAACAGTTGGGTAACCTATCTGGAGACACAAAATGGCAACATGGCAGACACCTTCAGCAAGTGAGAATGCAGAGTTTTCTCTGTGATGTCTAGTACTTCAGGGTTGTAGATGCTGCTATTGTTGTACACCTGCTGGATGATCAGGCCAAAGGAGAAGGGAGAAATGTTCAGCATGTTCAGCAAGGTGGCTTTGCTGTCTCCCACTTTGTCTCCAGACTTTATTAACTGTGTATCACTCAGAATTTCAATGATGCCTCTGGAGATTTTAGTGGTGATCCCTAAATCTTGGAAGAAGGAGGTCTTCTCAGGCCCCAGATCAGTGTTCTGGGCTAGCCCAGTGATTTCACATGGAGCAATGGCACCTGCACAGGTTGCATTTGGCACCTTATTGGCCAAAAGCATGCCATTGATCTCAGTGAGGTTCTTCTTGGTGAACACAAAGCCCACGTTCCCCTGGATATGAGGCAACAATTTTTCCAGAGCTGGGTGTTTTCCAGATGCCCTTGGATGGACTTGCGCGTCATGGTGTTCTTGCCCATCAGCACCACAGCCTTTCCATGGAGGAGCATGCGGATCTGCTGCATCGGCTTGGAGCCCTCATTGTCTGCTCCCACAATGAGGCATTTGGATAATCATCCAAAAGTTAGATAATCTTAAAGGAAGTAGTTGGACTTCCAGGTCGCCCTGTCTTCCCTGGGCATCACGGTGGTGTGTCAAAGATTGCCACACAGGTTTTAAAGATGATGTCACTTTCATGAAGGTGCCTGGGCAGATAAGTGCCACATTTTCTTGTCAATAGGAGGAGGCTGGTGTATGTTTTAGTTGTTCTTTTGCTAGTAAAACATAATATCTAAGGTCAGCTAACTTTAGAAAGAAAGATCTCTATTAGCTCACAGTTATAGAGTTTCTAAGTTCACTATTTGTTGGTCCCATTTGTTTGGACGCTAGTAAGATCTTAACAGTGGACCCCCAACTAAGCTCCACCATTTCTCACACAATTAAAAACATTTACCAGCACCAGCACCTTGAGAAACAACCTTCACATGTGAACTTTGGC
Organism: Muscardinus avellanarius; assembly: GCF_963383645.1. Lineage (NCBI taxonomy): Eukaryota > Metazoa > Chordata > Mammalia > Rodentia > Gliridae > Muscardinus > Muscardinus avellanarius. Next base: position 29,938,563 of record NC_137789.1, on the reverse strand, counting down.
AGACACACAAAACATATCCAAACCATAGCAGAGTGTGTGTGTGTGTGTGTGTGTGTGTGTGTGTGTGTGTGTGTGTAATAGTACATATAATGGGTTTCTTTATATTCAAAGCTGCAGAGGGAAAGTAAATATCAATTATATCACACAAATAAAGATAGCACCATCTACCAAAAAAATAAGTTTCATCTTTAACAACAGAATGGCTGATAGATGCTTATAAGTTCCCTTGACTTTTCTTCTTGTCACACTTTTTGCTTGTTTGCTTGCTTTTTGAATCATTTGTTTCTCCTCTGTCTTACTCTTTGACATTTGTGTGATTTTTAAGCCTGTATTGTCTTGTGATTTCAAAATGACAGTAAACAGAATATGGAACTAAATGCTTTTATTATAAATCTAGAATTGATGAAAGGAGAAAACAAATCAGCAAAACAAAAAGTAAAGAGAAAAGCTATTCAAATATCCTTGGAGCATGAACCATAAATGCTGCTATTGAATCAGTCTACAAAGATCTAAACTGGTTTGTTGGAAACAGAATAAGATAATTTTAAAGAGCATAGACAAATCAGAGTCTCATCTTGAAGAATGAGATAAGATTATCTTCCCTTTCCTCACATGAGGAAATTGCTGAATAAATATGATTCTGTTAGTAAGCAAAACAGAAAAAATAGGTGACACTTAAAAACCCAACATTCAGATTCCTAGTTATTTTTTTAAATGGTGTTCTTCTTGTCTAAGAATAAGATGTCACAAGAAATGGTGACACACACCTGTAATCCCAGAAGAGAATTAAAGGATAACCATAGGTTTGAGGACAGCCTCAGCAACTGAGCAAGATCCTTCAGCAACTTAAGAAGGCTATGTTTCAAAATAAAGACTAAGAAGGGCCAAGATGTAGCTCAGAGGTAGAATGCCTTGGAGTTCAATACACAGCACTAAAAAAATAATAATAAGTAATTTTACTTTTCTGATTATATTAGTTGTACTTATGTTAAAGTTTTTTAGTATCAATAACACTAATTTTTATTAATGTTTCTGATTCTTATATTTTTCTTGGAAGCATATTATTTTACTTTATATTGATTTTACTTTCTATTTTCTGATAGGTTATCTTTCATATTGTTTCTGTGGTTCATGACTGTAGTGAAATTCTGATAATAACTTGAAAGAATATATATTTTTTTGCAGTACTGGGGACAGAACCCAGGGACATTCTACCTCTGAGCTACACTCCCAGCCCTATTTTTTTTTTAGTCTTTATTTTAAAAAAAGAGGTCTCACTTAGTTGGAAAGGGCTTCACTAAGTAGCTGAGGCTGTCCTTGGACCCCAATTCTCCTGTCTTAGCCTCCTAAATGCTGGAATTACAAGAATGCACCACCACGCCTGGCCTTTGAAAATTTTTTATGTTTTTGGTGGTATTGTGTATGAAAACCTTCTATCACTTCCAGTCTACACTCCCAGACCTATATTTTATATTTTATTTGGAAACAGGGTCTCTTTAGCCAGCGAGGCTGGCTTTAAACCTGTGTGATCCTCCTGTCTCTGCCTCACAAGCACAAGTATTACAAGCATGTGCCACCAGGTCCTGTTTCCAAATAAAAATATAAAAAATAGGTGTCTGGGAGTGTAGCCCGGAGGTAAAAGGGTTTCCAAGAACACCAGTACCACCAAAAAATAAAAAAAGAAAGAAATAGGTTAAACATAAATTACAAAGTAAGAATCAGTGGTGACCCAATACCTATATATAAAAAAAATCTGTCAATAAAACAGGAAGTTTTAATTATAGGTTGGTTGGGTCACACAATTACAAAAAAGTTCTACTTAGCAGAAGACAGAAAATACAGGAAATATGATTAGGAAAGTAAGAATAAGGAATAAAATATAATATATGCATTATATATGTAATATATGATATATTAAAATTTAATATGATTGGACATTTTAAACCTTTGGGATGACCTTGGACAGATATTGCCCACGGAGCATATATGGAATACATAAAATCACCACATCCATTATTATCTAAAATAGAAGAATTTTGTGTAAAGGTAGAACAATTAATTGTTACATCAAAAAAGACATGAATGGGAATTGTTTAGGAGAAAATGGAACTGCAATGAGTCCATATGGTCTTACTTCTGTTACATCACAATAGTTACCAGAACAGATAAGATTTAATCTGTCAGTGAGGTGCTATATAATAACCAAGTCTCCCTTCCTTCCTTCCTTCCTTCCTTCCTTCCTTCCTTCCTTCCTTCCTTCCTTCTACTGGAAATTGAACCCATGGATGTTCCACATCTCCATCTCTATTTACTTTCTTATCTTGATTCAGAATCTCATTAAGTTATTTACCCACTGTTAGTCTATAACCTCTCATCTCCCTTTCTTAGCTTCCTAAGTATTGGGATTACAGGATGTGACACCATGACTGGCTATCCATTCTTTCTTATCACTACTCTTCCAAGGCTCTTATTGAGGTTTAGCTATGGTGAGCTGTGAGTTAAATGACATGCTCCATTTCCAGGACTGGCCCACAAAAATATCTGCATGCTATCCTTACTTTTCTTACTTCATATTTTAATTTCTTTGAATGGGTAGTGAATGCATGAGATTGTTATCATAGTTTAAAAACAATAGTAAAATAAAATACCTGTTTAAAAATACAAATTACTTACAAAGAGTCTTCTAGTTGTTTTAAAAATCATTATACATCTGAAAGTATGTTAAGAGGCTGTTCTTATTCTAATCAATAAAGTTACCCTCAATATAACACTTCAATGGTTTGAAATAAACAAAAGTGGAATTATTTGAACCATTTTGATAATGGATGAAATGTAACACACAGTCTTTAAAACAAGAACTGAAATTTTATCTCTGATAAAGAATGAACAAAGAAAGAAAAATTATAGAATAAAAACCACAGTCCAACAGTGATGAATATAATCTAGGTTACTTGATTTGATTTGATTTCTTCTGCCATAGGAGACTGATCAGTACTCAAATAATGACATTTTAAAGAGTTTAATCTACAAGTACAAATAAGTTTTCATTTGTTTGTTTTCAATAATGCATTGTTTAAACTGCTAATATTTTAAACATCTGTTTCTACCTCTTTATAAATTGTGAAAAAATTGAGTGCAAGGAGATTAAAATTTTCAACTGAAACTTACACCAATACTTTGCTAGTCGCCAAATGATTAATAACAGTAACAAAATCCTTAAAATATCATGAAGAAAAACATCTATATTTAATGTATGCTAGATGTCTGTTAACCAAATAAAGTAAAATATGCAATTTTTAATATTAACAAAAATGGCAAGCCAATCCAAAATGTACATAGTGCATAACTAACATTCTGGAAAAGACAATACTATGGGCACAGTAAAAAAAAAAAAAAAAATTAGTGGTTGTTAGGGGGAAAGCATGAACAGGCAGGGCACAGAGAATTTTTGCAGCAGAAAAACTATTCGGTGTGATGTTTCCATGGTAGATATAGGCCATTAAACATTTGTCAAAATGCACAACAGAAGCAACAACAGAAGCGAACTTTGGGTGATGATATGCCAATGTAAGTTCATTTACCATAGCAAATGTACTACTATGAGTCAGGATGTTGATAGGACAAAAGGCATAATATATGTTGGGGATCAGGGTGTAAAGGAAGAAACAATAGATATATAAGATTCTTATTATCTGTATTATGATGTGAACATAAACATTCTTTAAGAATAAAGTTCATTAAAATGTTTTTCCATGTATAGCAAATAAAAACAAATAGAAAAATTACAAATGTGTTCCACTTTGAACAAAACTGATCAGCTACTTAAAATATTCAATAGTAAAAAAAAAAAACAGTGGATGTCTCCCATTCTTTTTTAAAATATATTAATGTTAAAATTTGTTGAATATGTAAAAGAAAAAATGTACACTGGTTAGCAATGTAAATATAAATTTTTATCCAGGTTGTTTTTAGATAAAAGAGTAGGTTTGTTTAGTGTTGTTCAATGCACATGAAAAATAAAATCGATGGAGTGGCAGCATAGACAGTTTTTGAATTGTTTAAAAAATACATAAATATCACATTTCAAACTTATAACCACATAATATTTGTTAAGAATTATACTCTTTATAAATTTGTGGCAGTTTTGGAAATCATTGAGAATGACTGAGGCTCCATGCACATATTGTTTAAGAAGCCTGCCATATAATCGAGTGCACTACATTTTACAGATCTATAACCTCACTAATTTCAGCCACATCTTTTTAACTTCTACAGACTCAATTTGAATAAATCATATAGAATCAAACATACACAATCACATGAATGAAATTTGCAAACATTCAGCAGACTACGAAAATATGTTTGTTTTCAAGTAAAGAAGCACGTTTCCTTACCCATTATGTGCTTAAATGAATGCACTTGATTCTTAATTTCAATTTTAGGTATTAATGACCACATGCACTTGGAGATGCAGTACAAATAAATCTTAGTAGTAAATGCAAATATTAGGTTAAAAGTAAAATTGAATGAAATATGTTATTAAGAAATTAAATGAAGTATCATAAGAATATGTAATCAGATAAAGATATATAGAAAGTAAGAAAGAAAAAAAAATATTCCTTTCTACTTACCAGAGAAAGTCACTCTAAAATTCTGTTGGTGGCAGTAGTGTTGTGTGTGTTATTTTTCTTAATTGGTAATTATGGGTCAAGGGATGAAAATGTATTGCCAAATCTTTATTATCCTTTACTATGAGTATAATTTCAGAAACAGCAGAGAATTTTAGAATGAATAAGAATTGGGATCATTTTCCAACATCCAACATTCCAAAGTTAAAATTATGTGAACATGAAGATAATTACAAATCATGGGCTAAATTCACACCTTGCTCAATAAAGTTGTAGCTTTCATATGGCTAGACAATATTATCATTTTTCTTTCATCCGGTACTCACATATAGAGCACTCAAAGAAATAAAAATGTTTCTGTTTAACTCAATAGTACAAGAGATGCTTTGGAAAGGAGGGAGCAGCCTCATGTTTCTGTTAAGTTTTGGACATTTTATACCTGTTTGCATTGGTAAATTACACTAACTTTTCTATAAAAAATTTTTGAAATTTTATGTTCATGAAAAATATCAGTAACTGGTATAAGGCACCCATATCACAAGTTGATTGTGAAGCTAACCATGTGGAAAGTGGGAACGTTTGTAAGTTATTCTCACCATAATCCCTTCACCAGCACACTGTGAAAACCCAATTCAAATTGTATGTAAATCTTATTCCAGATTTATCTTGGGAAGGTAAAAAGAAGGTTGGACTCTGAGTCCAGTATTTTGACTTTTGCAGGACTGCCAAGAATATTAGTTGCTGGCTTGTCTGAATGTAAAAGCTTGATAGGAAGTAGCCCATGCTCTAAATTGCTGAGAGCCAAGGTGATGGTTTGCCAGTATGCACTCATCTGCTGTAGCCTATTCTGCTAGCTCAGCATGACATGAGGCTCTAACTTCAACCTGGGGATGGAGAAAGAAGACTGAAATAAAAGTTTAATGTACATGATGTGGAGTGATACCTAAAGTACTAGTTTTTGTTTGAAGTGCTGACCAGATCCTCTATATGACAGAGAAAGTCAAGTTGAGTGATGTGCTGCTGTCCTAGAGGATCCATTGTACAGCAAAAAGACAACAGAGGAAGCAAGAAATACAAAACTCTTCAAAAAAAAAAAAATCATGATACCTGTAACTAGAATATGATAGGCACAAGCCCAGAAATGACTCATCCAAAGAAAAGGATGAAGTCCTCAAAAGAAATCTATAGCCAAGCTACTGGTGTCTTCTTTCATATTAAGAAGGCACCTAAAGTTTAGAATGGTAAAGTCCTTTTTCTATTACATAGACCACACAAGAATGTCATGCAAGATAAAGAGATAGAAGTAGACAAACATGCCCCTTCCTAAAAAAAACAAAATAAATCACCAGGCACTGGTTCTGAAAAAAAAAAAAAATGGAGATTTCTTGCTTATTTAAAAATAAGATCGGAGCCTACCATGTGGCAAGGCTGGCACTGGGGTCAGCAAGGCTAGGATCGGGGCCTGCCATTTGGTGAGGCTGTAGCTGGAGGCAGTGAGGCCGAGATAGGAATAGCCTAACGGCAAGGCTGGTGCTGGGGCCCCCGAGGTTGGGATCGGAGCCTGCCATGAGACAAGGCCGGTACTGGAGCCAGCGAGTCCGGGAACAGAGTCTACTCGGTGGTCAGGCCAGTGCCGGGGCCTTCAAGAGTGGAATGGGAGCTTGTAAAGCAGCATACACAGATAAATATCACAGAAAAAAAAAATCAGATGCTCTCCCTAATATGCAAAACTAGTAAGAAATGGGTAATAGGAGGGAACCTAATGGAAGAAGGGCCCTATGGAGGAGCAATTAAGGTGACCAATCAGAGGGGATAAGATGGGGGAAGATGGAATCTCTTTAAAGCACATGATGTACATAAATAAATATATCAATATTAAACATTAAATCAAACTTGGGATTGAGGGAGAGGGAGGGATTAGAATGGGGATTGGATAAAGGTTGATTGGATGATGTGTACTTGGATATCCTAAAAAGTCTTCCATTGTGATGTTTGACTACAATGCATCAAAAATATATTAAAAAAATTAGAATAATTGTCATTAGGATTTCAATGATCTGTGTGAGATAATGAATAGGATGAGCAAGAACTTCAATAAACAAATAAAACAAAAAGACAAGTGAAAATTTTGAAGGTGAAGAATTAATTAACCAAATTGAAAATTTTACTGAAAGCATTGACTTGATCAAATAGAATTTAAAAAGCCAATTTGAAAACATTTTATATTATACAGACATCTTTCAAAAAAACACCTAAAAATAGAATAGGAGTGAAAAAAGTTTAAAAACTTATGGAACTTCCTCAAGCAAATAGAAAGTTATCAAAAGAAAACAGAATAAAAAGGAAACAGAAATCTTGCCCCCCCCTAAAAGAAAGAAAAAATAGTTCTTAAACTCTTTAAATCTGTAAAGAGAAGTGGACACCCAGACTACAAAAACCAAAAATTATCCTAGTAGAATGGACACAAAATTATAAATTGCGACATATCAAAATTGTCACCTATTTAGGACAAATTTTTAAATAAAGCATTTATTATATATAAAAGAAATCATATAAGGCTAAGTAGATTTATCAACAGAACCTTTGTAATTTAGTGTGCATGTATGTATGTTTCTTTCAGTCTAAACTCCATAATAATGTGAGATTAAAAGATACCAATAAAAGTATCCTTTTTTAAAAAAATACTAGAAGGGGATGCCATATTCGAAGTGCTCAGTATCTTGTTATGAGGAAGAAGGGGACACAGGGTGGAATCCAGGGGAAAACTCACCAACTACTGTGTGCACGAATATCTCTATCACTATGAACTACATTTGATGGGAGATTATAATGCACCAATAAAAGTATTTTAAAAATCTGACAATCTAGAAAATTCTAATCAACAAACTGTTCTTTCAAAAAGAGAAGAAATAAATTTTCCCAAATAAACAAAACAGGGGCAGCTAATCATGCTGCCTTATAAATAATTCTACTAGACATGTCTTATAAAAATTCTAAAAGGAGTTCACAAATTAAAACTGAAAGTATACTAAATTACAACATAAAATTTTATGAAAGTAAAAAGCTTACTGATAAAGACAAATGTATGAACAAATATAAAATATTATAAAAATTAATAATAGTGTGTAAAACACTATTAATTTTGATATAGGAATTAAAATGCAGAAGTATAAAAATAGTCATAATTATATAAATAGGTTAATGGATTCAGAATATAAAGAGATGTATTTTGTGATATAATTTAAACAAATTATAAGTAAGGCTGAGTATCTTTTTAATTGTTTATGTAATTAAAGTTTCTAAAATAGAACATTATTATATGCTGTTTAACAACCCACAATCCTTCTATATCAGCCTCTCAAGTACTAGAATTATAAGACTGTGCCACCACATTTTGAAATATCTTAATATTTTAAGTTTTTATTAAAAGATAACATGATATTAGCCTAATATTGTCATCTAATTATCTTTATGAGAAAAAGATCAAATTTAATTATGCTAAATAAAATATTTATCTTTTATAGGTATAGTTCACTGTTCAGTCTTAAAATTGATATTACAGCAGGGCGTGGTGGCACACACTTGTAATCCCTGCACTTGGGAGGTGGAGACAGGAGGATCGCGCAGGTTGGAAGCCAGCCTCACTGGCTTAAGAGACCCTGTTTACAAATGAAAATATAAAAAATAGGTGTCTGGGAGTATAACCTGGAGGTAGAAGGGTTTCCAGGAATCCCAGTAACACCAAAAAAAAAAAAAATCGATATTATAACCAAATCAATAATATGTTGAAAAGGTAAATTAATTTGAAATACAAAAATACTTGTAAAATTGAGTATAAGAAATAACTGTAGATAAGAGAACAGGGATATGAGACTGAGAAAGTACTTCCCGAGTCTGTCTGTCTTTCTCTCTTTCTCTTTCTCTTTCTCTTTCTCTTTCTCTTTCTCTTTCTCTTTCTCTTTCTCTTTCTCTTTCTCTTTCTCTCTCTCTCTCTCTCTCTCTCTCTCTCTCTCTCTCTCTCTCTCTCTTTCTTTCTGTGGTACTGGGGTCCCAGACCCATTTTTTAAATTTTTAGTTGGAAACAGGGTCTCTTAAGCCAGTGAGGCTGGCTTCGAACCTGCACGATCCTCCTGTCTTTGCCTCCCAAGAGAGGGGATTACATGCCTGTGCCACCATGCCCGACTTTCCCGTGTCTTTCTAATATCCCATTTTATGAATACAGATATCCTGAATACATTAAGATAAAATGGTAGTATTTATTCATTTTTGGTTGACTCATAGAAACTTTTATACTATTTATAATTTTTGTCTTAATTTTTTTTTTTTTTTTTTTTTTTGGTTGTACTAGGGTTCCAGGAAGCCTTTCTACCATCGGGCTACACTCCCAGACTTATTTTATACTTTTTCCTTTGGAAATAGGGTCTCGTATTTCCAGCGGCTGGCATCCTCCTCTCTCCGCCTCCCAAGTGCAGGGATTACAAGCATGGGCCACCGAGCCAGGCCTTAAATTCTTTTTAAACTCATTCACAGCTGTGATTGACCACATATGTCTATATCCTAATTTTCAGAACCTATAAATTTATTTTATTTTATAACAAAAGAACTTTGCAGGTTTCATTAAGGTCTTGAGATGGGGTAATTAACCATCAGGTGATATATTGCTAACCCCAATATAATTAAATTACTTTTTATAAAAAAGAGATATGAGGACCAGATTGAAAGAGGGTAAAGTATTAAAGAACCAGAAAGAAAGATGTGATGATGAGAAGAGAGATTTGAGGGACATCAGGCCACAAGCTAAGAAATGCACACAGCCTCTAGAAGCAAGAAAAGGCAAGGAAACAGACTGGATTCTCTGTTAGAATATACAGAGAAAAGTCAGCCCCACTATCTGTTTCATTTTATAATTCTGATTTCCAGTACTATAAGTTTATAAAATTTTGTTGATTTAATCCACAAGTTTTGAGTTGATTTATTTCAGAAGCAATTGGCAGTTAATAAAAATATTTAAAATGTTTATGCACAATTTTAATATAAATACATAATAACTAACTGATTCACAAATACACAAATACAAAGGATTATACACAACAAGCATGCATAATGTATGGTTGACTTGAGATTAGCCTACTTTGTTTTGTTTGAGTATGTGTGTATATATGTGCACTGTATTATTACATACTAGTATTACACATTATATTATCATTATGCATTGCATGTACTGTATTATTAGGAGCATCATTTGTAATTTCAAGGTTTCCCATATCAATTATTCTAAATATCTGAACTTCTGATCCTCTAGAAAAAAGAGGAAGTGGATAAAAATGAAATAAATGGTGAGAAAAGAAGAAAGAAGAGAGAAAAGGAAGAAGCAAAGAAAAATATTTTCATAAATTATTATCTAAAAACCTGTTAATGTGAATTCTTAAATGAGTATAAAACAATTATAGTCTATAAATAATTTCTTATCAGAAGCTTCTACAATTTGGTAGATAGTAACTATAAAATGAGGAAAGAAAATAGTATTTTTAATTGGTGCATTGTAGTTATACATCTTAATGAGGTATAGGACAGTAGAGGTATAAATGAACACTTCACTTATTTTGCCCTTCCCCATTTCCCACCCCATCCTCTAATGTAAATTGTATACATTCACAAACATATCAAAGTCAGTCACTAAGCCAACATGAGAAGGAGGGAGTGGGGAGTGAAGAAAATAGTATTTTACTGTAGATTAAGGTTCACAGTCACATATCAAGAAATAATGAAGAGACTGTAAATGGTTAATAAACTTGATTGACTTCATATATTTCAGTCAGGTTGGTCAACTTTGTACCAGCTGGCTCATGACAAATAGATGCTCCTTATGAAAGTTTTTTGCTTCATACAGCTGCAAAGTAGACAGCCTGTCTCATCAGAATCTTAATTTAAAACATTTCAGTTGACTTACAAAAGGTCCTTTTCTCAAGAGAAGATTCTAATAGAAGCAACACTATACAAGTGTTGCTTATGTCTCACTATGTTGTATATGTTCATATAGGTTTGGAAGTTTTAGGAAAGTTTTTAGAAAAAAATTAAAAATAGGTAGAAAGAAATGAGATCTAATGTAATTTAATTTAATATCTGGCATAATTTTTCAGACATGTCATTCACCAAGTGGGTTATTTCCCCAGGCTTGTCACTCCCAGATTTCTAGAAAATCTATGAATCCTAAAGTTATCACAGGTTCATATATTTAAAAGAATTACCTTGTGCACTGTTAATTCTTCCAGAAATCTGGGTACCTATAATCTCAGTACTTGGGAGGCTGAAACAGGAGGGTCACAGGTGTAAGGCCAGCTGAGGTATAGATCAGAGATAGGACACACCTGATTTAATCCGAAATCCAAAAAAAAAAAAAAATTATCCCAGGCATAAAGGGAGTGACTTAAGAGAGGTACTGGGGCCGTTCAAGAAACAAATAATACAGAAAACTTGCCAATATTATCTACAGATAATAGAGAACAAATTGGGCGAAGGGTCCTAATGACCAGGCTGCTAATATCCTCACATACTTTGCCATGTCTACTGCTTACCATGTTTCCTTTAAAAGAAGAGCCAGAAACTTGTCTCTCAGTCTCAAGATGACCTACATTCTCCCTTGAATGTGTATTTCTTGTTTTTCTAAATAAAACTCTGTCCCTTTCCTGACATATGCTGAATTTATTTTCTCTCACCTGAGTCAAGGACCCCACTGGTCCTGAGTCTAATGATCCTTCTGTCTTCCAGAACCTCTTGGAAATTCTTCCAGTAATATATCTTTTACTGTGACAGTTCCTTAACAATTTTCTTTTAATATTTAAATAAAAGGAGATCTTAAAATATAACATTAAAAGTGTTTGTTTCCACTCATTGTTTTCTCTTTGTATGCATATTTGTTTTATTACTTTTGATAGGTTGTCAAGATGCCAGCCAGGCATGGTGGTGCTAGCTTGTAATCCCAGTACTTGGGAGGCAGAGACAGGAGGATCACAGTTTACCAACAGCCTCAGTTACTTAGGCCATCCGCAAAATTATCTCAGTTGAAAATAAGTTTAAGGAATTGACTGGGGACTTTTTGAAGTTGCTCCAGGGGCCTGGAAGTTGAATAATCATGTAAGTCTTGGTAACTCTTTTCCTGATGTACTCAGTCTTTAAGTGGGCATGATAAGTTCAGTAAATGTAGGGTTAAGAAATCCTGCATTATACTTCTTCAATGATTAACATGTCTATGTGCAAAGTTAGCAAGAATCTGACTCAATATTTAAGTTAGTAAAGAAGATAGATTCAAAAATTTAGGCAGAGATACTAAGCTTTGTCTTGCTTTAAGTTACTGATTGGGCGTCTACAGGCCTAAGTAAAGAGTTGCTGCTTTTAGCAAAGACATCCTCTCCAAGTTTCTGTTGTGTTAGTTACTAATCTTGAAAACAAGTATATATGAAGTTGTGTCTCCTTGGCTCTCTAGAAAGATGAAATTCCTTTATGTCTTTTCATTTTATCAGTAGATTGTGATGTGCATCAAATTTGGGGTTTAATGCTCATTCGAATAAAAGGATTTTCTGTTACTACCTCAGTGAAGAAAAGGACTGTTGAGAGAAAAGATAGTTTTTATTGTATTTTTCAACAAAATTTAGTGAGAAACTCTCTACTTTTGTCTTCCTCAGAGATGAAAGTCAACATTACAACAGAACTTTCTGATTTTAATTTATAAGATAACTATATATTCTATATCTTCCTATTCCTACTAAATATTTTCTACAATATTTTACCCTTATCTACATCCCCACATGAAATTATTTTCAAGTCTCTTGTCCATTCTTCCAATAATTTTCCAATAATAATTTGGCTAAAATTAAATTCCCTATTATGTTACCTCTTTGTCACACAAGATACATATTAATATGCATTAAATGACCTGCAGAAACGTTTATGATTTGACCACTGACACTGCCTACCTCTGCAAAGTCCCTAAACCAATACCATATTATCCAAAATATAAAGGCATACTTTTAATTTCATTCATGTAATATGATGTTATTCCCCCATGACTTTTGCTTATTCTTCCTTATTCTTCAGATGCTATTTCCAATTTTTCTCACACTCAGTTCATTTATATTCAGTTAGAATTCTGTCTTCAACTCAACTAAGGCATCACATTTAGAAGTTAGCTTAGACTTCAGAAAACTGGCAGTATCATCCCTCGCATCTGTAGCCCCAAAATTTGTGCTAACCACTTTCTATTGAAGCTATCACATTACATTCCATCTACTTCTTCGTATTACATCTCTTCCATGTAATGTTAAAAAGTGAGCTGGCATCAAGTGATATGAATATATAACATTTTCAATGAGATTGGTCAGACAATTTACAGTTTGCTCTTAGCCATATTTTTCAAGTATTAAGTTGGAAAATATAAAATGAAAAGAACAAAATCAATCAAACTTGGGAAGTACTTCATGAATATAACTTAAGGACTGAGGATTGAAGAGTCTATGAATCTTGATTTTAAACAAATCTTAATAATAAAATTACTCAGTATTAATACTCAAATCCTGCCATTAAGGCTGTACATGATGTGTGCCCTCTCTATGACCTCTCTCAAATCTCTCTTATTGATCTACAACACCTTTATTTCTTTCCAGCTACTTGGGTGCTTTTTTATTCTTCTTTTTCTTCATTTATTCTAACTCTATCATCTTGAAAAGTCAATCCACAAAATCTATCATGCTCAACAGCAGCAGGGCAGCATCTAGCTGGCATCCACCATCAATTTCCACTCATTAAAGTGAGAAACCCATAGTCTTCTAGCCCCTGCTAGGAATGGGACTTTCGATCACTGTTGTTATTTTTTTTGGTGTGATCACTTGAGAATTTCCCACCTAATTTCCCAATCCACAGAACTGTAATACAGACTCTTCAATGGCATTATTTCACTTTGTTTATCATAATTCCTGAATTTTTGGTTACTGATGAATAGGTAGGCAGAATATTTCCAAAAATATAATATACTACAAAAATCAAGAAATGAATGTTTGTAATACTACTGTACATTTAATCTATAAACCCATTTTGAATTTTATCTTTATTTCAATAATGACCTTTGTAGTAAAAATATCCATCCAAGATCTCATCTAATATTTGAAATGTCTCCTTTGTTGTCTTAAATTTGGAATAATTCATCAGTGTTTTTATTTTAATTTTATTTAGTATCTTTTAATTTTATTTAGTATCATTTAGTTTAAATTTGCCTAATCCTCCTCTTCCTTTCCCTTGATTATATTTTCTAGTTATAAATTCTGGACAATAATATAATAGAAATGATATTATATACATCAAGTGGTACAAGATTTTGGTTTCTTCCATTACTGCAGATACCATTTTTTGTCACATGGTTCAAATGACATCTGCAAAGTTTCTCTAGAGTATGTAACTAATGGGTAGATGTGGGATGATGCTTAAATATTGGTAAAGTACAATATCTAATTATCTTTTCAGCCAATAATGTCAGCACCCATTATTGATATTTTCTGGCCAGTTCTATTAGCTGCCAAATGCTAATTCTCCAATTTCATCAAATTTTACAAGCTAGTATTCTACAAGAGAGGTAGAAACTTATTCTCTTGTTTCACATTTACTCACATTTATTTACTTGTATCAGTATATTTTCATGAATCTTATGCTGTTCAGTAGGTTACATTACATACGTTGATATTTAAATTATCTCATATTTGGTAAGTATATCCACATAAGCTTTCCTTTAAATTATTTTAACATATGTGTATCACTCCTCAAATATCATTTGCTTTGAGACAGACAGACATACAGACACACACACACACACACACACACACACACACACACACTATTTCTTTTATTTTTTAGCTAAAACATTATTTCTTCAGAGGCTAGGATGTTGCCTCATCATGTTTGTTGTTATTGTAGTTCTTTATCCCAGCTAAATTCACACAGCGCTTTGCTTGCTATGGACACTCAGCACTGAAGTGTCCTTGCTGAAGTATATTTCCTCGGGCAGAGATGAGCAAAGCTTTAGTTCTATATTCAGACTATTTTTGGCCTCACACTTCATGCTGAATCCCACTACTAGTGGTGCAGAAAGGCGAGTGAACAGGGAAAAGTGCTGGTGGTTGCATTTAAAAATATACTCCATGGTTCATATGATTACTTCCTTTTCTTAGCTCTCAGGGAGAAAAAAAATGAATAAAGGAATGTGAATGTAGAAACTAATAGTTAAATACATCCTAATTTTTAAAATCAATTTGACTTGGAATAACTTAGTTACTAAAAACTTCTGAGTGTCTTATTTCCTAGCTATAGATTTACAATAGAATCCTTCTGACCTCAAAATTCCGTAAGTCAAAAGTTGCCCAAAACACTGTTTCTTCTTTGAGCAGATTGAGATATCAGGAATCAGAAAGAACACAGATCATCGGGGATTTTCGGATTCAGAAATAGAGGTTGGCATGTCAGTCACAGGGAACAGACAAAGCCTGTGACAGTATCTAAGGACTTAGGAGCCTTGTGTTATCTGTGGGGCTCACATAAAGCTGTCAAGATGAATCTGCAATAAAAGTCTTTCTCACAGTTTTTAACAAAATTGCCTCGACCAATTTTTAAATAAATTTCCCTTTTCCCCTTTTTTGCATATGATCAAATCTTATATTTATATTAGTGTTCCAGATGGACTTCCAATTTATTTGCTAATAAGTAAACAAAAAATGTCTTGCTTTCAAATTTTGTTTTTAAATATAAAACAAACAAAAAGAATAAAGTAGATAATTTTTGTCAAATAAACCTAATAATTTCAACAAGTTATTAGCAAGCAAATGATTTTACACATTCATCATCTATAACTATTTTGAATTATATATAATGACATTCTAATCTGATGTTGCCTTGATTTCAAAAGAACTGCCTTTAAAGTTTATATTAAAAGTTTATTAAATAAACATATAAATTATATAATTTACATTGTATATTACATATATTATATGTTAGATTATATCCAAAATTCACTATGAATGACTATTTTATTTTTTAACATTTCCTTTGCTCCCAATTGGAATATGTTAAAATGTTAATATGGATTTTACCAAGCTGAAAAACAGAAACACATAAAAAAGTAGTATAAATTTATAGGTCAAATGATATTAAAACAATTGATATACTGAATGCATTATGATTATGCATCATTAAAATGCTATTACATAAGAGACAAGGTGACGAAATGGTTCACAAAATAGAGTATCTGAAATGATTAGGAGTACAAGTGATCAGATTTTTTCAAATTTTAGAATATTTGTACAGACATATTGAGACATCCTGAGGATACAACTCAAATCTAATAATGAATTAATTTATGTTTCAAAATTCCTTAATCAGATAGTTCAGACAATTTTAGACATATTTTTAGTGTAGCTGACTTTTGACTGTGATTCATCATATGAGTGCAATGCAGAATTTTTTACTTGTAGAGTCATTCAACACTCAAAAAATGTATGATCTGGGAACTTCCTGTACTTGGAATTTTCAGAGTATGATGTTAAGCCTGTATCATATTGTTCTATAAAAATATTTATTAGCACATAATTTAATTTCTATTTAAATAAAAGATAACAAGATTTTATTTTGCTCTGCCAAATATTTCTTGATCTTACTAAGAGAAAAAAATGATTCTCTTGGGTATACAGATCTCTCAACTTCTTTTCAGTGCCCATGGATTTTTAAACTGCAGCCAGTTGAACTGGGATTTGGAAACGACCTTTAACAGAACAATAGTATAAGCTTCAACAATTTTTCTCCCTTGTCAGGTAACAATTTTGTAATGTTGTTTTCCCATAAAATGTTTTTCTTTACAAGTTTTATTTCATTTTTAACATTCAAAAATCAGTTAATATTAAACCATTGATGTGTTCATCCCACTAAATAAGGCAACTGAAAAAATTTAGCAAACTAGAGATGCATATATGTGGGGCTTATTTATTTGGCACATTTCTAGCTTTTTATATCTATTGTTTTAAACTGAATTTTGGATGCATGTCCCTAAACTTTGACATTTTGTACATATTTTAGTTTCCAAAGATGGTTCTTATTTTCTTGTCTCCATAACAGTTTTTCCATGTTTTCTAGTTTTTTCAGAGCATTCTTTACTGTCAGTGTCTATATCCGTTCCAGAAACATAGCATTGCGTTTATCAACAGTGATAAGTAGAAATTTTTCAGAATAAAGCTCTTCATTTTAATACAATTAAAATTTATTTGATAGTTAAATTATCTTTTCTTTAAATGGGAAACATGAAATAACACCGGCTTAGTTTGATCATTGTTAAAAGACAAGCTTAAAAGCAACTTCTATTTTATAATTTTTGAGTTAATCAAGTACCTCTAACCTAATACACACCCACCCTACTGGACATAATATTATGAGTTCTCAACCCAGATAATAATTGTGTCCATCTAATAGCTTTGCCTATCCTATTAAAGCAATATATTTAAATGGGACTGTAGAAGGCAGGCAAGAATACCGCATCAAATTTTGCCCCTCAGCAAGCAGATAATAAGAAACTTTTTAAAATTTAAATTATAATTGGTAGCTTGTTAGAAATTAAGAGAATATAGATGAGTTGAAATAATAATCATGAAGAAATCAATATAAATATGGGCTTAAACAATAAACAAAAAATTATTCGTTCATATCATCTTTTTTTCTGAAAGTTTCTTATTTTTTATTTATGATTTTATTCATGGATTTATTTTTATGCATGCTTTTCTTCATAGTATTTCTCCCCTTTAACTTTTTATTGCTTCATTGGAGAATATGTTTTGTGATGTGCCTTCACTATGGATAAGGCATTATTTATTAACTCTTATTTCTCAAACACTTTAACTCTTTTTGTTTGGGCCATGGCTTATGTAATTTCAAACAATTCTTTCCCATTACTCATTAAGTGTAAAGGGCTTTCAATTTATTGAAAGGGTCAATTATTTTGTCAGCCAAGAACATCTAGAAATGTCTGGAGATTTATTTATTTAGTTATCATGAGTAGTGTGTCTCTACTGGCATCTAGTGGGTAAAGACAACGGGCACTGCCAAATATCCTACACCATATAAAACATCTTTCTTCAACTAAAAAATAGATTAGATACCAATGTTAATAATATCTAGATTGATAAACTCTGGATTCATACTCTTAGATAACAGTGATGGAAGCTGAAGAAAAGGTAAATTTCATTAGCTTCATGTCTGTCCCCATAGTAACTTCTGCTGAAACCAGAAACTATTCAAGTGTGTCTTTCTAATTTCTGAAATGCACCTTGTTTCCCTCCTGGTTTTATCTGTATTTTCTTTTTGTGTGGTCTTCAATGTTTCTATTTGAATATTACTTCTAAAACTTTGTTCTAAGTGTAAGTAGCTGTCCCAGGAATCATAGTTTAAAAGGCCCTCTTCCAGTTGTTGCTACTCTTGTTAGATTGGCCTGCTGAGCTTTTCCTAACAATTTGTGATTTTAATGGAGAGAGGAGAATGTCCAATCAAGTCTCTGCCTTTCTGATTACTTTCTCTACCCAATTGCTGATACATTATGTATCATCATTCTTTTTCTTTCTCTTTTTTTTTCTTTTATGTTTTTTCTTTTTCCTCCTGCTGCAGCTGTTCTGGCGTGCTGGGTATCAAACCCAGGGCTTAGTGCTTGCTAGGCAAATGCTCTACCACTGAAAGAACTCCCATTCCCTATAATATTGTTTTGTATTGAACCCCTACTCATGCTTATCTTGAGGGTTAAATGTGTAAATTGTCACTTAGTTCTATGTGGATGTTACCTCTGACAATTTTTAACTGATTCAATTTCTTTACTGAGTATCAATTTTTCCATATATAATTTCCAAAATTATATATTCTGAAAATATTTAATTTTCTCATTTATTTTACATTATATATTTTTAAAAGCTTTATAATATAAATTTTCAAATTTTTTGTCAAAATCATGTTTCTAATATTTTGCAATATATTTTAATGTTTCTTTAATTTATAATAATATATTTTAATGTTTTTAAATTTATAGTAGTGCTGTATATTGCTTTCTCATAGCTTTCTGTTCACTATAACCTAATAAAAATAAGCATTCATAGAACTAATATTTCGTTAGACAATTTTGCATTATTTTTATCTTTTGTTCTTTCTGGTTTTGCCCATTTACTATGTTAGTCTTTCTATCTAAATTATCAGGTTAAATTTTCTATTGGTTTCAGTTGTTCAATCCTCATATATATTAGAATAAATATGAATTATTTATTTTAAATTTTGCCTTAGCTGAATTGCACTAGCTGAAAAGTTTTTATTAAATTTTAAATTAATTTCTAAAGTAACTTTATTATAATAACACAACTTTGGTTTTGAATCTTCTTACTTTGTGATCAGCTCTTAAATAGTTTTAGAGGTGCTTACTATAAATTTTTATTCATTACTTAAATATGTATTTATGTCTTTAGATTTAGTTATTTTATTCTTATGAAACTACCTGTTTCATTGATCATCTATTTCAAAGATGTTATAAATTCACACAAAAGGTGTGGATTTGCCAATTGCTTCACTGTTCTATAAAGTTTGCCTTATATAATTTGAGGGTTCTTTTACATTTATTCTTAATTAAAAAAATAAGCACAAAAATTTGCATACTAATGGAATAAAGCATAATATTCAATATATAAACATTGTGTAATACTTATATTAGGTTAAAATATTTACCTCCCTAATTTGACATTTTTTATGGTAAAAAATTTAAAAATTCTTTCTTCTAGTTTTTTGCAATGTCTAGTACATTATTGTGTACGCTTTATAAACATTCGTAACTGTTATATCATCCTACTGAAAACCTTTCATTATTAGATCAGTACTTTCTGTATCCCTTTTTAATCTTTAACCACAATAACTTTTTTTTTTTTTTTTTTGGTGGTACTGGGGGTGGAACCCAGAAGCTTTCTACCTCCGGGCTATACTCCCAGACCTTTTTTATATTTTATTTGGAAATAAGGTCTCACTAGGTTGCTGAGAGCCTCACTAAGTAGCTGAGGCTGGCTCCGAACCCGTGCTATCCTCCTGTCTAAGCCTCCCAAGTGCGGGGATTACAAGCATGCGCCACTACTCCCGGCTTAACCACAATAACTATTTTACTTTATATTAAATAGGTACTTTAGTTTTCTTAATTTTAGTATTTGCCTTGAATTTATTTTTATTCTTTTACTTTGATTCGGTCATCAGCATGTCAAAATTATAATATTAGTTCATTTCAATTTTGCTTTATTCTTGTTTATAACAATATGTTTCCCCATGTATTTGATGTCATTGTCAGGCATAATGAAAGTTTTAATAGATCTGTGTTCTTCCACAGAGGATTTTCTCTTGCATTATTTAGATGTGTGTGTTTATTACCAACCTGAGACCATTTTAATTTATCTTCTCAGCTGGACCATTTATGTAATATAAAAATCAAATAATGTACCACTGTGACTGCAGCATAAATATTACATATTTGTAGAGGAATCCTTTATTTCTAACTATTTTTCTATGTAGACTTGAGATTGAGAAGATTATCTTCCTTTTCCATACTGCTGAGATTTTCTTGCCCACTCATTCACTCATAGACATCTATTAATATTTCATTTATAAAATGGCATCCATCCAAAACCTTGAATCTCTGCATGAACATTAAAGAGCAAGGCATAAGTACTATTTCTAACAAAGAACCTCATGTCTCACATCATCTTAACACTATGTTTCTGTTTTGGAATATTGATTCTGCTTTGCTTTTGATCCCTGATAACTTCACTTACTTTATACTTAGTTCAGTTGCAATGAATGTGTTGTACTTTATCCAGTATTTTTGGTGTTCTATAGTTAAATTCCTATGCAGATGTTTTAATTCATCCAAATTACAACCACTTTTTTTCTTTTGTTTTTCCCTTGCTTGCAGTATAAATTTTTCCCTAAATACAGCTTAATAAAATGGGGGGCGGGACAAATTGCTCTATGTGAATTTTTTTTAACTAGGAATGTCATACAACACATTATTTTCTAGGTAGTTTTTGGAATCAACTGAAGTTATTAACTTTTCATTTGCCTTTTAGACATACTATAGTATTCAGAATAAGATACTGATATGGGAGTTTCTCCTAATATAAAATTCTTGTCTAGTGAATTTTGATGAATGAAGCCTAAGGACTATAAAAAGTATAGAAATGAAAATGTTCATTTAAAGAAAAAATAAAAGACAAAAGCAAATCCCCCCCTCCATGTGGGGGAAGTTTCTGAACGAGAGTAACCATTGAAGCTCTCAGAAGTTGGGCATTTAGGACTTATAGAGGTTACCCATCTACTCATTTATGATAGGTTAAAATTGGGTATTAGGGGACCAATTACTTTTGACGAATTTCTCTCACTTCCCTGCTCATCTCCCTCCATGTCACAAAAGGTGATACAGATGACCTTTATTAATTCTTCCTGTTCCCCGGTCTTCTGCCTTGCCTCAGTACCACCACGAGAACTTTTTGAATCAGACTTGGTTGAGAATCCTGATAGCATATTTGGTCAGAAAGCCCCAAGTATACTTCCAAACAAATGCAACGAGATCTTTCTGAAACTATCAACAATGCAATCCTAAGTATGCTAACTCCACCTTTTCAACTTCTGCTGTTTTTGCCTTTCTCATTCTGCCAGAAATCACCTATATTCATTTTTCTGTATATTATTATGTATGTTATATAGAGGTATTTAAAACTTTTCTCATCCAATAGCTTTTGTGCCACTTGCATAGATAAACATATCACATACACCTAAACATTTTATTTGTCATATGAACAAGAGTAACAAGCATGAATGGAGAAAGCTGCACCATATATGTACACAATATGCTTAAGAATACTGTGAAAACACATTAATGTGTTCATTTATAGTATTCAAATTTACTATTTCAAATATTCCTTTTATCCTGACTTTGGGCCATTTATTTTTTAACATTTCTACCATCTGTGTATATTTTTAGCAGATTAAAAAATCTAATGAATTAGAAAAAGAAAGACTTATAGAATTTTCTTATATTCTGTCAACTATGCAGACACACATGAATCAGCACATATATTACAAAGGATCATATGGTGGTTCTATTCCTATAAATGTAACTATTTGTTTCTGTATTGTCTATTCTATTCCATTATTCTATGTGTCTTTAATAATAACACCACAAAACTATAGTAACAAAAATAGTATGGCATTGGCACAAAAACAGACACATAAATCAATGAAATACAATAAAACATACAGAAAAAAATTCTCAGACATAGCTAGTTGATTATTGAAAATGAGCCAAAATATATTTTGGAGAAAAAGCCAGTTTTTTCAATAAGTGGTACTTGGAAAACTGGATACCGAAATGTGGAAAATAAAATTAGAACACAATCGCACACCTTTCACAAAAGTCAGCTAAAGATCAATCAAAGACCTAGAATTTAGACCAAAAATTTTGCAATCATTAGATGAAGGCATAGGACCAACTCTTTAGCATATATAAGCAGTAGTAGAGACTTTCTCAATGAGATCTCCAAAGCTCAGGAGATAAAACTGAGAATGAACAAATGCAATGGCATAAAACTAAAAAGCTTCTGTGCAGCAAAAAAAATCAAGAATCTAAAGAGTTTTTTTTGTCATTTTCTTGGTAATTTTTATTAAATTGTTGCAATATCACAGGTATCATTTAAATAATGCACTATCACAGGTATTATTATATATCTAAAATGTATGCCTAATAACTATAATTGTAATTATCAGATTGAAATGAGGATATAATTTTAAATGAAACTTGCATTCTTTTTCTAGATTGGCTATATATTTGGGTCAAATTATTACAGAAAATATCTACTACTTCATTCTAATTTGCTGTTATTAGTATTATTATGTTTTCCCAAGTATAAAAGAAATTGTCTTCATTATAAACTTTATAACTAATAAATATTCCTGAAAACGTGTGCTAGATTTTAGTGGTAAAAATTTATAGCTGCCATGGATCTTTCATTTGATGTGTTATTACCCATTATACTTCTGTTGCCCTTAATCCCTCAATGTTACCGACAATGCAGACCAAGAGATATGTTAATTTTTTAATTTCCAGGAACTTTTTAAGTTTTTAAGGTAAAATTATACTCATGAAAGAAAAATGCTGTAATAATTTCTAAATATAATAAAATAAAATTTTAAGAAGAAATGGAACTTAACAAAAGTTGGCATTATTAGGTAATTCTATAGAAAATTTATTAAAATAAGTCTAAGTAACTGTTTTGAAGTGTGGTATTTATTTTAGGACAGAATCTGATGTGTACATTTCACTAAAATTGAGGGGAATTTCAAACCAAAATGATCATCAAAAGTTTGATTTTATTGTTCCACAGGAAGTTTGATCTTCTTACAATGACCTCACCCCATCAATGTATTGTCTTTCTATCTCCTCAGAAGTAGAGAGGAAGAGATGAAGAAAGAGAAGAAAACAAAAGTGTCTTCTTTAAATAAGCCACCTGCTGTCTGATCAACAAGGTTCATACTCAAAGCATAGAATGGACTCCCATTATAAGAGGAAAGAACTCAAGCCTCCAAATTTCCAGCTCAAACTCTGCATTAATAACCTGAAAAGTTCTCTGTCCTGAAAGAAACTCTTATCTCATAAACCAGCAAGGTTTAGATTTTCAAAAACAAAATGCAGAGTTTCACCCTGAGTGGCTGAATTATAATGCAAATTGAATTTCTAATGCCACAGGTTATTTTCTACTAAAATGAAGGCAGTAGATAGAAGGGAATGGTGTTCTGAAAAATGAAAGAGATCAGGAAGGATGCTGATAAAGCTGAGGACTTTAACCCATAAATTCTACTAAATCTTCTTTTTTCACTCAGTAAAAACAGCCATTCTTTTTTCTTGGCCTGAGTTTGTTATTCTGCTTTTATCTAAAGAGTCCTTATGGCATTTTCTAAAGCAGTTGCCGTGCAAGCCATTGCTGATTCTTCATAGGATCTAGTCATATCAACCTCTTTTTAAAAAAACTTTAGACCTAAAATAGACATATATCTCAGTAGACTCTGAAGAATGAGGTATAATATGATCTATGAGGAAGTACACTCTGCACATGCAAATAACTGATTTTTAAAAATAATTTTTCAGAATTAAATCTGAGGAATAGGTGTGGTGATACATCCTAAGCGTATTGAATCTTGATGGAAATAATATGAAACCATGTCAAGCTGTATTTATCAACATGATCCATTATGAAGAAATTGAGAATTTGATGCTTTAGCTTTGAGGCTGGGCAGAGGACCTGAGAACAAACAGGCTTAAAAAGGCCATCTGTATAAAGAACAGCAGTAGGGAAGTTTAATATTTATAAGAATAACAGTGTCCAGACAAGGACAGTGGAAATCAAAACAAAACTTCAGCCCCTTCTGTGGACTACATTTTAAGGACAACTAGTGTAAACAATTCCAAGTATAAGCAATGGGAAAGGTTGGGAGGAGGCAGACAAATGGCTCTAGGAAATTAGAGCAAACCAACCCACAATAAAATGATTCAGATTAAAAACTGAAACTGGGCAAAATATATTGGGTCTCTAAGACCTCATTCTGACCAATCTCAAAAAAGTAGTTGGGGGATTTGTGAGAAGGAATAAAAGCTCACCTCCCCCAAGAACTTTAAAGATTACTCTCTTTCAGAGACTCCTCTCCCCTGTGTGTGGGAAGCTATTTTGGTCTTCTATTTTTCTTGACTTAAAGTTAATCTATATACCTCTATATTCATCCTTTTATAGTCTCTTGATTTTTAATTTTACAAACAAGCACCCAATAAGAGAAAAACCTACATCTTAGTGGGCAGAAAAGAAAGACTATTATTAAAGTTTGAGGTGTTGAGAGGGCAAACATGTCCTATACTGACTAAAATAGAAATACTAAAACTGTTAGCTTCTATAATAAAGAGAATGGTACAGAGGCTAGGGATATTATAATGTTAAAATGAATTTATCACAAAGATCTGCTCAACTATGCCTAAATGGTACAAAGACACATCTTTTACATTGTGAAATATGTATTGTTAAGGGAAGTCTCAGAATACTTGAAAAATTCTGCAGATTGTCTTGTTTGTAAGCCACAATTTAGAATGGAAACGCCATCAAAGCCTCATGACTACACTCCATTGCCAAAGATGAGACAGGCATTGTCATTGTATTGAGCAAGGGAACAATGGCATTAATCAGAGCACTCTGCTGTTGACTAGTTAACCGTGATGTAGAAAATAAGGAGATGGAGAGTCTATTAAAGTCCATATGTGAAAGAGTTCTATGTCTATTAACTAGACATCAACCTTGAATTACCAAAATAGTCATGGCTTATATTACCTTTAATTTTTTTTTATTTATTTAGTAGTGCTAGGAATCAAACCCAGACCTTGACATGCTAGGCAAGTGCTCTACCACTAACCTACACTCCATCCCATTCACGGTCAACTAATCATAAGAACTAAGCCAAATCTCAGGATACTGTTACACTGCCAAATATTTGCACTGTCTATATTTCTATCAGTATTTTTCAGAGAGACCTATGAACATTTTCCAAAGTGGCAAGACAATGAAAAATTGGAAATAGTTGTTACCATATGTCAAGTGTCAACAGTGGAACAGTATCCTCAGTTCTTGGGTAAAATTGCTTAAAATTAGAGCAATTTCCCTGGCAAAGATTTGTATAGAGCCTGGGATGTAAAATAATTTTTTGAAAATCACAAATAACTTGTTTCAACATGCCATCATATAGCTCAGACAAAACTCATAAATAACTTGTTCAGACACACTAATATATAGCTTTGAAAACTTGCCTGGACATATGAGAATAAGGCTCAAATCAGCATGTCTATGCTCCACTTGATAAAAGACACTCAGATCATAAAAGGCCTTTTTACCTTTAAGGGACTTATGTCATCAGTACATGTGAATTAGTGACAGAAATGAGGCAGGTTCGATAAGGCTGGATGAGCTTGTCAAAGACACTGGAAAATATCCAGAAAGTCCTATAAAGATACTGGCCTCTCTATGAGCAGCAATCAGAGCTTCACTTACATCTCAACAGTCTGGCCATTTGTATGACTTTGATCCAGTGACTTGCTTTTGTCCTACTCTTCTTGCTGTCCAAGGATAAATGAAATAACTTCTGACCATTTGGTCGTTGCCCAACTCCTGAATATTCTCTTCTATTCCTGGATTGGGTTGATTATTCCCTATTCCCTGTTTATTTGTATCATATCATTTTGCTGATCATTCAAAGTGCATTAAGTTTTCGAACTGATATGCTGTTTAGCACATTTACTTGACCTAAATTATTAGATTTTCTTGTATAAAGTGTATTGGTTGGTGTTCACTGCTAATTGGCTTTGGCAGAGCAACCACCCAGCATCTGAACTTAGAACTTAGCTTAACTTTATTTAGAAAATTTCCTGATAAGTAATTGTTTGCTTTAGTCTTTGAGTGTTGAATAAAACTCATGATATTGTGGAAATAAATTGTGGGTTTGACATATTTGTCTTAGGACTTTGCGGCCCTGTTGCTTACAACAAGATCAAAAATAAATCCCACAAAATTCAAAGATCATTTACTTCAGAAAAATTTCTAGGATTTAAGTGGTGAGAGAATGGCAAACTATACTTTCTATGGTAGAAGACAAGTTTCTTTTTCTGACCTCTTTTGTCACACACACAAAAAAGACTCAGTTCACATATATGTTGGAGGCAACATAGTATAGTATACTATTTTGGTACATTATTGATTGACTCTCAAAGCAACTGGTTTTAAATGGTACCCAGATCAAAAGAATATTCTATATTGTGTATGTAGGAAAGTGGATTCATTGATAAAAACAAACACTCCAGAGTCACTCAGCAAGGCAAAACCTCTTTATTTCTCTACAAGGGTATAACCAACGAGAAGTCTGGTAAATTAGCACATTGAGTTTAACGTCTGCTCCAGTTTTATTCCAATGGAATCTTGCTTCATGCCCTGATTTGTGAGGGATTTGGATCATAACTCTGCATAATTTTTTGGTATGTAGCAAAATTCTACATTATTGTCTAGGTTAAAAACAAGAAAAAATTTTGACTTTTGAAGTTGGACAACGAGAAAAAAATTAAGTTTCCAGGTTATATAAGCTAAAATGGATGCTATCAGGCCAAACTGTCTAATAGAAAAGACTTTCATACTTCTCACAGGTACAGGTTACAATGTTGATAGAGATTTCCTTAAATACGAGGAGAATAAAAAATGATTAAAAGTATGACAACACATCCACTTGCTGTCTTTGAAGACCGGCTTTGTGTTAGACCTCTTTCAGCATTGTTGGGCTGTTTACCTCTCTGTATTAGCTCTCACTTTTTGCTTGTTGAGCCTTCTCAGGTCACTTCTGAGCACATGTCATGCTCTTGGAAAGTGAATGGCTTTTAAATTTTCTGTCCCACATTTCCCAGGATTTGCAGATGATTTTCAATGTTCCACTTCTGCAAAGAATCTTTTTCACCAGTTCTTTCTCTCGGGTTTTGACATGTTTATTGTTTGCCTAGCCCTAGTCCTTTGGCCCAGGTGGCCTGAGAGGTTGTTCATTGTTACAGCAAGTTTTCAAGAACCACCCGCTGAAGAATCTTTTTCTTCCCTGAGGAAGTTCATTTTGGTTGAAACGAAGCAAGCAGTTTGCATTAGTTTTTCTCTTAGACAGATTAAAGCAAACAATTCTATAAAAAGAAGTTTTGCTTCATCCAGATCCAGGGACCCAGATCACACATTAGGGACAATTTTGTCATCTTTATGACTGCTGGTTATCAGGGATGTTGTGAGGTACTCGAGGACAAGCAAAAATACTGTAAAATGTCCTTTATTACTTTAAGATGGTTTAGCATTCATTTGGCTCTTGTAAACCTCTATTTGCCAGAATTATGAGTTATTTCTGATAAGTTCTAGTTTTTGTTGTTTTTGTAAAAGGATCTTCAGAGTTACCCATGCTGCCATTTATATTTGCTCTTTAATATTATTCATTTATTTATTCATTTATTCCTTTATTCTACAGGGAACTGAACTCAGGACATTTTGAACAACAGGCCATACAGGTTCTAAGACCAATAAGTCAGGTCATGACTTATATCTTTCCACAATGTTACAAGACTTATTCAATACATGAAGCTTTTAGCATTCAGGAAATTATTAGAAAATTCTGTAAGTAAGGTTAATCAAGTTTCAGATACTCAGTGGCTACTTTGCCAGAGCCAATTAGCTATACATGAGCTATACACTTCACATTAAAAAGTCCAACAATTCAAGTCAAACAAGCATTCTAGAAAACATGCAAATTCTATCATTTGATGACTATAAATAATGTTTTTTTAATATTTTTATTGGTGCATTGTAGTCATACATCTTAATGGGATACAATATGGTAGAGACATACATGCACACATCACCAAATTATCCCTTACCCAATTCCCACTCTATTTCCTCCCTATCCTTCCCTCTCATAATTGTCTTGGTGATTGACATTGATATGTTTGTTAAAGTACATCATGTGCATTAGAGAATTTCTCTCTTCCCCTCTCCCATCTCCTTGGTAAGGTAGCCTTATTTGCTTATCTGTATAATCTCTTTGTCTAGAGTTTTTCCTATGAACCATTTTCTCTCTAGCTTCTGCATATTAGAGAGACCATCCGGTTCCTTTTTTTGTGTGTGTGTGTGACTGATTAATCTCACTTAGCATAATATCCTCCACTTCTATCCATTACCCAGTAAATGATGTATTTGTAATTTTCTTTATGGCTGAGTAAAATTCCATTGTTGCATATACTATAGTTTTGTAATCTATTCATCTGTTGATGGACATTTTGGTTGATTTCATAGTTTCACAATGGTGAATTGTGCAGGTATAAACATAGATACACATGCATTAGTTGGTAGTTTGGTTTCCTTTCTTTTGGGTAGATACTCAGAAGTGGTATTGCTGGATCATAAGGTAAATTTGTTCCCATTCTTCAGAGGATCATCAGTACAGTTTTCCAAAGTGGTTGCACTAATTTGCAATCACACCAACAGTATACTAAAGTTCCCACTTCTCCACATCCTAGCCAGCATTTGTTGCTATTTGTGTTTTGAATGATTGCCATTCTAGTTGGAGTTAGATAAAATCTCAGGGTAGTTTTGATTTGCATCTCTCTGATTGCTAATGATACTGAGCATTTTCTCATGCATTTATTGGCTGTTTGAATTTCTTTCTTTGTGAAGTATCTATTTAGTTCACACTCTCATTTTTTGGAAGTTTTTCTGTATACTACCTATAAATCCACTGAAAAATAAATCCAGAAAACACTTCTGCTCAGGATTTTCCACAAAAAAATAAAATACTTACGAATAAACTTAACCAAAGAGGTGAATGACCTCTACAAAGAAAATTATAAAATACTGAAAATAGAAATCAAAGAATACCTTAGAAAATGGAAAGATCTTCCATGTTCATGAATAGGCAGAATAAATACCATCAAAATGGCCATACTTCCAAAAGGGAATATAGATTCAATGTAATACCCAATAAATTATCAAGATCATTCCTGACAGACATAGAAAAATCAGCCCTTAAATTTATTTGGAACAACAAAAAACCCCAGAATAGCCAAAGTAGTTCTCAGTAACAAAAACCATGCAAGAGGAATCACAATTCCTGACTTTAAACTATACTATAAAGCCATAGTAATAAAAATAGCATGGTACTGGAACAAAAACAGATACATAGACCAATGAAGCAGAACAGAAGATTCAGAAACAAATCCACACATTTATAATCAATTGACTTTTGACAAAGGGGCCAAAACATACACTAGAAAAAAGATAGCTTATTCATCAAATAATTCACAAATAACAAGTTACAAACAAAAAGGGGTTATGGATATATAAAGACCCAAGTTCATGAATGGAAGAGGAAATTCTGAAGTTTGAGTGCCTAGAATGATGAAGAGTCATGCTGATTCTTGGTCAGCAAAAAATAGGGCCAAAGCAAAGTCACTGGGTCACAGTAGTAGTCATAGTAGCTTTATTGTGGTGTAAGCAATAGCTCAGTGTGCTGTCTGCACATTTTATAAGATAGGGTTTCTACAGGTGCAATCAAATGTCCTCATGAGGCTTACTGAATCTTACCACACACTTGTCATTTCCAAAAATGTATTGATGATATAAAGTTTGTGAGACACAAAAAGAGATTTGTGACCCAAGAGTCTATTATCAACTGCAGCATAGGCGTGTTTAGTATGAGAAGTATGCTGGAATGTTAAAAAAAAAAAAAAGAGTTGCTTTTTGAGTTTCTAAAGTTACATTCCATGCTTTAAACACTTGGCATGTCTAAACAGGTTGCTTTATGAGTATTTGAGGTATGTTTTATGCCCTTTACAATTTGCATATCCAAACAAGTTATTTTTAAGTTCTCGCAGGAATTTTGTGTCTCATGGTCTACATACAGAGCTCACAAATGCTAGGCAAGTGTTCTATCAGTGAGCTACATGCTTTACCCCAGGTGTCATTTTTCTTTCTACTTTTAAAATCAGTATAAATTCTCACAATTTTATTTTAATAATTCTTAATGCTCTGTGTCTTTTGTGTTTTTTTTACACATATTTCAGGAATATCTTGTCAAGTTAGCTAAAATATCTACTTAAATTTTGACAGAGATTGCATTTAATCTATAGATCAGGAATTGCCATAGTAAAATGACAATCTTTATTAAATATGTAAAAACAATAGTCTCACCACTTACATCTCTTTAAATATTCTTCTTAATAAAGTTTTGAAATTTAGATGTACATCTTTTTAACTTCTGTTAAAAATATATACATACATATATATTTTATGGGATATTAGGAGGGAGGGCAAGAAAGTCATATATTTCTCTGATTTGTGGGTTTAATAGCAGGCCAGGACAAGTAAATTTATAAAACTGGGGCAGGGGAATGTTTAGAGGTATTTTCCCATATTTCTGGAAGTCTTTTTTTTTCAACCACCTCCAGCCAGGCCTCATGGCCAGACCTCACAATTCACATACCAGAGGTTTTATAATATTTATATGAATATATAATATTGAAAATGGGCACCAGGATTCACTCTAGCTACTTCCTGCATGGCACTAGGAAAAAGGTAGACCTTGGACTAGAAGCTATGCTGCAGGCATTATGAAGATCTTTAGAGGTTCTATACATTTGGGAAGAGGATGTATTGGCCTTTGGTCTGCAAGAAAAGAACCTCATTAAAAAAGTGGTTAATGATTTTTTTATTTGTATCATAATCAGGTTGATTATGCATAACCCAAAAAGTAGGATGAAAAGAAAAATGAGTATTTCATTATCACTTAACTTTTGAGAGGTCTGGTCTGAACCCATGAGTCTTCTACCCTCAAGCTACTCCCCAGCCCTATTTTTTATTTCTTATTTTAAAACAGGATCTCACTGAGGTGCAAAGGGCCTCACTAAGCAGCTGAGGCTGTCTGTGTACTGTGATACTCCTGTTTCAGCCTCCCATATTCTGGAATAACAAGCATGGGTCACCATGACCAGCTAGTCTGGTCTTTTAGGAGTTTTGGAAATTAGTATCTGTTGTCTCTCAGGAATATTTTACTTTTTTACCATTTTTACCTTGACCTTCTGTCTGGCCCTATCTGCCTACAATTTCTATCTCTTTAAACCCTCCTTCTATTAGTTGACCCTAACTGCCATTAGGATACAGGACAATGATTCTTAACAACAGGAAAATATTTTATTCTGGAATAAAGCCTAAGAGGAGGCAATTGACTGGGAGAGACAGTCCACGAAAGTCCAGAGCCCCCCATTTTACTGACTAGGAGCTTTTTACGGGGAATTAGAAGGGAGGGAAGACAAGGAAGTAGTGTATTTCTCTGATTGGTAAATGCAACAACAGGCTAAAACAGGCAAATTTATGGAGCTGGGTGCAGAGGATGGTTAGAGAAATTTTCCTATCTCTCCAGAAGTCTCAACCTTCTCCTACCAGGCCTCACAGGCAGACGTTACAGTGCTCACAGTATCATACTGAGTAAGAGAAGACACTCTTGCGATATTCCCAATTTTAAAGAGAAAGTATTCAATTTTTCACCATTGAATATGATACCAGTTGTAGCTTTTTATAGATGCCCTTTTCCAGTTAAAAAAGTTCACTTCTATTCTTAGTTGAGAATTTATTGAGCCATTTTTTCCTGTGAAATGGCATGTTTTTCTTTAGTTATTTCCTTAATAACCCATTGAAGATAACATATTTTCATGTGTCTGAGAGATGTCACAGAAAATTAATGATTTTGAGAATGGTCTGTGGAGTTTCTACAGAGGGAAAGAAACTCCACTCAGAAGTAGTTGGGTACTTGGATTAAATAATAGAACTAATTTTAGCATGTACTGCCAGAAACATAGAGATTTATTTAGGAAAGCCTGAAGGAAACATTCAAGAAAGCAATAGAGCCACCAGGAGATTGAGAATACATTTGGGGATATACATTAAAGGGAGAATGCAGACCATCTTCAGTAAGAGAGATGCCTTTTGGGAGTTACAACTTTTTTTGTGGCACAGGGAATGAAAACCAGGGGCTTTCTACCTCTGGGATAGAACCCCAGACCTATTTTAATTCATTTTTTTTTTAATTTGAAAACAGGGTCTCATTAAGTTGCTGCAAACTTTACTAAGTTGCTTAGGCTGGCTTTGAATCTGTGATACTTCTGTCTAAGCCTCCCAAGTTCTGGGATTGCAGGCATGCACCACCATGCCTGACTCTTACAGCTCTTTTTTTTTTTTAAAGAAAACATGGTAAATGGAAGTTATTAAAAATATATATGCAGATGACATGAGTCCGGCGATCTGGTCTCCTTTGAGATTCTTGACGATGTCACCACATCTGATCAGTCAATAGCTCTTCTGCTTAAATTATTCACTGATAATATAGTAAACAGTGTGCAAAGCAATCACTATAAGTGAATGAGTAAATATTTGTAAAATTCTCAGAAATTTGGGTGTGATGGTTCTGTCTGGGGAAGTGAAGCTATGAGGAAGGCACAAGGTCTTCATATTAAAGCTGTGTTTTCCTCATCCTTCCTTTATCTTTGTTTTCTTTCTACCTATTTCTTCTATCCTGTCTCATGATTGTTAAACAGACTGAATAGCAAATACCTTTTTGTTCCAATGCCAGGCAAAAATAATTAATATAGCTGTGTTTATGAAACACGAATATTAATAATTCACTTTTTAATCTATATAAAACATAATGTAAGCTTTACTTTATACCAAGAAATAAATGTAACTGTCTCTTGATTATAGATCTTGAAATAAAATACTTGAAAAGACTAGATGATATCTCAAATTTCTAAATAAGAAACCATCTATTTTGAGCACACACCTTTCACCTACACTCTTTTCATACATTTTGCAGCCTTTTTTTCATTTCTTTACCCAATAATATATCAACCTAGGTCTTGATATTGGCAAACACGCACAGAAAACCGCTACACAACGTACACGTGTGTTATGCAAATATAGTTTCAGCTAATTGGTAGGATGAAGTAAGAGGATGAACTGAACTCAAAAAGTTTGGAAGCTGATTGACAACATAGGGAGATTCCATTTCAAAAACAATTTTAATAAAGGAAACTAAAGGGTAGCTACAATATAAAAAATATTTGGTAAGATTACCTCAGCATGAATAACTATACATTACATATAAAATAAATGGGAAAGAGCACTTAAGATTAAATATTAATTATACATCAATTCTTGAATCATGACAAATTCTTGGTATCTTTTTATATCCCATTATGAGTAAGAGAGTTAAGAGTTTGGGCCCATTTTCTGAAGATATTCATTTCTTTAAAACATCTACATTATTTAGGAAAATCAAGTGTTGGGTGAAGATTTAAAAAGATAGGAATAGCCGGGCGTGATGGCGCACGCTTGCAATCCCCACGCTTGGGAGGCAGAGCCAGGAGGATTGCACAGGTTCGAAGCCAGCCACACTGGCTTAAGAGACCCTGTTTTCAAACTTAAAAAGTATAAAATAGGTCTGGGAGCCTGGAGGTAGAAGGGTTTCCAGGAACCCCAGTACCACAAAAAAAAAAAGAAAAAAAATAGGAAGTATATAAACAGATAAAAAGTATATAACAGATAAAAATCAAGTTAACTTAGTAAATATTTGGATGTTTGTAAATGAGGAAAACTTAAGGAAAACCCATCATTAAGTTTTATCTAATCTGTTATTTGTAATTTAATTACAATGGTACCTTTTCATAGCTCTTGAGTATCTTCTTCCAGCTAAATATACCTGTATTATTTAATAAATTTGTAAGAAAATCAAGAAAAAAAATTTTAACCTTTCATATTTGAGTTAATGTTTGTCAGTGAAACAAACCATGACAAAAATGGGTGAGAGGGAGAATTTAGGAGCAATATCTTTAGAACCAGAAGTAATCCTTACATAATAAGATATGTATATCTATTAGCATATAATTGACCTTCCACAAGATTAGGAAAATATTCAGGTGATAATTTTAGTAATTCAGGCTATCTATATTAGATTTTCTTTTGTCGACAAAATTTAAAACTTTGAATTTTGGTATAAAAGCCTACACCAGCCCCTTTCTCCACTGAACAGTGGGCCAAATTATGATTTACTACAAAGGATAGCTATGATTATTATCTGTTACAAAATATTTCTATTTCTCCAGTTTTATAATGTTAAAAGCTCCATATCATATTGGACATATTCAGTGTCAATCTATATTGTACTTGTGATTTATTTCTACTATTTTTGAAGTTTGGAAGATGAATCTCTTCCTGAATTATTAACAATCTGCTTTTCTCCCGATAGTGCAAAAGTCATCATTTGCCTTACTGTTGCTCAGATACCAGTTTTCTTGTCTGATATTTCAAGGCTTACTATGAGGCTGCACTGGTGCACATTAGTGTTCAGAAAAACAGATGTCTCCAAAGCTCAATTTCCCTATTCAACCAAATGTAATTATTGAAATGTACAAAATGATGACCATCTACATTATTTAGCAATACATCTACATTCTAAAATGGATATAACGCTCTGTAAAGAGACTTGATATATTTAGTGACCAACTCTATACAAGAACCATAAATTTCATATAGCCAGAATAATATAAACAGATTTCAGGGATACTAATAGTTAATTTATATGTCCACTAGGACCCAACTAAATATAAAGCAATAATAAGTGAGAGGAATAGAAACTTTGGACACTCTTCACAAGATAATTACACATGTAGAATGAATTAAAGTAGATACTTTGGTCAATTTTACGGTAAGATAATATATATTTTTTTTTTACTGTCAGTGTGTGTGGAATATTATCTGAATACGAAACTCACTTTACAGGTGTTTTCACCACATTGACAGGATATGGGAGAAAATATACTCAATAATCCAGCAAGTTTTAAAAGGTGTTATTGTAACCAAGAGTTGGCAGTCATCAAGTATAATTTTTATATGTGTTTGCATAAAATTTCTAATTCTAGGTATCAACTCAAATTTTGAGAACTTATAATTTACTTTCTTTGGAAAACAGCACCTCAGTAATAATATATAATATGACAATATTATCTAAGTAACATTTGTATATAAGACATCCTCATGACTAAAATATATGTTAAAAAGAAAACAGAATGTTTTTCCCCTAAAGAGCAGAGAGGAAAAAAACAACTTTTTCAACAGTCTACCTTTTTACAAAGCTTTCATACAAAACTGTAAGTACAATCTTTCAAAGAAAAATAAGATAGTATTTTCACAATCAGGAAGAGAGATAAAATATGTAAACATTAAATTTTACTGCTTAGATTTTTAAAAACTGAAGAGTTGGCCAAATAATGATTTACTGTAAAGGATAACTGTGATTTTTATCTCTTACCAAAAATAGCCTTGTCACTCCATTTACACAGTTATAAAAGCTTCATATTATACTGGATATGCTCAATGTCAAATTTGTATAACTATCAGAGAAATGGGTCAGGGTCTTAGGGTGCACACAGAAAGATGTTCTGAACTCTATTCCACTAAATCTCCACGAAATTATAGCTCTACTGTTTATGTCTCTCGTGATGAGGAGTGAGCTTGCTTATTTTCAGGCTTTTGGAATCCGTTTTTTCAAGGCAATATTATTGTGCCATTCATAGAGCCTAAATTCCTCCCCTAATCCAGGAATAGAATATGTTACCAACTCTGCTACAAACTTTAGTTTTGTCACAACTTTAAAATGACAAAAGATCCAATAATATTAATAAAAGAGACTTATTAAAAAATGATAATTTTGCAAATTAAAAAATCTGTTTTATAGAGTGCCTTGCTTAATCCATATTAGCCATTTCATTTGAAGAGGGGATAGAAGAGAATTGGTAAACTAGTATATTATATTCTTTAAAATGGAAAAACGCTATACATGGTAGCATAGGTCTATAATCTCAGTACTTAGGTCCTAAAAGATTAATTGCCAAGTACAGAGAAAAGTTGCAGGGAGAATATAAGGTTACATACAACCAGTTGCAACTGTAAACCCAGCTACCATTTGAATGCAAACAGGTGAGAGACCTGAAGCAATTTCAGAACAAAAGACATGTACATGATCTAAAGGTAACATAAAAAAGTACTTAAAGCTAACTGTCAGAGCACATTTTTGGTGAAGGGTCATGTATTAAATATTTCAGGACTTACAATTCACATATGCTTTCTATTTTTACAGCTTTAAAAAGATGTTAAAATGTGCTGAGTTAGTAGTTCAAACAAAATGAAGCTTTGTGAATGTGTTTAGTTTGTGCATATTTTAAGCCATTAAAACTTAGGCTGCTCTGTTTCAGAGCGATATGCAATAAAATGTATAAGCATATTAAAATCATAAAGAGAATTTTATGAAAATAGATGGAATAATTTTGTTCCATTACAATTTAAAACACAATAAAATTGTACCTGGAAGATAGAACAGTTTGTCAAATGCACCTGCTCCGTTTTGTCTTGTTGAAATTCTTCAAGTTAGTTCACAAGGTAAGTCTTCAAACCCATATACACCAAAGTTTGTATATAAAACTCTGCAAATTCTTAAAATTCTTTAAACAGATCTTCTTAAAGAGATAAGATGTACACAGATAAGGGGTAAAATAAAAAATAATTTTTCATATATGTTTATACCATCTGACAATTTAAAAAATATTGTTATTGATCTGCATTTGTTATCTCTGGTGTTGTTATAAATATTCAGGAAAAGCAAAATCTCTATTTTTGCTTCATTAGGTTTTCAATGTTTTGGTGGCATGGAGAAACATTTCCTACATATAACTACATAGTGATACAGATATCAATATTTCCCTTAACGATGAGTAATATATTTCATGAGGCGCAGAAGATGACTGAACCCTTGGGAAGTACTGAGCTCTGTGTTTTTCCCTCTCTATGATGAAGCCTATGATTAAGATAACTTTTTCTCTGACAGTGTCTTATTATATTGTATAAATTATTCTTTGATGATGTAAGATGATAGAATGCCTAAGGAAAAAGTGAAGTGAAATGAATGTCAGCAGTCATTGTGGTAAAGTATTATATTACTATAATATGGTTACTTGAAAGCAAGAACTACTATATTGCCATGAACAATCTGATAACCACAATTACTATTAAGTTACTAATGTGCAAATAGTGCATAGATGGTGTATACACTGGACAAGAGGTAGATTCATATCTTGGGAAAGATGAACATGATGACACAAGATTATAATACATGACTAAGAGTGCCACACTATTTAACAATGTATGAGCTCTTTATTTCTGGAATATCCCAAATAATATTTTCAGCCCATAGTTTTCTATGGGTAAAGGAAGCTTCAGAACATGTAAATAAGAGGGAATTACTATATAAGCCAAATATTTCAACAAAAATTTAGACCATAACAGAGTATATATAACACACTTAAAATATCTCCACTATGAATAAATTTCAGAATTACAATCATTGATTCTATATGGATAGATGTTTACTCAGCAGTTAGCTAAACCAGACTCAGTTCACATGTATTCATTTAAAATTTTTGTTTGCATATCTCTTCCTTAATAATTCAGTGACAAGAACATTTTATTTGTGCTTATAAATAAAAAACTATTTTATTAGTATTATTTATTAGTGTTAGGTCCCCATAACATTAATTTTGCATTTACCTACTGATAATCATGCAAACTTGTAGATGATCTTTTCTTATGTTGGCTTCATTCCCTTGTCCATGCAAAGTAAAATGATCCATATTTATATGTAGATTTTAAAAATTCTTATAATCAAAATTACCTTTCAAACTTTGAGATTTACATAAAATGTGCACAATTCTTCAAATTGTTGACTCTGTAGACACGATAAAACTTATGTTCAGATATGTATTTATGCAAGCAAGAAAATGTCTTATCAAATCTGTTTGTAACAAGGAACTAGAAGGGCAAGGACTTATGCATTTTTAATTATAACTTAAACAGAGACAATAACAATGTACACATAAGTGTCATCCTTTGATCTATGTTTAAAAATAATTAACACAAATTTCCATGTCCTGCTTCTCTGGAAAAAAATATGTATCTTGTTTGAAGTTTCAGTCTTGACTAATTTTATATTGTATGTTCTAAATATTAAAATTTGAGAATTGTAACTAAGATAGCAAGTTAATTTATCTCAATTCTGATAAAAAATTGATTCAGTAATTCTATTGACTTTTAGACACAACATTTTTCATGTAACTTTTGATATACTCCAATGTGATATTTCTCATATATTAATTTGATTTTGAGAAACATTTTCCCATGGAAGACACAATATTACATAACTGTCATTAATTGGAGTATACAATATATACTATTTTTTAAGAACCCTTATATATTATTTTCAGTCCAGATGGAAACGATGTATGCTATGAAAATAATGCTTTCAATACTTTCCCTGAGACGATATCTTTCCCCTTCACAGACTGTTTTTTCATAGGCCATTCTTCCTTTTTCTATCTTTCTTTTTTTTCTCTTTTCTTTCTTTCTGTTTATGTTTTCTAACATCTCTATATCGTCCCTTGCTAAAATTTTCCCAGTCATTCTGTTTTCTTTAGAATAAAAAATATACCAACATATCTAGGAAAAAAAAACAAAGATGGAGAAGGAGGAGAAGGAGAAGAAGACGAAGAAGATGAAGAAAACGAAGAAGACGAAGAAGAGGAAGAAAAGAAGAAGGAGGAGGAGGCGGAGGAGAAGTAGGAGAAGAAGAAGAGGAAAAAGAGGAGAAGGGGCAACTCTGATATTTTTATTCTTAATCTCACTTTTATGATGATAAAACAGTTTTTCAAGCAATATTTCTTAAACTATTAAATGATGTTTAATTAGGAATTTTTGCAAAGATTAATCCAAAAATTTTGTTTGATTATGTATTTTTATATTGCATAGAAATAAACTTTAAATATTATTAGGCCTTACTATATGTCTATAAAATTTAATCAATTCAGTCATATTTTTATATTTTGAATTGCTATCTATAGTTGCATAAAAATACATTTATAATACCTAAGTTGTAGTTTTGGAACATTTAACATTTTTTTAGCTCTTTGACTTCTAAATCCATTTTGGCATCAACAAATAAGCATATAATAAATCATGAACAAATAAGAATGTCCCTTAATACAATGATATATATGACATATTTTCAGTTTGAAATTCAAAGAAAAAAGTGAACCACTGTAATAGGATACTTAAGGAATATAAACAGAAAACTAAAAACAAAATATATTTTGACAATAAATTATGAATGTATAGCCAATAAGTTATGAACAAATACTGACACATTAGATATAAGATAGCATTTTATGACATCAAACTGTCACTTAAGAATAATACTAATGACTTTGAAGGTTTGATAATATTCAAAACAAATTTAGAGAGGATTAGGGTTTTATAAGTTAGTTAAATATATATAACAATACCTAAATAATTCATTTCCATTAGTTGCCCATATTAATTAACAAGAATATCTCATAAGAAAATGTTCAGAATTATTAATAAAAATTTTATATTCATGTTAAGCATATATATGTATACATATGTATGTAAATGTGTATATATATGTATACAAACATATATTCTTGCCACATTTTTAATAACAATTTCAATTTCAAACTTCTAAAATGATTAATACATCGTAAATATGTTATGATCAAAAGTAGCTATACCTCTTTCAAGGAATTACTAGAATATGTTATTACAACTACATTTTGTCCACTTATGAATTAAAGCCTCATAGGTTTTCTTTCACCTGACAGAAGTTAGATAACATGCATACATACAAGTAGCAATTAGATCTTGAAATTGCCTAGTTTTACTTTAGGAAACTCTGGCTCACAATGCAGAAAATTACTAAATGATAGATAGGATTGCCTATGATTTTGGACATAAATAATATGTGTTCATTTTAATGTGTCTAGTTTTAATGCTATTTTAATAGTATGCATATTTTAAACTAAGCACGAAAAAGATATTTCTTCCTCTCTCTGATAGTAATCATTTTTCTTTCCCCTTAACAATGAACTCAAGCATCTAGGTTTTTATTGGCTAGGTTATACAAGTTAATCAAAGATTGCAGAACATTTGCTATTCAATTTGATTTGGTATTTTAGTGACAATACATTCTTAAACACATATGTTTTAGAAAAAGGTCATAATTATAAATTGTGTTAGCCAAAATACCTGGCATGAACAACTTAAAGAAGGGAATATTTATTTTGGCTCGAGATTCCATAGGGGTTAGACTATGATAGGCTGGCTCCATGTTTTGAGATGAAGCAAAACATCATGGCAGAAGGGCATTGCAGAGGAGAGATGTTCAGTTCAGGAAAGCAGAGAGAATCACAGGTCAGATATACACTTTCAAGACACACCCCCACGAGACCTACTTCTTCCAACTCAATACTACCTCTTGTGGGTTTTGCCACCTCCCACTAATCTCTTAATATTATTAATTGTTTAATGGATTAATTCGCTGTTGAGGCCAGAGCTCTCACATTCACCCACCTACCCAAAGCTCTAACTCTAAATATTGCTGCATTGGGGACCAACCGTCAATACATGAGCCTTTGGGGACATCCCAAATGCAAACCATATCATAGTAATAACTTACACTATGCTTATAATTATACATTAAAAGCAGTACATGTATGTACATATATATATATATTTATCACATAAATATATACAGAAATATATTGAGTATAAAAATATATATGAATTCACATGATAATGAGTAATATGATATAAATCTGCATATCATTTAATAAATAATAATATCGGGTTTACTTGCTATCTCCACTATTTATTAATCATATTGTATTAGTAATGATGTTCCTTGTTTATATCTGCAGAATGTTAGTAATTGTGTGAGAAGTCAATCACTTAAAATTTACATATACATAATACTGGAAAAAATATGTACCATATAAATGTTAGCTAAATGACTCTCATAAATATATGTGATTGTAACATTTCTCTTAAGTGTGAGACTTTCAGTCATGTGATGAAAAAATCAATGTTTTAATAACTTTATTTCCAATTGTATTTTTGTCTATAACATGAAAATAGACTTCAGTAACTTGTTTTGTAGGATGAGAGTCATTTTTTCCTGTATTTTTTTAGCTATTTCTTTCTAATAAATCCCCTCTTTTGTTTTTAAGAAATTCAATATGTGTTCACCTTGGTGGAAAAT
The DNA here is from genome assembly GCF_963383645.1 of Muscardinus avellanarius. NCBI lineage: Eukaryota > Metazoa > Chordata > Mammalia > Rodentia > Gliridae > Muscardinus > Muscardinus avellanarius. Next base: position 29,897,044 of record NC_137789.1, on the reverse strand, counting down.
CACTGATTGTAGTTTTAGGGTTCTACAAAAATAAAGAGGCATTAAAACCTTATTTAAGCAAGATGATATATTTGGAAAAGCTTATAACTTGTTTTTCTACAGTATGTAGGGGTTAAGCTCATGTGAGAAGAGAGTTATTTCAATTATTTCACCTGAGGATATTGGTTAAGGCTCACTAAAGGGGAAAAGGGAAGAAAGCAATAAGGTTTTATCACAAAATATTTTATCACAAAATATTTACTATAAAGTTAAAGTAGCTCTAGAAATAAAAATAAAGCTTTATCACTTATGTAGTACAATGTAGAAAAAGTAGACCTTTACTTAGCGACTTATGGCAAACATGAATCATTATTTCTTGAATCATAGCAGTCAAATGGCATGGACACCACTGGCCCCTTGACTCCAGAGTAAAAATCAGTTGTTAGGAAATTTCTCTCAATTAGTTCACCTTATTGCTCATATATGGTTTCTCCTTCTTCGTCTAGAGCTCTCCTATGACCCATTTTCTCCCTAGTTTTGACATATTAGGACAAGTATCCGATTTTTTACTTTTTGTGACTGACTAATTTTACTTAGCATAAAGTTCTCCAGTTTCATCTATTTCCCTGAAAATCACATCCTAATGCACATGATACACATTCACAGACAGATCAAAGTCAATTACTAAGCCGAAAGTGAGAAGGAAGGAAGAGGGAGGAAATGGGGTGGATAGTGGGGAATGACTAAATGAGTGATGTGTGCCTCTGCCATCTTGTACTCCATTAAGATGCATGACTACAGTGCCAGGCGTAGTGCCACGCTTGTAATCCCAGCATTTGGGAGGCTGAGGCAAGAGAATCACAGTTTGCAGACAGCCTCAGAGACATAATGAGTCCCTTTGCAACTCAGTGAGACCCTCTTTCAAAAATAAAGACTAAAACATATGGCTAGGGTTGTAGCTTGAAGGTAGAATGTCCCTGGGTTCCATCCCCGGTACTGCAAAAAAAAAAAAAAAAAAAATTGACTGTTAAAGACTCACAAATATCAAATTCAAGGAGTCATTCTTCCCACATTTTTGCATATACTCCTTACTCTTTCAGATTTGATAGCTGTCCATCTTGTTAAGCTAAATTCTTGCTTGTATAGAGTGACCTGAAATTATATAAAATCATAGAAATTGACATTGATGTGGTTCCTGGGAACATCTTTTATTCTGCCTTGATGGATTTAAGAAAGCCTAAACCCAGAAAATGAGGCTTAAGTTTATCTGAGGAAAACAATCTTCTTTACTGTCATGATCTGTTCTGAAATGTTTTACTGGATATGTGTATGGCTTTCAGCAATCACAGACATTCTGATATATTTTCTCATTGTTATATTCACATAAAACAAATTTTAAAACAAATATAAATCTTATTATAGTTGCAAATTACTAAAAAGGTGATAGTTATTACCCATAAGTATAATTATTACCCATTCATGACAGCTCATGCTGCATAATTAATATTTTACTTTATAATAACAAATGTTTCATTATTAATGAAATATTAATAAAAACAAAATGCAAAATGACCTCAATAAGGTTCTATCTAATTTCATTTGTGACCTGGAACTAAGAGATCACCTAATAGTTGTTCAGTTAAACACTACAGATTTGCTTAAATACAATTTTATATTTCTTTGATAGTAGCTATTAAATTTTTACATTGTTGTTTGGTTTGATTGATTGTTTAAATTTTTCTAATAATCATATTTTGTTAAATTTTCTTAATGTTTTGAAACTAAAGATATTATTTAAATCTTTAAATATTTAAATGTTTAAAGATATTTTAAAATGCAGTAGCCTTGTTAATGCATGGAAAACATTAGCAAACAGCACATGTCAACCAAATTATTTTTTTCTTTCAGCCTTTATGTCTGGATTTGTTGGGAGACAGAAGCTACAATCACAGTATTTTGTCACAAAATATTTACTGTAGAGTTAAAGTAGCTCTTGAACTTAAAACGGCTTTATCGTTTATGTACTGTGATATAGACAAGTACACCTTTACTAAATGGCTTAAGATAAACATGGTTTATTATTTATTGAAATTTGGGATTTTCATGATTCTGGGCTAGCAGAATCATATGAGAAGTCCTCTGTGCCCAGAGACTCACAGTTTAGTAGTTATGCAGTTTCATTCATCTTTGAGATCAACTGGTTCTGGAAAATCCAAAAGGCTAGCTCTCATCTCTGATGCCTCCATTAGGATGACCAGAATATCTGAATTTGGTATGACACTGCTCAATGGGGCAGAGTTGCACTTCTTGCAAGGTGACATGTAACTCCCAGAGAAAGACATACAGTTTATAGGCCTCATTTCTGCTCCAGGCTATTGGTCTGAGCAATAATGTACAGACTTGGCTGCAAGGGGAGAGGAGTAAAAGCCCCTTAATAGAAGAAATTGCAAAAATATAAAAGTTTGTAAGGATAGTGAAAAGTAGTTTTCATGGAAGCCAAGGAAGAAAAGGAAATACTAAGGTATATGGAGGTAGCTACTCAAGGATGCAGCTACTCAGCTACAGATGGTAGGCCAAAGAGAAAAAAACAAGCTTCTTAAAACACTGGAGGAGTAGCCCTATGAGGAAGGAACTCAGGCCTCTGGAAAGAGGATACTATTAAGCTTTTGCATTGGGTAGGAACTCAGGAGAAGGGCTTCATCACAAGATAAGAGTTGAAATAATTGTCTTTCTTTAACCTCCATCCCTTTTCATAAATTCTGGCATTTCTGAGATATATGATGAGGATGGTTTGAGAAATATTGATAAGTAAAATTGAAAATGGAATTGTCCTTTTGCTAAATAAAATTGTTACCACTTTAGGGAGAAATAGGAGGAAAATAAAAAGCAACAGAATAAAACAGGAGCAGGTCTTTAACCAACCTTCTCCTCTTTCTCTCACACTCTGCTGGTGAGCCTAACAGAGAGCCAGCCGGTAGCAAAAATGTGCTTAGTAGAATCTCTTTTCTGGGACTACAAAGCAGGGCATAGCTTTGGTGTCTTTAGATTTGAGGACAATATCCACTTCTGCACATGAAAAAATAAAGAAATATACAGTTTCCTACCCAAATGGGTAATTGAGTGGGAAATGTCATCAATTAATTTGCACTATAAAATTTAAAAAAATGTAACTTACTCTTTCAAGTTGATTTTCAAATTCCCATATTTAGAAATCATTGACAGACATACTTACAAAATAATTTTTTCTGTATTAAATATGTTAGATTCTATATGAATCATGAATAATTTCTCAAGACAATTTTAAAATTAAATTTAGTACTCATATTATTTTAACAAATTTATGGACCCTAAGGATGGCAACTTATAGGCATAATATGCACTTAGTAAATTAATATCTAATATATTTTTCTTCTTTTATCAGAACATTACATTAATCTCACATATTATCATGTATGCCAATGTAGAGTTCAGTTCTGCTATAGAACATTAAGAAATAAGATATTAATATAAGTATAATAAGATACTTTATTGAGGAGCATAGTAAGATATAGATTGCAAAATATATAAAAATGTATTTATAGAGTTTTAAAATAAATAATTATTGATGATGGAAAACAGGTCATCTCAATAAGCATTGCAACCCATTTCTCTATGGAACATTTGGTCCATCTCTCTGTGGGCATCCTTAGCTTCTTCCTTATATTAACAAAAGAAGTCCAAAGACAGATGAAAAGGCTTTAGAAAATGGCATTTATGTGACTATCTGTATATGGACAGTTAGAAATTCAACACTTTTAGCTTTTATAACTAGTTTTAATGTACGACAAGAAAGAATTTGAAATGTGCATAAAATGTAAATATAAATATTTAACTGTAAAATGGGAGTGGAAAAATAATAGTTCAGGGTGCAAAGCTTTGCTTTCCATCATATACTGTAATTCGTGAAGACTGAATTTCTTCTAGAACAGGTATGGTGTTTCTCATGACACTCTGACTAAAAGTACTGTTGCCTAGAAGGGCCGTAATTGCATGCTGTCAGTATTCTATGCACGAGGTAGAGATGTTTATTTCATCTGTCTTTTAAAAAGGGCAGCAGGGATTCCACAAAGATATCAGTTCACATTCCAATTGTTTTAAGCTCCAGGACTTGTTTTGAAGTTAAAAAGACACAAAGATCATATAGTCAGCTATTATGACATGAATCTATAAACCAGATGTTCCTCCTACTTGGGACATAGTGCAATCAGCCTTACTCTCTTAAAAGAAAAATCAATAAAACTGCAAAATATAAAAAGTACAACAATCACCGACAAAGGAAAGGAACTACAGTCACTATGCCTTAGCCTTCATGTGGACACATTTGTGTTTTACTGCTCTATAGGCAACACTTCATGATGAATGACATTTCTACAAATGTTTTCTCTGATCTGCTAAATGCACAAGAGCCAAAGGTAAGACCTACTTTGCATAATATATGTTTGCATTTACATAGAAAATTACAGTATCAACTGGAAAAATCATGTTCTGAAACCTCAGGGTAAGCTTTGAGAGTGCAACATTCATTTACTTAGAAAATTCTTTTAGATGTTATCCGTCACTTCATGTGGCATTTAATTAAAATACTACTTTCTCTTTCTGATTCTCTGTTCTCATCATCTGAAATTCCTAAAAACTCAGTTTTTGGGAGCATTACCTAAAAGGGTTTCTCTCTCTTTCTTCACCTCATAAAATCCACCTTGGATTTGTACAACATTGGTAATACATGAGAATCCACTTATGTTTCATTTATTTAAGGGCAGCTCATTTCCAAAGAGCAGAGGAATAATTTTATTTATTTTGCTATCGTAAATATATGCTATGTATTTAAAATAATATATTTAGTTGTATGTCACCCCTTTAAGATTTTTTAAATATTTCAAATGTTATAATTGTGATTATCTTAAATTATGATATAAATAAAAGAAGAATAAAAAGGTATAAAAGCTGGACATGGTGGTGCAGACATGCTTAGACAGGAAGATTAAAAGTTTGAAGCCAACCACAGAAGTTTAGCAAAGTTCTCAGCAACTTAGTGAGGCTCAGTTTCAAAATAAAAATAAATAGGCCTGGAGTGTATTTCGGATGTAGATTACACCTGGGTTCAATCCCCAGTGAAAGAAGAAAGAAAAAGAAGGAAGGAGGGAGGGAAAAGGCATGAAAATGAAAATTGGAATAGGACTACAGAGAACCTCTGAGCAAAAATGGTTGTTTTGAATCTTGGCTTTAGCATCTTTAAGCATTGCTTTCTAAGGTGTTTCATGCTCTCTGTTCCTCATCTGAATGAGCTCGGTAATAGTACGCATACATATATATTTTATAAGGGTAAATGTATTGTTGCTTTTAAGTATAAAGGTATATTTATGATAATTATGAATAACTAGTTAATATTGAATACAATGCAATTACTTCCCTGAGGAAAAGAACTTTAGTCAGTATTTGTTCCTAAATTCCTACTATCAAAAACAGTGCCATACATATAGTCGGCACTTGTACCAGTTTGTATAGTTTGCATTACAACTAATTTCTGATTGTATCTCTGCAAACCATCATTTTTTAGTTTTATTTGCTTGATGGCTACTAGATATTTTCAGACATAGGAAAGTATTGGTAGAAGACTAGAGCCAGGAAGGAGGGAAAAGGCTAGGGTTTCTCAAAGAGAGAAACACTCTACACAGTGTTACCTCTCTCCCGTGTGGCTTCAGCTCCTGCTCATACAGCCACGCATGCAGTTTTGATTCCTTTTCTGAGCATCCAAGTATGACATTAGCTTCTACCCCTGCCCTCCCAACTTGCCTTTCTATTTTTTTTCTTTTTTTATAGTACTGAAAATGGAACCCAGGGGCATCCATGCTATACCCTGGTTCTATTTTTTTTTATTCTTTTTATTTTGAAACAGGGTCTCACTGAGTTGGAAAGGACCTCACTAAGTAACTGAGGCTGTCCACAAACTGTAATCCTCCTGCCTCAGCCTCCCAAATGCTGGGATTGCAAGTGTGTACCACCACGCCTGGCTCCAATTTACTTTCTTTATGACATTTCATCAACTCTAATTTGTCCTCTCATTTTTGTGTAAAATATATAACTCCCCATGCAATTATTTCAAAATAAAATATTTACTTTTTAAAATTTTCTTCATGACAATTGCATATGTGTTAGTTGATAAATAATTTCTGCCTGGGTAAATTAATAAAGAAAGCAGCAATTATGTATTACTAAACTTACATAAATTATGGTCCCTGAGTTCGTGACACGTTTCCTCCTTTGGGGAAGAAATTTTGTTTCAGTGTGACATTTTTTAAGAAAAATGCATGTCTTATTTATGAGGTTTCATTTTTCTATAATAAATTAGAAAGAAAACAAGGCAGAAAGCTATCAACCTCTAATTCTGAAGATTAAAAGAAGAAAAGGGAAGATTATTGTGCTGTTATGGTATAAATCACACAATATTTTGTACAATACTTTGAAACTTGTTCTCATATTATGTCTCATTATATCATTAATGTACAACCTTCTGTAATATCTTCAAAGCATAGCAATATTCTTAAGTATTAGCACAACATTTTGTTTCATTATATGTTCTTTGGTAAACAGACTTGAATATATTGCAGACTTTCTATATTTGAAGATGACATCACCTACACATATATTGAATCTAGTACTGAGTTAATGTCAATCCTTAATTAACTCAGGCTATCACGATTTCCTCATTTCTATTATTTAGAGATAACTAAATTCAATGCACTTCATATAACTGAAGAACAGAATAGAGTTTGCTGTTAGCCAAACCTCTCAGGCTTGTAAAGACTGGAAAACTACCCCTAGATTGTGTGTATGTCGCAACATTAGTATCCACAAGAAAGTCATTTAATGTGATTTGCCACAATCTCATTTAAAGTGTCTCAACTGTGGCAATAGTAATAACAATGTGAGATGCAATTTGGTACAACAGTGCTAAAACAGAAGTAAGAATTGCTGAATATAATAGCATTGCCATAGACTTTATTCACATATCAATTGAAAGGATCAGGCTAAATGATTTCTGTAGTTTCTTTCAATTCCAGTGACCGACCATAAAAAAAAAAAACATTCATATTATTTAGGCAGATCTAACTTGTCATTTGGCTATGCATTTAAATGACAGCTGGGTAACAAAATAATATACTTTTTGCCGAAAGAAAAAAGAAAAATGCCGTGCAGGTTAGTCTTGATTGACAACTTGATTGTACTGAGAGACACCTAGGAAATAATTAAAGCGCAATTCTGGACACCCAGAATTGTGTCTGTGTGGGTGTTTTCAGAGATGATTGGCATGTGGGATGCAAACTGAGGGGACAAATGGCCCTGAACAGGTCCTGCAGGCTGGCAGGGGAGGTGATACAAAAGCAGAAAGAGGACTCCTGCCATGTGCATGTGAACTTGACTCTTTGTGGGCAGGTGTATCTATTGCTGCTTTCATTGCCTGGGGATGTGCAATTGTATACACATTTTTTTTTGGTTCTGATCCTCTAGAGAACCCTAATATAAATGGATTCTATTGATTGAATATATATATATATATATATATACACACACACACACACACACACACACACACACATATATATATATATATATATATATATATATATATATATTCAATAGAAAATCCTTTAAGTTTTGAAAGCTAGATAATCAACTGAGCATTTCTTCTCCATTGAAGTTATCCATTCATCATAAACTTTATTTCTTGCTTACACTTAAATTATGAGCCTTTTTTCACCTCTTAGTAATTAAAACTAATAAATACAACTGAATCTGGATACGTGGTAGAAATAATGATACAATCTTGATTTTTTATAATACTTGCTTTAATTTACAAAGTTGGTAAATTAATCTCTTGTTTATTTTTATAAATTTCCTTTCAAATAGATGTAATTGATATGTTTAGTGAGTGTTTATTTCAGGAAACAATACCTAAAACTTGGTACTATGGTGCATTCTGAGCTAATATGTTATATTTTAGGAAGAAATGCTCTTCCTCTTTCAACACAAATATAAGCAACACATTTGCCATTTACTGCTGCTTCATTCCTGTCCCATACTCCCACCTTCTTTTATTATTTACTCTATGTAAAGGAAGGTGGGATCATTTGTATTTTTAAATATTTTTATTGGTGCATTGTACTTATACATCTTAATGGGATAAAAGACTTGTGGAGACATACATGCACACATCACCCAGTTAGCCCTTACCCGATCCCTGCCCCATTTCCTCCCCATCCCTCTTTTCCATGCTTGGCTTAGTGATTGACTTTGATATGTTTGTTTAAGTACATCATGTGCTTTAGAGAGTTTCCCTCTTCCCCCCTCCCATCCCCTCAGTTAGGTCACCTCATTTACTCCTCTACAGGATCTCCTTCTTCATCTACACTTCCTCCAGTTATCCTTTTGTATTTTTGTAATAAATATGAAGAATAAACTAGGTACCTAACTTTAGGATCTCCCTTTGTTTCTTTCCTTTAGAAGCTCATTCTCCCCTGTCCTCCAAAAGCTAAGCTTTCCTCTATTATATAGAATCACCATCCCAGGTTGCCTCTATGTCTAGGTGTGTAAAATTTTCACAATTTGGACTTGGTTAGCCAGCCCATTTTGATCTTTTGTAAAATACCATAGCCAGTTTGATTATTTTTAGCAGCGAGAATAGTATTTGACTCACCATCTGGCATTGCTCTACTTTTTTCTCAAATGTGTTAGAGATGAGAAGGGGTTATTTAAGGCTGCTAAAATGACCTTAACAATTGGACATTGATCAGAAATGAGGAGATAAAAACAGGGAACATAATAATTTTAGATCAAAATAACACATCAAGTTTCATGATGAGGCAAAATGCAATCATCTTGGATTTTAGTAAGTGAACAAAGTATTTTGAACTTGGCAATTTGTAGAAGCTTATATTTCACTGGAGGCTTTATTCACTAGTTAGATGAATTTAAACTGATATGATTATAAGAAGAAGCCTTAATCCAATATGTACCAAGATTATCCTCTAGTGAATCATTTAGAATGCATATTAGTAAATTTGAGGTCTTGACAGAAGTACAGGACTATAGTGCCAGTCTTGGCAAATTTGTAGGTAACTTCAGTAGACAGGTGGTGTATCCAGCAAGCAAAAGTGCTTTAGAAAAGGGACAGACTGGAAGGCCTTTAGCAGAGATATATAGCTGCAGAATGCAAGCTGCTATATCTTTCTACACAGGCACACATTTTTTCTAAGTAGGCATAGCTGAAGAAAATATTTTATTTTTGGAATAAAGTTAGTTTTTCTTGACCTTTTAACCTACTAAACTGAATAGTTCTGCATGAATTACAGAACACTGTTGAGAAATTATCAGTGGGAGATTTAGATAGATAACTTTAGATCTATTTATCCAAATTCTGTCATGCTTAAATAGACAAGGATATTTTCAGGACTGGTGTAAGTACAGATAACTTTTCTTTCAGATCCTGAGTAAAGGGGGGGAATGGTTGGTTAATTTAAGCTGCTCCCATATGTACACAGGCATGCAAACTTGCCCTAGAAATATGAAAATGTAAAGAGAAAGAAAAGTAGTCCCTAAAAAGTAAGGCAGTATTGGTAGTCAACTGGTTCTGGCTAGGGTAATAGAACTAGATAATGGTTCTTCATAGGTCATAAGGACTTAAGGCTCAGATTCATAAGTATCCACTTCAGTTCAGAATTCTCCTAAAAGCTGTTTATAAGATGAAAGTAAACGAAGATAAGATGAAAACCCTCCTGATGAGACAGTTTTCTTGGACCTACAAGAGTTAAGAATATTTTCAAGCAAGAAACAAAAAATACACAAAGAAAAACAAAAATTAATCTAGAATATTATTTCTAGTTGAATTCACAATCACATGCTGTTGATTGTGGACAACAGTCATTTTCTGATATGCATATGTGGTTGAAAAGCATAATTGTCATTGACATTTCCTACCTCAAATATCACTGAATCTTTGGAACATAGTTTCTTATGGAAACATTTTTCCTAGTTCTTAATACCCCAAAGATAATAAACTCATTTTTAACTTTGGTACTTAGAAGAATCATAATACCTTAGCCTGCTAAATAAAGATATAAGGTACTTCGAGACGTTGCATTAAGCTAATTCAACTTTTGGAGTGCTATAAGAACTATAATAATTCCAGTGGAAGAAATCCCATACTTGAGCTACTAAGAGAATTTTACCACCTAAGTTGGAGAACCAATTTGGCTAAAGCATAGCAATACAATATAGAGCAGATTTTAATTATTTTGGGTTTTTAACACAGTACAGCAGGGTATTTTTATTGCAAACTCAAATTCCATTGAAATTTAACTAGCAGGAAGAATTAATCTTTGAACTTTAATATTTCCCTGGAAAGTTCATACTGCTAAAGGGCTTAGATTCAAATTTATGGCATGTGGATGATGTTGGCATTTTATTATTGAATGCCTTTATCAATTTTGTTATTAGATTTCTTAATGAAGTCATTTCAGCTCATTGAATAACTTCTGATGGGCTATGTTGTACAACCTGGCTATGCCTAATTTGTAATGAGAAATGGAATAGAGAATAGATTTTTTCAGCCTTGAAGCACAGTAGGTTTGGCATGAAATTCAATTAGCATATCAGATCCAGTTCAGAGCTCCCAACAGAAAATATTAAACATTCTCTAGTTGTGTGAGGAGTTGGTTTGGGAAGAATAGTTTTAGACATAAAAAGGTCCTGATAGACTGTTAGTACCTATAACAAGCACTATAATTTCATCTTTGGTGGAACATGGTCTTAATAATTATAAGCCTAATAGGTTAAGGAAAAACTTCTGGAAATGATCAGGAGAACATAGTTTTCTTTCTATTGGTTCTTTCTAAGTAAAACTAATTATTTTTCTTTTAATTAACTTTATTGAGATATGATTGCTATAAAGAGAATCTCACAAAATTAACATATACCTTTTTTTGGTGGTACTGGGGTTCCTGGAAGCCCTTCTACCTCCGGGCTACACTCCCAGACCTATTTAAAAAATTTTTTTTTATTTGGAAACAGGGTCTCGCGCGCTGGCTTCAAACCTGCGCGATTCTCCTGTCTCTGCCTCTCAAGCGCGGGGATTACAAGTGTGCACCACCACGCCCGGCGACATATACTTTTTAATGACTTTGAAGAAACAAAACATCCATGATACTATCATCATAAAGTAATATATAAATATCCTATACCTTCCAAAGGTTCTTGTGTCCTTGTGTGTGTGTGTGTGTGTGTGTGTGTGTGTCTTGTGTGTGTGTGTCTTCTGTGTGTGAATTTTTTTTTAATCCTGTAACCAACATCTCTCTAATAATAGGCTTTGATCTTGAAGAGGTAAGGGCTGCCTTCATTCACTTACACCATGACTGAAGTTGATATCTAGTTGATTCAGAGATTCATCTACTTGTTCAACTTGGTTAAAATGCATAATCCTGACATGTATACTAAACAAGCTAAATAATATTCATACTTATCGCTTTTCACTTTCCAATATTTTTTCTAATATGAAGGTGGGGATATTTTCTGAAAGACACTTTGAGATATAAAATATATATTTTGACATTAATACTTTTTACAATTTACTACTTATGGACATAACAAAAATATTACAATACTTCCTCAGCCTTTAGTACTATTTATTTTATCTGCTACACTTTTTTCTTTTCTGAAAACTGCATAGAAATTTAAAACTTTTATATTCAAACACATATGTTTGCACATATTGAAATTCTTGAAATAGGAATTGAAAGGAAAAATCCATTTTCTAGAATGTTATAAATAAATAAATAAATAAATTAGCCTTTATATTGTATTATTTCCTAATTTAATTGTTCTATCAATGGAGTAAAAGCACTAAAGTCATATGAAAGCATATAAATCAACATTTTAAAGTGAAATATTTTACAATGTAACTAAAAAATTTCCTTGGAAGCTGACTGCCAAGTGAAATTCCATTTTCTATTATTCATTAATATGTGAACTTGGGTAGTTCACCAAATAACCTTTGTGTCTTTTTCCACATCTGTAAAGTAATAGTAACAACATTAATGTTTATTGCATTAAATCATTTGAAACTTAAATTAGTGAATTATGAAGAGTTTTTGATATATGGCAAATATTCTAAAACTGTTGGCTCTTATCAGTTGCAGAATAAATGGAATGTTAAAGCTATTTTCAAAAGATTCTATAATGAAATTGGAATGATGACCTACAGAACTTTCAGAGATAGCTATAAAATTAGAGTAAAGAAAAAAGCTAATGTGTCAGCAAGCTTTCCTATGTGAGGATAAACATAAATCTAGATACATAAGACAAACGAGACACTTTACTTTGGATTTTGGCGGTTAATAAATATTTAAATATAGCATTTCATTTATTACATTATATAGAGAAATGATTCTCAGAATATATTTCCTAAACAAGAAAAATCAGCATTAGCTGGAAACTTTTTAAATTTAATATTCAGGTCCAACAGGATCTACTGAATCAGAAGTTCAGATAATAAGGCTGACATCTATGTCTTAACAATGTCATAGAGTGATTCAGGTACATGCTACTGTTTAGTTGCCACCCATTTAGTTTTACAACTTTCTAATATTATATGAGGTGCTTGGTGAAATAAAAATGCCTGAAAGAGCTAATTATACAAAGTATAAATTAATATTAATATTTTAGGAGTTAAACCATGTAACTGCTTAATTATATAAGCAATCATTTGAGTAGTTATTGTTCTATATTTATTTAACAGAGAAAATATATAGAGGTTTTTATAATTTAGTATTATATAGTAACAAGCTGGTTACTATAACCAAAAATGTGATTCCAGGTCCTGAGATTCTGAAGACTGCAATTAGTTGTTACACTATGCTGCCATAATAAGCATATGTCTTGGTAAAAATAAAAAGGATAATGATAAAAGCAGTTATTACTTCTTTCCCCCTGATCATTTTTATTTCTCACTGGAGACATATGCTACTGCTGTAAAATGCCAATTCCTTCTATTTATCCAAAATAATGCTTAAATAGCTATTTTCAATGGATCATTATATTTATCAAACTTAAAGCTGACAAACAAGTAGTAGTAATTGCTTATTATGTTCAATTTCACATGGTAGCAATTGATAAATATTCGCTAAGATCACACATATTTCAAGAATCAAAGGGTATAGATAAGATAAACATAAAACTAATATTTAAAATATCTCTTTAAATAGTTAAACAAAATAATAAGTGATTGATTTTGTTGTTTCTCCAAATATGCATGTATCTGTTGTGTACTCATTTCACCTAGGAGTCTCCCTGTGGAACTGGTTAGTGATCATTTTTAGTTATTTTCATTGAATTTTCATATTGATTTTAATCTACATTTAAAAAGACAACAGACATCTGTAATTGAAAAAATAATTGAGTGAAGGCTAACTACTCTCATGACCTTCCTGTAATCCTGATCATTTCCATATGATGATCATGTCATGCCTTACTATTTATTTACTCTCCAGCATTTATTTCAATTTAATTTCCACTTTTACCAAAAGACTTTTCTAACCTTATTTTTACATTTAAAAATTGATCCTAGTACATTTTAAATTACTGACCTAGTTAAATTATTTCTAATTAAAATGATAACAACAGTGATATCAAATTTATGTTGATGATAGTATTATGATAAAAATGTGAAATTCCATTCACATCAAACACACATGTATGCAATTAGTTTTATCTTTCAAAAACTATTAGTTCTTCACTAACTGGAATATTTTACATGGCTTCAATTTAATGATATTGATTCATATATGATGATATAAAACAGACCATTAAAGGTATACTATTGGAAAAGCTTCATGGACCCATTTTAGCAAAACAACCATAAGTTTTGTAACCATTAAGAAAAAAAGCATCTGTGTGTATGGGAGGTAGGGGTATTGAACACAAAAGCATTTTACCTCCGAGTCACCTTCCCAGCCCTATTTTATTTTTTATTTGGAAACAAGCTCTCACTAAGTCACTGATAGCCTAAGTTGCTGAGGCTGGCTTCAAACCTGCCATCCTCCTGTCTCAGTCTCTCTAGTACTGGAATTACAGATATATGCCACCATACTTGTTTGGGAAAAGGCTTAAGTGTCTTAGGTCATTAGGCACATATTCAAGAGAATCTATTAAGTCCCTTTTTAAATTAGATTAAGTGACATTTGAGCCTGCTTTCTCTCTCCTCAGTACCCTAACTCAAGAGGATGGAGGAGTTATTCCAGGGGGTGTGCCCAGGAAGATGGGGTTTCCATTCCCCAGGTTCCAATTCTAGGTCCATGATGACATTAAAGGAGAGTTCAACCACCAACATTTCTTATCTTTTCCAGATCTGTATTACAGACACTAAATTCCAGGTGAACATGGTCAAGGGGTGAGAGGCAACCTTTCTCTCCACCCTTTCTTTTCCTTTTCTGTCCTCATGGATATGACGGAGGATCTACCCAGTCACAGCAGATCACTCCATCAAAATGTCAGCTGGCATTTTTTGCTTTACAAAAATTAACAGACTGATTTTAAAATTCATATGAAAATTTAGGGAATTCAAAAAAGTCAAAACAATCTGGAGATCAAATTGTAGGTTCAAAATAATTATATTTTTGTCAGTGTGAATGATTTGACCACATGACTACTTTTCTAACCACCAAAATGCTCAAATTCGATATTAGCTTTTTGGCATGTACGGTAGTGGGGATTGAACTTAGGAGCATTCTACCTCCGGGCTAAACATCCAGTCGTTGTTGTTGTTGTTGTTGTTGTTGTTGTTGTTGTTGTTGTTGTTTGCTTGTTTGTTTTATTGTTTCGAAAAAGGTCTCTCTGGTTTGATGAAAGTCTCACATTACTGAGCTAGTCCTCTGACCTGTGATCCTCTTGTCTTAGCCTCCCAAGTACTGGGATTACAGGTGTTCCCACCATGCCCGGCTCCATTTTACTTCTTATTTCTTGGAGATAATTCTATTTTTCTTATTTGTTGATTTTAATTTATTTTTCTCTAGATATTTTACATTTTCTCCCTCTTGCTTGTGTTCTGTGATATATATTGGTGTGAGGTGCTATTTATTACTCTCACTGGATGTGCCCTTCTGCTATTAAAACTACTTGATATTTTTAATTTGTATTTTTTATACTTGTATTGGTACAACATTATTATACATCACAGTAAGATTCAAAGTGATGTACTGCTTTGATACAAGTATCATTTGTAAGATACATACTTTTAAAAAGTATTTTCCTTATTACCTAATGGTATAATATTAACTGTTAAGTAGTAATATTGCTATTAATATTTACCAAAGGCACCAATTTTGCTTTTTGTGTAATTTTAGATAGTCACTCTAATAACTCTTTCTCTTTATTTTTCATACTTTTCTCTTAAAAGGCTTTGGTTCTATTTATTCTTTACTGTACTTCCTTGTATAATTAAAACAATATTGAAAATAATGAAAAGCTGATTGAAAGCTTGTTCTGGCTGATATATGTTGACTTGTGATCTTTATAAGTATAATTACAAAAGGTAAAAAAAACAAACAAATAAAAAAGAAAACAAGGTCCTTCGCATAGTGGGTTCCTGGAAAATTACTAGTAATAGTTCTTTTTTCTTTTTCAGTTAGTTCTCTACAGAGGTAAATTCCAAACTGCTACTTAGACTCTCTAAGACTCTATTTCAATATTCTGAGACTCAGTAAAAGAAAATAGCTTGGAGCTTTCATTTATTGGCTTTCAGTGTCACTTTTGACTTTCTTAATATTAAGGCCTCTCATTTCCTTAGGTCCACACAAGTAGGTTAGTTACATGGTATGTGGTACATAGATGGGCACCTAGATGTTAGGTGTCATAAATCTTTGAATTATCCTTATTTTAAGCTGCATGCTATATCACCAACTTATTTATTTGTTCATTATTTATTTATTTATTGCTCTGTACATTTTTAATACATGCATAAATTCCAAAGGGCAAAATATCAACCTTTGATTTTTTTTAAAAGCAATAACTTTCACACTTGTTATCAAATAGCAATCGGTATCTATAAAGAGAAATATGATTTTTGGAGTTTTATACTGAGACAATATCTTTTATCTCTACCTTATATTACAATAAAAGCAATCAAGTCCTAGAATGACTATAGCCTGCACAAGGGCTCAGATCCCACATGGAATCTTGGAGACACTTTGTACTTTGCTTTAACTTACTTGTCCTTCTGAAGACTCAAGAAGATGCACCATTACACCATTTTTGTAATTTCCATAAAGATTTTATTAGAAGAGTTGAGGTTTTCAAAAGTAATTGGGTGAAAATAAATAAACCAAGATTCTCAGTTTAAAATGAATTAAAGAAAGCAACAAATTCTAACCTTCTCTTTAAATAAATAATTAACTTATTTATTTTTATTGGTGCATTGTAGTCATACATCTTAATGGGATTCAAGATGGTAGAGGCATTCATGCACACATCACTTTTTATTTAATCATTATTTAATCTTTAAAATAAGTTTCTTATAAATAATGATTGTACAAATATGTACAATAATTGTAGCTAATTTGATTTGTAGAGAAAATGTTCAATAGAAGGTATGTTTGTTAAAATAATAAATTAAAATGTAGTTTACTGGTGCAATGATTGACTGACTTATCTATTAAAGCTTAAACTTGTGACTTCCCTTTTAATATTCAAAAACCTATAAATTAAGACTGAGAAATTATACAATATAAAAATAATTTAATTTCTTTAATGTACCTGTTCCCAAATATATTAGAATTTTTTTGAAAAAAACAACTTGTACAACACACAGTTGTTATAATCTTAATATTAAAAACCTGTATTTCAGAAAACATTGTACATAACAGATCAGCAAACTTTTTCAGTAAAGGGCTATCTAATATGTGGTTTTGAATTTATGGGTCACAAAGCCTTTATAATTTCTATCAGTTTTATCAATACTACCCAACTCTACCATTATTATGTAAAAATATTTTGTGAAAACCAGATAATTTTTTTCAAAAATAATTAGGGAACAGTCAATAGATTGAGAAGCTTCATGAGTTAAAGCTTCATGAGTTTAAGCTTCATGATTGTGTGTGGTGGCACATACTTGTAATCTCAGTACTTGGGAGGCTGAGAAAGGAAGGAAACTTTATAAAAATAATAAAGCATTTTGTATAAAGTAAGGTTTTTCCTAAGATTGTCCCAGATGGGAAGAAAGAAAAGTACTAGGATAAAAATCAAAGGATTGAGGCAAGTCTCAAAGCATTTGTGGAATGTTTGTAAAGGAATAAAGTTCAAAGATGGTTTTATAATAGCCATTTGGTTATTTTAATATACAGCTAAGTTTAAGAGCTATAGGCCTGTAATACTGGAAGCTGATCAACTAGGATTCTGCCTAAAATCCAGACACTAAGTAGTTCTGGGGACTCTTATCAAAAAAATCTCACAGCTGATACAGGTGCTGTTCTCTGAAGTAGCCCAGGATCCATAGATTGGACATTCTTTTCTACTCTGCAGAGAATGTCTGAAAAATCAAGCAGAAAGCTAAAGAAAACTTTGCTTATTTACAAAAAAATTTATAAAAATGATACAATTCCTCAGGTTAAAATTAGTTTGCAATTTAATGCACAATCTTTATTATTAATACAAATTAAATCATTAGGTTTTCAATATGATGTAAAACTGAAAATAAACAACACACATTTTGCTTTTAAAAACTTATCTACAAAATTAATCCAGAGGTATAAATAAAAATGCAACTTCTATTTATAAATTAACATTGCACATAGTATAAATTATGACTGAAATGTGAACTTTTTAAATTAAAAAAATCTGATTTTCCTTGCTACAGTGGCAGAACGGTATTCCAAGACACACACAAACACACACACACACACACACACACACACACACACACCCCACATTGTGCTTAAAAACAGTATTAGCATTAATATTAGAGTGTTTCCAGATGGGCGCTTCAGAAGAATTGTAGCTATTACATTTTAGAGCCCTTTTGTCTCCTTTCCAAATAAGCTAGTGATATTAATAAGATTTTCTGTTTTTGCCTGGATAGTTTCTCAAAACTGTTATTGTGCTTCAGAGAGATTACCTCAAGCCTCACCTAGGTTTTACTGCATATACAATTGTTCTTTCAAAAGGACATGTCTTTCACTGATCAAAAGTTACTTATTGGAAAATTTATAATAGAAGAATATTAAAGGACTTCTCAAAGAAAGAAGTATGATAGATTTTTGTAACTGTCTTTAGCCTATATTTAAAATGGTTATTTGATAAAGCTTTACTTTTTATTTATTTGTTTAATCATAATTTATAGTAAAGAAGCAGTGGCACATAGACTATTTGTGCCATATTTTTATTATTGTACAATATAGTTGTTTTCCTTGGAGAATGTGATAGAGAATGGCTTTACAAATGGGATAGCACAGCATATAGATCCTTAAGCTTCCATTTATCTAATGAGCAGTGCTGGACTGCACACACGAGGACTACTTTTCCCTTGAAAGATGCCCTGACTTGCTGAACTTTTTATGTAGTGAGTCAATGAACTTTACAGTGAAACTAAAATAATAAAATCTGCTCATGCTTGAGAGAAGGCCTCTATGCAAGTTTGAAGACTGAATTTTAGCCACTGCCATGAGTCTTCTCTTCCAGTGAGTTATCACCTGGAAGAGAAGACTGAATTTCTGCAAGGTGCAAGACAGAAGCTTAAAGGGTCATTAAGATTTCTTCTCCTCTAAAAATACACAAAGGCTCAATTATTCCCAAAATACAAGGGCCTGATTAGTATGTATCTGCACATACTGCTAATTCATCATTATGTGATTTTGTTTAAGGGCAAATGCAAAAAAAGATTCTGTATATAATGAGAATTCCAAAGTACAAATCTAAAGTACATAACTAATGAAAAACTACACACCAAGTTTTTTAATTTACTTAAAAATCTTTATGATAAATGTATGGGACGTGTATCTAAATACATTCTTTCAAAACATCTCTCACGTTAAGAAAGAATAATTGAAATTGGGTTTGATGCATGCAGAAGCTTATAACCATTTACCAATAATTACTCATAGTTGCTATAACATCTTTGTGATAAATATTAAGTAAAAATTATGATTCAGGTCTAAGCTACATAATCTCTGAAATGTACTGAAAATCTGCACTTATTTTTACCATTATAAATAATTTAAAAGTATGTTATCAATAAATAAGATGGCTTTTGGCAATTGAAATTACATTGTATTGGAAAAAGAAAATCTTTTACTTAATATCAAATAAATAAAACAAATATGAATTATTTACTAACAATCTATTAATTAAAGAATTTGCTAATTACAGAAATATGTTAATTACACAAAGAAATCTATAATTGCTCAAAGTATTCTGTTAATTACACAAAAAACCTGTTAATCAATATCACAATAAATAAAAACAAAAATGAAGTTTTTACTGATTACATAAAGCAATTAAAAGAAACCCAGTAGAAGCAATTGTTTTAAACATAAAAATATGAATAACATGTCAATGTCAGCATGCTTCATCATTTGGTATTTCTACAGCACTGTCAACTTGTTTCTTCATTTGTTCTTTGGACTCATTTTTTTTCAAAATGTGGTTTATTTCCACTCCCATGCACACATGCATATTCATACAAACTCATATATATCAAGACAATTGCAAAGGTACATGCCCACCTAAAGTATTGTCAAGGGTACACGACCACCTAACTTATTGTCTTGTGACACAGCTCTAATAGATAAACATTAGGAAAATTTTTATTTCATCATAGAATTTGGAAAGAAATATTATACTCACATTTATATTTATAAGCTCACATAGATGTAAATATGTGCCTAACACACTTATTAAATTTTATATAAACTTAGATGCACATGAATGGAAAAAGAAAATATGAAAGAGAGATGAAAGTATAATCACTTCATTGACTCTTGTTCATATATTAGAAAGTGCTAGGGAAAAATGGGTAACAGAAGGAACTCTAGATGAAAAACGAGATTCAATAGATGAGCAAATAAGGCGACCTAACTGAGGAGATGGGAGGGGGACAGAGGGAAACACTAAAGCACATCAAAGTCAATCACTAAGCAGAGCATGAGAAGGAGGGATAGGGAGGTAATGGGGTGGGAATTAAATAAGGGCTAGTTGGGTGATGTGTGCATGTATGTCTCCACCATCTTATATCCCATCAAGATGTATGGCTACAATGCACCAATAAAAATTAAATAAATAGAAGCAAGAGTAAAATCAGAAGTGGAGAGAACAGGAAAAACAATAACTAAAAACGCATATTGAAATACTATCACAGGTGATCTATTTATACACATTCTGAAAACATGTTTTCTCCTTATTCTTGTGAAGATACATTTTATAGAACACACAAAAATCGATAAGGCACATATATTTTCATTGTAATTTTCAATTTTAAATTAGGCTTGTGACTTAAAATAATTAAAATTATATTAAAATTACTCAGTCCAAAATGACATAAAGCATAATGTATGTATTTCAAGAAATGTTACACACCAAGTAAATGCAATATAACATTTATGAACCTCTAAGTAAACCATAGCTAATGGTTGTAATCCCATGAATTTTGGCCTGAAGTGAGAAATTTCATATAATGAGTGTGAAAACATATTATGTGAGAACTAACAAAAAGACCTGAAGAGGAAAGTGAAAAGCATCCATCTGAATTCTTCGGGTATGTGTCTCAGTCACAGGTCTGCACAGCTTAGGGGATGTCAATTGGAAGCAAAGTGTGCAGATTCTGCTCTTACATCATGAAGGCTTGAAGCAGAGATAGCAAGAAGAGAACCTTACATAATCCTCAAAGCCACAACCCCCAAGAACTTCTACTTAGCAATCAAGTCCCACTTCCAACATTGCTACCTTGTTGCCATAAGAACTACAGGGATATTCTAAATCCAAACCAATAGAGTATTATTTTTTTAAAGTTAATATTTGATATGACTCATGAAAGAAAGAATATAAACAACTGAAAGGACTATTTTTATCGAGCTTTGCTGTACCTATTTGGCTTTACTCCTTGGGATTTCACTGATATAAATCAATGAATACTATGATTTGGTTCTAAAAGGTGTCCAAAGGTCCACATGTTAAAGACTTGGTCCTCAGCCTTTGGCACTGCTGGGAGGTGGTGGAATATTTTCAAGATGAGACCTAGTGCATTTATGGAGGGCATGCCCTTAAAAGGAGTGGGGCGCTGTTCTTTTCCTTTCTTTCTTTATAGCCACCATGAGGGGAACATCTCCTCTGCCACTTGTTACCACCACAGTTCCAAAGAAACAGGGCCAAGCAACCATGAACTGAAACCATGAGCCAAATGAATGTTTTCTCTTATAAGTTGTTGATTTCAGGTATTTGTCACAGTGACAAAAATCTAATACAATACATCTTCATCAAAATATAACCAACAAAGGCTTTAACTGTTCAATTTGTTGATTTTCTATGAAATTTGAAGAAATTGTCTTTTCTTATATCTAGTAATATTTTTGTTTTTGTGTTCAGGAACTTTCATTTTTGTGATGCTGATAACAACAATGTTATACTCTAAGAATTCAATACCAGGGATATGTTATATTTTTCTGTTGATATTGCTTTTAAAACTTTATAAAAGATAAAATTAAAGAAAATTCTCTATGTAAGATATAGATTTATATTTTCAAAATAAAGGGTGGGTAAACAGATACTAACAATCAAAATATTCAGTTAAAATATGGCATGATAATATCTGTCTACCATTACATGGCATTTCTTAGGATAAATTGAGTAGTATTATTTGTTTATACTCTTAATCAAATAGAGTCAAGTAAAAAAATATTTCTAATCAAACCTCTGGGAACTACAGTATTAACCAGCTCCTTTTCTTAGATTTAATGAGTGTTATGCCTAATTGATTTTACATTAGCAGTGGCCTGAATCACTTTTTAACACAAAGTTATTTCTAACTAGTGAAAGTGTGACTTGATTTTGAATTAAAATTTAAAAGACCAAATCAAGATGCATTAAAAAGCATGGATTTTCAAAAGTCTGAATAAATTACTGTGATAATCTTTATAATTTTTTTCACTAGAATATTACTCACTTCACAAAGTCAATATTGCTATCGAAAGAAAAGGGGCATTTATTTCTAAATAGCTACAGTATTTTAAAATTTAGTATTCTTCAAAGTAATTTAGTATTTTAGTATTCTGAAAGTATTTTAAACTAAGTAGTATTTTTAAAGTTCATACTTATGAACTTTAGTTCATAAGTATTAGTTCATACTTATGACCTGTTATAGTGTATGGTGATATGTACCTGGCATATTACCTTTCACTATTAAATAACTTATTCTTCCAGCTGTTTGGGGCACTCCTGGCCCCTTTGCTGCCAAAACTTCTTTTGAAATAATCCTAAGAAAGAAAGAGTTGCATCACCTAAAAAGCAATTAATGTGGAAATATAAGGAAATGGCCACCTCTCTGGAACACAGCATGAATATAAAGAGAAATTATCTATCCATTTATCCAGCACAACAATACTGTTTTGATTAAAAATTACAAAGTAAGTAGGATTCCATATGATTTCTGGTGGAGGTGAAATTGGAGAGTTCAAAAAATTGAATATAAGACAATTTCTTAGAATATATGGCAAATAGGAATGCACATAGAAATGTTCTAAAGCCCATAAATAATATTCATAGAGCTTGTATCTAGGATATTTCTATCACTCAAATGTCTATCATCAATAAAATCCTAAATAATTCATACAAAATAATACTGATAAACATAAAAATTAACTAGTCACTTCAGCCTGTTGTACACAAGGACAAATTGCACAAATATACTACATGTAAATATATTATTCCATAAATATAAGAATCAGAGCCAGGCAAAATTAATTTGTAATGTTAAAATTGCTTTGTGTTTAACTTTGAATGGAGTGAAGAAGTATTGATTTACAAGTGGCAGGACAAGGATTTCAAAGGTACTTAATTTTTTTAAAATTAGTTGCTGGTTATTTTGTGATAAATTATTGAATAACCATCTGTGATTTGGGCACCTATATTCACCTGTTGCACTGTATTTACAAAATTGACTAAAAAAGTAAGATAAAGATTATTGTTTTCAATATTTAATCTGCAAATATACTCGTTTTATTAGAAGTAAATTTGAGGCTACAAATGAAAGGGCAGTTATTATGCCACTGTACGGATAATATTTGCCACTGACCATTATTTTATCCATAATGATTAAGGTTGAAAATTAATGTTATTTTACCAAGGAATAGGTTATCTTAATTCTATGTCAATTCACATTGTGAAAGTTTAAGCTTACTTGAATGTTAGAAAAAATATTCAAATTAGTCATAAACTTGTGGCCGGAATTTTATTAAATATTGGTTTCAATTTGAAAAAGTTATTTAAACTTTGAGAGTTTAATTTATTCTCTTCTATAGCTAAAAAATCTGAAGAACTTGAGTTTAATACGTCTAGAATGGAGTGTTGGGTGAGACTGCCAGTGCTATTTCAGTGTTGCTGATTCATAAGAGAAAAGGATGCTCTCCCTCCCCTTTTTAATGTGGTACGAGCCACACTTCCATCCCCTTTTATATTTTATGTTTGCGTAGGGTGTAGCTAGGTTTTTGAAAGCTTCTCTAAGTTGCTGAGGTGGGTCTCACATTCGTGATCCTCCTAAGTCTTCTAAGTACTGGGCATTCAAGGATGCACCACCATACATCACAGATGGAAGCCACATGCAAAGCTGATGAAGAATTATGTAGTTATTCTGTACATGCTTCACCCTGGATTACTTGGCTACAGATTTCTGTTATATGAGAAATGTAGATAATGTGATTAATAGAATGCTATTGGTCATTTTTCCCGATATTCAAATAAAGTTAAACCTTCACAATGTGAACTGACATATAATTACACTAATCTATTCTTTGGGAAAATAACATTAATTTTAGCCTTAATCATTATGGATAAAAATAATGGTCAGTGGCAAATATTGTGCATAAAGTAAGATAATAACTGCCCTTTAATTTGTAGCCTCAACAAATAATTTATGCATAACTCCATGACTTTATTGCAGCCTTGCCTTGGAAACTAAATTATAACTGAAATATACTTCTTCATCTTTGTATAGAGAATACAGTGCTTATTAGTTAGAATATCACTAGGCTCGTTTTTCTACAAATATCTCAAAAAGTTCATATTTTCGTGTTTGTCAGGTGATAGAAAATACTTATGTTGCAAATATTTATACTGATCCTTGTACTTTTTGTTTTCCAAACTCTAGATGGTATAATCATTATATCCCTCTGTTATGTGCTATGCTTTCAGCTTCTGCATTTGTCCATCAAATTATTGCTGTGGTGATGTTTACTTCCTTGCTATTTGTCAAGAAGGAAAGATCTTACTTAGAGTCTTCCACCCTTTCAGAGTCTCAGTTGGATTTAAGAATTAAACTGATGATAAATTAACAGGAGATGACCATAAAACTTTACCCAGCATGGGAGCCTACTTAAGAAAGTAAAGCTCAAATAAGTGGAAAATGTAACCAATTTTATATTGGATTGAATTAATAGAAATAACTGTGGCAAAAGTGCCAAATGATGTGGGAAGTCTAAAGGAAGATAAAAGTTATTTTAACAAAGTTTGTTTGTACAAAATTCTTTCTTTGTAACTAAACAAGAATGCTCATTTTTTTTTCTTTATTGAGAAAGGACATCTTTTACCTGGCAATTATAATTACAATGCGCCTTTTCTATGGCTTGAATGTCTCCCAAAATGCATTTGATGGTAACTCAATCCACTCAATGCAACAAAATCGAGAGATATGACCTTGGAAAGGATTATTGGAAGATTAATGTCATAACTGAAGGAGTGGGTTACTATCATCTCTCTCCTTGCCTTGCTTTTCTGCCTCCCAGCATACAATGGCACAGCAAGGAACCACTCATTAGATGTGGACTTCTCCACGTTGTTCTTCCGAGCATCCAAAACTATAAGAAATAAATAGATTTGGTTTATAAATTATTCAGTCTATGGTATTTCATTACAGTAACACAAAACAGATAAAGACACACTTCTTCCATTTGTTGGTTTTCAGTTGCCTTCAGCTCAAAATAATTATTTTATCCAAGTGGTATTTTAAGAGGCATATTCTGGCACTCCCTATACCAGTGTTTTTTGTTTGTTTGTTTGTTTGTTTTGTATTTGTGGAACTGGGGCTGGAATCCAGAGGCATTCTACTTCTGGGCAATAGCCACCAGCATGACTTGGAAATAGCATCCTTGCAGACATTGTTAGTAAAGGTAAGATTTGGTCAATGCTGGAGTTAGCTGGGCCTTTAACCCAGAATGATTGGTGCCCTTATAAGATGACAAGACAGGAAGGTCAGAGTTCAGATCTAGACATCTACAAACCAAAGAATGCCAAGTACTTCTGGCTGTCAAGAAACTAGAATGGTAGAAGACACATTCTTCCTCAGAGTCCTTGTAGAGAATTAAGACTGCCAGCATTTTGCTTTCAGACTTCCATACCCTCAACGTGTGAGAAATTCTCCTGATTTTTCTTGCTTCCATCCACCCAGTTAAAATACTTTATCAGCTGTAGAAAAACAACACAGATAATATTAACCTTTATTTATGAAGTAAATATGTATTGGATTGTACTCAATTGTATTATTTATTGTTGTTTTCAGAAAAATTAAAAATTACACAATATTAAGAGTATGGGCTTTAGAAGTAAGCTGGTTTCTTATATCCATTTAGTCATTCAGTAAACTGTGTGGTCAAGAACAAGTAGTTCATTGTTTAAAATCTAAAAATCTTATTTGTCAGAAGTATAAAGTAATAATGCCTTTTAAAATATGTTTTGCCCTGGCATTTAATTTTACTTATTATCATTAAAGTTTTCTACTTAGCTTTATTTCTTAGAAACAAATGAACAAGCTAAATGTGGTGGCACAGGCCTGCCCAGTAATTGGGAGGCTGAGTTAGGAGAATTGCAGGTACAAGGCCTCATCAACTTAATGAGGTATTTAGAAACTTAGAGAAATTCTGTAAAAAAAAATGCTGGAGGAGGGGGGTGTAGCTCAGAGTTACTGTGGCCCTGGGTTCAATCCTAGTACTATAAAAATAATAAATAATATAAGTTTTCTATCTATATTGTTCTGCTTACAAAGGTGAAAAGTCATATCTCTCTCGCTCTCGCTCTCGCTCTCATACACACACACATATACACACATACATGCATATTTTGTTAACAGTATGTGTATACATTTCAAGTATATATATATATATATATATGTATATATATATATATATATACATTTCAAGTATATATATATATATATGCATATGTGTATATATTAGTATGCATCAGTATCTCTCTCTCACACACACATGCTCATTTTGTTAACTTATGTGCATCCATTTCAAGTATATATATATGTATACATATATATGGTGCCACACAGTAAATGTTATATACAAATTACTCTATTTAACCTTGCTAGTCTTTCTTCTGACTGAAGAATCAGACTGACACTATAAAGCAACAGGAAATTCTTCTGCTGCCAATTACAAGCCTCAGAGTCATCTTGTCTGCATCTGGTTGTGATGCTCTTATAATCATCAGTGTTACAAATGCAGAGTCACTTTGGTATTGTCAAGATAGCTCACATGCATCTCCTAAATGAGTAACCTGGCAAGCTGATGAGATTGTTATTAATTTGGTTCAATGAAATTTTCTGTGAGCATATGTCGAGCCACTATTAGCATATAAACCAATTGGTTCCTTCATGTTGAACTTATTATATGTAATTCTCAGAGAACAAGATTATAGAAAAATTCCCAGTGAACTGCCAAAGGATCAGTGCAATCAGCAAACCTAAGAGGCTTCCATCCCCCACTTAGACTGAGTTCAAAGCTGAATTATCTGAGAGGTTATTTGCACTTGTTTCCTAAGACCCAAATTAGGACACTTGTGCTAGGGAAGTCTGATACGTTTTTATATTTGTAGCTGTATGTAACATACCGCCTTTGAAAGGAATGTTCCAAGTAGGAGAAAAGATTGTAGTTCAAAATAGCCGGATAGTATCTCTATAAATGTAACAAGACCTTTTCAATAGTATAATCTGTGGAAGGCAAACAGAGACACAGCACTTTGGGGTGTGAGCACTTGGGTCCAAATTCTTGAGGTGATTGTTTCTTCATCACTTCATATCTATATGACCTCAACAATTGTTTTCATTACTTTGGGCTTCAATTTCCTTATCTGTATAATGGAAATTATGATATTTAATTATGTGGCTATTATGGTGCTTGGAAAATATTTTATCAACTTTTTCATTCCCCAGTCCCCTGAAAGGTCATTCAAGGCAAAATAACTTATACTGGTGAAAAACATATGGCCTAATTGATTTCTAGCTTTGTTGTTGTTGTTGTTGTTTTGCTGACAGAGGAATGTTTGTGTATGAGCCTCCAATAGCTCTTCCTTTGTCATGATGCTTAGCAGTGAACCCAGAAGAAAGAAAAGAAACCAACTCCATGTACTTTTAGGCTTCTGTACTTATCTTGGTCCATAAACAGAATCATTGTGACAAACTCTTGTTCTACTGATGAAGCTGATGCTCAGGAATTCTAGTAGATCATGGCTAATCTTCACTTTCTAAGATTCTGCCAGTTCTTTAATTTGTAGCATTTCTATACATCTATTCAGATGCAGCTTGAATGTTAGAACTTTCAAATCTTGATATTTGTTGAATCATGAGCAAATTGTGCTCTTCATTGACAACTATCTTTTGAGGCAATTACTTCAGATGAAAACCTTATGTTTCATGGAATTATGTGTCTCTAAAGAATGCTTAGTACTGGGCATGACATGGCGGCACATACCTGTACTCCTAGTACTTGAGAGGCCGAGACAGAAGGACCACAGGGTCCCTGCCAGCCTTGGTAATTTGATGACATTCTCAGCAACCTTGTTTCAAAACACAACATAAAAAATGGGCTAAAAGTGTAGCTCAAAGGTAGAATGCCCCTGGGTTCCATACCCAGTACCAAAACAAACAAACAAACAGACAGACAGAATACTTAGTACAAGTTAAAGGCAACATTGACTCAGCTGTCCTCTTCCTTATGGAAAAAACAGTTATGAAATCTTGAAACCTGAATATTTTATCTAGGAAGAAATTATTGAAGGGCAAAGTCATGTGTCTTAAAAAGCATGTTATTATTATTATTATTTATTTTTATTTTTACTTTTTGTTGGTACTGGTGTTCCTGGAAACCCTTCTACCTCCGGGCTACACTCCCAGAGCTAGTTTTTATATATTTTTTTAAATTTTGAAACAGGGTCTCTTAAGCCAGCAAGGCTGGCTTCTAACCTGCACGATCCTCCTGTCTCTGCCTCCCAAGCACGGGGTTTACAATAATGTGCCACCACGCCAGGCAGCATGTTATTTTTGATAAATTCTTTTGGTATAAAATGATGCTGTCATTACACTTTTGCCTTCCACTCCTTGTGTCCTTCTTTTTCTAGGTGCCCAAAGGATTTATTCTTTTTCTTATTGTCTAGAGTTTTGTTAGAGTGTACACTGATCATTCTGGGTAATTATATAATTGCAATTTTCATCTTTTCAATTCAATACATTTTTAAATAATATATTTTAGTGTAAATTCTGCTTTCTTGCTTAGTTTTCTCCTCCAGAAATTCCTATTAACTCGGAGAGCTTATTATCTGCACTTTATATTCATTACTTTCTCTTGAATAATTTATATCACAAATTTATGTTTGAATACAAAATTTATTCTTCTTTACCTTTTATAGTTCTTAAGCTACTGTCATTGCTTTAATCCACTACTAGATTCTCATTTGTTTAATCTTAATTTATAAGTTATAGTATTCTTTTAATTTAATTATTTCTTTGGTCTATCACCTCACTTCAGCTCATTTCTAATTTTGACATACAGGTTGAACATCCCTCATCTAAAAAGTCAAAATATTAAAATTTCTGAAAAATTAAGCACTGACATGATGCCACCAGTAGTAAAACCTGATCTCATGTTATGGTTTGCAGAAATAAAATACAGGTGCAGTAAAATTATCATTTAAAATCCCTCCAGGCTATGTGTATAAAGTGTCTATGACACAAATTTTGTGATTGAATTTAGGTACCATCACCAATATATGTTCATTACATAAAATTTGGAATAAAAATTCTCAAAGTTCGAAAATATTTCAGGCTTCAAGTCTTTTGAATAAAAGAAACTAAACTTTTTTAATTTTTATATCTTCTATAAACATCTTAATGCCTCAATCATTTTTACATGTTATATTTAAGCATTGATGCACTCACTACATTTTTGGCGTGTATATACTGTCTTTATTAGTGTTTCTTCTTTTTCAAGATAATTTTAGGTAAGATTGATTAAGTCTTAAATTTTAATGTGAATGGTGTTTGTGTGTGTGTGTCTGTGTGTGTGGTTTTATTAATATTTAGACAGGAATTTGGCTTCATTTTCTAGATTCAGAAAACTTCTTTTTCTATTATTTACTTGTTTAAAAAAATACAGCCTGCTGGGCGTGGTGGTGCAGGCTTGTAATTCCAGCATTTGGGAGGCTGAGACCAGAGAATCGAGGTTAGCAGATTGCCTCCACAACTTAATGAGACCGTTTCAAAATAAAGGATAAAAAACAGGGCAGGGGGTAGAGATTGGAGGTCAAATGACCCTGGGTTCCATCCCCAGACCCGCAAAAAAAGAAAAAAAAAAAAAAGACAGCTATTCTCTCTGTAGCTAATGTGAAGTAACTGATGGATTTGAATTACCACCTAATTAAAATCCTGATTAATTAAATCAAGACCGTCTTCTACAAAACTGAACACACTATATATAAAGGAACTGTTCTCTGGCATTTAACAATAAGTATCAGAATGAAAAAAAGTAGGATCTGTGAAGTGAGCACCACAGTCACCCTAGATTTTATCTTTCAGGAGTATTTCTAACCAAGGAAGCGGATCCTTGGAGGAGCTGAGTTGCAGGAATGGAAGTTCAGAATTTATAATCTGGCTAGAGTTTATGAAACAAGCTATTGGACAAAGTAGAGTTATACAGAGGAGAACCCTATAGAGAAATGCATTGAGGAGTTCTTCTAAGGACTTTGGACAAGGGTTTTTATTTTTCCCCACACCTATGAAGGCCCGTGAAGAGAGGAAAAGTAAGTGGTTGGTGGTGGCTATTTTATGCATTTCTAGAAAACATTGAATCTGCAGCTCAATCCGTGTGAAGTCTCACTGAGCACTCAGATCATTTCATTGCTCTGTCCAAAGGCCACACGTGGGAAGAAGGACAATTCTTATCAGGGTCTATGAACTAGAACTGATGAGAGAACCAACCATTCAAAAAGCTGACTCTCTTCCTGGAAGATTCATGAATGTCCAAAGAAATTTAATTGCTTGCTGCTGCTGGATATCTTTAATTTGTCTGGTTGTTATGTAAAGCTAGAGAAAAAATTATCACGACTAAGAGTTTATTTAGATGTTGGAGTTACTTGACCTGATTTTGATGCTATAAGTATAAAATGAAGAAGTATCACTTTTTTAGATTGTATAATAAAACTATGGAAACAGAAATTATTAAAAATGAAAATTAAATAACCAAAATCACAATACCTAAACAATTATATATTAATTATATAATATGCCATTTGATAACTCATAAATTCATCCTAAAGTTATATACAAATGGTAAGAATGAAATTATCAAAATTAAGGATAGACATAAAATGTTATAAAATAAATGTAATGAGCCTACAGAGAAAATGTTAATTATTTTGATATTAACATTATTTATTAAGATAAAAATGAGCCAGCCAGGCGTGGTGGTGCACGCTTGTAATCCCTGTGCTTGGGAGGCGGAGACAGGAGGATCACGCAGGTTCAAAGCCAGCCGCGCTGGTTTAAGAGACCCTATTAAAGTATAGAATAGGTCTGGGAGTGTAGCCTGGAGGTAGAACTGCTTCCAGGAACCCCAGTACCACCCAAAAAAAAAAAAAAAAAGATAAAAATGAAAAAGTATATGTCCATCACTAAAAGTGACATGGAGCCCGACATGATGGAGCACACTTGTAATCTTGTGAGTTGGAGAGAGAAGGATTACTGTTTCACAGTCAGCCTCGGCAATTTAGTGAGGCAATCTACAGCTTAATGAGACGCTGTTGCAAATAAAAACAAAACAGGGCTGAGTTGTGGCTCAGAAGTAGAAAGTTCCTAGGTTAAATCTTTACTATAAATAAATAAATCAAGCAATAAATAAATAACAGAAAGTATTGGCATCTTCATTATATTAGAACTAAATATAAAGAAAAACCTTAATGTTAGAAATTTAGATAATCTGAATGATAAGAACAAAAGTATTTGAAAACACAAATTAATAAAGTTGATTTCAGAAAAATATACAAACATGAAGGACCTTATATTTGTTTGAATAAGTTATAACTTTAAAACTCTGCAAAGAAAACCTAATCCTCAAGTGGCTTATATAGTGAATTTTATTAAATATTTAATAATTAAATCAAAACAGTCTTCTACAAAACTCCAAAGTATAAATGAAAATCGAATACTGAACAATTATTTTTATTTAAATAACTCATGAATATGAAAATAAAATTTAAAATAGAATATTATTAAATCAAATTACTAAAGAAATTGATTAACAATGTAAGTATGGTTTGATCTAATTATAAAAATCATTTTAATATTTAAAAGAAAATAAAACAGTTTTTCACATTTGGAAGAAAAAGTAGTTTTAATGACCTCAATGTCTATACCAAGTCACTGGTAAAATTAATATATATATATATATATATATATATATATATATATATATATATGTAGGTGATTATGGGGTTCCTGGAAGCCCTTCTACCTCCAGACTACACTCCCAGACCTATTTTATATATATTTTTTAATTTATTTGGAAACAGGTTCTCTTAAGCCAGCGAGTCTGACTATGAACTTGCACAATCCTCCTGTCTCTGCCTCCCAAGTGCGGGGATTACAAGGGTGAGCCACCACACCCGGCACCAATTTATATTTTTAAAAAATATAAATAATATAAATATTATATGTAACCTTATCAGGTTAGCTTAGATTGTACATAAACAATTTGTAACCAGTATCATTATTGTTGAAACAGTGGCTTTATCTAATTTATAGACTAAGACAAGAGGATGTTATCTTAAAATTTCTACATAGCATTGGGCTAGAAAGAAACCTAAGAAACTGAAATAAAATGCACCTCGACATAGAAAAAAAAACTATTCCATATGTGGAATAATGGATGAGTTATGTTTAGAAAATCATAGGAAATATAATAATACACTCAACTCTAAGAATAAAAAATAATCTCTTTCTATATTTTAGCCACAAAAACAAAAATTCATGTATTTTATGAAATTGCTAGCTACAGTTGGATAAAGGGAAAATCAATATTTTGTAACTATAGACCACCACACTGAAAACCACCTAATATTAATGAGAAAAAAAAAGATTAAAAAATATAGACACATGTCATATCCATGAATTGGAAAATTCAATATGATTATGATGTAAATTCTCCAGAAATGATTGGTTGGAGCTCCATCCTGCCTTGCAGGCCTGTAACAGAAATTGAGAAACTGATTGTAAAGTGATTATAAATGTTTTTATTTGTATTTGTTTTTGGTGGTACTAGGGATTGAATCGGGGGAAGTCTTACTCTGAGCTATACCACCAACCCTATTTCAATTAAATTTATTAATTTCTTAATAATTAATTAATTATGAAACAAGATCTCACTAAGTTGTGGAAGGTCTTGTAAGTTGCTGAGGCTGGCTGTGAAATTGTGATCTTCCTGTCTCAGCTTCCCAAGAACTAGGATTTCAGTCATGTACCACGACAACCAGCTCCAAATGTAATAGAAACAGGAAAGAACCAAATTTGGTTGAAAAAAATAAATACAACAAACTGTAAGATTTATAAAAACTAAAAGTATAAAGCCCTAAAATAATTAAAGGAATTATTTGAAATTTTGGGTAGAAGTATTTCTTATGAAGGTAAAGAGAAGTAATAAGAAAATGAAAAAAAATTAATTGTACTAAAAACCCAAAATTTCTGCTCAACAAAAGACATCAAGAAAATAGAAAAGCAAATGCAAATATATGTAGGCATGGAGTTTGCATATTTCTTTAAGTATAAAAGTAATAAATGATTCTAAGTATTAGAATCATTTGTTTTAACAATAAAATAAAATCATGCTCAGATTTTATAACAATTGTTTTAGCTAATATTTAATTGATAATTTCAAAAAATTTCAAGTAAATAAAAATAAGACATTAAATAACTTGAAATATCCTTCAAGTTACTTTGAGAAAAAACTCTGTGAGCCTAATATTTGTCTATTTTTCACAATAAGCTGAAGGTAATAAAAGGCATACAATCTTTTATAATAAAGGATTCAGTTTTTATCAGGTTAGCCTGATCCACTTAATAATTTATATAGATATATATGTTATTAGCAATTAAAAATAATGAAGCAAGAAGTAACTTTTAGTTTTTAATCATGTTTCTTCTCTAATCACAAAACACTGAAGAATAATATCAATTTATATATTCAAAGACTAGCCTAAGGTTTCAATAAAAGTATTGCATCAACTTTCACTATTTTCTAAAGATATTTTAGTATTATTGCCTTAATCAATTACCTCAATAATCTCTAAAGGAAATATACTATTTCAAAACGCACTTATTATCTAGTGTCTTCTAATAAAAGCTGATGAAATTTTGTTTCCAAAGGCAGTTTTTACCATTACAACAATTTTCAATGCATACTACAAAATGAGTAAAAAAAAATGAACTAAAAAAATGAATTAATCTCAAAATTCAAATGTTAATGGAGAACCATTTCTTAAAGTCAATATCTCTGTAGATCTCATATTGTGAAAAATTTAAATATATAAATAGTTGTAAAATAATATAATAAAATTAAAGCTAGCAAAGATCCATAATCCTCTCATGTTAGTAAGAAATATTGTTTCCTGTGGCTTACTGTATGGATATTTAGAGGTGACACCTCCAATGTAGTAACCAAATTATTGTATTTTCTACCTTTCACAATAAGAAAGATAAGCAAAAATTCTGATAGGCTTTTTTGGGTTGTGGAATTAACATGGTTCATAATTGGGCACACAGTTTTGACCCATGTAACAACAATAACAAAAAAACTGGTATATCTGAGTGTGAACCAGTGTAGAAAAAAGATGGTCCAGATAGTCTAGCGTGATGCAAGTTCATGCCCTTTTTCGCCATACATTCTGGCAGCTTCTTTGATATTAGAAGTGTTAATTGTTGACGGGTGTGGTGGCGCACGCTTGTAATCCCCGCGCTTGGGAGGTGGAGACAGGAGGATCGCACAGGTTCGAAGCCAGCCGCACTGGCTTAAGAGACCCTGTTTCCAAATAAAAATATAAAAAAATAGGTCTGGGAGTGTAGCCCAGAGGTAGAAGGGCTTCCAGGAACCCCAGTACCACAAAAAAAAAAAGAAGAAGTATTAATTGTTAGAGGAAGACACTATGTAGAGTTTATAGTAAACCCTGATAGAACCATAATGTGAACTCTTGGGATATTGACTTAATCAATGCCATCCATAGAAAAATAATGTACACCTTTTGTAAAGCAACTCTTGGCAGAACAGTGAATTCTGGTAGAGATGAAGTACCTGACCAAGGAACATCAAGTAGCTATGTTTTCGGAAGTGCCATTCATGAACAAAGTTCTTTTGTGTCCTCTAGTTCATCAACTGGATGGGCCAGGAAGCACTCCAGGTGTAGTAAAAGTGACAGATCTACTTCATAAGACCAGATGATGCAGATAAACCTGACCATACCTCTTCTGCCATGGTCACACAGTGCTTCTCCACCAGCTCATACGTATGTTCTTACTGTCACTTTGTTATGGGAGAAGGATTGGATTCTGTGAAAGGTCTAGAGACTGCAGGGAAGAAAAAATTCCCAGTTGGGGAGAGAAGGGAACACAACTCTGGATTGGTGGGGGGTCCTTGGCTTACATAAGAGAAAACACTCTTCTTTTTTAGGAGACTTCTCTGAGAAGCAGGTAGGAGAAGGTTTGTAAGATCCATAAGGTTGTTATCAGTCCTGTTGTCTCAGGAAGATTTAGGGTATTTTAGTAATTTCAGGGCCTTGATGTGACCTTTACTATCTTCTAAACAGGTAACTCTTTTATTATTTAAACTATTCAGGGACAGCTAATAGTGTTCAAGGAGATTAATCTTTTGTGTGACCTGTGTCCTATAACCAAGAAATACCTCTCCTGCTTAACTATTTCTAGATTGTATAATTAACAGTTCAAGGAATTTTGTAAGTGAATTTCCAATATTGTGTTCAGTCACCTTTCTAGATCCTTTGTGGAGTCTCTGTTTTCTGATTAATAGATATCCCTTTGGGGATAGTCAACACTGCTCAGGGTGATTAGTAAAGATTTGTAAACTCCTCAGAGATTTAGGACTAAGAGGCCTGGCCACAGGCTTTCATATTAAAGTTACATTTTCTTTGTTCTTTTTGTATATTTACTTTCTACTTATTTTTTTATTTATTCTATCCTACCTCAATTCCAATATATATTTCAGTTGGAGGAATAAAATGACTATGTTTATTTTACATATAATTTTTCTTGGCATGCTATGTGGACTGGTTTTGTAAAGCAGTACAAGCTAACGATACAGTTTGGATTTTTATTCGTATCTACTTTAAAGGCATAGTCTTGAAAGGCAGAAGAAAGGGAAAATCTTTCAGATGGTCAGAGTTGTTGCATTGCATCTGGAATTACACTTAATGAAGAAAGAGAAGTCTGAGGAAAATATGGAACACCCAAGCGCACACACACACACACACACACACACACACACACACACACACACTGAATGCGTTGGCTTGACTGGTCTGAAATGTCAAGAGAAAACCATGAGGAGACAGGAACCGAAGTATAAGAAGAATTTAACTACTGCAATTGCCACATACCCACCAACAAGGACCAATGGTGAACTCTCCTTACATCATTGATTTAAGGCAATTAGTTATACATTTTGTTGTGACAGGAAAGTTATATTAAATGCCTTCAACCTTGAAAAGGGTGACAATTCATTGTGACTAGAATCATTGCATACTACATAATCATTGGGATTATTTTCTTAAATGCACTATCATCTAAAGGTTACAGCGTTTCACTCACTAACAATGGGATCCCTAACACTGCTGAATTGGGATGAAGGGTCAAATTTATATCAAAACTAAAAATTTTTTGCATAAACTAAGATCCAGGAGTCCTGTGGAAAACCCCACTATTCAGCAATCAGACAACACTGGCTTAAAAAATCAAAAGTATGGTCTATTAGGGTGAATGTGAAGTGCCATTTAAATATGATGCTCATGAGCAGAGGCACTTTACACAAGGATAAAATATATGTTCTAAACTAGTGACAGCTTTAAACTCCTTTGTCCTTTAGTAAGTAGAATTGACCTATAATTCAGGAGACACAAATAAATAGGAGAGCCCTTACCTTTCAATATTCCTCAAGGATATGCTCGAGAATTTTGGCATTCATATCTGTAACTTTCACAGGCAGTTGTGCCAGGAAGATACCAGAGATGAAGTACAAAACATAAGGTTTATAATAAGAAATGATTATGGAAGAGAACCAGTCATGACAGGCAAGACAGGAGCTTTATCAGAAGTTCCAGTGGCAACGGACAGGGCAGGTGCACCTCTGTTTCCGATAATACGTCTAGTGCTTCGCCAGAAATTAACACCTCCTAACTCTCAGGATGCTTTGTCCAGGGGCAGTGGCCTGAACAAATAGTTCCCACTACATGGTGCTCTGATGTGCCACAGAGAGTGGGAATTTGAGGTTGTTACAGAAGCAGCATTAGCTTACCTTCTTTTGTCTCCTGTATGAACAGTGCCCAGAGAACTTAGCATGCACCCAAGAAATCAGCTTTCTAAGGTAATATAAATCTACCCTAATTTCCAGCATATAGGAGAGAAAACCAGTGTTCTTCAATATAATATCCAACTGGATATTCCAGGCCAGATTAGCTCTCCTTTTTCTGTTAACTTGGCTGGGTTTTAGGGAATGTCAAATGACAGATAGTGGGGTGGTACATCAACCGTGCACTGTGGGATTTTTTTTTTTTTTCAGTACTGGGAATGCAACCCAGGGACATTCTACCTCTGAGCTCCAACCTCCAGCCCTTTTTTTTTTTTTTGAAACCAGCCCTTTTTTTTTTTTTTTGAAACAAGGTCTCACTAAGTTGCAGAGGGCCTCACTAAGTAGCTGAGGCTGACAATGAACTGTGATCCTCCTGGCTCAGCATTCTTGTCAGGCTCCCCATTTCAAAAGAATAAGAGAAGGAACAAATTTCTTTTATTTTAGGGATAATTACTCTCACCCATCAGGAGATAATAGGACTAATATTACACACGCAGTCACTCACCAGACTCATTGCACAGCTTAGTTGTGGCAGCAAGTAGAACATTCAGTTGCTGTAGCCTGAGATGTTTTGTTGATCAGAAGCTAGAACCACAAAGGGATGTTAACAATCCTCTGCAACCCGAATAAACCATTCTCCTCAGCCCCTGACTGTGTTGGAAACTGACACCTATCAGCTGATTTTCTTTCTAGGAATCACTGTTAACTGAAGAAAGTTATTTTGTCCAATTTTATACATTCTTACTCAAGAAGCTGGCATTCAATGACTCATTGATGTAAGAGATATAAAGGAAATGTTTCATTTTTTCAGCAGGACAAACCTAAAGGCTTCTCACCACACAGAGCTCTGAGTTTGATTAGCTCCATATTTTATTGTAATTGAATCTCCTTTCAAATTCTTGTTCTGCCCATTCCGCTTCCTTCCCTCCTCTACAGTGCTTATTAAAAGAACACTTCCCAGTTGATCTCCTACATATAAGCCTCTGGCTCAGATTCTGTATCTCAAAGAATTTAATTTCTAAATCTACCTTTTTTTGTACTCTATTTCTTCAGATTTTGGAACTATTTAAATATTTCTATATTCCGGTGAGGAAATATATGTATTTTGCTTTGCCACAATATTATGAAACTACTGTTGTCGGCCAACAGGAATTCAATTTGAAGTGAAGGCATCTCCAGATGATTGAGTTACAACCAGAGAAATTGGAATGTAGAGATGTTTCAAAATAAATATTATAGCAGTTAAATTTATATCTATAAATGACACATCCTCATATAGATATTATGTGTGTGTGTGTGTGTGTGTGTGTGTGTGTGTGTGTGTGTAGTACTGGAGACTGAACCCAAGGGCATTGGGCTCAATGTAGCTTTCTACCCTAAAGCTACACCTTCAGCCCAATTTTATTTTTTATGTTGAAACAGGGTTTAAGTTGCCCAGGATAGTCTCAAAACTGCAATCTCTCTCAAAATTCCAAGTACTGGGGTTATAAGTGTGTGCCATTACACCCAGTTTCATTTAGTTTTTTATATATAGAGATTTCTTCTAATTGTTATCTAGACAGTTAAATCAGGAATATGAAATTAGATCTTTACTACTTTCTTTAAAACCTGTACCATCATTTTATCTTCACTCCTTAACTCTAGTTCTTAATATTTTCTTGAAAGTTAGAATTTTGTTGAAGATTAGAATTTCTGACACATCCTGTTTAGGATGTCCAATTATCAGTGCCATGAACTCTGTGTTCTATAATTAATCAAGAGTGGTCTTTTTGCAACATCTGCATAAATTAATTTAAAAAACACACATCTAGGGAAACACACACACACACACAAAAAAAAACCCTGTTATCTCATCCTAGAGAACTCAGATTTATGTCCCTATATTTTCTCCAAAAATTATGGTAGTTTTTATTTTTTTATTATAATTCTTGTCATTAATTCTTTTCATACAAAATACCTGAGCTCTGGCATACAGCTTAGGATCCCTCTAGATAGTTCTGATATTATAATGAATCCAGAGGCAAAGATTAAGGCTTGTTGCCCGTATCCTTGATAGCCCCCAACCATCTGCATTTGAGTTTATAAAGCAAATACTCTTAAATTAAAAAGAGCAAGATAAGTAAGGTGGTCCTGCAGAAGCAGAGAGCAAATCGTTCTTAAGATTTACAGCTCTTTATCTTTCTGTGATCTCGCTTGGCTCTGTTCCCAGAGCTTTTTACTGTTTGAATTGATAGTCTGTCAATGTTTTTGACCTGGATATAGTGAATTCTTCAAGTTTAACTCTTTCTGCTATTGAATCAATCTCTTTTTACATTATATTAATCTCTACTCAAGTTTTTATGGATCTGAGGAACTGGTTTCCTAAAGAAAAAAACACTATGAGCTGGCAATTTGTCTCTGTCCAGACTGCTTAGTGCATCATAAACAAAGCAAGAAAGTGGCCACTCAAAAGCTTCCTCATTAGTCATTTCTGTAGGAATTTCTCCCACATTATCTCTGTCTATGTTAAAATCTATTTTAATAGAGAATCTGTATCTCATGAAGCAGATTTAAGATATCAATTTCTCCAAAACTCAAGGAGAAAATTACTCAAGCATTTCAGAATAGCAGCCTCTCGATGATCTATGTAGTAGGATAAGGTGCAGTAACTTCCTTTCTACATTTTACATTCCATATTTTATAATTTCCCATGGAGAAAGTTAGTACTCTGTATCTCAAAATTATTTCTATAATCTTTTTCTAGTGAAAAAATAACTAAGTAAATAAGGAAAAGAATGATTCAGGAACATGTGAAAATGCTTTAAGCTTTAATTAGGAAGATGTCACTGAGTTTCTTAACAGATTTAGCTTGAATTTAAGAGAAAAATGCTGAATTACTTTCATTCATTGGTAGTGGGAGATATAAAATGGCATATCACTTTACAAGACAGTTTGACCATTTCTAACAAAACCAATCCTACACTTACAATAGAATCCAGTAAACATACTCTTTAGTATTTACAAAAGTGAGTTAAAAATCCATGTCCACACAAAAACCTGCACATGTATATTCATGGCAGCATTACTCATAATTGCCAAAATTAGAAGCAGTCAATGTCATTCAGGTAGATGAGTGGATAAAATAAATTTGTGCAGTCATATAATGGGATATTATTTAGTGTTAAAAAGAAATGAGCTATCAACTCAGAAAAAAAATGAAGAAACTTTAAACGTAAACTTCTGAGTGAAGGAAGACAATTGGAAAAAAAAAAAAGGTCCATCATGAATAATTCCAAATAGGTGGCACTGTTGAACAGGTGGAACTGTGGATCTAGTAAAAAGATCAATTTTTGCCAGGGTTAGAGGAAAGGTGGAGATTAATTGGTAGAATATACAGAGGTATATTTTAAGGTAGTAGATCTATTTTATCTGACATCAAAATGGTGAACACTTGTCATTATACAATTGTACAACAAGGGTAAACCTGAGATGTTGATAGTTGTGGAGTTTGTACATGTGTATAAACAGATGTATAGGAAGCACTCACTGTTTTCTAATAAATTTTACTCTGATTTCAAACCAGTTTTAAAAAAATAAATCTATTTAAAAATAAAATACAAATCAAAAGTTAAAAATTGTCAGGCATGCTGGTGCATTCTTATAATCCCAGCATTTGAGAGGCTGAAAAAGGAAGATCACAGTTCAAGGGCAACCTTAGCTACGCTTTTTTTTTTTTTTTTTTTTTTTTTTTTTGGTGGTACTGGGGTTCCTGGAAGCCCTTCTACCTCTGGGATACACTCCCACGGGCTACACTCCCGGACCTATTTTTTAACTTTTTTTTTTATGTGGAAACAGGGTCTCTTAAACCAGCAAGGCTGGCTCCGAATCAGCGCAATCCTCCTGTCTCCGCCTCCCAAGTGCAGGGATTACAAGTGTGCGCCACCACGCCAGGCCATAACTACTTAGGATTTCTGCAATTTAGACTCTTTCAAAATAAGGAATAAAAAGTGAGGATGTGGGTGTGGTTTGGAGGTAGAATGTCCCTGGGTTCCATCTCCAGTGCCACACACACAAAAAAAGTTAGAAATCATAATGAAAACTTATTCACTACTAGGTACACAAATAGTTTTTAGAAGATATTTTTCAATAAGGAAGAAAAAGAAAAAAAGAAAGAAAAAAGGGAAGGAAGGAAGGAAGACATGGTAGAGCAAACCTGTAATCCCAGTACTTAGGATCTTGAGACAGAAGGCTCACAAGTTTGAGGCCACCCACAGCAACACAGTAAGATTCTTAGCAACCTAGAGAGATCTTGTTTCAAAGTAAAAAGTAAAAAAGACTAAGGATGTAGCTTGGAAGTAGAATACCTCTGAATCAATCCCCAGTACAAAAAAAAAAAAGGACAAGAGAAAATAAGAAACATGAAACTCATTTTTTACAATTCTATCTATATATCTATATCTATATCTAGCTATATCTATATCTATATATATATATATATCTATATATATATATATATAATTAAAACCATTATTAGTATTTGGTACAAAAGACAAATCTTTTAATTAACTTTATTTTTGAAAATTTGAAATCCTTGCATATCAGTGTTAACCCAAACAATTTTGCATAAATCACTGGAAATTTAATTTGAAAAAATTTTATACTAGTAAAAAAAAACCAAGAAAATCCAATAAACAAATGTTCAAAGTGATTCATATAATTTATGTCTAGTATAAATACTGTCACTCGATATTATAAAAAATATTTACTAGGCTATTTGAGGAGAGAGAGTTGATTTATAGCTGGAATGAAAATGCCTAGTCTTTAAATATGGGCTATAATAAGAACTGTGGATTTATGATATGCTCTTACAGTCTAAAACCCCAGGAAAGACTCTCAGAATCTATTTTTTTAACAGTATTTTGCAACTGTCCTAACCAAGGACAAGCCTGAAATGTTTACATGAATTTTTTTACAAAGATTGTAATGGTTCAAAGGAGGCACACAGTGTGGTCTGTAATTTCCCCTTCCGTATGCTTTAAGTAATAGCAGTTACACAAATATGCCCTGTAGATTCTTGTGAGTCCTTTCTAATATGCAACCTGTAGAATCATTGTACTATTTAATTCCTCTTGTTCAGCTAAAATGGTTAAGGATCCTCTTTTCAATGTTTACCTCATGTATACATGTATGTATTCATCTATCTTTCTAGTCATTATTTCTGCTTGAATTAGAACTTTCTACACAACCCTTCTCTTCTCCTTCCACGTGCCGCCCTTCACCCTTCTTTTGAATGGCTACAGGTTTGTGTGGTGTCTTCTTCTGGGGATAGGCATAAGCACAATGTAGGTACCTATCCTCGAAAGAGCCAAGATGAAGTAAAATAGAATTCTCTTTCCTAGATGCTATTTGGAGGTTTCTTCTGGTTTATAGACAACTTGATTTCACATTCTTATCTTTGAACCTTACTCCAATTATATAACCTTTATTAATGAAATTGATGGTTTTCTTACTGTGGTCATGTCTGACATAGTTCAAAGAATGAAACTCCCACATAACAGGAGGTTGAGCAGAGAGTTTATTGTATAGAAAGCAGAAGAGCCAAAGAGACAGCTTACCTTTGCAGGTGGTAGGGACTTTGGTGTCCAACAGGTGCATTCCAGCTGCTTCCCAAGTGTGACCTAGGCTTAGCATAGTCAATTGCTCACTCTCCCAGAGTTCAGATGATCTATTCATGAGAGTTTCAAACCATCCTTAAGGTCCTTGCCTTGCTCTGGTGTCCAAGTGATTTCTGGTCACTGCCTGAGTGTGATCTAGACCAAGTACCTTCAATTACACACTGCTTTCTATCAGAGTCCACAAGATCTGTGAGAGAGGAATATCCCAAAGGGTGTGGCGCTCAAGTAGGTAACTGTTGGAGGCTGGCTTCTCTAGGGGTTTA
The DNA here is from genome assembly GCF_963383645.1 of Muscardinus avellanarius. Classification (NCBI taxonomy): domain Eukaryota; kingdom Metazoa; phylum Chordata; class Mammalia; order Rodentia; family Gliridae; genus Muscardinus; species Muscardinus avellanarius. The sequence goes on along the minus strand of NC_137789.1, from coordinate 29,853,964 downwards.
TATCTTTTGAGTTGCCATCTCTCAATCTGGGGTGCCAGAAATATCAAATCCATGACTATGTCCAAGGCAAAACTCTTTTTGTTATAAATTTATGTCAAAGGAGAAATAAAGGCGTTCTAAACGGTTTCTTATAAGAGCACTAGTTTCATTCATTTGAGTTTCATCCTCATAGCCTAGGTCCAGACTCCTAATACCATCATACTGAAAGTGAGATTTTCAACATAGGAATTTGGGGAAACATAAACAAGCAGTCATTTGCAGGCCTATACTAACGCTAAACTCAGACTTTTATCCTTTATAATGTTAGTAGGCTGAGTAATATTTTCATTTTTTACGTGAGAATATAATTCTGTCTCTCATATAACTTCTTATCTCTCATAGACACATGTAAATTTTCAGGAGATATTTTCTCTGCTGCAGAACTTCATTTAAGCCTTAAAGTATATGTTAATATAAATTAGAAAAGTATAAGTTCTATATAAAGACTTCAAGTAAGAATAATTTTGCACTTAAAATTTTATATTTTATTAATTTCTGCTCAGCTATATATTAGTTACCACCAATCAGTGATGAAGAATTTAATATATTTTGTCAGAAAATATCCCAACTTACACAGTCATTTTGCATTGTATTGATGAAAGCTTTTACATCACAGGCCTGATCAATTATTATGGGAAGATTTTATAAAATCTTCAATTAGAATATCAGAAATAATATTCAGGTTATCTTCAATTAAAAGGAATAAAGTTTTGAGAAGAACAACAAAAGCAACAAAATCTCATGGTGGAGACTTCTTAAGATCTTTTCTTGAACTGTTTAGTAATATTTCATATGATGACCAAATAATTAAGAAGATAATAATTTCTCTTAGAAGAAAAATTTTAGTCCTTAATATACTACATGATCATATATATCATATATGATATATGTATATATAGAACATGTTTATGGAGATAAAGAGAGAGAGAAAAGAAACAAGCTACCTATTTCTTCTACACTTTGTGGTACTTACTATAATCTTTCAATTGGATAAATTGAACTTGCAGAAAAATAACTGTTTTTTCTATCAAAATTGATAAAGAGAAAGTAATGAGAGCAAATAAGAAGAGCAATATAGTGAACCTAAAAAAATTCTCAAAAAGATCTGTGAGTATAAGACTTGACAAAAGGATAGGAGAGAACTGCTCAAACCTCTAGAGCAAGCATATCCTATTATAAGTGCACACTGAAAATTTGGCCCAGTAAAAATAGAGAATAAAAAACAAAATTGTAAAAGATGTAGGCAAAGGTCATGGAGGACTATTATACCACCAACCCGAAAGATGCTGGAGAGATCTGTTATTTGCCATTCACTAAAGGAGCTGGAGACCAGGAAAGGGATACCCTTCTTCAAAACAGGGAAGAGAGAGGAAGGTCTCAAGAAAGCCAGTGGCTACTAGGTATTTCTGTCTACTCTGTGTCCAAAACGTTGGGCACTAGAGAACCCAATAGTAGTTCTAGAACCTGAAAAACAAATATGTCAAAAAGAGGAGCCGGGGATGGAGGTGTACTCTTATAAACCCCGCGTTTCGCTTAACGCGGGGTTTATAAGAGCCGCGCTGGCTTAAGAGACCCTGTTTTCAAATTTAAAAAAAAAAGTATAAAATAGGTCTGGGAGTGTAGCCCAGACACAGAATGGCTTCCAGGAACCCCAGAACCTAAGAAAGAAAGAAAGAAAGAAAGAAAGAAAGAAAGAAAGAAAGAAAGAAAGAAAGAAAGAAAGAAAGAAAGAAAGAGGAAGGGAAGGAAGGAAGGAAGGAAGGAAGGAAGGAAGGAAGGAAGGAAGGAAGGAAGGAAGGAAGGAAGGAAGGGAGAAACTTTTTTCCTGAAAAGTCTACTGACAAACTTTCTGCTAGTTGACATAGGAAAAGCAAATATTTTAAATGATATAATCCATTTTTACAGAGCAATCAAAAAACATGAATTTGTAACTGAGAGGCAATAAATTTATAACCAGCATAATCATGAAATACCAAATTTTATCCTATAATATAGTTACATAAATAATGCTAACATTTTCCAGAGTACCATACACCACACATCCATAATTCCAGGTGTGCTTGTCATATTAACCTCGGCGGATCATGTATACCCTGCTAAAAACATTCCACAGAAGAAAAACTTTGTTAATAAACGCTATGGAGAAATTCAGTTAGCATGGAAAGAAAGATATTTGACAAGACCATCTCTCCCGAAGGGCCTTCAGGGAAAGGATGATGTATCACAATCCAGCTGGTCTCCTTTTATTTCTAACCGATTACTGGATCAGAGTGTTGGTCAAAAAAAAATTGAGCAATGCAGAGAGATAGTCTGGGTTTGAGAAATAATTGAGGGCTTTGTCAGATATAAGAAATTATTATCAGATTTAGAAACTTTAGAACTGACTAAAGTATAAGAAGGTAGAATAAGCAATACTTCAGGAGAAAGGGAAATATTGGTGGTAAGAAGATTTTTTAAAATATATATCTGCTAGCTTTGTTCTTTTTCAAGATTGTTTTGGGTATCTAGAATCCATATTCCATATTAGGATAGATTTTTTTTCTGAAAAATAAATATATAAATATATGATAGTTTCACCTAAAAAAACAAAAAAAAATCCTCTGGTAGGAAAGAAAGCAAAAAGAAATATTGAAATGTTATCTTTAAGTCATCAAAAGCTTGGTATCAGACAAATGAAACTGTTATGTGAGATTAACATTTTTAATTTTGGATAAATTGCTATAATACTAGATGTCAACCACTAAGCCAAGCATGGGAAGGAGGGATGGGGAGAGAGTGGGGTGGGGATTGGGTGGGGGCTGACTGGGCGATGTGTGCATGTATGTCTACAAAAGTTTGTATCCCTCTATGATGTATGAATACAGTGCACCAATAAAATAAAATTAAAAAAAATAAAAAAATAAAATTCTTTAAATACATTTCATATTTCTCAAATTTTATAATTTACACATTTATAGTTTTACTTAAAAACATACTTTTTAATTACTTTTAAAACCATAGCCTCGGCCGGGCGTGGTGGCACACGCTTGCAATCCCCAAACTTGGGAGGCAGAGACAAGAGGATCGCGCAGGTTCGAAGCCAGCCGCACTGGCTTAAGAAACCCTGTTTTCAAAATTTAAAAAAAATATAAAATAGATCTGGGAGTGTAACCCGGAAGTAGAAGTGTTTCCAGGAACCCCAGTGCCACAAAAAATAGATGATATAATAATAATAATAATAATAATAATAATAATAATTAATAATAATAAATATAGCCTCCATCATATTAACTGCATTTTAAGTTGATCAAAATGTTTATTGAAATTCAATTTTTTTTTTTTTTTTTTGGTGGTACTGGGGTTCCTGGAAGCCCTTCTACCTCCGGGCTACGCTCCCAGACCTATTTTATAGTTTTGAAACAGGGTCTCTTACGCCAGCGCGGCTGGCTTCGAACCTGCGCGATCCTCCTGTCTCCGCCTCCCAAGCGCGGGGATTACAAGCGTGCGCCACCACGCCCGGCATTAAATTCAAATATTTTCTATCCTACAAATTAGTATGTTATGTTATAGACAATATCTTTTACATTGTCACTACTCACTACATGTTTTCCTAACAAATGATTATAGGAAATCAATCAAAATGTCAACCATTGTTGTTAAGATGTTTAAGAACCTGTAATCATTTGTTTCAACATTCAGAAATATTGAAAGATAGGTCTCAGTGTCATAAGGACACAAGCTATAAAATATAATTGGTTTGAGTGATTTTAACAATTTCTGGCACCATTCAGTTATCTTTATTAAGTACATAAGTAAAAACATTTCCCAAGGATATTGAAATCTATATTGTAATAAAAACCAAAGCATATGCAAATTTATTTTTATTTGCTTTTATTTGATAGGGAATAATACTAGGAGCATCAGCATATTCTTCAGAAAATATGAGTACTATAAATTTCTCTAAATAAAGAACAAAGTTTAAAAATCTCATCTGGTTGATTTTTCTTTTGTTTAAAATTACCTCCATGTTCATGGCACACAAAAGAAGTGCTTATTTCTTTATGGTGATGAATAAAAATAAAACTAAATAAGCATGACTTGTGATTTAAGGTACTACATATATATGATTTTTAATGTAATTTGTAATTTAAAAACCAATCAAAATCCTCCTGGGAGAATTATATGAGTGCAATAAACAATTTTTGTCTTTTATTTTTGTTATGTGTGCATAGTTCTAACTTCTTTCTTGAATTTGGCATTAGAAACCACTGAAAGGAGGTATGCAACACCCCAGAGGTCAGCAGCCTTGAAATGTGGAAACAGATATTCAAAAAAGGATGTAATGAATAACAATACAAACATGTAAATTTTTCTTAAGTATTTGTAAGAGGATTAATCAGTTGAAGACCATTATACAGTGTAAATGGCAAAGATTAAAACAAAAGTAGTATTTTCACTTGCTGAGCACATTTCTCTTCTTTAGGTCAACTTCCGCCATCTAGTAGATCACTTGTTATGTTAAATGGTGTTTAGAGACTGACAAAGTTAATTAGCTTCCAAAGTATTTAACTTATTCGTACTGAGTCATTTACTGGAAGAATATTGCTGATTGTGGAGTATAGCATAAATATATTACCATTATTAATAAAACTAATTATGTGATGATTATTTCATGATTTGACATTAACTTGTATGTTCTAAAGTTATAACCCACTAAATTAATTCTTCCTGAGCAGCCAGCTGACATTTAGTGCCTAGAAAGAAATAATTTACTCACTAATACCTGATGGCTTTAAGACTTCTATATCTTGAGGATAAACACTTTTTCCTTAGAATGTCTTTTCTCCTTATCCTTTATTATTGAATTATGTCTAGCATTACAAAATTGAAACATATAGTTACAGTCCTATGCTTGAGTATATTACTCTCATCATCTCCTTTTATATTTTATTTTAATATATCAACTCTTTTTTGTTACCTTTTTTTTTGTGTGTGATACTAGGGGTGGAACCCAGGGGCTTTTTACCTCTGGGCTATACTCCCAGCACAGAGATTAATAAGCATGTGCCACCACGCCTGACAATATATCACCTCTCTTGTTTATATTGTTTTTGTTTCAAATTATTTTGGATAGTTAGCTTTTATTTTATTTTATTTTATTTGATGGTGTTGGGATTGGACCAGAATCTTGTTATTGCACTTGGAATGCATACCCAGCCCCTGTTACCTAGGTTTTAATCTTGACTGTTATTCACGTTTTTATCATGGTAATTTCTTTTTTTTTTTTTTTTTTTGGTGGTACTGGGGTTCCTAGAAGCCCTTCTCCCTTTGGGCTACACTCCCAGACCTATTTTATATTTTTTTTTCTTTGGAAACAGGGTCTCTTAAGCCAGCATGGTTGGCTTTGAACCTTGCGCGATCCTCCTGTCTCTGCCTCCCAAGCGTGGAGATTACAAGCATGCACCACCACGCCCGGCCATAGTAATTTCTATTAGTACAAAATACAGAAAAAGTAAGAACCATCTGAAGACTCCAGTTGTTACGGTCTTATCTATTTTATTTTACTTGTATTTTTAACAATTAAAAATAAAAAATAAACCTAAACTCTCCCATCTATGTGTTTGCTCTGAGTATTTAAAATTTTTGTGTTTAAAACATATTTACAACTGAAATACTACATACTAAATAATTTAGAAAGGATGATTTAATTATTTTATTGTTGCAGTGTATAATTTATTCTTTGGGGGTACAGGGGTTTCTTATTGTCTACATAAAGAAAAATAGCATCTGATCTTGGGTGTCCATCAGCACTTCAGCACTGATTCTGCAATGCAATCTCTTCATGTCTACCTGATTTCATAACTTTCCTTATAACCCTGGATCCACCTCTCTGGATCCCTTGGTTGTGTATAATTTTCCCTGTATTTAAATTCCAAGGCTTTTTTTTTTCTTAAGCAACAATAATACATCCTGAATGATAACAAATTTCTCATTTTGGCTAGTTATTTTTTATTTTAAGAGTATACACGGGTATACACGGGTCTTTCTCCACACAAGTTTGGAAGCCATTCCTCCATGATGCCCTCTCTCTCTCTCTCTCTCTCTCTCTCTCTCTCTCTCTCTCTCTCTCTCTCTCTCTCTCTCTCTCTCCTCCCTTTCTCATTTTTAAGCTCCTTTTAATTAACAGTCGTTAACAGTCGTTTCCAAATCTTGGCAATCTAACTAATGGCGTGCCTCCAAGCTTCATTCCTCTATCATCACAGTCTTGTTTTGTTTCCTTCTTAATATGTACTTATTATGCATTTCCAATCAATTTTAATAAAGTAAATGAGTACCAAACTAAAAAGAGGAAAGGTTTATTTTGCCTCAGTTTTAAAGGTTCCAGTTCCTGATCACCTGGCCTTGTTGATTTGTGCCTATGGCCAGAAGGCAGCACATTATGGTGGGGATATGTGTATGGAGAAAAACCACTGACTCTAGAATGGTAGGACCTAAACATATCTGCTGTCATAGCCACTGTGACCAATCACTTTATGTGTCTAACATGCCTATTTCCAAAAAGTCAATAATAAAGTGGCTAATAAAAACTGAGCAATACCTTTATATGCTTGGTTATTCTTTGCTAATGAATACTTCTTAGCAGGTGTTAATGTGGGATGTGATGCACTTGACACTTCACTATCATTGCTGTGCATCTATCCTTGTTTTGCTTCCTGCTAAACATTCCTTTCTCTGTTTTTTAAGTCTTTTTTTCCTATAAGCTACTAACAAAGATTTGGGATATTACCAAAATCCTAGGAATTAATACATGAATATATGTATAGATTTGTGTATGGAACAAAACTAAAGACTTAGGAATAAATATATACATGAATGTGTGCATAAATAATATACATACATACAAACATACATATATGTATGTAAATGTTTGTATATATGTGTATAACTACTATATATATATATATATATATGTATCAATGAAGAAGAAATTTAACTCTAGTAGAAGAGGTTAGTATATGCAAAAACCATTTTACTAAGAAAATAATACTTTGCTGAGCATTGCATGGACAGCTAAAGAATGCAAAATTATGCATTTGAACTCTACCTCTAGAACATTGAATTACTTCCATATTATATATTTTCCCACTACTGAAAACTCCGACACCACAGTATTGTGCAGTATATATGGCCTAGGTGGCAGAGTTGCTTGGATCACTGTAAACCTACTATAGATTTTATCCTTAACTTTGCTCTACCTGGTATATGAGCAAGATATTTCAACTCTGAAAGGTGCTCTTGACAAAAATCCATAGATCTCTATGAGTAATATGCACCCTTTTTTGAAAAGAATTTGAGATGCAGCTTTACTTTTTTTAAATCTTGGAGGATTACCACTGGCACACCCATAGCCAGTGGATTCCTAACAGCAGTATAGACTATATTTCCAAGTCTTTGATCCATCTTGAATTGAGTCTTGTGCAGGGTGAGAAAGTGGAATTTATTTTCATTTTTATGCAAATGGCTAACCAGTTTTGCCAACACCATTTGTTGAATAGGCTATCTTTTATCCAGTATATGTTTTTGGTCCCTTTGTCAAAAGTCAATTGGCTACCCAGCCATAGTAATAAAAACAGCATAATACTGGCACAAAAATAGATACATAGACCAATGGAACAGAGTAGATAGAAGACTTGGAAACAAATCCACACTATGGCTGGGTAGTAAAGTTTAAAATCAGGTATTGGGATTCTTCCTGCATGGTTTTTGTTGCTAAGAATTACTTTGGCTATTCTGGGTATTTCATTGTTCTGGATAAATTTAAGGACTAATTTTTCTATGTCTGTGAGGAATGATCTTGGTAATTTAATGGGTATTGTATTGAATCTGTATATCACTTTTGGAAGTATGGCCATTTTGATGATATTTATTCTGCCTCTCTATGAACATGGAAAATATTTTTATCTTCTAAGGTCTTCTGCAATTTCCTTTTTTCAATATTTTATAATTTTTTGTAAAGGTCTTTTACCTCCTTGGTTAAGTTTATTCCTAAATATATTATTTTTTGTGGGAAATCCTGAGTGGAAGTGTTTTCTGCATTTCTTTTTCACCATTGCAAAAATATGGAACCATACAAGATATCCATCAACAAATGAATGGGTAACAAAGCTGTAGGAAATGTACACAATGAAATTTTACTCAGCCATAAAGAAAAACACAATTACATCATACATAGAGAAATGGATGGAACTGGAACACATTATGCTAAGTGAGATTAGTCAGTCAGAAAAAATAAGAAATAGGATGCTTTCTCTAATATGCAAAAGCTAGGGAGAAATAAGTCATAGGAAGAACTCTAGATGAAAAAGGAGATTGTACAGATTAGCAAATAAGGCCACCTGAGGGAATGAGAGTGGACAAGAGGGAAATTCTCTAATGCACATGATGTACTTTAACAAACATATGAAATTCAATCACTAAGCCAAGCTTGAGAAGGAGGGTGGGAGAAGGAATGGAGCAGGAACTGGCCAAGGGCTAATAGGGTGATGTATGCATGTATGTCTCTATCATCTTATATCCCATTAAGATGTATGACTACCTTTATGGTACTAGCTACCACTTGCTCATTCTGTCCTATCAACATGATGTCATTGATGTAATGGATTAAAATAATGTTCTATAGACTATCCCATATTCTTTGGAATATAAAGGTAAAGCAGAACTATTCATATATCTCCAAAGTAAAACTATGAAGAAATATTTTCAACTGTATCACATGACTACAAACTGCTTCTTAAGCTTTCTTCTCATTGAAATGTAAAACAAAATAATCACCACTGCTATGACTATGTCATTCATAAGATAGCTTATTAATTTGCTATAGACTAGATAACACATCCAGTCCTATGGCTGTGATGAGGATACTATTTAGTCAAGTTCTGCGTTCTGTAATCATTTTCTATATTCCATTAATTTTCCAAAGAGAACAAATTAGTTAATGAAATAAAGATATAGTAATGATCACAGCCCTTATATCCTTTAGATATTTGTCTTTAATGGTGATTTATCATCCTGTCTGGTATGCAGTACTCTTTTTTATGTATTACCTTGGCCTGTGTGGGAAGCAGATTCCATTTTTTAATATTAAGCAGTTCTGATGTTGTTCTGTCATTTTTATGCCCAGTGACCCCATGTGCATCATGAGAAGCCACTTAGGCTGAGTTATGATAATTATTATCTCCTGGCTCCTTCCTGTTAAGTGCTGTCTTTCGGCCTCTCTTTCCCTGGGCACACAGTAATCCCTTGAGTAACAATTAGGCCAACTCTATGGAAACCTGTTCTCCTGGCAGTGCTGGTGCTGCTCACTCCCACACTTTTCTGGCGACCCTGGTGACCACTGATGTGTCCCCTGGGCCTCTTGTGGAACATATTCTCTGGAGAAGCTTCTGGTCTCTTTTGTAATATACAATTTTGCATTCCATCTCCCTCAGCCTCTTTAGTCCTTGTTAATTGGTGAGGTAACTCACTCATTTTCATTTCAATTGACAGTGTTCATTTATTTTTCAGGCTTAAAGGTATGTTAGGTAAGCCGGGCATGGTGGCGCACGCTTGTAATTTCAGCATTCGGGAGGCTGACACCAGAGGATCGGGGTTTGTGGACAGCTTCAACTACTTAGTGAGGCCCTCCAAAACTTAGTGAGACCTTGTTTCAAAATGAAGAATAAGCCGGGCATGGTGGTAAACGCTTGTAATCCCAGCATTCAGGAGGCTGAGACTGGAGGATTGTGGTTCGCGGACAGCCTCAGCTACTTAGTGAGGCCCTCTACAACTCAGTGAGGAGACCTGGTTTCAAAATAAAGACTAAAAAATAGGGCAGGGGGTGTAGCTTGGAGGCCGAATGCCCCTGGGTTCCATCCCCAGACCTGCAAAAAAAAAAAAAAAAAAAAAGAAGAAGAAGAAGAAGAAGAAGAAAGAAGAAAAAATAGGACAGAGGGTGTAGCTCAGAGATCAAATGCCCCAGGGTTCAATCCCCAGACCCACAAATAAATAAGTAAATAAATAAATAAATAAATAGTGTATTAGTAGTGAATTCATTTCCAGCCTAGGGTCTTTGTGAAAGTGTTAAATCCAATGTCCAAGGAAAATGCCAAACCAGTGAATTCTTATCCAGTTTTCCATTCAGCCTCCCTTGATCAAACAACTTCAAAATTTAATCCCAAGGGGATTCCTCTGCTCCTCTCAGTATTTGCTATCTAATTCTTGTAATAACTTCACTATCTAGATTTCTTCCTCCCTTCGCATATCCTCTGTATTCCTGGATTGAACTCTATTTTCGTGGTAGCTGAGAGAAAAGGTGAGGGCTATTTCCAAATGTGGCTGTTTCATCTTCCATCATGAAGAAAGTGATCTGTCACATTACAGAAGTACAGTTTCGCCTCTATAAGCTCTAAACCAATGTCCTCAAAACATCTATACTAATGTTTAAAGGATCTGTGAATAAACAACTCCAAGTCATTATTTTAATGAAAGAGGCCTGCCTTGGCTTATCAATCAAATGCTGCTGAAATTCTAAAAATTTATTCCATCAAATCTACAGTTTGCTAATTATTTATGCTTTTAGATTATACAACAAACTTTTAAGAGTTCCTCTAGAAATGTATACTGTGTATCATGATAAGTTTTTTCCTGTGAGATAAATGTGGACTCCCTATTGTTCTTCAACAGGATGTTAGTGTACCTAAGCAGTGAGAGCTAATCCTACTGTGTGTGTGTGTGTGCGTGTGTGTGTGCACGTGCACCTGCATGTGTGTATGTAGTTCCTCATATTATCTTTCAAATTCCTAACTCGTTGAATTTTTAGTGACTTTTTCCCCAGGATGTTTTTGGCTGCTGTCTGAGAAGCAGAATTCTAAGCTGGAGTTCAGCAAATAACAACAACAACAACAACAACAACAATAATAATAATAATAATAATAATAAAATTAATTAATTAAGATCTTCTGATGATAAGATAAGAGGAAGTCAGAGTCAGAAGAGGTTAGGAGGGCCTTCAGACACTGATGTATATTTTAATTTTGTATAGGATAATGAAAATGAAGGATTAAGTAGGATCTCAGGCTACAGGGCAGAACTCTGATAAAGAATTCTGTAGCCAAAGTCTCCCAGCCAACGTGTTTTGCATATAACACCCATTGGTATGTATCTGTGTATCCTGCTACTATTGCTTACTAACTTCCAGCATCCCATGGGGAGTGTGGTTGGAATGCTAACATGGCAGTGGATCAGAGCAGAGTAACTACGACCTTTTCTCAATTTCACTCCCCAACAGAACAAACTCTAAACTGAACATTATGATTGCTGCCATATTGTTTCATAATTTTGAAGTAATAAGTAATATTTGTCATTGAAATAATATGATTTCTTGAGAAGAGTGGGAGCCTAGCAGCTCACTGTTTAATATCAACTTGATTCAAAATGAATCCTCCAGGAAAATTTTGCTCCAAACATAATCAATATAAAGAAATTTGAATTCCCTCACCTTATGATGTTACTAAGAGTGTTGACATGTATCAGATACCATTGAACATATCACTTTCTTGTTTACAAGGTGTAGTATATTTGGGGTCAGATGTGTATAGTTCCAATCATACTTCTGCCATTTTCTGTCTATAGAACCTGAGGTAGAATTTATTTCTCTAAGTCCCAATTCAATATAAAATCTATAATACAAGAATCGGGTTAAAAAAGATGTTAAGGGATCAAATACAAAACCTGACAGGTGCTCAATATATAGGACTTTATTACTTGCTGGACTAGCAATATTTACTAAAAACTTGGGCATTATATTGAAGCTAATGGAAAATACTTTTTAAGGCTGAAAAGCTATATTATGACACCATCAAATATTTAATTTGATTTTATAATTATTATACTCTAGAAAAGTATACTGTAATTTTATGCATTCTAGATATTAACATTAATTTAGTGTTGCATTTCAAGTCTGCCTGAGCATCAGAATCATTGTGGGATATTTAAAAATATTCAGTCTTGTTTTGTAGCTTAAATATACTTTTTAAAATCTCGTAAGATTGAGTTATAAAGTAGTGCTCAGTTATCCAATGAATACAATTTTATGTGACAGTTTTATAACCATTCTCTTAGTGTATTTTGAAAAATAAAAAACATGTAGTTTTATAATAATCATCATAAAATACATAAAGTGAAGATTTTGAATATCATCGAGTACATCCTTTCATTTTTCTGGTCATCAGACCCTTGAAAACAAGATGCTAACTGTGGATAAAAACAAGGAAGGCATTTTTAGTACTTATCTAATGCTATGTAACAAATTACCATAGAACTTAAAGGCATAATATATTTTTCAACTCACATTTTTTGAAAGGCAATAACACAGGTGCAGTTTACCTGAGCTTAATTGACTGAAACTCTCTAAGAAGATGTCAATCAAATCTAACCCTAAACTTCAGTTATATCACAGTTTAGCTTAGAGAGGCCTTGCTTCCAAACTCACTGACACAGCTCTTGGCAAGACTCAGGTTCTCACTTGATGCCTAAGAGTTATCAGTTCCTTGATACATGAACTTCTCTATAGCTCAGTCTAACCAGCTTTCTGCACTGTATAGGCGAGTAAGAGAATCAGAGAGACCCAAGTCAGAGGTTACAAACTTTCTGTAATCTAGTCTCAGATGACATCTCATAATTTGACATAATTTGAAGTGAGTGAATAAACCCAGTCTACATTAAAGAGTAGAGGTTGACACAAGAGTATGAATACTAGAAAGCAGAGATCACTGGGGTGATTCTGGATGCTTCACACTACTGCATTAACCTTTGATTTAAGCACCACAGCCATTCCTTTCCCTACTATTTATACTACTGTTAGCAATTCATTCATTGTTCATTCATTTTATTTATTTATTAAGGTCCCTTTTAAAAAAGATAAGTCCTTTATTGAGCTAGGATATGGTTCAGAGAAAGAGAGTGCTTGCCTTGCATGATGAAGCCCTGGGTTCATTCTATTTCTGTACCAACAAAAGCAAAACAAAATAAAGATAAGCCCATTATTATCTTAGCACTTCAGATAAAGGGCCCATATCTTTTTTATTCTTTCTGTTACTGCAAGAGTAATAATGAATTTCTGTCTTGAAATATAAAACTTGCCTAGTTACTTGATCTCACCATAAATTTGTCAGACTGATGAATTTCTGCTTATCACTTTGCCTGAATATATGCCCAAGATCTAACAATATCAGATCTGTTTTCAGGAAGCCCATACTTTTGGAATAAATTACTGCTTCATTCTAGTGATCTTTTCTAAAATATGCATGGTAGAAATTTTAGTTTTAATATCAATTATTATAAATTGATATAATTTATATTATAATAAATAAATAAATTCAGGTGCAATCTGGCATATCCATAGGTATAAACTTAAACAGACATTCTGAGTAGTGTTTTCTCTAGTTTTTTTTTTTTCATTTAATTAGATATTTAATAATTAACTTGTATTTCACTATACCCAAACTTAGAAGTTAGAAGATATATATTGTGTGCACAGAGACTATCCTTCTTGTCTATAACAAATAAGATATAGCCTTAAACTTCATTTTTTCCTTTTGTAACAAGTTATCTCTTTTGGATTCCAAGTCCTATCTCTGTATAAATTAACATGTAAAACATCTCCAAAGTCACAATTTCACCTAAGTATTAAATGTTTTCTCTACAAAATCCCTTATTCTATTTCTACAAAGTAATATCCCATCCCAATAATCAGTTGAAATTAATTAAATATATAAAATAAGTGAAAACAAATCATGCCCATAATATATATGTTTAAATAAAAATAAAAGCATATGTATAGGCTGAGTTCATGATCCAGCATGTGAAAAATTGAAATGCATAGGCAATTAAGTCAATTCAATATGGCATATATTAAAGTTGTTGATTAAAACTGTGCATTCATAAATTAAAGTTATCCATATGAGGCAAAGGAAAGACTAATATATGAAGCCATATATTGCTAGACACTGAGAGAATAAAGTCTATGGCACTGGTATATATATCAAGGATAGTTGCTCATCACTGGTACTTTCATAGTACCAGTACAACTAAGTAGTTGTTTCAAGCAAGAATCATTAACAAGAAATCTAATGCTTGAGAGCTGATAAGAAAAAATATGTGCATCTCACATTTGTTACAAAAAGATGCTTCTTAATTATAAAGAGAAAATAATTCAGGTGGTACGTGCCAATAATCAAAGTATTTGGGAGGCTGAGAGAGAAGCATGAGTTCAAAGTCAGTTTCAGCAACTTAGTAAGGCTCTGTTTAAAAAAAAAAATGGGCTGGGTGTGATGGTGCATGCTTGTAATCCCTGTGATTGGGAGGCAGAGACAGGAAGGATCCTGCAGGTTCGAAGCCAGCAGCGCTGACTTAAGAGACTCTGTTTCAAAAAAAAAAAAAAAAAAAGCATAAAATAAGTCTGGGAGTGTAGCCCTAAGGTAGAAGGGCTTCCAGGAACCCCAGTACCACAAAAAAAAAAAAAGGGCTAGGAGTATAGTTTAAAGATAGACTTTGCCTGGCTTCATTCCTTATTACCAAAAATAAAAATTAAAAATAAGAGAAAAACAATTTATAATATATTTAAGAAATCTTTCAGAACTCATTTTAATTTCATGATTAGTTATTACTTCACTAGTAACTTGAGGGATACATCAATGTTTCTTAATCCAATAGACTGAGGAGTCAGCCTTGCCTCTGAGTAATTCCTGCCCAAAATACAAAACCTAGGACTTTAGAAAAAGCTATCTTGTTTATACCCTTTGTACCTACAGGGTTCAGTGATGAAGTGCTATTGAAAAGTTTTTATGGCTTATAATTTCTAATAAGAGAAGGTGAGGGAAAGAAACATCAAGATTTAGTCAGAAGATCGGAGAAAGAGCAGGAAGATAAACATTTCATAATTTAATAGGTTCAGTGATTCTGGTAGGCTAGAAGTGATCTTCAGTTTTCTAGTACTTGGCCCTGGGATAATTTAGGGCAAAGGAAATGTGAGACTTCTCTTAGGACTTGGATAGAGGAAGGTTCTAGATTGACTAGTTTGCATATGAAAGAAGAGCTCTCAAAGAAGCCCATTGTTATCTCAAAGAATTGAGTAGCCTTGGAAAGGCAGTATCTCCTCAGTCTAGCAATAATACTTGGGCACAATTGCCCAAGCATGAAAATATAGAAAGTAAAAAAAATTATCATTAATATAATTGGCATTGGATATCAAATATATAATCACATAGTCTAAACAAATCACAGCTGAAACCAGGGCATCAGGCAAACTCAAATAGAAATTGAGTAGCCTGTAATCTCTGCAAATGTCCAGTAACTAAAAACAACCAAGATGTGGAAAATATTCTAATTTGAGAGATATCAATGGATTTTTTTCTGAAACATGGTAAGGATGTATCTTTATGCTAATTCAAGCCAAGACAGGCAGAACTTGAATTATTTTATTCAAGTACTCCTGAATTTAGACAAGTTATTATTCTAGAGAAAAGGCACAAATGACAGGGAATGAGAACAAAAGAGAGAAATGGATTTAATAGGACCCTAGACGATGCGTTCACTCATGAGGAGTGAGATGAAATTTTCTCAGTTTTGTTTTTAAAATGATTCAAAATAAGGAATTGCCAATTTGGTGAAGACAAAAGGCTTCTGAAGCAGTGACAGCAAATTTTATGTCTCCTTGTTTGAAGCACTAGCATGAAAAAGGAGAAAGGTTCTTCATGGTAGACAGCATACTGAAGATTACTTGATCTGTCAATTCCCTCTTTAGGGAATTGTTTATAAAGTTGAAGCTCCTAAAAGGAGCTAGGATTGATTATGTTGGTGAGAAATCTTGATATGTCTTAACTCCTGAGGCATGAGGAACATAGCTACATTCATCTCCTACTGTAATTCAAGGTGGAAGAATAGAATATGTGACAAGAGTTAAGATACAAAAAATAAAGTCAGACATCATTTATTTGTTAATATCAATTTTTACTTGGACTCTATGGGCAAATATCTGTTAATGATAACGGTTCTCTCAACATCAGACTCTATTTTATTTTCTTTGTGGAGTGGACTTCATATTATCTAGAAAGGTCCTCATTTTTATTCTTTCAAGTAAATTATGTGCTTCCTGGTTTCTATTTGTTTTCTTTCCTTAGGAAGGTGATTTAAAAATAATAATGGACTTTAGACAATAGTGTTATTACATTAGAGTATTATTGCTAGACCTCCCTGTAAAAAACGTTGACATAGATGATTCATTTAGAAATATATATTGAATCCTATTGAAGTTTTTTTAACTTTGAAAACCATAATTCAATGTATTGCATGTTATTAAAAGCATTAAAGTAAGTTTAAGTTGATGGTGGATGAAGAAAACTATAAAAAAAATCAAGGTCAACTTATTTGACTAAAGTGTCCTCTCCTCTCTTTCATTATACAAAAAAGTTGATGGAGTTTTTTAAAATCTCATGTCTGACCTTGGCTTTCTAGGGTTCTGACCACATACTTCTAAATACATAGCTAACATGGTGAAGATAAAAGTGGTATGAACAGAAAGCAATATTTTGCTTAGACCACCACAGGAAACGGATGCCTCACTCTCTGTCCACACTAAATTCTATTTAGTCTTCTGAGGGACAAAGGTACCATTTTCTCTCAAATGTAAGAAATCTTGTACCACTTCATTTTACAAATATTTGATGATATTTTTCCTAAATTAGTAAAATGTACATAGAAAATAAAGTACTGCAAGTGGAAACAATGTTTTTTAGTTATTCTGCCACTCCTATGTCCTCTACCACTGTCTCATACTATCCATAGGAATGTAGATGTGTTTGATATTTTAACAATTATTTTAAGATGAGAGAAGGAATGGTTTACAAATCTGAAACAGTGCAGTATTGGTCAGAAATAGGCAGGAAGTACAAAAGCAGTTTCAGCCTATGGAAATAGTAATCTATTCCATAAAATAACATTAAAATAAAGTACATGTAAAAGAGTTATATGGCACTATGGAAATGTTATAACTATAGGCAAATTTTGAGTGTAAATGTTAGTATCAAAATATAGTGATTAATTAAAATTCAAGTTTTTGTCTTGACTATTTAGCTCAAAGTATTGTATTCCATAAAGTCCTAGTTCGTAAGTGATTATTTGACACCAATACAGTGGAACACAGAGACAAAAATAGTAAACGTGACCTCAGCCACCATGGATTAAAGACCAATATATTGCAGCCCTAAATATAGGTGATAAAGTGAGACCCATGTCATCAGTGAATGCTGATGACAATAATTGTGGTAGTAGTAGCTGTAGTGGTGGTGGTAGTGATGGCAATTGTAAAATTAAAATTAAACAAAAGATATTGTGATAACTGTATTTGATAAAATTATTTTTAATAAAGGGAATAGATCAGGATTCTTACAACACAGTATCAAAGAGTGAATACCATTAAAATATCATAGAATGTGCAGTATAGTTGTATGGAAAAACCATGGGCTGTGAATTATGAAACATTTAAAAATAGTTAATAATTATCATATTAAAATATATACTAAACTGATATTTTTATAGTTAAGAATCACATATTTGTCATGAGTTAGTAGCATGACTTGGGAAACTTCTTACCTAAAATGTACAACTTCTGATCCATGTTAAGTACTGTCATTCCGATAGTACATTTGCATAATGCTAGATTTGAAATGTTTACTTTTTTTCATCACATAAAATTGATGCACAAATTCCAAGTATTGAGTCATTTAAAGTAGAAATAGTAATATTTTATGATTATTTGTCATGAATGTTAATAATATTCACCTTGTCAAATGACTTTAAAAATTGGCATTTATTGAATAAAAGAAAATGTATGGGTTCTTCCAATTCATGTCTATTTAGCACTAATGTCAGTAATACTAACACAAGTGAATAAATTTTAAAGATAAAATTCTTTGAATTAAAAAATTATATGGACTTCTAGATAAAATTGAAAGAATTCATTTTATTTTAATCCCAAAGCATACTATACAGTTTACCCACTGCTTAACAAAACTTAAACACTATTCCCTTTTTATTAATTAACTTTCATCGAATCAGAAGACAATTCTGTTTTCCACCCCTTGCATTGTCATTTGCTATCTTCTCGCCTTTCTAGTGTTTCTTTCAGACTCCAGATGGTCAGAGGTTGATAAATGTGTGCATTCACATAAAGCATCTCCCTTGCCTTCTAAACCCCCAATCTATCCAATGCTCTCGATTCCTGACTATAAGACTTCCAGGGATATTCTGTCAGCACTATTCATTCAGCTAGGTTGAAGGAGACAATATTTCTTCTTCAAAATAACTGAGCATGTTAAAGATTCATAATTTTTTAGCTCTTTCTTTTTTACCCCTTTTGTTTTAGTTTGTTTTTGTAGTCAGTTTCCTTAAAGTCCTTTAGCTATGTTTTGTTTATATACCTTTTATTCATTTTAAGTAATGTTGATTTATTTATTTATTTGCGAGTCTGGGGATGGAACCCAGGGGCATTTGACCTCTGAGCTACAGCCCCTGCCCTGTTTTTTTTTTATTCTTTATTTTGAAACAGGGTCTCACTAAGTTGCGGAAGGCCTCACTAAGTAGCCGAAGCTGCTTGATCCTCTGGTCTCAGCCTCCCAAATGCTGGTATTACAAGGGTGCGCCACCACGCCCGGCTAGTAATGTTTTTATTATATGGCTTAATGATAGTGTATTTTTCCAAAACAAGTATATTTCTCAATTAGTAGTAGATCTTAATAATATTATTTGGGTAATGACATTTTTCCATGAAAATTGTTTTTAAAAATGAAAACAGGAAGATATTTTAATTAAGTGATTTGCTCATTTAATTGGAAAATGCATGCAGTAACTATTACCATATTAGAGAAAGAAAAAATCACAAATATTGTTCCTTAAAAATTAAAAATTATTTTATATAAGAATATTGTTGATCCTTACATTTAAGAAGATTGCTTATTAATTATATCTTTTTTGAAAAATTTTTAAAAATATATTTGTCATTAGCTCTCCAAATAACTGATTTTTTTCTCATCAGTGTGAGAAACATAATTCAAAGCAAATGATTACCCTGGGCCTGCTATCTAGAGTGTCTTCTGAATCACTATGGGACCTCAGAGTATCATTTTTTTTTTTTTCATGTCTCTGCTGAGTACTTTGCCATTATCAATTATAGCTTACATGCTAAGATTCTTCTACCATTTCAAACCTCTGAGGTAGCAGAGTGAGATCACCACCATTTCTTGTCCCCAAAACACTCAGTAATTTCTGTTATTTTATTATGCTGTAAACTTCCACTGGTTTAGTTGCCCTTGAGACGATATATCTTGTGATTCCTTTACCCTGAGTCTAAAGAACCAATAAACCTCTAATCTGCTTTCGATGTATAAATAAGCTTTGAAGGCACAACTGGGACCAGATTAGGTTTCATTACTTCAAACTACTAGCATGATATGTTTTGAAGGGGCTTTTGAAACTTGATAAAGTCACATATTACATATTACAATTAGTAGGTATGAACAAAATTGTGCATCTAAAATCAGTAAGTCCATAAAGTACTAAAATCCTAGGTATAGCCATGCACGTGAACACACACCCTTTATTGAATATTGTTGATGTTTAAATTTATTTATTTTCTTCTTCCTATATGGCTGTTGTGATGTCAAAAATCCTTACATTTGAAAAGGGAAAATAACTTTTTAAAATAAAATGATCTGTATATTAGTTAGGGAAAGTAGCAGAGTTATAGAAATGTTGGTTGCTTTCAAAATCTTTGTATTATAAAGATATTTAAAGTATTTTTCATGGAATTATCGATATTATGTTTCTAATCAACCCACATTTTACATTTTAAATTCATCAGGTAAACATTTACATACATATATATATATATATATATATATATATATATATATATAGAGAGAGAGAGAGAGAGAGAGAAAGAGAATATATATTTATCCCTATGTCTCTCTCTATATACAGAGATGTCTATAATAATTACCTTTGCTGAATAATCTACCTACATAGTATAAATTGTGCATAATTTAAGAAAAATTTTACTGTAGATACTATTATTTTTACAATCTGATTCCTGAAAAAACAGCCTGGAAGATAGAAAATGAGAAGCATACCCTCACACAGAGAGTCGAGTTATGAAGCAAGTGGAATCTAACATAAAATTTGACCTGAACCCTTCTGTAATCTCAGCTCCTTAGGGTTGAGGGAGCTCAGCTAAGTGGAAGTCTATTATATTTCTACTCCATTCTGCTTTCTTCATTAGATCTTTGGGTATAAAACTATCATCCCTGGGTCTAAACCCCTGAAATTTTCATTGTTGAACAACAGAGAAAATGTGTCTTTGTGAAGTTGCTGAGACAATCCTGAAAAACCTATAGCTAGAATTTTTAAAGCTCAAAGGGTTACTTAATTGATCTGGCTTTTCTACAGTTTTATTGATTAAGTAGACTCTATCTGGAGCTTGTTAACTTATCGTGGAAAGAGCAAAAGATTAGAGGTGAATAATACTGGTTCTTAGAGAATTTTTTCACAAGTAAACCTCCTCTGATGCCATCCTCTTGTTCAAAGCAAGTCAAGAGTTGACATATAATCACTTTAGAATGAGATATGAATGTCAATGTATATATGCAAAATATGATGGTATCCCTTCCTTTGTTTTGTCCTTCTCTAATCTCTTAAACTGACTGTCCATCCAACCAGACAAAGCTTTGGCTACAATATTGTTAGTACTCATTGCCCATCCCTACATTATCTTATACATTACTGCAGAGATCAGCTACGCTCTCTCGGCATCTGCATGAAAACCACTCATGCAACCAATAGGCAAAATCTCAATGCGAGAAATAAGCCCCGAGAGAAGGTGTGGTCTCTGGCCAAAAGTACTCCCCACTTTCAGATATTCTTTCATAACTATTATTCTTTTGGTAATGATTCTTTTAACTCTCCACACAAATTGCTCCAGTGGTGTAAGATCAGGACTGTGAGAGAAACTGAGTCCGTGGAAAATAAACTTCCTGGTAATTTGTCTAAGCCTCTAAACGTCCTTGGCTTTGTTCAAGTGGTAATAAAATCAAGTTAGAATTCAGATGCAGTGACAGCATTGCCGTAACAGCAATTACAAAACGTGGATTTCCCCTCTATCTCTGACTTTCATTCACACACAGTAAAAGCATTAAGTTAACTGAAACCATTAGCCCTAAAGGGGAGGCAACCAGTAACTGTTTATCCTTGCGATCCTGCCTAGATACGGAGAAGATACACTTTATGAGCAGCTAATACTGACCAATACAATAGAGCTGAAGGCTAGGAAGATTCGTAACCTTTACACCCAGTATGAACACTACCTGAGACAAAGAGGTGCCACAAAGAGGCGCCATGTGGCTAAGAAATGAGTATGTCTGAAACAAGGATAGATATAATAAATGTGTAAAAGAAAAGAAATGTAGTGAGAATAAGAAAGGATTCTTGTATGAAGAAGAGCTTATCATAAGATTGTCCCAAATGGGAAAGGAATTAGAAAGATTAAAAGCAGGTTGCAGAAGGATTGTGATGTGGAAATGGATTATTTAAAAGAGGAATAGGCTTCTAATAAGCCTATCGTTTGAGGAAAAGTGTTCAGCAGCTAACGAAATACATCTGACAACTAAATCTAAAAACTTCATGGTATTTTTTGGTGTTTATCTGCCAAACTGTGTTGTGAGTTTGCTTAAGATTTCAGATTTTAGAAGACAAGGCGGGCAACACCTGGGAGAACTTTATTACATTCACCTGGATTGCCACATCTCCCTATGCCTGACATATGGACTAAGCCCTAAAGACGGAAAGAACACTCCATGAGAAGCCTATTCTCCAAGCCCTGGGCGTGCCATTTCTTCTGGAATTTGCCCTTCGCAAGGACAGCTGGATCTGCTGCAGGTTCCAGAGAAGATTCTGAGCTAATCTCTCAAATACCAGACTAACTTGTTTTTCTTTACCTTGATTATTGATTTATGGTAATTACACTCCTTTCCTTTTTTTTTTTTTTTTTTTTACTATTAACCCCACTGGTGAAAGATATAAATTTTCTGGGTTCTTGTAATAAAGTGCCATTAGCTCAAGAAGCTCTTGTCCATGTCAGATTCTTTCCAGAAGTGCCGTAAATAGGAACTTAAAGAAATTTATTTCCTAGAAGGGAAAGAATCACTGCAGATAAGCGGCTGCAGCACGGCACCCTATCCTCACCCATCTTTTCTGAGATTGATTCGATCGTGAGTGGGATCACCCCAATCTTGACTGAGCGGCTTGCGGCACATCACAATCTTTTTGTGGTTGGCATGGATTGAGGTGATATGCATCCTGCTAAGACAATTAAAAGCTATTTAGATTGTTCTTTCCTCTTTACCTTCTGGATCCCACATGTTGAGACAGCAGCAGCAGCATAAGAATAGAATTTAGGAAATTAAGTCACTATATTCTGAATTGACTTCACTGACACAGGGCCGATCTGTGAATTGGTAATCTTTCTTCATGGTTTCTTGGTTACCACTGCATAACCTGGCCTAAATTGACTAATTCCATTGCCCTCCACTCTGAACATCTATGAAGTTTGTTTCAAAAGATCAGTGATAGATGTGGATTTAACTTTATACACTTTGCACTGTGCCAGTAGAACATACTGAGTTCTGTTATTAATTTTGACTTATTTTCTTTTTCTCAACAAGGCTCACCAAAGTCATACAAACACTACAAGATAACTTTGTAGCCTGAGTAAATTATAAAAATTATTAAATGCTTCAAATTTTCTGCCACTCTTAACAGTCTAACTTTACTGAAATTATCAGGAAAATTTATGTGTACAGAGAGAAATAAAATATCATAAATAAGCCAGGCATGGTGGCTCACGCTTGTAATCCCTGTGCTTGGGAGGCTGAGACAGGAAGATCATACGGGTTCGAAGCTAGCCTCAGCTACTTAGTGAGACCCTGTTTCCAAATAAAATTTAAAACAGGTTGGGGGTGTAGCCCGGAGGTAGAAAGTTCCTGAGTTTCACCCCCAGTACCATACACACACACACACACACACACACACACACACATATATATATATATATATATATATATATATATATATATATAATTATTTTATCAAATTGAAAAACAAAGTGATACTTATGCACATTTATGTAATTTATATTTAATTTTTTAAAAAGTATAATTTTATGTTACTCAAATTTATTTTTTTATTTTTTATTTTTTGAGCGTCTGAGGATGGGACCCAGGGGCATTTGACCTCCAAACTACAACCCCTGCCCAATTTTTTTTATTCTTTATTTTGAAAAGGGTCTCACTGAGTTGCAGTGAGTCTCACTAAGTAGCTGAGGTGGTCCGCGATCCGAGATCCTCCAGTCTCAGCCTCCCGAATCCTGGGATTACAAGCATGTGCCACCACATCTGGCTTTCAAATTTCTATTCTCATGCATATTTTACTCAAATTTTAATAAATAGGAGCTCACATGACAAACTCAAGTGTCTACATATCCATTTTTCAGAATATATATCTCAATGTTAATTAATGATGCAGTCAGTTTTATTTCTAGCTGTTTTCTTAATGTAGAAAGAGAATGTGGCAAACACTGTTAATGGTTCACTTAAGATTTAAACTAATTGGTTCCTTCTTTGTAACAGAGTCTTAATATCATTTAAGTTATTCAAGATATGCTAACCCCTATCTCAGGTCCAATTATAAATTATGATTCAAAGTCGATTATAGTGATCCCTACCTAGCCTTGCAGTGACAAATGATTTAAGAAGGGGATTATAGCCTGAGTTAGCTAACCAGACCTAAGAACATATCAAATGAGAGTAATCTAGACAAAATTTATTCACTCCACTGAATAACTTGGTTCCCCTTTTCTTCACCTTATATGTAATTTGGATTATCTTTATATCAAAGTATTGATAAAGACAATTTATTTTTTGTGATACTGGGGGTGGAACCCAGAGGCTTTCTACCTCTGGGCTATACTCCAGACCAATTTTCTATTTTATTTGGAAACAGGGTCTCACTAAGTTGCTGAGAGCCTCACTAAGTAGCTGAGACTGGCTTCGAACCTGTGCGATCCTCCTGTCTCAGCCTCCCAAGCTCTGGGATTACAAGCGTGCGCCACCACATCCAGCTAAAGATGAAATTTTGAAGTGACAAGTTTAGGACAGACTAGAAAAACAAAGGAAGCAATGATTATTTGTGCATGGATGCTGTCCTAGCTAAAAATTATTGATGGGCGAATGATTGCTTTACTCTTTAAAAATCACCTTGAGTCCAGGTTCTATACACTATGACATCATAAATAACAAAAGTATAAATGAAAGTATAAATAAGCATACAGAAACTGAATTATTTTATGGGGGAAAAGGACATTGGAATTGTAGTGAGAAATCCTGGTTTGAATATGCAGCTACATTTTTTTTTTTTTTTTGGTGGAACTGGGGATTTGAAACTAGAGGCTTTCTACCTCTCAGCTTCAACCCCAGCCCTATTTCATTTGTTCATTTACTTATTTATTTATTTATTTATTTTCTAATTTATTTGAATCTGAGTAACATTAAGTTGCAGAGGGCCTCACTAAATTGCTGAGGCTATTGGCAAAACTGTGATCATCATATCTCAGCTTCCAAAATACTAGGATTAAAGGCCATGTGCCAATAAACCCAACTAGTTACATTCTTTAAACTAGTGTTGAATTCGGCATTTAAACTAAATCTTAGATTCAACTAAATATTGACTATTATTAGGTAAAGATAATTATGAAGACTCATCTACAAGATTTTTTATAAATTGCATGTAGTATGAGTGAATAAACACACTTTATTTTTGGCACATATTTGAAACTATGTAGTGTGTGTGTGTGTGTGTGTGTGTGTGTGTGTGTGTGTTCCTGAAAGCTCACCCAGGACCTCATTCATACAAAGCAGGTGCTCTACTGCTTAGCCACAACCTCAGCAGGGAACTAAGTGAATTATTGTTTACAAGTGATGTGCCTTTATTAAATTTTTACTATAATAAAAATAAAAAAAGTTTTAAAGTTATATCAAATAGATACTTTTAGAAGAAAAATGCATTGTATGTTGTAAGAAAAAATATCATTAATAAAAATTTTAAAAATAGCAAATGGATTTGTTAATTTCTTTAATTAAGTGAACTTTTAATTAATGAGTGATATAATAAGCAACTGAACAAACAACTTATTAGCTGGAATACAAATATAACAACATTTTTCTAATATCTTCAAATTGCAGAAGAGAAAGTACAGTCAGTTGATTTATAAACTTTAGCTCTATTATCTCAATGGTATAGCTATTCTTTCTGTAAGATGTAATTGTATACCTTTAATTTATAAGAGACCTATATTTAAATATAAGCTACCAGATAATCTAAAATAAGAGCAATTATCAAAAGAAATGTTCAATTAATAATCTATCATTTTGCTCATGGATCTTAAATAAGATTTCCTTGGGGGCAGGAGATGCATTTTCTAACTTTTGGATGAATTGTGGAAGAAAATAACTCTCTAGCCCCTGATATCTCCTGGACTTAAGGAAAATTATATTTGGGCCCTGAAAGCACTTTAATCTAGATAGAATATTTGTGCCCATGGATAACATCAATATCTTGGATTCTTCACAAATTAGATTAATGATATTAAACCAGATATAGCAAAAATTTTAGCAAGACTTGAAAATTTCTAGCATAATTAAGCATTCATTAAACATTTTTCTTATTTTTTTTTAATCTTTTGTTCCTCTATTTTTTGTCTCTTTAACCTTCAGTACATGATAAACAAAAAAACTTCAGCCAGGCTTGATGGTGCAAGCTTGTAATCTCAGCATTCGGGAGGCTGAGACCAGAGGATGGCAGTTCATGGACAGACAGCCTCAGCTATTTAGCGAGTTCCTTCACAACTCAGTGCGACTAACAAAATAGGGCTGGGGCGTAACTCGGAGGTACAGTGGCCCTGAATGTCATCCGCAGTACCGCAAAAAGAAAAGAAAAAGAAACAACCTCTATTCTCTGAAAAGCCTATGCTTGATAAGAAAATGATAAGATAATATTATCATATTCTCCTTCTGCTCATAACAGGAACATCCTACAAAGTCCAGTAGAGTGACTCTCATACTTTAAGCATGTAGAAATTCAAGAGGAACTTACTAAATATTCAAGTACTTAAGGCTTAGCTCCAAGTATTCTGATTCAGTAACTGAAGGAAAGACAAAAACTAATACTTAAATATATACCTTTACCAACAATAAAGTAGAGAACATGAAAGCTGGCTTTTAGGAAAAAAGAAGACCTGAAACCTTTGTCTATGATCTAGGCCATTGTATTGAGGTTGGAAAAATATTAGAAACATAACTATTAAATCAGGGAAGCCAGTGAGTGTCTTATTCTGTGCAGGTTTATGAGGAAAATCATTCAGGAGCTGACATAGGAGGTCAAGTAAGAAAATCACAGATATCCAAGACTAAACTGTTCTATGAGGTTTGGGGAAATTTTTCCACCAATAGTTTTGGTTTCTTGCAGCACTAGCTATAATTCTCCCATCCAGGTGGACTAAAGCATTGCTACTGGTTGGCCCCTAGAATCTTGTACTCCAGTCAAGTCCATAGTACGTATTTTACTTTTATTTTCTCATGCTTTTTAAGGCATTATTCAAGATTTATTTTTTTCTATCTTGGAACTTTATTCAGTCTCAGTATCCATATAAAATGTCTGAACTTTCAAAAAAATTTTTAAGCAGATTTAGTTGATCCTATTTTTGAATTTTTTAACTTTCCCAGAACATATGTGTGTTTTCCCATATATATGAGATATGTATGTGTGTGTGTGTGTGTATACATATATACACCTATTTGACTTTGGCCTATGAGTTTTTATTATGAATGTACTAAGCTACAACTTAAATACAATAAATGATTGTTTAATGCATCATAAGCACATATACCACTCAAAATTGAAATATTTAGAAATAACAAACTCATCAATGGTATGAGAAGTTAATTGTCCACTGATATAATTCCGATGTTCTTGTTTCCTCCTCAATTCATACTGGAACATTATTCTTAATTTAAAAGTACTAAGAAGCATAGTTGTTAGGAAGCAGTTGAGTCACGAGGGCCTTGACTTCATAAATGGGTAAAGTATATTTATGAAAAGAGTGACTGATTTCAAGCCTTCTTGCCTTCCAGCCTATACCAGGTGAGGACAGTCCATTCCTCCCCTTTACAGGATATATCAACAAGGTGCTATATTGAGAGCAGAGACATGGCCTTCATTAGACACTGAATCTGCTAATATCTTGAAATCTTGGAATCTCAGCTTCTGTATCAATGCAAAATCTATTTCTGTTCTTTACAAATTGCCTACCACAGGTGTTTTGATATAACCACACTAATGAGATAAGATATCCATGAAAAATGTTTCAAATAATATTAAAAATAGCTTAATAGCAAATAACAAAACTTATGATTGATTAGCAAATATTTTTTTATATTTTAACTACCCCAATATATATATAATTTTTTCTTCTCCTCCTCCTCCTCCTCCTCCTCCTCCTCCTCCTCCTCCTCCTCCTCCTCCTCCTCCTTCTTCTTCTTCTTCTTCTTCTTCTTCTTCTTCTTCTTCTTCTTCTTGGTGGTACTGGGGTTCCTGGAAACCCTTCTACCTCCGGGGTACACTCCCAGATCCATTTTATATTTTTATTTGGAAACAGGGTCTTTTAAGCCAGTGAGTCTGGCCATGAACCATCGCGATCTTCCTGTCTCTGCCTCCCAAGCGCGGGGATTATAAGCATGCGCCACCACGCCCAGCCTAACCCAGTATATAGTTTATGATTACATAATATTTGACATTTTTTATGATGATCATGTTGTTTTCTTTACAGAAATCACATTTTGTAAAAACAAAATTATGTATTCTAAAATCTACAGGAAGCATTTTATTAGAAATCAGAATCTATGAGCCAGGTGTGGTGGTGCACACTTGTAATCTTCAGCTACTTAGTGAGGAACTTTAAGTCTATAACTGTACATATAACTCTACGTACAATCTCAATATTAATAATAGGTCATTTTGTTGATAGCCTAAAACTAGAATACGTAATATAACATAAATTAAAACAGTTTAATTTTTAAGTATTTCAAATAACTTAATTATAAAAGTACAATGATACACAAAAACATTGTCAAATTAGTTTTTCCAAAGAAATATGAGAGTAGTGTATGATTATACTTGGCCTTTTATATGTGAGGATTAGAAATTTCCAATTACAAAAGGAAAAAATATCTAATAGAAACAAATTCTTATGAACTTTGCAGAAGAGAATGCTTTTTCCTCTGCTCATGATAATTTGACATACTTTATATTAGAGTTTTATAAAATGTTATTTTAATGACATATTCATTAATTAAATAGAGGTCAAAGTTGTATAAACTTATCTTTCCAAATTGCTCTTATATGCTTGAATATGTCTCTGAATACACAGAGAAAGTAACATGAGAATTAAAACAAAAAGGATGTTCAAAATAACCACCAAAGAAGTATATAGTCATTGCAATAAATTTGAAAGTAGTTATTGAATTGATGCTACTTTTTACAAGAAAATTTCCCATTTTACATGAATAAAAATGATACATTAAAATTAATTTTAGTGTAGGTGAATTAGAATAGAGAAAACTAAGGCGTGAATGTTTTCATTCCTTATGCTAAGTTTCATGTTAGCATAATTGTTATCTTTTGTCAATTTATTTATATAGTGGTACTGGGCATTTAACTCAGGGGCATGCAACCCAGGGGCATACTACTACTGATGAGACCCACAATTTCTTTTGATTTAAAAAAATTTTTTAAAACAGGGCATCATGAAGTTACTGTGATGGCCTTCAACCTGTGATCCTCCTAAGTCCCCCAAGTACTGAGATTGCAGGTGTGTACCACTGCAACTAGCCATTGCCTAACATTTAATAATCAGTAAAAGATTATTCAAATATACATGCAGTATTACTTTCATTTATAGATCAAAATTCTTTATATTTGACAGCAAAACTATAGCAATGTAAAGTAGCTAATATCTTATTTCTTTTTGCAAAAATAACATTTTGTAGTGGTTTGTGAATGTGATAATGAAGTATAAATTAGAAAAGTGTAATTAAGAAGCCACAGAAAACAAGAAAATAAAAAGCATAATATAACTCATTGCTTTATTTCTAATATCGCCTATACCTCTAAATGAAGTATTTTTATTTAATCGGGTGTTAAAAAATATTTTTTCTTCTGATGTATAGGAAAAAACAATCAAAAAAATATGCAAGAAGTAGACCATATGCTTATAGGAGGGAATTATATTGGTTAATCAACCAGAATAAAGGGGAAAGGAAATTAGTAAACCCTGAAATACTACTTAGTTTATCACTGCATTATCATGGTGCTGCTCACTTGATCAGTTTTCCAGATCCAAAAATGAGATACGCTTTGTCCACCCTCTTCTCTCTTTTTTAAGTTGTAATAAGGAAGTTCCATATAACATAAAGTTTATCCTTTTAACCATTTTAAGTGTAAAACTCTGTGGTAGTGTAGTCAAATAATTATGAAATTGATTTTTATACCTACTTATTTTAATTTTGTAAATCTGCAACCCTGCCCTTTAAACAATTCCACTTTCTTCTGTCACTCTAGCACTTGGTAGATAGCATTATAATTTATTTCTAGGAATTTCTCTACTTTAGATACCAATATATATATACTTTATGTGATATATATATATATTTATGTGATACATATATACTTTAGATACCACTATATATATATACACACTTTAAATATCACTATATATATATATATATATACACTTTAAATACCACTATATATATATATATATATATACACACACACTTTAGATACCACTATATATATATATATACACTTTAGATACCACTATATACATTTATATGTGTGTGTATATATATATATATATATATATATATATATATGTAATCATATACTATTTGTATTTTTAACTTTGTGTGATTGACTGATTTTATTTTGCATAAAGTTCTCTAGGTTTATCACATTGTATCATGTGACAGTATTTTCTTTCCCTTTATGTCTGAATAATATCCCATTGTATAAATATATGTTATGTTTTTCTCCTTTTTGTGTGTGGTACTAGGGGTGGAACCCAGAAGCTTTCTACCTCAGGGCTATACTCCTAGCCCTATTTTATATTTTATTTGGAGACAGGGTCTCACTAAGTTGCTGAGAGCCTCACTAAGTAGCTCAGGCTGGCTTTGAACCTGCGTGATCATCCTGTCTCAGCCTTTCAAGGGCTGGGATTAGAAGCCATTACTCCCAGCTTCATTTATTTTTGATGGGCATTTGAGTTACTTTTTGTGTTTAAATACTGTAAATAGTCCTGCCATGATCATGAATGTGAAAATAGTGGCAATGTTATTGGAGTTACAAGTTGAATATAAAAAAATAGAGAATCTATATGGCATGCTAAACCCATGCAATAATATACTATAACTGTGAAGATTGATATTTCTGAGAATTTAATAAAGGAAACATCAGCAAGAATAAATTACAAATCAATGTTTCCAATCATTATTTTGGCGGTTGAATTATATATAAGATTTGTGTTATAGGGTGAATATCTCACCTGAAATGATTGGGGTCAGTTTTCTGTATTTCAGAATTCATTAAATTTCAGATTATTTGCATGTATATGAGGTATTTTGGGGATGGGATCCAAATCTAAACATAGAATTCATTTATATTTCATATATTCCTTATACATATAGCCTGAATATCATTTCATGGGATACTTTTAGAGGATTTACATTTAAAAAATTATTGGTGCATTGCAGTCATACATCTATATGGAATATAGGATAGTGGAGGCATACATGCACACATCGCTCATTTAGCCCTTCTCAAATTTTCCACCCATTTCCTCCCCCCTCCCTCCTTCTCAAGTTTGGCTTAGTGAGTGACGTGTTTGGGAATGTACATCATGTACATTAGGGAATTTCCTTCTACCCCCCTCCCATCATCTCCATTTAGGCCTTCTTATTTGCTCATCTATGGTTTCTCCTCTAGAGTTCTTCCTGTGGACCTACATTTTGATTGTGATCCATCTTATAAACAGAGATATAAAATTTCCCACTGTTGACATCATGTCAGTGCTCAAAAGTGTCAGATTTGGGAGTATTTCAGATTTTTGATTTTTGGTAGGGATGTTTGACCTGTACAAATCATGAAAAAATTAATAAATGGGGGAAAGCAAAAATAAGTTATCTTTCTATCTCCTAGTGATAAATAATTCATAGCTGAACTTAAGTAAATGGTTCCATTAGTAAAACCAACAAATAAGACAAAACAAATTGTGCATCTTTACATGAGAAAGATTACAATAGACCATTTATCCCCAAATTAGGACTTTTCTCTAAACTTTTCAGTCTCCTTAAAAATAACTTGTTTTTATGACTTTTTTGTGTTACTTCTACTATATTACCAGTGACAAATTTAAACTTTAGTTTTATTTTACTTTTTGCTTTCTTAGAGTATATTCTCTTTCTTTAAAACATTCTTTCTCTCATACTATAGCCTTTCTATCCAGATTATATGCTGTTATGTAAATTTAATGTTTTCCCCTGTATGTTATATGCTGGACCATTTTAGACCTATCATTAGCACTTTTGTAATCAATTTTAATAAAATATTTTGCATATCATATGATTAGTAATATCACTATTATTAAAATTATAGTATAGAACTATGTTAGGACATTTCATATTGTCCCATAGTTATTGGATATTTAATTTCTATTGTTGTAATGTCTTCTGTATACTGTACTTTCAGCTTTGAATAGAATTTCATCTAACATTTTCCATTTCATCTATTATTTCAGAATTTCTTTTTTGCTGTCTTCATTTTATTTACTGACTCTTTCATTTTATTCCAGGCCTCTTTCTGATTCTTTCTTAACATCTCAATTTCCTCTTTCATTTCATGTACACTTACTGTGAGCCCTTTCATCATACTGAAGATCAGAATTTGAAATTCTCCTTCTGTCCTTTTTTGTAGGACAATATTTGTGATTTCCTTTATTTTTTCACTGTTTCTCATTTTCATATTTTAAGAATTCTCAGGTTTGTGTTTCTGTTGTCTTGGTATCTTATTTTTTTATGTGGGAGACTGAATTATCTTTCTGATAAAATCTTAGCAGTAGGGGTTTAGAGGTGTCAGCAGGCTCATACATGGATAAGTTGTGTTTTTCTTTTTTAATGGTGAGGGGGGAGGAGATGGGGTAATG
This sequence comes from Muscardinus avellanarius, assembly GCF_963383645.1. Taxonomy (NCBI): domain Eukaryota; kingdom Metazoa; phylum Chordata; class Mammalia; order Rodentia; family Gliridae; genus Muscardinus; species Muscardinus avellanarius. Next base: position 29,821,494 of record NC_137789.1, on the reverse strand, counting down.
GGTACAGGAGTTGGATAAAGTACAGAATATGATTAAGTTGAAGAAGAATTCAAGTATGATAAAATAGTGTCTGGTTGAGACAAGAAATGGTGATATAGTAGGATTCTTATAGTTAATATAGTATTTAGGTATGGACATACAAAATAGCTTGGGTATAAAACATGGAGGTACAGTAAGGGAAAATAACTTTTGAGAGAAGAGAGTAGATACAATAGAGGTAGAAAGCTTGCAAAAGGAATTGGAGAGGGAGCAAACAAATATGCATATAATAACAAAACAAGCAACAAAACTAACAATTATAAGAATAAATCAAAGACAAGAAAACAATAAAATAACAATACTACTAATTTACATATACAGGGCCCATACAATGTCTATCACTGTAGTAGATTCTGGATATTCCAATATCTCTCATTTGCTCTATAACTTATTGTCAGCTTTTGGACCCACTTTGAGTGTTTGCACTCCTCTTTTGCCTCTGACTGCATTGTGTTCAGGTGTCAGGGCCGCAGGTGTCACTGAGTTCCATGTAGGTGCAGGGTTTTGAGATTTTTATTCATGGGATCTACACTTTCCGTCCCTGGTCTGCACCTTTGGGCCCTGGCTCTGCCCTTTCAGGTCTTTGGCTCTGCACTTTCCAGGTATGGGTTCTGTGCTTTTTAGCCCTGGGCTCTGTGCCTTCTGGCCCTGGGCCTACACCACCCTATCCTCAGTGGTGAAAGGTTTCCAGTGTAATATTGAACCAACCCCCTGTGACTCTAACTGGCTGCCTCAGGAGTGAGCTTCCAAATCTTATCACACAGGGGTCCCTCCAGTTGCTCTGGGCAGTCCTTCAGTGAGAAATGCAGTTAACTTACTGTCTTGCAGGCTGGATCTCTGGAGGGCACAGTGTGCCTGCTGCAGGTGCTAGCATCTGGTGAGCACTCAGGCTTTTGGATCTTTTTTTCCATCCCTAAAACATGTTGCTGGTCTCTTAAGATGTTTGAGCTCTGCTGCTGGTTTTTTTTTGTTGTTGTTGTTGTTTTTTTTTTTCCCTAAAAGTCTTTGGTTTATTTGCTAATATTTTTAGGGTTGCAGAGCTGGCAGTCATGGTTTGGCCATGATGGTGTGGCAGCCGAGATGGTGCTGGCCACCATAACCAGGTCAGTCACATACTCAGGCTCTTTGTTGTGGATCTCGAGATCTGAGTATTGGATATCCTCCCAACATGGTTCCATTTTTTTTATTCGTAAATAATTTTGTTGCTTTGTTTTTCTTGTCAAGGAGCTGTCTTCTCTGTAGCTGATTTTTGTTACAGCTACTGAGATGTGCTGCATTCCATAGTCTCAATTTTCTTCCTCCCTATATCTTTTAAATTTTATTAAATTATAACTTCTTGTTAGGAAATATAGCTAGATACACCATGAGTAATGTTTTACTTTTTATTTCTATTGTATTCATGATATTTTGGCACCTAATATTTTTGTATATGCTTTAAAGAAAAAGTAGTTAAATTTTACTTTGCTAGATTTCTATATTTTCATAAGAGTAATGATTTTCTGAATTCATTCATTTCTTTTCTTTTTTTGTGGTATTGGGGTTCATGGAAACCCTTCTACCTCTGGGCTACACTTCCAGACCTACTTTTTATATACTTTTTTTATTTGGAAACAGGGTCTCTTAAGCCAGTGCGGCTGGCTTCAAATGTGTGTGATCCTCCTGTCTCCGCCTCCCAAATCCTGGAGGGATTACAAGCATGTGCCACTATGCACGGTGTTATTCATTTCTTATACTGTTGAAAATTAGCATTGGTCATCAGGTCATCTGTACACAAAAGGTACAAGTTACAGTATATTCTTTTTATTGATTAATTTCTGATAGAAAACATTTTTCACTGTAAATAATTAAAAACAGTAAATAAGATATTTAAAATTGAATCTTACAAAATAATTTCTGTTACATTTTTGATAATTTAACTATAAAATTTAAGCATTCTCTTCCATGCCTCCCACCTTTCTCACTCCATTCTTTAAAAGAAATTGAATTCAAAATGCATGTATTTGTCAACTATTTAAGAGCAACATGAAGATGCTTTTTTGGAAGGTGCTTTAGTAAAACATAGTAGGAGGTTTTTAATTCTTATCTTGTATATAATTGTTCTGTCTTTTAATACTTGTTACTAGTTTTGCCATTCTCCCCCAGCATAAATAGCACTACAATGAACGTCTAGAAGATAAATCTTTAAATACATAACTCACTTTCTAAACTTTATTTCTAGTGATTTAAATATTTGGTTAACAATTACATTTTATGAATGCTAAAAAGCTTTATTTTATTTTGGAAATTTATTTCAGTTTAAATTTCAAAATAATGTTTAAATTAAAATACAATGTTTTCATTTCTATAAATAACCTGATCTTTTGAGAATAAGACAGTTTCTTGAGAAATTCTATATTAAAAATCGTAGAATATGTTCTAGCAGCAGTATAATTTTCTAATGGAAATGAAGTGGAGTGAACTGGACAGGCTTGAATGGAATCTATTCCTGAGAAACTATCTTTCTAACTGCAATTACCTGGGCAATTCATGCAGATCAAGTAACATTTTCTACATGGCCAATCGAGATAGTTGTGTGTCTTTTAATAAAACCCTATCGTATTAAATATGATAAATTTTAAGTAGATTGTTGAGGCAACACAATGAGTTTCACAAATTGGTAGATTTTGTGTTTTTATTTCCTTGTAAAATGTGTATATTTCTATGACAAGTTAATTTTTAGTTGTATGTTAACATTATGAATTTTCAAATTTCAGATTACAATTTTTTATTAATTTTTTTTATTTCTGTTTTGGAAGAAGCATATTTACTTGCAATATTGTTGATATCATCAGACTGCTTCATTATTTGTTATGAATGATCTGGTTAGGTTATATTTCTGTTATTTCTGGGGCATGACTTTTCTATTAGAGTGTAATAATTATGTCACTTCAGAAAGCTAATTTTGACATTTTGAGCATTGTGCTTATGCCTTTAAAATACTGCATATGTGTAGTTATTAAAATAAGTGTATGCTCACAACAAGAAAGGAAAAGAAGCAAAGAGACTATTATTTTATTTTAAAGTTTGCTACAAAATTCAAGAAACTTGGTGAAAGAATAGAAGAATAGATGAGTGAAGTAGCACAGAAATAGATACTCATAAATATAACCATCTGATCTTTGATAAGCAAGCAAAGGTAATATAAAGTAGATAATATACAAAAAAATTTTTTGTGTGGTCCTGGGGGTAAAACCCAGCAGCCTCTACCTCCAGGCTACACCCCGACCTATTTTATATTTTATTTTGAAACAGGGTCTCACTAAGTTGGTGAGAGACTCACTAAGTAGCTGAGGCTGGCTTCGAAACTGTGTGAACCTCCTGTCTCAGCCTCCCAAGTACTGGGATTACCAGTGAGCACCAACATGCCCAGCTGATAATATACAATTTTTTAAAGAGTGATATAACAAGTAGACATATGCATAAAAATAGATGAATATAGACACAAATTTTACAGCTATAACAAAAATTAGAATAAATGCACTGTTTGGCATGACTATATTTTTTTTCTCTTCAGTGATATGCCTCTTAAAATAAATTTCAGATTTTTTTTCAAATGATACTTTCATTTTATTCTGTTAGAAGTAATAAAAATTACATAGAAAAAATAAAATCTGTTGCTAATAAAAATACTGAAACTAATGTGGTAACATATTTAGTAAGAAAAATATCACCAAATTAAAAACAAAACTGAAGTTGGGTGTGGGGGCACACGCTTGTAATCCCAGCATTTGGGAGGCTAAGACAGGAGGATCTGGGTTCCCAGACAGCCTTAGCTACTTAATGAGGCCCTTTGCAACTCATGAGATCTTGTTTCAAAATAAAGAATAAAAAATAGGCTTAGGGGTGTCACTCAGAGGTAGGATGCATCTGGGTTCCATCCCCAGTACCATGAAGAAAAAATAAAAAGCAAATGTGGATATATTTATTTTTCTTTTTAAAGTATGGTTAAACATATATATATATATATATATATATATATATATATATATATATATATATATATACATACATAGATAGAAAGTACAGAGGCAGTATTGGTTAATCATGAATAAATCAATTGATTTTCCTATATTATTTGTAAATATTTTAATTTTGTGTATGTTTAATGATTATCATCTCAACTTTTCAAATAAGCATCTATTATTTTTATACATAGACAAAATTATTTTCAATTCTTATAAGTTTGGTGATATTACTTTTAGGATTAGATATCAAGTTTTTGTGAAGCAAAACAAATATTCATGAGCCCATTTAGTTAGGGTTAGGGTTAAGGTTTGACTACTGCTGACTGTGATTTTTATATTCTTATGAGCATATTTTTGTGTTTTAAATACAGTATTGTGCTTCCTGTCAAGCTAGTATTTAAACTCTACATTACTTTATGCCTGAGTGTCTTTATGAATAAATACCTCAAATGCAAAAGAAAATATTGTTTGTGGTTCTATAAATTGCAGAAACCCCTCACTCTCTAAAGTGTTTTCTGTAACAGTTAATGAATGTTTTCACAGTGAATATTTTATATCTCTGATGTGAACTTCCCTGTTAAGAAGTATTTTGAGTAATTGAGTTAGAAAAAGCTCAAGGAACTTTTAGATTTTCTTTTACTTTACATTCCAAAACCATGTTCCACAGAACTCACAAGCACAGAACTTCAATTTGGTCCCCCAATTTAATATGTGCTAAGTATGAAGGCATTTGAGAAAGATATTTAAATTGTGGAACATTTTAAATAGATGAAGTCGTCTGTATAATAAGGAATGCTGCTGTAGGGCAAAATGCATACTGTCAATTTCAGATACTTCTTCAGTATCAAGGGATTTTGAGCCATAGGCTTGAAATGTGCAACTCTTGTCAGAAAGCCCCAAGCTAATAACAATATAGACATTTGATGGATTTTTTTCTCAGCTCTTTTCATTTCCAGAACAGGTAATTATATAAATTTTTGACAATCACTGTGGTGTTTTAGGAATGAAATGTCTTAGCCAGCTAGTAGTTTGAGTACCATGTTACTGTAATCAAGGAAGCTGGCACCACTTCTAGGTTAAAAATTTTCACATTAATGAATACTGTGACAGCATATCAACAATGGTTGGACTTTAAACAAATTAAATTTATTTGTTGTGTCTACATGTAATAGATACAGTTAAGCATAATGAACCAAGAATGTGTTTTGTATCTTATTGTCTCAGGAACAAATCCCGGCTTTACCACTTTGCAACTTGGATCCAGGAGCTAGTTACTTTTCTATAATTCAATCTTTTCATATTTAATGTAGAATTATTAGTGTTTTTCTCAAAGAAATGTTGACAGATTAAATTAGTTAAGATTTAAAAAGTTATTGGAACAGTGTTCAACAGAGTATATACTCAAAATTAAACCATTATTGTTATTCACTATTTTTAAATTTTTATTAGTTCTATTATCTTTCTATAACTTGCTTTAAGAGATATTCTTTTATTCTTGAAAAGATAAAAGTTATTAAGAAATACAATAGATGCAATTTTCTTTCTATTTAACTTCCTATTTTACAGAAATATATATTTTCAAAACAAGTGGAAAGAGATTAAATTAATTACAAACTATTTAAGAATGTTTAGAAGCCAGGCATAATGGCACATGTTTGTAATCCCAGCATTTGGGAGGCTGAGCAGGGAAAGATTGAGTCTGTGTCCAGCTTCAGCTACTTAGTGAGGCCCTTTGCAACTCAGTGAGACCATGTTTCAAAACAAAACAAAGAATAAAAAATGAGGTTGGAGGTGTAACTCAGAGAAAGAATGCCCCTGGGTTCCATCCCCAGTACCACACAAAAAAAGAATGTTTAGTGTATATATAGATTTTAACTTTCCTGAAGTATTTCATATTTAATAAAATTAAAATTATGTATCATTTTTATAAATGATTAACATTATTAATATATACTTTATAAATTATACTTTGGAGAACTATAAAAATGACTAATTATGAAGTTATTCACAGCTGTTAACATTTCCTCAAATACAAAAAGCTACTTAGAATGTTTTTTCTTAATAGAATACAAAATATAAATAATTAAACACATATTTGTATATTTTAAATGTATTTTAACAAGGAAAGAGCAATAGACTTGAAAAAAATCTGGCTATTTGCACAAGTTTTAAGCATATCCTGGAGCAAAATATATCACTCTTGTCCAATTGACTGTAGACTGACATATTTAAGTCATATATACCTTCTACTACCTAAAGAAATGTTCCAAATTATTGTATTTTTCTCCAGAATTTTTATTTTAATGCTGCCCTAAATCTTTTAGAAAATGACTTTACTTCATATACCTTATGCTTCATAGATAAACTGAAGTTTACTGATATAATTTTTTTAAAGTAAAGCACAGAAATTATTATTAATATGTATGTAAATATAAATATTATTTTTATCTTTTCAAAAACATTCAAAGGATATTTAAATAAAAATTATCTATTTATATATTTTTTATTTCATGGAAACATGGAGCAAAATTTACAATTCTAATAGTATAAAAGCTAGCAGAAAAAATATACATTTGTAGATTCCAAAATTTTAAAAATCTAAAGTGATATAAAAATATTTGACAGATTGACAGAAGTTGTCTATACAATATAAATTTCTTTGTAGCTCTTTGGTAGCTTTTTGCATAATTTATATGTAATTTCCTATGTATAACTAAAATGTACAATCTGATGGACGTTAAGATATCATCAGTGTTAAGATAATGAACATATGTATAATCGTATAAATTTTCATGGTTCGTTGTAATTTCTCCCTCACTCCACTCATAATCCTGTCATCAATAAACTATAGAGCTACAATCACTACACATTACTTTCAATATACTAGGACTTTATACTTTATAGAAGGTTTTTTTTTTTTTTTTTGTGTGTGTGTGTGTGTGTGTGTGTGTGTGTGTGGTACTGGGGGTGGAACCCAGGGGCTTTCTACCTCCGGGCTACACAACCAATCCTCTTTTATATTTTATTTGGAAACAGGGTCTCACTAAGTTGCTGAGAGCCTCACAAAGTAGCTGAGGCTGGCTTCGAACCTGTGCAGTACTCCTGTCTCAGCCTCCCAAGCGCTGGGATTACAAGCACACCAATCACTTCTGGCTAGAAGTTTAATCAAACATTATTTGTTTGATTTTTGTTGTTGTTGTTATTGTTCCTCCTGGGGGAGATGGACTGGCTTCTTATACTCAGTATAATTATTAGATTTGTACATTTTTGGTGGCATAAGAAATCTATTTCTTTTCATTTCTGAGTAATATGTCATTTTATAGGCATATTAAAATTTGATTAGCTTACTCATCAGTAGATGAACATTTGTTTTAACTACCACTTTTTATATATCAAAAAGTAGTTATGACTACTCATGTACAAGTTTGTGTAGAGACAAATGCCATTATTTCTCTTGGATAAACAATTAAGTAGGGGATGGCTCAACCATATTAAAATATTATTTAATGGGGAAAATCCAGAGGATCATCAGAAACTATTTCAAAAATTTATACTCCAATAACATGGAAACTATAGAAGAAATCAACAGATTCTAGACACATACAACCTACTTAAATTAAAACAAGAGGATATAGAAAACCTAAACCGATCAATAGCAAGGAAAAAGATAGAAACAGCAATAAAAAGCCTTCCATTAAACAGCCCATGTCCAGAAGATTCCCAGATGAATAGTACAAAACTTTTACAGAAAAACTAAACCCAATAATTCACAAGGCATTCCATGAAATAGAAAGAGATTGAATCCTTTCAAACTTCTTCTATGAGAGCAGTATCAACTTAATACCCAAACTAAATAAAGATCCCTCAAGATAATTACAAACCAGTATCCTTGATGAACATAGATGCAAAAATTTTAAAGGAAATACCAGCAGTCCACATTCAAAAGTATATCAAGAAAATTTGTCCACAATGACCAGGTTGGTTTTATTCCAAGGATGCAAAGCTGGTTTAACATACACAAATCAATACATGTCCTTCACCACAAAAAGAGAACTAAGAACAAAACACACGTGATCAGCTGAATAGATTTTACAAAATCCAATACTCATCCATGTTACCAAAACAAAAACAAAAACAAAAACAAAACTGCAGAAAATTAAACATCATTCAGGCAGTATACAATAAACCCAGCATCATAAAACCAGTATCATATTGAATGGGAAAAAAAGCCCTGTAGAAATTCACTTTCAAATCAAGCACAAGACAAGACTGCCCACTATCACCACTTCTTTTCAATATCGTACTAGAGACTCTTGCAAGAGCAATAAGGCAAGGAAAGAATAGCAAGGGAATTCAAATAGAAAAAAGGAACTAAAACTATCTGTATTTGCAGATGACATAACTTTTTATTTATTTGTTTGTTTGTTTGTTTATGATGGTACTGGAGTTCCTGGAAGCCCTTCTACCTCTGTGTTACACTCCCAGACCAATTTTATACTTTTTTTTAAAATTTGGAAACAGTGTCTCTTATGCCAACGTGGCTGGCTTCGAACCTGCGCGATCCTTCTGTCTCCACCTCCCAAACGCGTGGATTACAAGCGTGCGCCACCACGCCGGGCATAACTTTATATTTAGAAGACTCAAAAAACTCAACAAAAAGACTTCTTGAGCTGATTCACAAATTCAGCAAAGTATCTGGATACAAAATTAATCTAAAATAATTGGTAGTTTTTCTACATGCTGATCATGAATCTACTAAAAAATAAAAAATAATTTTATTCACAATAATCCCCCAAATAATAAAATACTTAGGAATTAATTTAATCTTACTAAAGTATCAGATTTCAATGCAGGTATTTAACATCTCTACTGAAAATAAATGAGAGAAATACTTCACAGCCTTGATTAGACTTGGTGTACTCTGATTTTGTACCTGTAATTTTTTCTAATAATCATAAAGTGATGTCTAATATAGTTTGTGTCCTAGTAACACTAGTGTGAAAAGCTTCAGTAACAATGCTTTATTTATTTAATTTATAGTTCAATTGATGTTTTTGAGAAACTGGAGATTGAACCCAGGGACATTCTACATCTGAGCTATACCTTAGGCCTATTTTTTTTTTTCTTTATTTTTGAAACGGGGTTTCACTAAGTGTCTGAGAGTCTCTAGCTGAGGCTGGCCACAAACCTGTGATCTTCCTGTCTCAGCCTCCCAAGTACTGAGATTACAAGCATGTGCCACCACTCCCAGCTTGATTTGATTCTTAAATATTTGTTTAAAAATTTTACATTTATGTTCATAGGAAATAATAACTTGTAGTTCTCTCTTCTAATATTTTATTTAAGTTTTGTGGGTAAATAATTCTGACTCTATAGAATAAGTTGGGATATAAAATATAATCCTTTTTTCAGTTTGAGGGAATATTTGTTTAGTATTTGGTAGAACTCAACAGTGAAGCAAATGCGTCTGTAATTTTCTTTGTGCAAAAATTTTTAAGCACAGATTTAATTTATTTAGTAGAAATGAGGAAACTCAGGTTAGCTATTACTTTGTGAAAATTCTCTGTGATTTGTGTTTGTAAGAGAATATGTTACCTAGCTTTCCTATACTGTAATAAACACCTGAGACTCTCAATTTGTAATGACAGAAATTTTATTTTGGCTCACAATTTTGGAAGTTCCAGTCCCTGAATGACTGGCCCTGTTGCATGTAGGCTTTTGATGAGACACATCATCATTTTAGGATGATGTAGAGGGGAAAAACCACTTTCATTATGGTGAGAGAGCGAAAAACTTAGCCTTTCTTCAAGCTCATGTGCTCCAATGACCCATTCAAAGTTTCTTCCCATGTTGCCAAGCTAGAAACCAGGCTTATGATGCCTGGGTCTTTGAGAGACATTCAAGTCTAATCCATAGAGGGATCTGTCTCAGTTTCACGTGCTGTAGAATTTCTGGCATATAGTTTATTATTCAAAATATTTCTTTAGTATCCTTTTAACCCAATAGAACTTGGAGAAATATCACCTTTATTATCCTTTATTTTGGTAATTTTTTGTCTTTGGACTTTTTCTCATCACTGTATTATGAATTTATCAGTTTTTTTATGTATCTGAAATATCTAGATAACAGAATCTTTTATTTTCCCTGTTGAGTTTTTGTCTTGTACTTTATTGGCTTTTAATCTTGTCTTTGTCATTTGAATTCTTCTATTTGTATTAAATTTACTATTTCTTCTTCTATTTATAAAAATTAACTATTTTTCTTCTCTACTTCTGGCACTTAGTTCTATAACTATCTGCCACAATAAATTTTAAGTTTAACTATCTCTTCAATAGGTCTTCTAGGTCTACTTTTGATTTTGCTCACTTTATATGAAAATAATCCCTATTTTTTAATTTCTTCTTTGACTCATGTGTTGCTTAAAAGTTGTTAATCAGTTATCAATTAGGTTAAGTTGGTTAACACTGTTTTTAAAGTCTTCTATACTTTTACTGTACTGATGAGTCAGAGTATTATAATCCATGGCCATACCTGTTTATTTTCTTTCCTTACTTTTAACCTGTTCCATTGTTAATATTTATTTTGTCTACTTTTTATTTTATCACATCTGACAACCTTTATATTTTAATTATAGAGCTAGGACATTAATATTTGATGTGATTATACATCTTTTGTAAACTTACCAAGTTGCTCCTTCTTTTCTAATCACAACTGAAGATAAGAGCTTGGTAAGCAGCAAAGCTGTTATTCAAATTTATGCTGACTACATTCTATAGCCCATGTTTTAATTACTTCCTAACAGAAATGCATAGGACTATGAAGGAATCATGTATTATTTATGCATACATTGATTTCTTCTATTAATATTTATTGGTTGGCATGCATTGTCTTTGTTACTGAAGGTGATTATATTCAGAGCATAGTAGTGACACAGTGTCAAAAAGTAGTCAATTTTATGAGAGTATGTTTCACCTTGTCCTTCTTTGAAAAGTATTGCTAAAATCTCAGTCTTTTTCAGAGTTTCTTGTCCTATTCATTAGATGATTCACTAGTTATCTTAGGCATTAATACATTTGTTTATTGGCAGGCATGGTGGATATACACTTATAATCCCACTACATGGAAGGCTAAGACAGGAGGGCTGCAGGTTTGTGGCCAGTTTCAGCTACTTAGTGAGGCCCTCTGCAACTTAGTAAGAACATGTTTCAAAATAAATAATAAAAAAATAGGGCTGGATGTAACTTGGAAGTAGAATGTCCCTGGACTTAGTCCCCATACCACAAAACACTTTAAAAAATAAAAAGTTTCTTTACATAATGGAAAAAGAGTCATAGAACATACATAGAATAACGTAACTAGTATCTAATAGTGTGTCAAAGAAAGGGTCTTGCAGATGTATGAAGTAAAGACTTATGGGCACATAACTGTTTGCCTGAACTTTGGGTGTATTTATTCCACACTTCAAACTCAGAAGTGCATGTTCATTATTTACTATTTCAATGGAAACAATTTTTCAGACTTTTGATATCCTATATTTTTTCTCTCCATTTTATTTGTTAGATAAATAATTAATCCTGTAGTGCTTCTCTAGGAATTTTCTTCTACATTCCTAAGTGTTCTGGTTGTGTGTTAGAAAAAATAAAGAACATTAACTGACCCTTCCTTCACTTATCCCCATATAAACAGCCTCTTTTGCATCATCTCAATGCACATGCAGTTTTTAAGGGGTAAATCACTTACAAGGAAGACAAGAAAGCACTAGGATTATTTATTCAACAAAAAACAAATAGTTTCCTGGTTCAGTGAATGAATATTCAGTTGGTGATACAATTGACAGTCTTTTTATTATGCAGGTAATTCATTGCTAACTGTCCTTGTTTAAAAATATCTTCTAGGAATAGTTCTTCATCCATTTTGAGAATGCACTCACAACTTTAGAAAGGATTTGTACTTTGGCAGTTCCTAATGAAGAGTGAGGACTGCTGGGAAAAAAATACAATCTGACCTGACATGATTATAAGCAAAAGGCAATTGGCAGAAATTTTTTCTACTCTCATAAGATGTATATTTGTATATTTTTATTGATGCACTTTTTGTGGAACTGGGGAGGGAAACCAGTGGTCTTCTACCTCTAGGCTACACCCCTAAACCTATTTTATATTTTATTAGAACACAGACTCATTAAGCTGCTGAGAGCCTCCCTAGCTGCCGAGGCTGGCTTCAAACATGCGATCCTCTTGTCTCAGCATCCCCAATATTGAGATTACAAATGTGTGCCACCATGCCTGTACTCATTGATGCATTTTAATTATACAACAGACTGAGGTATGGAGCGATAGGAACATACATGCGCACAACTTTTGGAGCATTGGTATCTGAGTCACATCCACTCTCTTCCCTTCTCTGTATGTCTTTGAGCTTGGCATTGGTAACTTAATACACCTACACAGCGTTATTTAAACTGGTACCTTCTTTAAGTCTCTATCTCCCATCCTTCCTCCCCTGAATGCCCTTCATCACTACACTGGAGTTTCTGCTTCTCTAATATTACTCTTATTTCCTAATTTTTAACTAGCTTCCACACATGAAAGATAATTATAAGTGAAAATTTATTTTTCATTGGTTCCTAGTTAAATGGAAGCTCTTGCTCATTATGCTCAAACAAGAGTAAACTCTCAGTTTATACATAAGACAATACATAATAAAAAAATAGCAATCATGGTATAAATAAGATTATAAACATGATGTAAACATGTAAATTATATTTATCTTCTCTATAAAATTATACACTAAAATTGTGATAGGATATATAAGTAGAATATAGAACAATTAAGTGAGAAAAAATATTGTAAAGTAATTGAATCAGCTTACTACTAATAATACTGTGCTGTTTTTTCTCTATTTTTGATGCTTTTGGAATTTATTAGTCTTCAAAAATGTGTAGCTTGGTATAACTTATTTGCTCATTGTAATTAATATTCATATCAAGTATAGTTTTATTTTCAATATTTTTGTCTTCTATATTTTTCAAAGGATATAATAACTAACACTACACTGAAGGCATAGCAAAAGCTTCCATAGCCATGGGAAATTTTTAAGAAATGGTAGTTGAAAGCTTGTTCAAAGCCAGAGGCTGCTGCCTTTTTAGAATCTAGGGAGAGCCGGGCTTGGTGGCACACGCTTGTAATCCCCGCGCTTGGTGGGGCGGAGACAGGAGGATCATGCAGGTTGGAAGCCAGACGTGCTGGCTTGGGAGACCCTGTTTCCAAATAAAAATATATAAAAAAATAAGTCTGGGAGTGTAGCCTGGAGGTAGAAGGGCTTCCAGGAACCCCAATATCACAAAAAAAAAAAAAGAATCTAGGGGGAATAAGATTTGAAATCATACCTTACTGAACTGAGCTTCTTATAAAAAACAATATTACTCTGGTTCCTGTGTGAACAATAGATTAGAAAGAGCTGTAAGCCTATAATACTACATAAATTGGGAATATACTTTATTATTCAGGCTTAAGATGATGATGGCTTTACCAAACATTTCATGGTGAAGAAAAAAGATATTTAAAACTTTAGATAAAATGATTACATAATATGTTATAAACAAAATGCATCTTTTTATTTTTTTCTTTTTACATTTTTATTGGTACATTGTAGTTATGCATCTTAACGGAGTACAAGATAATAGAGACACACATGCACACATCACTCATTTAGCCCTTTTCCAACTCCTACCCCATTTTCTCTCCTGTCTCTCCTTCTCATGTTTAGCTTAGTGATAGGCTTTGATGTGTTTATTGATGTAAATCAGGACATTAAGAAACTTCCCTCTTCTCTTCTCCCATCCCCCTCTATTATGGCACCTTAGTTGCTCATCTATGGTTTTTTCTTCTTGGTCTAAAGTTCCTCCTATGATCCTTTATCGTTCTAGCTTTTATATATTAGGGAGAGTATTTGATTTTTTACTTTTTGTGACTGACTAATCTCACTTTGTATAATGTTCTTCTGTTCCATCCATTTCCCTGAAAATGGAATAATTTTGTTCTTGTTTATCATTGAGTAAAATTCTATTATATACATATCCCAGTTTTGTGATCCATTCATCTGTTAATAGACAACTTTTTTTTTTTATGGTACTGGGGATGGAGCCCTTCTACTTCCGGGGTTCACTCCCAAACCTATTTTATATTTTATTTGGAAACAGGGTCTCTTAAGCCAGCGCGGCTGGCTTCGAACCTGCGCTACCCTCCTGTCTTCACCTCTCAAGTGCAGGGATTACAAGCGTGTGCCACTACTCCCGGCTAATAGACAGCTTTTTAATACATTATTGTTTAAAATATATACTATACACAAGTTATATAAGGTTCATGAAAATTTGTCTTTATCTTCTGGGTAAAAGATTGTTCCACTTACTAATGCTAGAAAAAATAAAATTGAGTTTTTTGCAAAGGTATATACTGGGATAAGATATTATAAAAGAAGAGAGGAAATGTCTCAAATACATATGGAGGCACAGAAATGCAAATGTGAAGGTTCAGGAGGGTTCAGCTGTGCTCAGTAGAGCCTCAAATGTTGCTGAGATATTAACATCAGTGGAGACAGAGATGAGTTCTTTGGGTTTAAGAGCAAAGGTCCATGGGCAAGAACACAGTATTCCTCAGGAGTTAGAGCCTGTTTCTGGCTTGAAGAGTAAATAAACAAAAAATGAGAAGATAGTCCTCAACCAGAAATGTTATCAAGAAGTTTTCATTTGAAGTAATGAGTAAAATGGGAAAATGTGGCATGTAACAGTCTTTATAAACAAATAAGTGGGATAGTCTATTATAACTTATTTTTGTGAGAATAGAAAATTAAAAATGTGACACAGAGGATATAAAACTACCAAAAAGTTGATTGACAACTATTTTAGTTTGTACTCCCCAGCAGCCAACCAACCCTGAACTAAAAGTTGAAATACATGTAGCTTTTTTTGAAGGTTCAGAAACACTGGTAGGGCAGTGAAAAATTTAAACTAGAAAAAGAAGGCAGCCAATAAAGCTGTATCAGCAAGCCAGCTAGCACCATAATAAATAGCCTAGAACGTACATTTGTCATTCTTTCCAAGAGACTGTAAGTTGGAGTACATTTATTTGAAAGCTTCCCTGAGCTGTGAATTCCTGGCTGGATGGCATTTAGTAGCCTTCCCTGGAGAAAGCCCTTAGGCAGAGATAGAGATATTGGCAGCTACTTGTCTAGGATACCAGAACTGTTAATGCCTGGAGGGTATGGATGAAGCATCTACAGCATTACCCAAGTCCAAAATAGGTATATTATAAAACTGAATATTATAAACCTCAGGTTAAAGCACACATAACCTTTTTAAGACTGTATATGTTATGATTTTATATGAATCATTTCATTTGAAATATATGTTTACATATTGATATCTGGGATCATACCATGTCATAGGTTTATATTAAATAATTCCCTTAATTGAACACTTAGATTAGATTACAGAATAAAAACATTGATTATTTATATCCACTAAAATAATCTAGTATTCATTTTAGATTTAGTTACAAATGATAAAACATAGAAGACCTTACTTTGTTACCACTGACATTAAAGAAACGTTCAGATAGAATTACTCTAATTGTTCTGTAATAATAAATGCTTTTACTAAATAAATGTTTAAGCAGAAAGTACTTCGTAAATACTACCATTCAGAAAGAAATACAATGATTAAGTCCATGGGCAGATTATGAATGAATTTTCCCTGTATAAGACATCAGCTCACTCAATTGAGAGAGTGTAAAGAGGGCAAAAGATAGTTTTAAATATTAATTTCTTCTAGTGGAGAAGTAACAGTGCTCCTTGCTCCTACACTCTTATATCACAGTCCCAGTTGGTGGTTGATGATTGTGACAAGCGGAGATGCTATCTACTTAACAATGCCCAGAGCTTTCAAGCTGTTATACAACAGTGATTTTCTGATGTGTTGATAGGAGTATAAGGTTTTATTCTAATAATGTTATCCTGGAACTCTGACACCTTAGAGTCTTAGACGATATGACAGCCACTGGACCCACTGGAATCTCATTGCTTAAAATGCTAAATATCACTTTCTGATGTAAAAAAGGAGACAATTCCGATGACTAAAAAATGTTGGGATTATTTTGCACATTAAAAAATAAAACAGCTTTCAATTGAAAAACAATATATTATTCTACTCTTCAGATTTCTAGTATTAAAGGTAAATTTATGATGCTACAACAGTAGGTATTCCCTAAACATCTTAGATTTTGAAAATTAAATTTTTACTTGTGGATGTTCTTTTTCATTAATATTTGTTAAATATTTAATATATTGATTAAAAATAATTTTATCCCTTCTTATCAAGCTAACAGTCATAAAATAAACAGTAGTCTACCGCTTAAAAAAGGGCAAAACTGTAGAGGTCATCTTCATTATATAGACAGGAGGGACTATACTCTCCTAATAGTTGAGAGTAGATGTAAGTTTTAACATTTGAAGGCTGGGCAAAGGAAAAAGTAACCACAAGGAGGCAGTATAGAGCCATCTCACAAAAGAGGAAAGAGCTAGGAAAACTGCCAGGAAAAAGCAATTTAACAGAAGATATAAACATCTAGTAAATGTACAGCATCACAATAGGGGGTCTCTAAACCAGGGAGCTCAGAAATACAACAATTTTTAAAAAGTTTTTGTTTTGGGATCTAGGGACTTAACCTAGGATCATTCTACCTCCAACCAACATCCTTTTTACTTTTGATTCTAAAACAGGATCTCTCCCTGAGACCTATGATCTCCCTGTCTATGCTTCCCAAATAATGGGATTAGAAGCTGGAAGTGTAGATCAGAGGTCCAGTGTGCCTGGGTTCAATCCCAGTGCCAAATAATAAGAGAAATAAATTAGCTAATATTCATTTTTCTTTTTTCTTTTCTGTTTTTGGAAGAGGAATATCATAGAATTTTTTCTCTTTTTTAAGGAGAATATTATTTAATCCTTGTGTTAATTTTTATTTAAATATTTTAAAATACTTTTGTTAAAACTTCCGAGACTGGAAATTTCATGTTTGGGTATATTTATTTCTGAAAGTTAATACTTGCTGGATATGTTGGATATATTTTCCTCAGGATCTCCAAACAAAATGGCAATCCATATTTTATCTAAATTTCTTTTTATTAATCTTTGAAAATGTACCTCTCAAGCTATATTTTCTCCTCTGAATATGATGACAAATATTTTTATCATTGTATTTTTTATAAATTTTTATTTATTTACCTTCCAAAAAATTAATCATATGTTCTTACTGTCCCATAAAAAAGATATTTACTCTTAAACAGTTAGTGCACTTATCAATTAAAATACATTTTATATTCCTAGAAATCCATATATTGAGTGAGTAAAGCTTTAGTCAAGTAACAAGTAGCTCTTTGATTATATTCCTGTGTAATTCCTTTATTATTTTTATTTTTTATTTTGTTTTCAATTTTTAATTAAAATGTTTAAGTGTTACAAAGATCCATTAAAATATACATATTTATTAGATACCAAAATGTAATGTTCCCATACATGTATATATTGTGAAATGTTTAAATAAGATTATCAAATATTTATAATTTCTTCATGATAAAATATTTAAAATTCTTTCTTTTAGATTCTTAAAAGATACAGTATATTATTATTTATATTTGTCATACTATTATGCAATAGCATACCAGATCATTTTATTCCTATATAACTGTAACTTAAAACACATTGGTCAACCTTTCTCCATTTTTTCTTCCATCTGTAATCTCACTAGCCTTTAGTAATCAGCATTCTAATTTCAACTTTTATAAAATAAACTTTGTTGGATTTCACATATGAATAAAATCACGCATTACTTATTTTCTTTTCACTATTTCTTTTTTAAAATTGTGAAGTAGTGTGTTAAGTATATAAGGCTAATTTTATAAATTTGATATTCAAAATCACACTTAGGTAATGGAAAATTTTATACATAATGAATATTCATATATAATTATGACATTCTGACATTTGTCACTTATGAATCTTATTTTTATGTGAGAATTCTTTAGAGAGGTCAAAAATAAAATATTCCTCAAATGCAACACAGTTGGAGAGAGGTAAAAAACTGTAATGCATTTTTATCACCATATGGATATAAGATCATCACTTAAAAATGGTTGCAAAGATTATTTGTGAAGTATATTCAGGAGAGCATCTTTGTAATGTTTAGATGTGTGATTGTGTGAGCCTCTGGATGGGCACGTGCATGTAAATCTATACTTTCCTCACATTTCATTTGCTTATTTTGAAAAGTATTGATACACAAAAGCATAAAACAGGTACATATTTAGGAGGTACCATGTGATATTTTCATAAAAATGGGGTAATATTCTTACTGGGTACTTGTCTTACAGAGTCCAAGAATAAAATTTGCAGATACTAGGAAAATGAAAGAAGAAAGTTTTAAAAGAGCAAGCAAGTAGAGCGGTAGGTCACTCCTTGGGTTGGTGGCTGACTTCAAAGACCAGTGGGGCCTTTGGGAACTGCACAAGTATAGCATGAGTTATGCACCATTATTTGCACACTACTTTTTCTCAAAATCACTCAATCTATCAAAGGGAGTAGCAGGTTTACAGCTCCCACACAGAGCAGGGGTCCCAAGAAGATAGCCAATGTTGGTGCTGGGCCTAAGGCTTTATATATGTTTAAAGCTGCTTTGTGTAGAGATTAACCAATGAAGAAATTCTCCATTTTTCATATTCTTGACTCAGTTAATTTTTTATCTCTGGTCATCAATTACCCAAAGTCATGAGACTGTTCTGTATGTTGTTTCTGGGTCTATACATGGCAACAGTCCATGTGTCTATGGTTGATGCATGTAGCTCTCTAGTTCTTCACATCTTAGCTCCACTCCTCTACCTTTAATTGTTAATGTTCAGGTCCAATGAAAACAAGGAACCACTTTCCTTCTTAGGGATTTATTATTTTGTTTTTCTTAATCTTTATTCCTCAGGAGTCCTGTTCCCTAATTTCCTGCCCAATAACGAATTTATCATTTTTCCCCCTCCAATGAGATAGCCCTAACTGACATTAGAGATATTGGACAATGATTGCTTAAAACTACTTCCTGCTGACACAGTGGGTATCAGTGGGCCATGACAGTTAAGATCCTATCAGAAGTGAATGATGTAGGGTTGTTTATTATATGTGTTTTTACATTCATAATAATTTGTATTTAATGGCCTGAAGAGAAGAGGAAATAAGTTCAATCAGTAAGTTTATGAGGCATTAGCCCAAAGAACAGGTTAAGAAGGATGATAAGTAGGGGTATCAGGAAAAGAAGGAGTTAAGTGACCTAAGGGTAACCAAACCTGAAGATTCCTCCTAACTCGTGAATGTTTCCCAGTTGATTTTGCATATCTAAATTATCTCAGAAAATTTGGGAATTGTAAGTGATATTAACACTGCACATTTGGGAAAATTTCTTACCTCCAAAATTATGAAGTAACAATAAATAATATTTGCTGGATTTTATAAGGTTCCTGGTAAACTTCATCTGACTCTCATTGCTAATCTGTTTTATAAAAAAATAATATTGCACTATAGGTAGTTTTTTTAGGCTAGCATTCTCTGGTCACAGAGTATGTAAAAAGTAAGAAATGCACAATGTGAATAAACCCATTACTTATCTGATGTCCCAGCAGAATATTTTTTGAAGAGTTTTAAATCCTCTATAGGTTCAAAGGTATAACAGCTCCCTGTTTATCAGAATACTCTGTCTTGAGGGTTTAATTTGTATGATATATCCAGGCGTTGAATCCTACTACTTTTACTGTTATTTGTTATTAGGTTTGATCACCATATGAGGGCCTTCCCAAAGAGGGCTAAAAGAAGGAGAAATATAAGGAAGAGGTTTTACCAGTACCAGATTTTCTGAGCAGGACATTACATGATCCTTTTCTTTAGGTCAAGCCTCAGACAGTTCCTGCAAAGCCTGTTGAAATTTTGCCATAGCAGCTATAGTATGTGTCTGAATACGTTTTCTTGTCTAATAAGAAACCATTGGTTAAGAATGAGCTGCTGTATAGTAATATATAGGGGTATAGGCCCATTGTTTGAAGGATTTTTCTTATCTGTAACAAGGCCATGGAAGCCAAGTCGGCCAAAGGAGATGAGTTTCCTAAGAATGTTTTCTCAGATTTCTTTTTAAGAATCTCATTCGTATTTCTAATTGTCCTAAGGATTAGGCTGTCCAGGCACTATGTAGATGGTGTTGAATTTTTAGAGACTTTGAGATTCCTTGAACTACAGCCTCCTGAAAGGAGTAGTCATTGACATTTTGTAAATGGGTAAAACAAATCTAGGAATGGTTTCTGATACCAGTGTTTTAACCACCTCAAAAGCCTTTTTTGTTAAACAAAGAAAGACATCTGTCCAGTTAGTATATGCATACACCCACACCTGCAGGTATTGCTTTTGGCATATAGGTGAAGTCTATTTGCCAATCCTTTCCTGGAGATCCATTTCTTTTTGGAATACTAGGCAAGGCCAGTTTCCTGTTTGAGGGACTGTTCTTTTTACATACTTCACAAGATCTTATCATTTGTTGAGTATTTATTTTTAAATATCTTTTCCTGTAAATAACTTTTGAACGATCCGGTAGGTGTTATCAATATCTAAATGGAAGATTTGGAGAAGAGTTTTGATAATTTCCTATTGTCTATCCCCAAGTAGAAGCATTTTTCCTTTCTCAATTTGTAACCAGACAGAAATAATAAAATCACGTCCTATAGAGATGGCCCATTTTTGCTCTGCCTGTATGTATTGAGGTCTCATTTCTCTGGAATTCCCTTCCCATATCAAGGAGACTTCTATGGTGTATTTGTCTTTTGGGTGCTTATTTGGCAGCCAGGTCTGCCACCTTATTTCCTTCCAAAACGTCATCCATTAGTTCTTTATATTTCCTACAATGGATGAATGCTACCTGGGAGTAGAAAAAAAGCAGCCGTTCCCATTTATGAAGTAAGGCCCTCTGGCATAATTAAAAAGTTATAAATAAATAACATATGCTCCTAACTACAGTTCAAGGGATCAAAAAAATTCTTGTGACAAATTTTCCTGATATACGTTTAATAGTCACACTATGAGAAAAGGGGTGTTCTAAATTAAAGAAAAATACAGAGAAAATGGCTCCCATTTCTGGCAGGAGATTAATATCTCTCCCTTCAGTGGTCTGAATTACCTCAGCATCCTGTGAGAAGATGGTCATCTGAGTGGGACCCTGAGAAGGATGCCCCAGGACCCATTTTTTTCTTGTGCTTTTTTTTTCTTTTTCTTGGCCCTTCTTTTAATATCTATTATATTAAAAGACTGAGGTAGTTATATTTATTAAATTTTCTAAACTCTTTTCAGGCCCCACAGCCAATTTTTGATGTTTTTTTTCTAATATCTGGGGCTGACTGTGTAATCAGTTTATTCTTTAAAATAAATTTCCCTTCAAAATATTTTGAGACATAGGAATATGTTTAATGAAAGCCTCCTTGAATCTTTCTAGAAGAGCTGAGAGGTTTTCATCTTTTCTTGAGTGACTGAAAATAGTTTACTATAATTGACAGGCTTTGAGTGAATTTTCCTGAAGTCCTTCAGTAGGCAGGCCCAGAAATATTTTATTTTTTCAGTTACCTAAAGAATTATCAAGGTCACATTTAGTGCCTTCAGTAGGGGCCACTTAAATCCCACTTGAGCATCTTTCTCACTCTTCCTGAGAAGAATTTCCTCCTTGTATTACCATAAAAAGATCATTTCCAAAATTTTGGGTAGCATCCAAGGCTTCTCTCTTTTCATTAAATGTAAGAGTTTGATCCAATATTAATATTACATCTCTCCAGGGTAATTTAAAAGTCTGGGTAAGTTCCTGAAACACACACACACACACACACACACACACACACACACATATATATATATGTCTGGGTCATCTGAAATTTTTTAAAATTAGCCTTGATCTATTCACATCTTGTGAGGAAAATAGAGCCTGTACATGAACAGTTCCTCCAAATTCTCTCCCACTTGCTACTTCCTCAACAGGGTAGAGGTTCATGAGAATGATGTCCTGATACTGGCATAAGCATTTTCGTACCTGGAGATCTTGAGGAGGGAGGACAAATTAATACCAAAGAAGTTTTTGAGATATAGTCTCGATTCTTTTGGGTCTCTAGGGATGTACGTGTAATTTGGGTTTTTACTATTGCCAGCATGATCACATCAGAATTATTGCAAAGCTATAAGTCTTTCTTCAAGAGGAAAACACACACACACACACACACACACACACACACACACACACTTGTTCACAGGAAACTTTAAACTTTAGACCATTTACCTTCCTGTTTGCAAAATACATCTAACTGTAGAGTAGTATCATAGTTGGTAATTTCCCTAAAGGGTCCATTTTTTCACCATTTTCCTTCTGGTATTCAGGCCAGGCTTGGGTGCAGAAGAAAATCAAGTAAATCTTTTATAGCATCTGGAAAAAAAAAAAAACAATTCTTTAAGATGTAATTTATGGGGCACTGGTGACCTTAGATGTAGGTGGCGAGATCCCCATCTGAAAGTCAGAGGAGATAAAAAGGCATTGTTCACTTCTGTCACTGCCTGCCCTAGAATATTCCTCGAGTTTTGAACCCAATTCTCCATTTGTGCATGACAACACTTGGAGCTAGCCTGTCAGAGGACCTGTGCTTGCTGACCTGACTGCCAGCACTCAGTGTCCTTGAGTATGGATTGCCTTTATTAAACTTGTGTTTCTGGCATCACTTATTGCCTGCCTATGACCTTTTTAAGTCTCTTTTAAGGTCCATGGTCTGTAATTAGACCAGGGAGTCCTAGATGAATTGCCTTATTCTAGGCATCCAATAAGCCTAGATCTGATGCCAGTGGAAGCAAACTTCTTGGTACAAGCTGCTAAGGAACCCCCAAATTGATCTGTCATGTAGGAAGCCAATATCCCAAAGTCCCAATATTTCTCTTTGCTTTAAAAACAAGCCAGATACCTAGGGCTTCTGGTGTTTTAGCCCATTACATCCCATTATTTCTCAAGACATTTTAAACTTCTAGTATATTTTCCAGGAAAAGGTGCTTCCCAATACAAGGTACAGAATGGACAATTGATTAAAACAGCATCAAATTTCTGTGATTTAGAAGTGCTGGGAGAAAGATTTTGGGTGTCAAAGTTACCAAGAGGTGGGCAAAAAACATGATGTATGGAAACAGGACCAAGACTCATCCTGTGATCATTATATCTGATGTGGTCATATTAGAACAAGACAGAAATGTATCAGAGGTCTAGGTCCTCATTAAGACCTGATTTTAAAAATTAGGTTTATAATCATGCTGGTATTCCCCAGAGAAATCTGGGGGGATTGGACCGAATATTCCCAACAAGCCTCTATCATAAGTTTAAGATACATTAACTGGCTGACAGGGTCCCAGTGTTTTGGATAGAATAGAAGAAAAACAGAAGATCAAGCAGAGAAAGATAGAGGTATCTTTCTAATTACATTTTTGAAGAATTTGGCAGATTCCACATATGGGCTACCAGAGATGATACTGAGTTTCTTACCAGGTCCTTGTCTTACAGTTAAAAAATAAAATCCACAGAACAGATTCCAGGAAAGCAAAAGTAAGAAGTTTATTCTAAAAGAGCAAACAAGTAGAGAGGCAGGACACTACTAGGAGGGTTGGCAGACTCCAGAGTCCAGTAGGCCTTTTGGCACTGCTCGAGTGTAGCCTGGGCCAGGTACCATCAATTGCACATCACCTTTCCCCAAAATCCATTCCATTCACCAAAGAAAGAAGCAGGCTTAAATAAAGCTCACAGGGGAGGAGTCCTGACAGGGTAGCCAATATTGGTGCTAAGCATAGGACTATATAAATATTTGAAGTCCCTTCCTATGGAAGAAGAAAGTGCTCATTTTTTACACTTTTTTTTTTTCCATGCTAGTTTGTCATCTGTGGCTGTTAATTCCCCAAAGTCACAAGACTGTTCTGCATGTTTGTTTCCTGGTGTATACATGACAACAGTCCATGAGTCCATGGTTGGTACATATTTTTGGTTCCTGAAATCTTGGTTCTCATCCTCTGCATTTAATTGTTTGTGTTCAGGTCCAGTGAACAACAGGGATCGTCTTCTTTTTGAAGTAAGGGGTCTATATTTTGTTTCTCTTAACCTTCATCTATCTACTGGGCATTCTGTTTCCTAACTGCCTACCTAATACCTGACCACATGATACATGGTATTTCCATATAGTGTAATATTTAAATCATATTAAACATACTTATCTCCTTAAATATGTACCATTTCTTTAGAGTGAAATCATTAAAAATACTTTCTTCTAAATTTTTGAAATATACATAACTAATTGTTATCTATAGTCACACTATTGTACAATAGCACAGTTGAAATTGTTATTCCAATAAAATGTAACTTACCACTGTAGAGTCTTTTGAGCTCTTTCTATATTCTGAATATTAGCCCTCTATCAGAGTGTTGGCTGGTAAAGATCTTCTCCCATTCTGTAGGCTTTCTCTTTAGGTTCTTGATGGTGTCCTTTGATGATAAGCAACTTTTTAAATTTGATGCCACTCCACTTGTTAATTCTTGCTATAATTTCCTGCACTTTGGAGTCTTGTTGAGAAAGTCACTGTGCCTATATGTTGGAGTGTTGAGCCTATGTTCTCTTATAATAACTTCATAAGCTCTGGTCAAATTATTAAGTCTTTGGTCCATGAGTTTATTCCTGTGCATGGTGAGAGGTAAGGATTTAGTTCCATCTTTCTACAAATGGATAGCCAGTTCTCCCAGCACCATTTGTTGAAAAGGCTGTTTTTTCTCCAGCATATGAGTTTGGCCCCTTTGTCAAAGATCAATTGACTACAGGTGTGTGGGTTTGTTTCTGTATCTTCTATTCTATTCCACTAGTCATTATGCCTGTTGGTGTGCCAATACCATACTGTTTTTGCTACTATTGCTTTATAGTATAATTTGAAGTCAGGGATTGTGATGCCTCCTGCATGGTTCTTATTGCTGAGGATTGCTTTGGCTATTCTGAGTTTTTTCTTTCTCCATATAAAATTCATGAATGCTTTTTCTAAGTCTATAAAGAATGTCATTGGTATTTTGATAGGAATTGCACTGAATCTTTAATCAAACAATCAAGAAATGGACAACTGAATTGAATAGACACTTCCCAAAAGAAGAGATATAAATGGCCA
This sequence comes from Muscardinus avellanarius, assembly GCF_963383645.1. Taxonomy (NCBI): domain Eukaryota; kingdom Metazoa; phylum Chordata; class Mammalia; order Rodentia; family Gliridae; genus Muscardinus; species Muscardinus avellanarius. The sequence goes on along the minus strand of NC_137789.1, from coordinate 29,796,168 downwards.
ATAGATACATGAAAAGATGTTCAACATCATTAGCCATCAGGGAGATGCAAATCAAAACTACACTGAGATTTGTTCTAACTCAAATCAGGGTGACAAGCATAAAGAAATCAAATAACAAATGCTGGTGAGGATGTGGGGGAAAAAGAACTCTTTTACATTGTTGGCAGGAGTCCAAACTAGTTCAGCTGCTATGGAGATCAGTGAGAAAATTTCTTAGAAAACTGTGAATAGATCCACTATATGATCAAGCTATACCACTCCTGGTTATTTGTTCAAAGGGGTTGAAATCCATGTCCATAGCAGCATAATTCATAATAGCCAAAATATAGAACCAACTTAGGTCTCCATCAACAGATGAAGGGATTTCAAAATTATGGGAATACACACAATGGAATTCTACTCAGCTATAAAGAAGAACAAAATCATGCCATTCGCAAGAAGATGGAAAGTCCTGGAGAACTTTATGTTAAGTGAGATCAGCCAAGCACAGAAAGAAAAAGGACATATTTTTCCCTCTAATATGCCCAAATTAGGGAGCATTAGGGATTTCAGAGGGATTCCAGATAATGTAGGGGAAACCTCAGCAAACTTTGAATGAAAGGATAGGAGAGGAAAAAGGATGAGGTTGATTAATGGAGGAGCTACATTTGAAATGTGTAAAAGTATGAATATAGCATGATTAACCTGGACACTCATTGTTGGGAGGGGGTGAAAGGGAAGTGGAGAAGGGAGGGCACCAAGCACAGTCTGAATGTATACCATTTCAATATGTTCCACATAAAAATTTAAAAAAGAAAAACAGAAAAAACTGTAACTTAGTATCCATTAATTGACTTTTCTCTTATCTACTCCTCTATGGTTTCTCCTTCTTCATCTAGAGTCCTGCCTACAATCTATTTTAACCCAGCTTCCACATATTTAGGGAGAACATCTCATTTTTTACTTTTTTGTGACTTAAATTTCATAATGTACATGATGTACATTCAAAAATATATCAAAGTCAATCACTATGACAAACATGAGAAGGAGGATGGAGGGAGAAAATGGATTAGGAATTGGTGAAAGGCTAAATGAGAGATGTGTGCATGTATGCCTCTGTCATTTTGTACCCCATTAAGATGTATAACTGCAATGTACCAATAAAAATTTTTAAAAATTGACCTGACCCCATGTCTCCCTATCTCAACACATGATTTTAACACTAACTCAGATTAGTTTACATGTTGAAATTAGAGTGTAGTCATGACATATTAACTAACATGTAAGAGATCATATAATAATTCAGGCAGGAAACTAATTACCCACTTAGCTATTTTGGATACTTTTAACTTTTAACTTATACTAAAACATGAGTCTGTCATAAGGCATACCACATCTATCTTTTTATTTTATTTTTTGTGACACAGGGGATTAAAACCAAGGACATTCTACCTCTGAGATACACCTCCAGTCCTATTTTATTATTAATAATTTTTGAAACAAGGTCTCACTAAGTTTCAGAGGACTTGACTAAGTTTCTGAGGCTAGATGCAAACCTGTGATCTTCTTGTCTCAGTGTCCCAAGTACTAGGATTACAGATTAGTGCCACCATGCCTGGCCATCCCAATCTGTATTTTTTACTTCTTAGCAACTACCCACTAAAACTCATGCTATCACATCCTACCTCTCTGATTTACTATCCACAGGTGGCCCCAAAAGATAAAAATGTAAAGTATATTTTAAGCATCAGTGAATGGAAATAGATAGAATGTATAGGTGAGATATATGAGAAAGAAGATCATAAAACAAGTAGTCAAGAGTGGGTAAAATCATCTGCTGGTATTTGAGTAAAGAGAAACTAAATAAGATATATATATATATATATATATATATATATATATATATATATATATATAATGTTCACCTTTTGTATTTAGAAGAAATAAAAATTTTTAAAATTATAAACAGCATAATATAATTGGTGTTAAGGATGATATGGGAATATTATGAGCATTATCAATTGGAAAAAATGTAGATGCATCACAAATTATGCAGTTGTATTAGGAGAAATGCAGTTATTTCCAAAAAGTAATGTCTGATTTTTTCAAATGAATTTCTTTCAGAAATTTGTTAAGCTATATGAAAAAAGTTGTGTGTTTTGAATATTACCTGTAAAAGAATAATTGTTTAAACATGAAATTCAGGACTTTCAGATCTATACTTTTTTCGTCTTTTTTGACTCATAACTTGTTTTTCTAGACAAAGCTATTAGTTTTTTATGATAACAAAGATATATTTATGAAATTATATTATGGAACTCTTTAAACTATAAAAAGATATGCTATTTAAGCTCAAATAGAAAATTAATAGAACTATAAAAATAATTATACAAAATTACTTGGTAAGGTGAAACAGAATAATTTATGTCAGGAAAATTAATTCAGTTCAACTTCGTTTAGCATTAGGTATATATTAATGATACATGCATATTCAAAATGTAACCTTTCTGACTACTTTTAATCATTTTAGATTTCCAGAATGTCATTAGTAACTAATGTTAAAACTAAAGTAACAGCAGAAAAATGTTATCAATAAATATGCTTTTCAAACATCCAAAACATATTTCTTACCTTCATGGGGAGAAAATGAGGTTCATTTTATTTGAAAATGAAGCACACATATAATGTGTTTTAAACATGGGTAATAACAATTTCTACTGGAAAATGGTAGTGGTAAATATATATTTTACTGTTTATTTATCAAGTGATTGGATTTTTGTAATTGTGATACCATCCAAAATAGAAGCTTAAACCAGCCATAGTGATGTATATTTGTAATTCCAGTACTTAAGAGTCTGAGACAGAAGGATCACAGGTTTGTGTCCAGCCCAATACCTTATTGAGGCCATTTGAAACTTAATAAGAGCCTGTTTCAAAATAAAATACTAAAATAGAGCTGCAGATATAGCTTAAATTTAGAATGCCCCTATGTTCCACCCTCAGTACACACACACACACACACACACACACACACACACACACACACACACACAAAAGAGAAACTTAGGAAAATATTCTTTCTAATTTTGTTGACTAAAAATAACTATAAGAAGTGCTTCTGAGTCTTTAAACTCTTTGATCAAATTTTTTAATAAATTGTAAGCAAGCCGAATATTCTTCATTTACAAAATCAATACAGTACTCACTAATATTTCTAACAATTTAAGATATAAATGTCATTAGTAGGCATTTTTCTTGTCATCTCTACCCCTCTAATAAAACATATACTGTTTCATGATCTTGCAATTTGTTGTACTATTTATTTTTCATGAAGGTAAAGCTTTATATTTCATCTATGTTTGGAAAAATAAAAGAATGTTCTCTAAAATCAAATGAAACTTTTGTATTTTTCTATACATTGAAAAATAGGAATTAACATGTTTTTGAAGGCTTCAATTTAATACAGGTTTTAGAGAAATTTCAGAATACAGGGCTTTGTTGTTCTTCTCTTATAAATTCATTTGTATTTATTTAAGGAATTTATTTCACATTTGATTAATATTTTCCATGATTCTACCATGTTTGTTTTGCAAGAACAATCTTCATTTTTTTCAGGATTATATATTATGTGTGTAGGAGATATAAAGATTAAATTTAAATGTACATTTATAGCCACCCAGGCATTTTAAAAATGCAGAGTATATATCAGAGAGTGCCTTGGTAGACATGTGCATTCATTGTTTTAGTAGAAGCTAGTCTTCATAGTAAAGTAGCATTAATGAAAAGGGCTAGTGGAATCAAGAGTGTCCAGTTAGTAGATGATGATGAAATCAATGTTCACTCTTAACTTTTCCAAACTATTGTTTTAGGAAGAGAACAGCTGAAGATTAAATAATAATATAGCTGGGACTTTGTCCTCTTGTCAAAATGTAAAGAGAACATATAAAGTTGATAGATCAAAATAAATAATATATTATCCCTCTAATTTATAGTTATGAGACTTTAACTCCAGATATCACAGATGCCAGTTAATATTCTAGTGCTGGTCACTAGTCCGTTTTTCAAAAAAAAAAAAAAAAAAAAAAAGAATGAGGTGCAAGTAAGTTAAATAATTTCTCCACACTTGCACATTTTCTACCTCGGTGCATATATCATTTTTGTAAGAATTCCTTTTAAACCAGTTAAATATTTGGGGAAAACTTTAATTAAAGGTAAAATTGTGCTTTAGAAAAATTTTTGTTCTTTCATTAAATTTGAATGTAAATATTTTCTTGGTAATTCCTGAGCATGTGTGGGAGTAACAGCCTACCTTTGGGGAGATTTCTTCAAAAGTTTAAGGTGGATTGGATTGGATTTCTGCCTTTTCCAAATACTGGCCACCACTGCTGCTGTCACTGCCATCTCGGTTCTCTTCCGAGCACCTTTCTCATAGAGCGTGTTGTCCAAAATTCCTGAATATGTGCAGTGGTAGCATTCTACCTTTGGGGAGATTTCTTCAAAAGATACAAGTGGATTGGATCAGATCTCTTTCTCTCTCAAACACTGGCCACCACCATTGCCACTGCCACTACCATCTCAGTTCTCTTCCAAACAATTTTCCCAAACAGCATGTTGTCCTGAATTCCTGAGCATGCACAGTGGTAGCAATCTACCTTTGGGGAGATTTCTTCAAAAGGTCCAGGTGGATTGGATCAGATCTCTGCCTCTCCCAATTACTGGTGGGCACCACTGCTGCTATCACCATCTCGGTTCTCTCCCAAACACTTTTCCTACACAGCATGTTGTCCAGAATTCCTGAGCATGCACGGTGGTAGCAGCCTACCTTTGGGGAGATTTCTTCCAAAGTTCAAAGTGGATTGGATCGGATCTCTGCCTCTCCCAACTACTGGCCATCACTGCCATATTGGTTCTTCTCCAAAACAACTTTCCCCCACAGCATATTGTCCAATATCCCTGAGCATGTGCAGTGGTAACACTGTACCTTTGGGGTGATTTCTTCAAAAGTTCCAGGTGGATTGGATAGGATCTGTGCCTCTCCCAAATACTGGCTGCCACTGCCACCCCTGCTACCATCACTGTCCTCCTGGTCTTCTGAGCACCTTCCTTACATGGTATAATGTCCAGAATTCCTAAGCATGTGAAGCAGGTGCAGTCCCCCTTTGCAGATATTTTTTTTCCAAAAGTTAAAAATGGATTGAATAGAATTTGTCTGCATTTTCTGAACACTGGCTGCTACCACCACCATCTTGACCCCTCTCTAATATTTTTAATAAAAGGAAACAATATGTGTGCTTTATAGAGGTTGTGAGATCAAGCACTCAGCAGCAATGGATTTTATCTCCTCTCCAAGAGCAGAGGCCACAGCCTCACTGTGTAGAGCACTATCTGCTGTTCCAAGAGCACCTCAGCCCCCAGTGCAGCATAGAGGAGTGTGGCAGCCAGGTGCACTGAGTTCACCAGACATGTGGCTGGGCTTTCCGCCTGGAACTGCTGGCCCCCTCCACCATGCCAGATCATTTTTCTTACAAGGTATGTTGCTAAGAGTTCCTCAGCATGTGTGGTTTAAGCAGTCTTTTCTCTAATCTCTTCTGTGATGTTCTTCCAAAAATCACTTTTCTTGTGTGGCAGGTGCCTCATTGTCATCTTGCTTCTAATATACACTCTCTCTCCTGTATTCTAGATAGGAAGTCATGGCTGGAAATGCCTCCTTAAGTTGTCCCAATCAGATATTAAAACCAAATCTGGGGTCCAGGGCTTTTCGGAGGAATAAATGTCCTATTCAATGGCTGTGGTCACCACTGTGACCATGGCTGCCACCATCTTCAAAATCCATAGGGTCTGTTATGTTTTAAAGAAGACACACTAAGTGAAAGTAGAAGTCCATGCCTAAAGGTCAGATGTTTTCCCTCATATGCTTGGGAGAAATTGGGACAAAGGAGGAAATTTATACAAAAAAGGAGAATCTTAGTGGAGTGAAGAAGGCAACATAACTGAGGGAGATTGGAGGGGGAAGAAAACATGAAGAGGAAACATCTTTCAAGTACAGGCAAGGACTGGTTCTTCACAAACTTGTTCTGAAACAAGCGGCCACAAAAAGAACATTATCAAGCAGAAAAATATCAATTGCTTTTCCAGCAATAGATATATAAGTAAAGATGATAATGAAGAATGGAAAAGAGAAAGAATGTTGCAGTAATGCTGAGAATTATGCCTAACAAAACTGTTGACAACTCCAAAGTAAATTTATATTATATTCTTCAGGACATGGAGAGCCTCCCTGGACTATAAGCCAAACTAGGGACTGTCAGGTTTTAAGTATAGTCATAGTTATTCAGCCATTTAGCAAGACTTAAAGTTATATATTGTATTTCATAAACACACAAAACCCACATGTAAATGTATATGAAGATATAATTTAGCTCCTTTTGGATAATAGAAATAAGAAGTAGAAGTTAGAAAAAAGCACCAGTAATTTCCGGGAAGATGGCGACCGAGAAAAGCGGGGCTTAAGAGCCCCGCTAACAACCAATCTCCATTACCACAAAATCAGCGCCTTTCATAGCCAGAAAACACCATCACCAAAGAAACAAAGAAATCACCAGGCTCCAGAGCGAAAGCGTACTGAGAACAGAGCTCAGAGCCACAGAGGAGATACACCGACCTCACACCCAAGGACGCGGTAGGAGTGCCATACTGCCGGCGGCAGCGGCGAATTCACCGGACGGCTACAGCAAGCCGAGGTGAGCCGCTGCAGAACAGCCAGGAGGGATTATTCAGCGCAGGGAGCATCTAAAGCTCCCAGTGGCTGAGCTCAGCACATGCTGCAGGGACTCAGAGTGGAATTCAAAACCAAGAAGAAAAATGCGAGCCTCACGGCCGAGGGCGTAACAGCGGCGCCATATTGACACCGGCGGCAGCAGCAGTGAATTCACCGAGGCTAGTACAGCTACATCTGCATACTCAAGAACAGTGAGTCAAATTGCGGGCCCCAGAGGAGAAATCCCAGTACTGTACTCCCTGGGACTTGACCCAGTGGGGGAGTGGCGGTGGCAGAGATATCACACCATAGGAGAACGTGCAACCTGGCACCACCCATAGTTTAAAGCAGCCTCTATTAACTCCCTGGGTTGGAGACTCTGTGATACAACCCAGTAAAGGAGTAGTGGGGTCTGAGATACCACAGACTCGAGATCCAGAGCACCTTAAGTGAAGTCATAGTGACCCAAGGGAAGAGCCCAGAGAAGGCACAAACTTCCTAAATCATGGGAAAGAGGAATAACACTGGAGCAATGAATGCCCACAACCCCACAACATCAGAACCCGATAAAACAGAAAATCAGAGATTTATAGAAGATCAAATCAGGAAAATAACTGTAGAAATAATAGAGGTGCTTCGAAAAGAACTCAGAGAGAGCCAAAAAGAGATAAAGGATGCAATTAATGAAGTAAAGGCCTCAATTCAAAGCACAAACAACCGATTAGACCACATGGAGAACAGAATCTCGCTCTTAGAAGATGATCATTCCAAAAATGAAAGCATAGTTTCTAATCTAGAAAAAAATATCCAACAGCAGGAATCTGACATTGAAGAAATATGGGCCCATCTTAAGAGAGCTAACCTAAGAATAATTGGAATAGAGGAGGGAAAAGAAAGTGATACCAAAGGGATCAACAATCTCTTCAAGGAAGTAATAGCAGAAAATTTTCCAAACATAGAGCAAGAGGTTGATACACAGGTCCAGGAAACTTATAGAACTCCCTTTAGACAGGTTCGGAGAATAGGATCCCCATGCCACATAATTGTCAAAATGACCAATGTGGAAGCCAAGCAGAGAATCTTAAAGGCAGCAAAAACAAAGGGCCAAGTGACATTCAGAGGCAAACCAATTAGAATCACTCCCGACTTCCCAAACCAAGTCACGAGAGCCAGAAGGGCTTGGAGTAACATATTCCAAACTCTGAAAGAAAACAACTTCCAGCCAAAAATTTCCTACCCAGCAAAACTTTCTATCAAATTAGATGGAGAAATAAGAAGCTTCCATGACAAACAGAAACTGAAGGAATTTATGTCTTCAAAACCAGCACTAGAGAAAATACTCAAAGAGATTAACTACAAAGAAGAAATAGGTAACACACACCAGAACCAGAGAAACAAGATCTTCCATCCAACAGACAACTAAGATTGGTTATCTGAGGAGATTCATTACTTATGTGAGTCTTTTACCTATCTCTAAATTGTATTGTTTGCCTTTATTGTTGTTAATTTTTAGGATTTCTAGTTGTAATATTAATATACCTTCAGATATAGCATTTGGAAATATTTTATCCAATTCTATTAGTAACTTTTAACTCTGTTTACATTGTCTTTGGATATACAATATTTTTTATTTTTTAGGGAGTTTGTATACTCTTCTGTTTCCTCTGCCATTGAAATCATATCCAAGAAATCACTCCCAATTTCAATGTTGTGAGGTTTTATGACCCAGATTTTCTTCTAAAAGTTTATAGTCTTAAGATTTATATTTAGGTCTTTTATCTATTTTGAGTTAATATTTGTATATGTGTTAGGTAAGGGTCCAATTTTATTCTTTTTCATGTATTATTATGTTTCAAAAATATTTAGTTAAAAGACTAGTATTTCCTCCACCAAAAGTTCATGGAAACCTTGTCAAAAATAACTTGACAATGTATGGAAGAATTTATCTCTAGGCTTTTACTTAACTCAAATGGTTTATATATCTGCCTTTAGAACAGTACTACACTGTTTCAATTATTATAGCTTTATATGGTTTGAAATCAGAAAATATACATCTTCTAGCTTTGTTCTTCTTCAAGATTGTTTTGGGTATCTAGAGTTCATATTCCATATCAGGATAGATTTTTTCTGAAAAATAAATATATAAATATATTATAGTTTCACCTAAAAAAAATTAAAAAAAATATTCTCTGGTAAGAAAGAAAGCAAAAAGAAATATTGAAATGTTATCTTTAAGTCATAAAAAGCTTGGTATCAGACAAATGAAATTGTTATGTGAGATTATCAATGTTAATATTTGATAAATTGCTCTAATACTAGATGTCAACCACTAAGCCAAGCATGGGAAGGAGGGATGGGGAGGGAATGGGGTGGGGATCGGGTAGGGGCTAACTGGGCAATATGTGCATGTATGTCTACAAAATTATTTTCTTTATACCACTGTGATGTATGAATACATTGCACCAATAAAAATAAATTAAAAAAAAGAAGTAGAAGTTAATTTGAATCTTGTTTTTATGTGGCATGCTAGGCTATTTCACATTTAAAAGTACTTGACATTTTAGATTTAATAATCAGCTATACTACTAAGAATCTATTAATAAGATCTGTAAAATATACAGTAGAAAAAAGAAAATAAGTCAAGTTTGAATTCCTCAACATTTTACGAAATCTCCAGTTAATGTTTTGAAAGAAAATATTTTGATGTGTTTTGAAAATATGCTATTTAAGAGAAGTTTCCAGTTTTCTAATTGGAAAAATATGAAAAATTAGATTATATTGTTTTGAAGTTTCTACTAATACACTAATGGCTAAGTAAAATGCTATGTATTATATGTATTATAGGCAATTGATGAACTACAGAAAATTTCATTAACTTTAATAAACATTAGAGAAATGTAATCATTGAAAATAAATGTATGTTTTGAATGTAATTTTTCAATTCTAATAGTACAGTTGACAAGAAATCTTAATTACATTTCTTCCTGCTGATATTTCCTAGGAAACCAGTATCTTTAAAAAGATAATTATAACTATGTTCTCTTGTGATTATTTTTATAGTTTATATATCTCATTGCCACATTATTACTAAAATAATAGTAATAAAAATTAAATAATATTTATAAACAATTATAAATAAAATTTTTATTTATAAATAATAAATTAAATGATTTATTAAAGAGGTGATTAGTGAGGACATACACAGATATGTGATCATATGTAAGCATTATGTACACATATATGTCATTGAATTATTTTAGTATAGTACTTTAACATTCATATTGTAAATTCTCTTCATGGAATCTACTTTATTTATATTCTAAAGAGAATGTTATTCAGGGCAAAGAGAGAAGAATGGTCCATCAGGTAAGCACCAAGGAGTCTGATTTCTGCTATGGTCATCATGCCCATATTTACAATTTTCATTTGAAAACAATTAACACACTAATGCTTAGGATAATTTTCAAAATATTCATTATTTTAATTTGAATACTTGAATCTGTGTCTTATTTGGGAACTCAGATTTATATTAACACATTTTTTTCAGATACACTAGAAATGGAGTAGAATAGAAACCCAAAAGAGAGAAAGATTATGAAGACACAAGTCTCTATTAATGAAATTCCAACTTGCATCAACATTTTTAGTTTTTTACTATTGCTTTTTCTTTCAAAAATGTTTTGAAATAAAAGTAAATTTCATTAACTTTCAAAAGTTAATGAAATTATGGAATACAGAACACAGACATGGATGGTATCCTGACATTTAAGTTACTCAAAAAATTGCACAAAATAAATGGTTAAGTAAAATAATCAAATAAATTGATCCATAATACAAAGTTAAGGTATTTTATATCTGGATATTTTTAAATACTATTTTTAGTATAATACAGAGGATAAAATATGTATGTATGTATGTGTGTATGTATGTGTTTGTGTGTGTATATATATATATATATATATATATATATATATATATATAGTGTGTGTGTGTGTATGAGAGAGAAAGATTGATTTTGAGCAAATGATTTGATATTCCTTAAAGTCATATTTCTCATTTGCAAATTGTGGATTTTAATAGGCACATACTTAGGGATATTTATGAGAACTTATGTATAAAGCATATAAGAGCAAAGACAATTGCTACTAGTGCATAATAACTAATAAAAGTTAATTTATGGCAGTGTTGGAGGAATGATTAAGTTAGAAGATTCACTTTTCAATGTAGCATTCTAAATAGCATTGATTTTCTTATATATTAAAGTAGAGAATTTGAAAATCAAGCCCGGCAAGGTGGCACACGCCTATAATTCCAGTACTTTGGAGGTTGAGACAGAAGAAGCTCAATTTTGAGGCCGCCTCAGCAACATAGTGATTACTTATTTCACAATAAAAAATATAAAGAAAGCCGGGCATGGTGGCACATGCTTGTAATCCCAGCATTCGGGAGGCTGTGACGGGAAGATCGCAGCAGACAGCCTCGACTACTTAGTGAGGCCCTCTGCAACTCAGTAGTAGTAGAGAGCCCCTGTCTTCAATTCCCAGAACTACAAAAGTTAAAAAGTATATAAAAATAAAGAATTGAGAGGTTAAATACAGTAATAAGATGATAAAAGACAAAATTATATTTTCTGTGTTATCACTGTTTTCCTACATTATAAATTTATGCCCTGTGTCCTCACTCAGTTTTTATATAACATAAATGAAAATAGTTTTAATAAAAATTTTAGTTATGAATTGGACTTCAACTATGACCCAAATGCTTTCTGTTAGAAGGGTCCTTGCTGAACAAGTTGTTAAATGTGAAAGAATGGAAATTAAGTCATAAAGGTAAACAGAAAACACAGTCAAAAATAATAGAACATAAAATGAACACAGAAACTGTTGGGCTACAAAACTCAGAAAAGTGGAGGGTTTACAGCGCAGTTACATGTGCATATACTACAGACGAATAGTGATGGGAAAATATCAAGTTCTACCTCGTATATTAGGTGTGCTAGGATGCAATCCTGGGAGGATATTAAAACGTGAGAATTTTATGTGTTGAATACATGTGTCTTGCTCTGATGTGTTTCGCATCAAGTTTGGATTGGCAAAAAAAAAAAAAAAATAATGTTAAAAAAAAATCCAGATTTGAAATCCACTTAGTTCTTACTCTCTCAGGAGCTTTGTTTTCTCAGGTCCTGATGGTGACACTTTAAGGATTTCAAGCAAAATCATTCATTTGACTTAAATTCTTGTCTTAGGTGTTAGGAAATACATTGCTCTCTGTGAAACTGGAAAATTGGTCAGGATCAGTTCATTTTCAGAATTAGGCAAATAACAATGTAGAACTCCAGTGCCCTTGTTTTCATTTCTTATGACTCCCTGACACAGAATCCAGGCTTTTCTCTACCACTTCCATTCTGGTGGAGCTGGGAAATATATTAGAAAATAATATGTATTTAATAAATTGATTTTGTTCTAGTAATAGTGTATTGACTGCCATAACAAAAATTTAATGTTTTCTTTTTTCTTTTTTTTTAAACAGTTATCAGATGATTATACATATCAGTAGATCAGAAAAAGGGGAAGAGGAAAAAAGACCCAACCTTAAGCCAATACTAAGGATTTTGGGAGAATGGAGAGTAGTAAAAGGGACCCAGGATTAATATTATGCAAACCTAGAATAAGAATAAAGAATCCCCTACATATAGGGAATTCAATAAAAAGACCCTTAGATAAATTATTAAGAGTTTGTCATACTATAAGAAAATGACCAGAGGTCAAGTCTACTCAAGTTATATAACTAAGACAAAAAGCTTATATTAAAATTCAGGGAAGGTAAGCCTGTAAATTTTATGCCTTGTATATATGTACCAAATTGTTTTTAGCCTTCTAATGTAACTACTTTACTTGGTAGATAAATCCAATATATCAATTCAAATCTGGCCTTGCTTCAGTATTAAACTTAATTCTATATTGAAAGATTATCCTGTCTTCATTTAAAATGTAGTACATAAAATTGGCAGTATATGTGCAAATTGAATTATAGCATCTGCCTACTTCTTACTAATTAAAACTTAAATGTTACACTCCCACTCTAATGATTCTTGAATTAACATAATCATCATGCATTTATACATATTATTTGAACCTTTATTCTTGTAGAAAATCAAGCAAAAGATAATTTTATAATATCTCCTTTTATTTGAGTTACCCTGTTTCACCTTATTGCTCCCTAAGAAAATGTCAGAGTTACTATATATGTGTGAATTTTTACATATACTAATTAATATTATATATTACATGGTTATTAAACAGATAGTGAAAAAACAGGTACAATGGTAATAATTTCCTGAGAAATTACTCGATTATCTGACTGCATAAATCATTAAATTATTTTATATTCACAAGAATATATAGCAGCATTGATTCTCAATTTTTTGGAAAATTAAAATTGAATTCAACTTGCTCTACAATTATCACAAAATATTTGCAAATATGCATGCACATATATACACACACTTGCATGCACACATGGACCTAGGTTTGAAATAGTCATAATGTGAAAAAACATAAGTTGCATGAAGTTCAAAAATAAAATCCTTTACTTTAGATTTTAGAACTAATCAGAATTTTTTTTTTTTTTTTTTTTTTGGTGGTACTGGGGACGGAACCCTTCTATCTCTGGGCTACACTCCCAGACCTATTTTATATTTTTATTTGGAAACAGAGTCTCTTAAGCCAGCAAGGCTGGCTTCGAACCAGCGCGAACCTCTTGTCTCTGCCTCCCAAGTGCGGGGATTACAAATGTGTGCCACCATGCCCGGAGAAAAACATTTTCTTTTTTTGAAAAAATACTTTATAATGTAAAACTTTTATATATATTATTTTTGTCATGCTTTTATTATCATTTTCTCTACTGTTTGGGTAGTATTATTTTCTCAGGGTATATATGTATTAAGTAATGGATTTTTACTAGCTCTGACATTATGATCATAAGAAGAGCATAGTTCTCTGAAATTAATTTAAAAATAAAATAAATATATTATTTCAAGAAAATATATATTTGTGTATTTCCATTCCTGTAGATGCCAGGCATACTGCTAGATGTGATCTACATATCTGTATCTCTATCTATCTACATATGTATTTATCACTTTTTACAAACAAGTTTGACATTTTTATGCCCCTTTTTGTATATTTGGGCACTTAGACCAAAAATGGTTGAAAGAGGTATCCAAATTTTTACCTGGTAAACAAACACTACAATGCAGATGTAAAGTGAGCAGGAGGTTGATGTAGGTGTGCTTTAAGAATCCCCATCTGTGAAAGGAAAAGGAAAGAAACAGGACTGGGCAAAGAGAGTAGTTGTAACTATATCCAGTGCAGTCTTCATCAGACCCCTTTAAAAACCAGAGTAGCTCTTCAGTGTTAAAGCCAGGTCAGGCTCTTATCTGTGAACAACCATTAGATGCAGGCTTCTGGGAAAAGGGTGTAATATTGAGTGAGACAAATCTTTGCAGCTGGAACAATTTCCAGTGAGGGCTGACAGTTGACGCAGGTCTATTGGTAACACTTCTGAAAGCAGGTAAAATAATTCCTTCAGTCCTAAGGGCTGATTTTGGAGGTACATCATAGCAGAACCTACAATAAATTAATCTCCAAAAGCAGATGTGAATAAAGTTGATTTTCTACCCATCAGCCATTCTCCACCCTCTTCTTTGTTTCTTTCTAGTAAGCACTCCACTTAGTTAAAACTGTTCTAGCAATTTTTTTTTTTTACATCAGGGAAGGTTTTTGCATCCTCAGACTCACATCTAAGGAAAGAATGATGATTAATATAACCCATTCTTTTCTATTGAGGTTCTCAGAATTAAACCTCAATGCCCTAAAGCATTCATTTTATAGAATAAACTAACTTCTCAGATATATATATCAGATATATATATATATATATATATATATATATATATATATATTCTGTGTGTGTATGTGTGTATGTGTGTGCGTGTATATGTATGTGTGTGTATGTGTATACCATTCTTAAGAGAACTGATAGCATAGTGCCTTATTTTCTCTAGAGCTTCACTTTTTCCTAAAACCTCAGTTGGAAAAAAAAACCTAAACCAATCCATGTGAGTTCTTTAACCTCCTGAAGGATGCCTTCACAAATAATTCTGACCAATCAAGAGTAAAAAGAGATGTCTTAAGGAACTCCCTGGATGTATTTTTTTATTCTTAATTTGACAAGAGAGGAATATGTTCAACCTTACAATTAGGCACCGACATATGAATATAAATTGCCTAAATATTTTATTATTGTATAATTGTGTACATCCAGTTACTCTGCATGAAGTTGAAGAAATGCTGAAAAGAGCAAGTGAAAAGTCAGAGATAATAGATAATATCCAACTAGTTTAAAAATGAACCCACACTTGCTCCTCTCGTTTAAAACTCATCATCATTGTGAGGTCACAAAAGTCTCTATTATTTAAGTACATTTAGTGGTTTTTCTTTGTTCTGTATTTGCAGTTAAATGTGTCTTAATTCTCACAATAGATGACAGCTTCAGTATTTATGGGTAATCCCAGAGCTTGTTGATTTTTTACTATATGTAACTGCTTCCTATACAGACCTAGCGCCAAAACACCACTGATAAATGTCAAGCAAACAAATGTGTCTTATGAGTCCACAGAAGCCAGATTAGGTTCAGAAAGCAGAGCTTAGTAGGATATTTTTCCACCACCCCAGGTACTGATGGAGTCAGCTGTCCTTTGTTACTGGCTTCTCAGAGCCACTCTGTAGAGCAGTGGGTACCTCCATGATGTTTTTATTGTTGTTTGCTTGTTTGTTTGTTTTTTTTTGAGGGTACCATAAAAAGAGAGGTTTTAAAATAGTAAGTGATATTGTACTTCAGATTTTACCACCTATTAAATGAAGACCTGTCTTCATTAGAGATGCTTCTCACACACCATTTTTATTTTGAAATAATAAAATTATTAAGAAAAAAAAACAAGTTTAGACTGAAGATAAATTGTGGTCAAATTTTGTGTATATTGAAATTTTTATCAAAGTTGCTTTATTACTTTGACAGTCAGTGTCCTAATTCACCAAATGAAGGTTGTAGGTTTTGTGATAAAGTGAGCCTAGGCCTTAGCCATGATGTTCAACTAGGTGACCCCAAGGAACTAATATTTGTCAGTCTGAGAACTAATGTTTGTCACCAGGTACCTTGATAGTCACGCATAGCTGCCTATTTGACTTCTGCCACTCCTGCTTAGCTTGCACGTACAGGGAAACAAAAGCTATTAGAAAATTTCTATCCTTACAGAAATCAAAAGGTAGAAAATAGAAGGGACAGACATGGTTTGTTGGACAATAGAAGGGACAGACATGGGTTGTTGAGCTCCTGCAGAATGCATGCCATTCCTAGTTTCCATATTTTTTGCTTGCATACTCGCTGAAAGAAACTATTGGGAATTGTCTATAACTGTGAGAACCTAAACTCTTTCCTTCTGAGCTTAGGATTTTGGTGTATATAAGGAGCCCTGACAAATGGCTCCGAGCTGCACTCAGGACTAAACACCCTGCAGTGCAGTCACATTTGCCTAATAAAAACTTTCTATTCAGCTTAAAGTAAGACTGAGTGGTCATCTTTGGTAGTTGCTTTAATAACAGTTTTATTATATCTAATGCTTTTTCAAAATCTAAATTTTAAAATTGTTTTTATAAATAAAATTACTATTCGCAAAACAATCTCATTTTCTTATTTATAAAATCTTCTTAAGTTATGAATTATATTTTTTTAAATTTTAAAAAGGAATAAGCCAGGTGCAGTCATATACGCTTGTAATTCCAGTACTTGGGAGGTTGAAACAGGATGATCACAGGTTTGAAGCCAGCCTCAGCAAATTAGTGAGGCTCTCAGCACCCTGTTTCCAAATAAAAAATAAAATAGGACTGGAGGTGTAGCCTGGGAGTAGAAGGCCCTTGAATTCCATCCTCAGTACCACACACAGCAAAATAAAATAAAATGAAATAAAATAAAATAAAATATACAATAAAAAGAAACAATGTTGGTAGGGTGATATATGAACTGCTTACACTGTTAGCAAGAATAATATTCTAACTTTCTGTTGCAAATCATTGTTGTTAAGGAAAAACATGTCTGATAACTATATGGTAATTAAATATTTACATATTTAATAGATACTATTCTATAAATAAAATTATAAAGTCATGATGTTTCGAATAAAAGGTATTGAGTTCAAATAGCTGCTAATATTTACTTAAGACAATAAAAAGGTATTTTATTTTCAAAAAATAAGTATATAATATATGAATAAATTCAGGGAGAATTATAGAAGCAATTGCAAATGTTAGGCCATGGATTTTTTTTATAAACTCTGCTATTTCTTAACATTTTAAGATGAATGTTATTGAGCATTGTAATGATTCAAGAGATTCCTCACATTATTTTTGTTATGGATTAAAGCTTCCTTAATACTTATTATATATATAATTATTTTTTCTACTTTTTAAGCAATAAAATAGACTAATTAGAACTATGAACTAAAATTCTAAAATTTAGGTGTCCAATTCTCAAAGGTAAAATGCACATAACTTCAAAACTGGAAACAAGTAATTCTAGCTAAATTTCTTTTTTCTTTTCTTTCTTTTTTTTTTTGGCACAAGGGTTGGGACCAAAGAGCATTCTACTTCTGAGCTACACCCCCAGTCCTATTTTTAGTCTTTTTTAATTTTTGAAACAGAGTCTCACTAAGTTGCAAAGGGCCTCCCTAAATTAGCTGAGGCTGTACAGGAAGAGATCCTCCAGTCTTCATCTCCCTAGTGCTGAGATTACAAGCATGAGCCACCATGCCCAACTTGCCATATTTTTAAGATAAATCATATTTAATATTTCTACCAATGCAAATAATAGGTCCTAAATGTTTATCCCCATTTTGAATATGGATTTATAATTATATATAATCATTGCCAATAAATTATCCTCTAAAACTGGATCATAATTGTTTATTATACAAATTACTTTAAAGCAAAGGCATTTATGACACATCTTATGCATATAGTTTCTAGTAATAGAATGTGGAAATGTGTGTAATTATCTTCAAATATGACAAAAGAGAAGAAATGAAATTAAATACAGTAATATAGGAGGAAAAATTGTTGTGGTTAATATGAATGTTACACAATATTATTGAGTATATGCTAAATAGATGGAAGGCTTCTACTCAGAATAAAAATGACCAGATTAGTCAGCCAGTATTGAACATTTTACAAAATGGCATAATATATGAAAAATTGGTTTTCAGGCTATAGATAGGAAGCAAGAAATCATGATTGATGAGATAATAAAAATACACAAAAGGAGAATCATGATTGCCTCCAGCTCACTAATTTAAAAGAATTTTCAAACTATAGAGCATGGAAAGAGATTGAGAAACTTGCACTACACCTGGTGGTCATGCTGAATAAAGAGCATTGGGTTTTCCAAACTTGGCAGCTAGAAAGTGTAGAGAGAAGACATCTGCACAAAGAGATGATAATATAAAATCTGAATATAATACAAACTTCTGGAGAAAAAAACTTGCTTTTTGTGTTGTTGGCTAATAGTTGATGCAGAGCTGCAGTGAGAAAACTACCTGATATGATGCTAGGGAAAGAACCACTAGAGCCATTAACAGTGGTACTTGGGAGGCTGAGTTGGGAGGATGAGAAGTTTGAAGCCTTCTCAGTAACTTAGTGAGACTCTTGGAAACTTAGCAACATGCTGTTTCAAAATGAAACATAAAATAGAGCTGGGAATCTAATTCAGAGTTAGTAAACTCATGAGTTTAACCCCTAATATTGAAGAAAAGAAAGAGGTGGAGAAAACAAAGTAGAAGAAGGAGGAAGAGGAAGAGGAGAAAGAGAAAATAAAGAAATGGGCAGCATCATTTTCATGGTTCACCCTAGGAAGAAAATAGTATTCTCACCAGTTAGACTGAAAATACCTAACAGATGAGGATTTGAATAGTATCCTTTGGAAAGTGTCAACCCAGTAGCCAGGCCAAGATGGCCCTAAACAATAGACTATTCTAAAATCTTCTAAAAGGAAGAGGTCCAAGATGATGGCGGCCACGGTTGCCACTGCGACCGCAGCTGCCGAAAAGGACATGCATTCCTCGGAGAAGCCCTGGACACCAGATTTTGGGTTAATATCTGATTGGGACAACTTAAGGAGACATTTCCAGCTGTGACTTCCTATCTAGAATACAGGAGAGTAGATAACAGCAGAATTAGAAGCAAGTTGACAAGGAGGCGCCTGCCATGCAAGAAAAGTGATTTTTGGAAGAACATTTCAGAAGGGATTAGAGAAAAGACCACTTCAGCCACACATGCTGAGGATTCTTAACAACATACATTGTAAAAAAAAAAAAAAAAATGATCCGGATGTGGTGGAGGAAACCCAAGAGAGCCGGGTGGAAAGCCCAGCTGCAAGTCCTAAGGAGCTCAGTGTGCCTGGCTGCTGCGCTCCTCTATGCTGCGCTGGGGTTCCTGTTGTACTCAGAACAGCAGATCCTGCTCTTCACAGTGAGGCTGTGGGCCTTTGCTTTGGAGGGAAGATAAAATTCATTGCTGCTGAGTGTTCGATCCCACAATCTCTTCAAAACACACATACTGTCTTCTCTTATTAAAAAAAAAAAAATATATATATATATATATATATATATATATATATATATATATATATACATACATACATACATACATATTGGAGAGGGGCCAAGATGGCGGTGGTGGCAGCCAGGATTCAGGAGATGCAGACAAAACCTATCCTATTCTCTTGGAACTTATGGAAAAAAAAAAACCCACAGAGAGGGACTGCTCCTGCCTCACATGTTTAAGAATTCTGGACATTATATTATGTAAGGAAGGAGCTCAGCAGAGAAACAGGGGGAAGGCAGTGGTGGTGGTGGTGGCAGTGGTGACAGTGGGGGTGGAAGCTAGTATTTGAGAGAGGCAGAGATCTGATTCAACCCACCTGGATCTTCTGAAGAAATTGCCTCAAAGGTAGAATGCTATCACTGTGCATGCTCAGGAATTCTGGACAACATGCAGTGTGGGAAAAGTGTTTGGGAGAGAATTAAAATGGTGGAGGCAGTGGCAATGGCAGAGGCCAGTATTCAGGAGAGGCAGAGATCTGATTCAATCCACCTTGATCTTTTGAAGAAATCCCCCCTAAGGTAGAATGCTACCACTACGCACACTCAGGAATTTGGGTCAACATGCTGTGTGAATAAGATGCTCGGAAGAGAACCGAGATAGCTGTGGCAGCAGCAGTGGTGGTCAGTATTTGATAGAGGCAAATGCCACCTCATAATTTTAAAGAAATGTCCTCAAAGGTATACTGCTACTGCCACACATGCTTGGGAATTCTGGAAAACAAACCATGCAGGAAAGGTGTTCAGGAGAGAACTGAGATGGCAGTGGCAACAGCAAAGGTGGTGGTGACCAGAATTTGGAGGTGCAGACAGATCCAGTTCAGTCCACCTTGAACTTTTGAGAAAATCTCCCCAAAAGTAGATTGGTCCTGCCACACATATTCAGGAATTCTGGACAACATACTAAGTGGCAAAAGGGTTTGGGGGGTTTCATAGGGAGCCCCGCATAGCCGGGATGGGCTGCCATGCTGCGTGTTTTGGGAGTCATCAGCCCTCATGGCCATCACACTCCTCTGTGCAGAGCGGGAGGCCAGGGTGCATGTGGAACAGCAGAGCTTGCTCACCTAAGTGAAGTTGTGGACCTCTGCCTTTGGAGGGAAGACAAAATTCATTGCCACTAGGTATTTGGGGTCCCAGCCTTTGCAAAAGACACGTACTGCTCTCTGATATTAAAAAAAAAATCAAAGATTGCCAGGCATGGTGGCATTGGCTTTTAATCCCCCATGCTTGGGAGGTGAAGACAGGAGGATCATGCAGGTTCGAGGCCAGCCTTCCTGGCTTAAGAGACCCTGTTTCCAAATAAAAAATATATTAAAAAAATAGGTCTTCATGAATGTAGCCCAGAGGTAGAAGGGTTTCCAGGAACCTCAGTACCATCAAAAATATAAATAAATAAAAAATAAAAGGAAGGCCAGTTCCTGGACCTTTGGGATAGGATCCTGCTGGGCAGCTAGGACAGTGCCAGGGCCAGCGAGGCCGAGATTGGAGCCTGCCATGAGGCAAGGCCAGTGCTGCGGCCTCCGAGGCCAGGATCAGAGCCTGTTAAGGGGTGAGGCCGGTGTCAGGTCTAGTGAGGCCGAGATCGGAGCTTGCCATGAGGCAAGGCTGTTGCTGGGGCCTCAGAGGCCAGGATCAGAGCATGCCGAGGAGTGAGGTTGGTGCTGGGAACAGTGAGGCCAGAATTGGAGCCTGCCTTGAGGCAAGGCTGGTGCCAGGGACAGTGAGGCCAGGATCAGTGCCTGCCATGTGGTGAGGCCATAGCTGGAGCCAGCGAGACTGGGATAGGAGCTTGCCTTAAGCAAGGCCGGTGCTGGGGCTTCTGAGGCTGGGATTGGAGCCTGTCATGAGGCGAGGCTGGTGCTGGAGCCAGCGAGACCAGGATCAGAGTCAGCCTGGTGGCCAGGCCAGTGCCAGGGCCTTCAAAAGTAGGATCAGAACTTGCAATGGGGCATACACAGAGAAATATCAGAGAAAATAAAAAATCAGATGCTTTCCCTAATATGCAAAAACTAGAAAGAAATGGGTAATAGGAGGAAATCTAGTGGAATAAAGGGCCCTATGGAGGAGCAATTAAGGTGCCCAATCAGAGGGGAAGAGATGGTGGAAGTTGGAATCTCTTTAAAACACATGATGTACATAAACAAATATATCAAAGTTAGTCACTAAATCAAGCTTGGGATTGAGAGAGAAGGAAGGAATGAGATGGGGATTGGATAAAGGCTAATTGGATGATGTGTACTTGGATATCCTTGCAAGTCTTTTATTCCATTGTGATGTTTGACTACAATGCACCAATAAAAATATATTAAAAATAAAAAAATTAACAGGAATGTGTAGAAAGAAAAAAAATAAAATCTAAAAATGTCTGAAAAGCAGGCCCAAAATAAGTAACTTAACTGCATACCAGAATAAAGCCCCAAAATACTTAAAGGTATACAAAAAACTCAAGCATGGTGATATATAAAATCCTCAATATGTAATACTGTTTAAAAGTTGTAAGACATTAGACTTTTGTGGTGGCACACACTTATAATCCCAGTACTTAGGAGACTGAGACAGGAGGATCAAAAGTTTGCAACCAGCCTTAGCTACATAGTGAAGCGCTCTGCAACTTAGTGAGACTTTGTTTTAAATAAAGAATAAAAATAGGGATGGGGGTGTAGCTCAGAGGTAGAATGCCTCAGGATTCAATCTCCAGTACTGAAAAAAAATTGTAGTACATTATAAATAAAAATGTCACTCACAACCTGGAAATTTCAGTCAATAGAAACAGATAGAAAAGAGCATAATGAAAATGGTAATTGAAACTCACAAAGTGAAATATTCGGAATTTTAAAAGTAGCACCCAAAATGGAAAAACGTATTGTATGAGATAAAAAGGAAATTAGACACTATTTATTATAGCATATAATATACCATTTTTAGGCAGTTTACCATTGTAATGTTCATATATAATATATATATATATATACATATATATATGGACATGTTATATATATAAAACATGTAAATATATTTATTATATTAAGTAGTAAGTAAATTAATAATGAAGTCTAACAACATTTTAATGAGAAATCAGTTTGCATTACACAAATGGAAGTTAAAATTTGAAAAATTGAAATTAGTCTGTGATTTTGGGCGGATATTCCTAAAATAAAGCTTTGCAAGTCCATAGTAATCTATGTATTCACACTTTGGTATTAATTGAATAAATATGCATGGGAAGTTCTCACCTTATTCCAGAGGTCCTATGATTAAAAGCTACCAGGATCCCATTTCCACCCTTCATTTTAAATCCTCTCAAAATTCAGAAGAAAAATAATTTGTTTATTGATTTTATGTAAATAAATACAATTATTACATTTAAAGATTTGTTTGCTAAGTTGTCACTAATACAAAAATAAAAATGCAGACAATCTTGAAAGATTAGGCTAGAATTTTTTTTCTCCCCGGATATAAGCTTTTTTCTTATAAAAGTGATACCTCATAAAAGGTTATTTTAGGAAATGGCCAACCACCTTCCTGAGATCAATTGCATTTTATTCATCATCACTCTTTCTTCTGTTATAAATCTGTTTAACATGACAAATATCAGAAGTTGAGAGAAACTGTGTATATGCCAGCAAATACAGACTGAAATTCAGTATTTGGAAATTCAATGACAGGTGGGTAAACTAATAAAGTAAACAGTATCTGAATACACTTTAACACAAAGTAAATGAGGGAAATGTAAACTCCCTGATGGAGAAGTGGGAAAATTATATCCCACCCTGGGAAATTATGACTAGAGAAGAACTAATTAAAGTGACATTGAGTCTGGCATAAGAACATATTTGCTGAGATTTTTACCTAGAATTTCCAAAACATTGTAAAAAAAAAATGAGAAAAAGACCATCTTAATTTGTCATTGAATAGAGTTTACTGAAAATATGTTGCTAAGCAACTAACAAATTCTTAGTGAGAAATGTTTCTAGGCTCTGACAACTGACAAGTGAAAAAAAGCAAATACGTGTCTCAGTGATAAACAACCAACAACAGTTATCTCAACCTTGACAATACATACAGTCAAATTACTTAGTTTAACTAAAGATATGTCAGTGCCTATTTTCTTGTTTCTCTTAGACATTGAAATATAAAGCAATCTGACTGATCACATTTCAGTCTTTATCTACTAGAAGAAAAAGGTTTCTGAGTAAATACTTCTCTGCAGCATCCCATAGAACTCCATAGGTCCAAATATAAAACCAAGCTTGAGAGGCCTTGGAGAAGGCTGAGGTCTTGATCTCATGATCCAAGTTGTTCTTATCATGATTCTACTTTAATTGATTTTTTAATGTAGGTTTTGACTAGGAAGAAATTTAACATTTTTAAAAAATTTTCTTGGAGTAAAAATTCCAGTAGAGATATTTTTCTGAACTGAAATTTTAAAGCAGTTATAAAACACCATATTCTTCAGTCCTTGTTTTTTTGTATTTCATGTTTTTTTCATTTTTGATTATTAAACTTTCTATAACCAATGTTTACAAAGCAGAAAATAATGGAGAGTTTAATGTTGTATATAGTAATTATTTGTGCGTATTTGCTATGTTGGAAGAAGAGGTTGGAATTATGAGGATGTGGGCAGATGTGACATCTGTTGTTTAAGTGGTCATAGTATTTGACAAATTAAGCTTACAAGTAATTTAGGTAATAGAAAATAATATAAACCAGTTGTTCTAAAAGTGAATTGTTTGGTCCCTGTATGTTTAGATATGAATTCAGAAATGTCAAGAATCTAACTAACCCACTATACTTTTAAATTTAATAATAATAAGGTTTTTTAGTATGCTAATTTTACACTTGGAGTGCAAAAGCAGCTGTGGGTACAATTGACAATTACTGAGCACAAATGAAAGCTTTGCCAGCAATGTGTACTGGTAGTTATTATGTTTTAAAATGATGTCCACTCATGGGAAAATAGCTTCTCTAAAAATGTTTTTATGAAATAGTAAAAAATTAACTGTTTTATATATTGAGACTTAATTTTACATATATTTAAAATGCTCTGACACATTGGGAACTATGTAAAAGTTCTGCTGTGTATATTTTAAAATAAAATGGCTGTCTTGAGGACAAAAAGCATAAGTGATGGCTTGATTTGTCTATTGAATTGGTTGATTAATTTCATGAAGTGCTATGTTCAGTTAAAAGAGCAACTGATTGATTATGGTATTCACATTTGGGAATTTAGGAGATACATTCTCAAAAATGCATAAAATAAGCCAGTCAGTTCAAGAGAATGAAAGCAGTTCTGATGAATAAAAAAAAAAATTGGAAGCTTTACACAAAATAAAAGTTTGGAAGGTATATCCAGAACCAAGAAATGAATGGCTTGGCAATACTCAAAAACTTTTCAGGTGAGATGAGTGGTAATATTAATAAACACTTGATATTGTAATATGGTAATATGATATGATATGTAGCTTTGATATTTTCTTTCTTCTTTCTTTCTTCCTTCCTTCCTTCCTTCCTTCCTTCCTTCCTTCCTTCCTTTCTTTCTTTCTTTCTTTCTTTCTTTCTTTCTTTCTTTCTTTCTTTCTTTCTTTCCTTCTTTTTTTTGGTGATACTGGGGTTCCTGGAAGCCCTTCTACCTCTGGGCTACACTCTCAGACCTATTTTTACATTTTTTAATTTTTTTTTGAAACAGGGTCTCCTAAGCCAGCACACATAGCTGGCTTCAAACCTGCGCGATCCTCCTGTCTCTGCCTCCCAAGCGCGGGGATTATAAGCGTGCACTACCACGCCTGGCTAGCTTTGATATTTTCTAAATGACCAGTTAATGATATTTTTAAATCATGAATATATAAAATATCCATACTGACTGGAAAGTGAATCCATAGATATTAATATAACTAAGTATAGAAATTTATAAAGATGATTTCAGATTTCAATTGAAAATTATCCTTGAATAAATTGTAATTCATTAAGATTTTTGCTCTTATTTGGTATATATTAATGATAGAGAGTGGTGCCATATTTGTGCTGCATAAAACACATTATTTGATAAATTTTGCTTCCTAATTCCTTCCCCACTCTCCCAATTGCTCAGCTCCTGATTTCTTTTCTCTACCCTACAGATCTTTCTTTCAATTTTATGAAGTATCTCTAAATTTTTTCTTTAACTTTTCACATATGAGAGCAACATACAATATTTTACCTCTGAGTCTGACTTATTTGCTCAAAATATGGTTTCCAGTTTTATCCATTACCTGCAACTTGTTAATCTTTGTTAGTAGAATAATTATAACGATTTTAAATGGAAACTACCAAACTTATTTTTAAACCATTAATTTTTCTGAATTGAAATGTTTTTAAGTCTCAATGAATGCAACACATAAGATAATATTTAAAGCACAAAATGATAAGAGAATCAATTTCTATTTTATGAAATGAAGCTTTAAAGGGATTTCTTGGTGACTGTGTGGGGCAGGCTAAGCCTTATACACCATGGAGGGGAATGCAAATTGGTAGCTTTATTCTGGAAAACATTAAGTAACATTGTAAAAAAAAGCCTAAATTATATTCACTGAAAAAGAAATACAGAGAATACTTTTATTATTGATATACTCCCAAACACTCATATACGTAGAAATAAATCTAACCAAGGAGGTAAAATACCTCTACAAAAAATTATAAAACATTAAAAAATAAATTAAAGAAGATCTCAGAAGATGGAAGGATCTCCCATGGTCTTGGATAGGCAAAAGAAATAAAATCAAAAGGACCATTTATCCAAAAGTAATCTACAAATTCAATGCAATACCCATTAAATTACCAAGGTCATTCTTAACACATATTGAAAAATCAGTCATTAAACTCATTTGAAACAAAAACAACAACAACAACAAACAAAATAGCCAAAGTAGTTCTCAGCAATAAGAACCATGCAGGAGGTACCACAATATCTGACTTCAAACTATACTACAGATCCATAGTAATAAAAACAACATGTTATTGGCACAAAAGCAGACACATAGACTAATGGAGCAGAATGAAAAACTCAGAAATAAATCTATACACTTACAGCTACTTGATTTTTGACAATGGGGTCAAATACTTAGACTGACACAATGATTTCTTCTTCAACAAATGGTGTTGGCAAAACTGGCTACCCATATTTACAAAAATGGAAAGAAACCTCACTTTTTCACCTTGCACAGAGTCAATTCAAAATGGATCAAAGACATGGAAATTAAACTAGAGACCTTTCAGCTACTTGAAGCAGGCATTAGACCAATACTCCAACACATAAGCATGAGTAAAAACTTCCTCAATAAGACACCAAATACAAAACAAGTTGAAATGAGGATCAATATGTAGGATTGAATTAAATTAAAGAACTTCTGGGCAGCAGAGAAAGTTATCAAGAACCTCAAAATAGAGGTGACAGAATGGGAGATTTTTGCCAGTTACTCCTCTGATAGAAGACTAATATCTAGAATATACAGAAAAATAAAGATACTCATCACCAAAAAAAAGAAAGTAACACAATAAAAATGGGCAAGTGAACTAAATAGACACTTCACAAGAGAAGAAATGCAAGTAGTCACTAAATGTATGAATAAATGTTCAACATCATTAACAATCAGAGATGTACAAATAAAAACTACCCTGAGATTTCACCTAACCCAAATTAAAATGGCAATCATTAAAAACACAAACAACAAATTTTGTCAAGGATGTGGATAAGTAAGAACTCTGATACGTTGTGGGTGAGATTACAAACTAGTGTAAACACTTTGGAAATCAATGTGGAGGGTCCTTGGAAGAATGGGAATAAATCTACCATATGATCCAGCTATACCACTCCCGGGTATCTATCCCAAAGAATTGAAACCAGACTACCACAGAAATGAAGCATATCTATGTTTATTGCTGCACAATTCACAATTGCCAAACTATGGAACCTGCTGAGATGAACATGAACAGATAAATAGATTACAAAACTATAAAATATGTGCACAATAAAAATTTACTCACTCATAAATAAGAACAAAGTTATGTCAATTGTAGGGAAATAGATGGAACTAGAGAACATTATGCTATGTGAGAATAGTCAGTCACAAAAAGTTAAAAATTGGATGTGTTCTCTTATATGTGGAAGCTAGGGAGAAAACAGGACATTTCTCCTCCAGACAAAGGAGGAGAAAACTTAGATGGGAGAAGAAGGCAACATAACAGAGGGAGATGGGAGGGGAAAGGGAAACAGGAATCACCTCAATGGACATGGTGTACATACATAAACTTACCAAAGCCAATCACTATTCTGAGCATGGGAAGGAAGAAAGGGGGAGGAAATAGAGTGAGAACTGGGGGAGGATTAAATGAGTGTTCTGTACATATATGCCTCAACCACCCTGTTCTTCATCAAGGCGTATGATTAAAATGCACCAATAAAATGTTTAAAAAAATTAAAAAATCAAAACGAGAACTACCATATATGATGCAGCAATCTAGCAATATCTCTTCTGAGTTTATATCCAAAAGGAAAGAAAGAAGGAAAAAACAAAAGAAAGAAAGAAAGAAAGAAAGAAAGAAAGAAAGAAAGAAAGAAAGAAACTTAGCACCTTGTAAAAATATATGTGCTCCCATTTTCATTGCAGCATCATTTACAATAGCCAAGAACCTAAACATTTTTATGCATAGAAAATTATCTAAGTATTTATCTGCCTACATTTGAGTGGATAAATAAAATGTATATACATTCAATGGAATATTATTCACTATAGATAGATGATAGGTAGATAGATAGATAGATAGATAGATAGATAGATAGATAGATAGATAGATAGATAGATGCTGACACTTATGGCATGGGTAGAACTGTAGAGAATTATGCTTAGTAAAAGAAGCAGAATACAGGGGGAGGGAGAGAAAAAGCTGTAGCCTCACTTGTATATGAAATCCAAAAAGAGAATGAATAAAAAATAGTAGAATGATAGTTACCAGGAAAGAAAAGTGAGGAAAAATGGAGAAGTAAAGGTCAAAAGACACAATACAGCTGTTTTGTAGAATGAATAATTCCAAAGATACAAAGCACAGCATGAGAACTAAACTTAATACTGTTTTATTGCATATTGAAAATATGTGGAGAATAGATTTTAAACACTCTTAAACAGGAAAAGATGTTAAGGATGTGAGATAACAGATGTGTTAATTCTCTTGACTCTTTTTACTATGCATGTGTTTGTAAAAATAATGTTTTATACCTAAAACATAAAAATAAACATTTAAGATGGTTCTATAAACATACATGAATGCTTTTATTAAAATTAACATTGTTTTAGAAAATTTGTTCTTTATATTACTCTTATTTATTCTAACATGTAAAAATATTATTAATATTTCTTTAAAATTTGCATGAATGTTTAAATTTTATCACTTTCTTGTTTTGAACACTCATAAATACTAAATAAATTTTGGTAGATATAACCTATATTAAAAGTTACTGGGATTACTTCAAGTTTTAAAAAAAAATTATTGGTACATTATAGTCATGCATCTTAATGTTGTACTTCAAATAAAAAAATAAAATGGCAAATAAGTTCTGACATCAAAAATATTCAGAACACAAATAACATTTTTTCTAATTCTATAAATAAAGTACACTCTATCATCCATCCAATTGGAGAAAATAAAATGAAAATGAAGGACAGCAAGTTATGTCTCTAGTTGGATTTTCTCTCATGCTAATGGCACAATTGTTTCTGAAAAGTTTAATGTTCTTGTAATCAATTTATCACTATAGATAGAGCAGGAGATGGGTGTTGAAATGATTGGTAATATTAAAATAAAATGTTGGTAAGATATGGTGGCATGTCTCTGATCCCAGTACTTGAGTGGCTGAGACAGGAAGATTGCAAGTTCAATGTAAATATGCAGTCATTAATTAAGACCTGTTTCTAAATAAAAAGTATAAAAAGGTTTGGGATGCAGCTTAATGTTAAAACAACAATGGGATCAATTGCTAGTACCAAACAAAAACTGTGTTCTCTAAAACATACTATTTCATGCAGCAATTAAACAAAAAGTTCAAAATGATAAGAAATGGTTCAGTTATTAAAAATTCAGAAGTTTGAAATTAGATGCTCTTCCTAATATGCAGAAGCTAGAAAAAATAAAAAGGGTCATGCCGAAATTCTACATGAAGAAGAAGCTACAGATGAGCAAATAAGGTGACTTAACTGAGGAGGATGGGAAGAGTACATGATGTATGTTCATAAACATATCAAATTTGATCAGTAAGCCAAACATGAGAAAGAGAAAAGGGGGAGGGTATGCGGTGGGAATTGAGGATGGGCTAAATGAGTAATGTGTGCATGTATGCCTCTACCATCTTGTATCCCATTAAGATCTATGACTACAATGCACCAATAAAAAAAATTAAAAATTCTCATAATTTTTCTCATGAAGTACAGTCTAACCAGCATTGTGACAAATATATATATTTTTGCAAATTGTAAAAATTGAAAAAAATTATATTTGTATATTATAATATTAGAACATTAAATATTGATTAAATAATAAATCCTAGCAATAAAGATATTCTAATTATTCTTTTATTTTTATATATTTAGATGTTTTGACATTCTAGAAATCAGGGTTACTTTACTGGCTAGACTATTCTTAGAGACTGCAAATTATCTTATAAAAGCATGTCTTTTATATATGAAAATAAATAATCCAGATACATACATTCTCTCTTGTCATCTATAAATTTCAAGAGACAACATTCATATCCAAGTCATCCAAGGGCTAGGTTCCAGGCAACTAAAAACCAATCCTATAGCTTAGAGCTCCTTGCATTATTCAAGCTAGCCAATCCTAATCTTTGTCCTGCCCTATGGAAATTCCAAGGAAGGCCTGGACTTGGTGGCCTCTCACTCCAGTCCTGCTGGTGCTCTCATATGTACCCTGTTAGTGGTGTTGGGCCTCCTCTATGTAGGAGCTGTAATTGTAAAAAGAACAAAAACAAAAACTTTGTTTTTCTGAGCCTCCTGTTTCTCCTTTTATGGTTGTACATGATTAACCACCACATAAAATAAAACAGAGAATAAAAATATTTTAAATTGCTTTCTGGATGAATCACTGCTTCTGAGAAAGTAGAGCAGACATATTTTCCCTATTTCTGCCACTAAGCAAAAATAAAATTCCTAAGCATCATAGAGAGAGCACATGAATGACTTTGAAATATGAATTTAAAAAAGAAAAAGGAAGCTCACATGAGGATATCAAAAACTAAAAATGGCTTTGTGGCGAGTTCCCTGAATTTTCTTCTAATATATCTCAGACGGCTCCAACATAGAAAACCCAACATGGATAGTCAAAGAATGCTCCAGCAAAAGCTTCTTTCTCCTTTGTCAGATGACTCTAAAAGAAGTTAACTGGCAGTGAAATAATTGAAAATTATTACTACAACAACTAATCCATAACAATAATAAAAATAATTATTACAGAAAAGATGCTATTTTTGTCAAAGACTTCAGAAAATAACTGGGGTCTATTCCCATTTATACTGGCCAATGCTGAGTGAGGATCCTAGATTTTTACCCTCAAAGGATAATGATGGAGTATCTGAACATCTTAATTATAATATTTTAGATAAAATTGACTCGGGAGCCTGGATTTACATCCCTTCAAGAGAGTAAAGAAGCTCCTAGTGGTTTTATTAACAATGATAAGGAAAACAGACTTCCAATTCTCTGGAAAGTAATAAAGTAACCCTCCCTCTCTTCAATGGGTGGTATCAGAGAAGAACTATTGGAGAAATAAGGATCTTCACCATGGCTCACAGGTAATAAGGCATCCCTTACACAGTGTCAAATGAAAGCACATGGGGAATAGGAAGGAGGTTTTCCATTATTTCAGACAGACTACCCAGGACTAATAAAGTACTGTATCCTCTCTGATATAATAGAGTTTGAGAGATAACCTGAACTTTTACTTCCACTTGTAAGTAATGAAGTTTTATCTATTTACTTCAGATTCATAGAGCTTTGTAAAAAAAAAAAAGCGCCAATTAAAACAATTTAAATAAAATTCAGAGTCTGATAAAATTAACAGACAAAAGAAATACTTTTTGTGTGTGTGTGGTACTGGCAATTGAACTCAGGGGCATTCTACCTCCAAGCTATACCCCCAGACCTATTTTTATTCTTTATTTTGAAACAAGGTCTCACTAAGTTGTGGAGGGCCTCACTTAGTTGCTGAGGAAAGCTGCAAATTTGCAATTCTCCTGTCTCAGCCTCCCAAGTACTGGGATCACAAGTTTGCACCACCAAGTCCAGCTAACAAAATTAAGTTTTGATTTAAAAAAATCACTGGAGCCAAGTGGTGGAACATACCAGTAATCTCAGTAACTGAAAAACTGATACAGGATGATCACAGGCTTAAGGCCAGCACCAAATAACCTAGTGAGACTCTGTCTTAAAAAAAAAAAATTCTAGGAATTTAGCTTAGGTGTAGAATGCCCCTGAGCTAAGACCCCAGCACCACACAAATATACACATAAGCACACACACAGATATACAGACAGCACATATTTCTGGTCAAATATATTGAAATGAAGAAAAACAGTAGTTTTAAAATTATCTAAAAGTTATTCTAATGCAGCATTCATAATAAATGATTGAAAAACATTTAAATTTACTTGGAAGAAGTGGAATAAACAGGAAGTATCAACTCATAAATAAAAATATAATATATAAAAGGAAATAGAAAATTTAATACTAAACATTGAAAAGTGAACAAGATATAGGAAAGTCTATAAACTTGATGATAGAAAAGTATAAAGTACTCTATATAAATAAAAAATAAAGATTTTTAAAATGAACAAAGCTTCAAATATGTGCAGAACTATAAGATAAGCTTTAAAATGTATTTCATCAGATTTTCTGAAGGGCAGGAGAAAATTGGAGAGGCTTAGAAAGTACTTGAAGAAATAATGGCTGAAAATTTCTCAAGTCTAGCAAATAATATAAACCTTTAAAAATCTGAGTAAACCCAAGCATGACAAATCAAAATAAATCAATGTCAAACATAACAATAAAGAAACAAAACAATCTATGTAGAGGAAAAAGACTGCCCTACTTATAATAGAAAAAAACTCTATTAAATAGAAAAATACGAAGAAGAAACATAGTCTTATGGTTATGATTTCGAATGTCTTCCTAGACCTAATGGAAATAAAGCAGCCATGTTGGAGGTGGGTCTTGGTTGCTGAAAAGGTTTCCCTGGGAATGTGGCCTTGGGTATTATATATGGTCCCTCCTTTCCCTGCTTTCTCTCTCTCTCTGCTTACAGCCTCCACGATGTGAGCACAGAAAGCTTGTTCTTTATTTCTACCTTCTGCTACCATACCCTGAGCTCTACCAATGAACCCAGTATCACAGAGACGTAACCTGAACCCCTGAAATCTTTAGAACTGTTATCAAATAAATCTTTCTTCCCCTAGTGGTGCGGTCAGAATGTGAGGGTCACATCAGTGAGACTGCTGACTGAAAAACTTGGAATGTCACAAAGAAAAAATAGATAAAATATAAATAATTAAACTTTATTTTCTCTTGAGCTATTTAAATAACATTTGATGGTTGGGACAAAATTATAACACTGTCCAATATGATTCCAAATATATATAACAAATTTAGAGATTAATTATATTATAAATGGACTAGTGCAAAAGTTTCATACAGGGAGGTGAGATTTTTATATTTTCTCTCAGAAAGTGATGACAACAGTAAACTTTGATAATTTATGTAAACATACAAGGCAATATCTAGAACAATTAACAAGAAATAAAAGAGAAATACTACAAAATAGTCAAAATGGATTAAAACAAATTTTCATATAAAATCCTTCAAATAGAAAAGTACAAAAAAGAAACCAAATGATCAAATGAAAAGCAAAAAATCAGACTTAATGCTTAATCTATGTGCCTAATAAAAACTGAAGTTGTAATAGTTGATTTTAAAATAAAATTTAGTTGTACGCTTCCTACAGAAAACTTTATAAATAGTAGAAACAGATTAAAATTACATATCCAACAGAATTTAAACCAATGTCTTGAAAAGATACTAATAGTTCAAGGTTCATTGCAGAACTATTCATATTAATCAAGATGTGGAACCAACTTAAATGTTCACTTATAAATTGCTATCCAAATAAAAATAATACAAGCAAGACCTTTTCATAATGTTAAATTGAATTATTGTGAATATCTAGGCAATTCAATAAAAAACAAAATAGAAATGTGATGTCCATAGTCAGATTTTGAGAAATCAAATAAAACTTTTGGTTACCTTTACCACATTGATCTCCCAAATCTTCATTTACCAGCATTTTTCCCTGATTAGTTGAAAACTTAATCAAATAAAATTAAAATGTTATTTTTTTCTTCCTGTTACCAGTGATCACAAATATAATAATATAGTCTAAGTCATCTATTTTAAATATTTACCTGTTCTGTTTAGGGATAGGACTGTTAATCAAGACACAATAATAAAAAAAAAAACTAGAAGTATTCTAGAGATATTTTGATCCTTCAAATTCTCTAAAGTGAAAAGAAATTTAACACAAAGAAGTCACCTGTTGTACTAGTCAGGGTTTTTCAGAGAGTCAAAGACAATATGATACACAGATGAATAGTACATCCATAGGAAGAGATTTTTGATTCATTTAATTTTGGAGGCTCAGCAGTCTTAAAATAAGTCTTCTGCCAGCTTGAAAACAATGAAAGATGGTGGCATGGCTCAGTCCAAGTCAGAAAGCTTTACAACTACTGAAATCAGTGGTGTATTACTTAGTCCAAATATGAATGGGGTGGTGTTGTTTTTGCTTTAAGTCTGAGTCTAAAAACCAATGCCTGACCTTTGGATGAAATTAGCATTTAAATTAGTGAAGGTTGAATAAAGCAGCTTGCCCTTCTGTAATACAGGTAAGTCTCATGCAACTAGTTGATGACCATAATACAATAAACTGGCTTCCTCTTAGCAAAACAATAATTCTGCCTATCTACTGCATTAAACCCAGGCTAGGACTCCTTTTTGCATGTACAGATTGTTCGCCTACCCTGCAAAAGTTGGATCATCAAGTTCAAACTTAATAAACCAGTTCCTTAAAAATCTCCTTCTAAACACGTTTTCTTTTCTCTCCTCTCTTTCTTTCCAAACTCCATTTTCCTCAGTATAAACTGAAACAGAAAGAAGCTAAATAAATTTCCTATTGTTACATTATTTATATGTTGACTATCCAAGTTTTGGCCTATGAAGAAATGAGAAAAGAAAAATAATGAATTATCCCAAAGAACTAACCAAAAATATAAGGTAAAACATGAAAATTACATAATGGATGGGAGAGCAGAGAGGAGTGATGAATAGAAAGGAGTATTCTTGCAACTTTATTAGTATATAATGATGTCAATAAAAATTATTTAAAGTAATGAAAATGTATAAATGACTATGAATACATTTTATATATTAAAAAATGAGTCATTTTTGTTCATATAATTAAGTCAATTTTGGTACAAATATAAATTTATTTATCAAATTGCTCAAATATGTGCTTTTTCTGTCTTTTTAAAGATAATAGCATCAGGTATAAAGAGATTATTTTAAAATATAATTTGGTAAAATGCTTTTCTTTCAGAAATTTTTAATACATGGAGAAAAATAAAATGTGTGCTTACACTTTGAAGGTTTCATTTATAAAGCTTTATATTATTAAAATAAAAATTATTCAAAAAATAACTATTTAAATATTTAAGATCAGATGTTTGCTTAAAGTATTTATGGAACTGCCTTAAAGTTATAAATATGTAAGCATTAAATCATGATGATGTTTATTCATTGTCATGGGAATTAATCATTAAACTAAAAAACCCTCTGGCAATAGATCAAAGATGATATGCTTTTATATAAACAGACACACACACACAAACACACATGCACACACACATCATTACTTTTTAGTTGGTAGTGTATTCAAACCAAAAGCTGTTATCAACACATGGCATAGAATAAACTATGATCTTCTTTAATTGTATGTTCTCCCTTGTATTTTATAAGCATTTTGCATTCAACATATATCCGATCAGAAAAATAGAAATTAAAATAATCAATTTAGTTTATCAATACCAATGAAGAAATGAGAAAAAAAAATTTTGTATTTTAAATTGTGTTGGGATAATGGGTAAAATAAAGAAAATAGCAAATGGGAATGATGTAGTACAAAAAGGAGGGAGGGAGACTGGAAGGAAGAAAATAAATGTTTAGATACAATTTTCATTATAGTATATCAGAACAAAATTTAATTGGATTAAATTTGGCAATAGAATTTTATGTTTTTCCATAGAAGTGGAATATTATTCCTAGGATTACCATATCCTAGGTAATCCATTCTGATTAACATTTACATAGATTAATTTCTATCTGGATTCTTCTCTGTGAAGTCAATCTTAGTTGAACACTGTTTGAAAGAAGAATTGCTATACCATCTAGTATTCATCAAAATATTACTGTTTGACATATTTTTCTCTAGTAATTTTATTTTAAAGTAATTAAATACATTTCAGTATTTGGTAAAACATTTCAAAGAAGAAATATATGCACTTAGAAAAATTTATGATGTATTAAATATTATACATTTTATACTTGACATCTGGAAAGAAATTTCTAATGCCATATAGCTTTAATTAAAATAGTAAAGGATATAAAATACATCTTTTTAATTGAAAATATAACCTAATATGGATAAAATGACATTTGAAAACCAAGTCCTCTCCATATGCCCTTCACAGGGCTGCATAGCATTTTTATTTGGCTTTTATGTCAATCTGCTCAACTTCAAGCTGTCACTATCACAGCTGCATATGTATTTCAGTGGATCTAGAAGAAAGTAGGATGCAAAAAGCAGCATAAATTTAAAGGACAGGGATACTACAACTAAATGCTGAATTATGCTTTAACCACTTCCTATATGACATTTATGTAGCACTTTTTCCATTGCCAAAGAACTTTATGATTATTCTTAGCACTTAGTTCTTTTCCATGAGGCCTATAGCTTGGATGTTATTTGCCTAAACTACTCTCAAAGAAATTAAAATATAGAATATATAAAAAATGCTATAAGTTTGTCTCAAGAGTGTAGACATAGAAACATATCTAATAAGTTTAAGGAAAAATACATCAACAGAAAGATGAAATGCATTTTGGTTATAATATATCACACAGAATGTAATGAATAGAAAGTAAAACCCTCCTGACTGCCTCAAGGAATTATAGATATGATTGATCTTTATATACATAGGATATTAATTTATATGTATTTTTGGGGACTAACCATGTGTGAAAGCCTATGCAAAAAGTGGGTCTATTAAAAAAATGCTTTTTTTCCCCCATCAAACATGTTCCTGAGGATTCTAGAAAGGTATCTTTTGAATTGACTTAAAGTGCATTTCAATTGGTAACCTTAAAGTATATTATCTTTATCTCTGATATGGAATATAACTATTATATATTTTATGTGTGCCCCTTTACACAATCCAAGTGTGCCACTAAAATTAAATAATTTTTGATAACTAACCACATCATCTCACCTCTACCATTTTAATGACTGACTATATAAAGTGTTATCTCCTCAAAAAGATAACTTTCTTAATTTTATCATGAACACAAATGTTAAATTCAATTTTATCTAGCACTAAATTAAAAATAAAAATTATTGAACCACAAGTTGACTAATTATCAAAAATATTTTATCCATGGGCATAGCACCCAGTATATTTTTCCAGGTAAATATACTCAATATAATTTATAGTAGTAATACTGTAATAAAAGTTTATTTAAATATTTCCATCAAACACATTTTTTTAAATAAAGAACTAATTTAGCTTTACATGTCAGTGCAAGCCTTAAAACCCATCCATCTGCAAGATTGAAACATGAGAACTGCAAAGACAGCCTGGGTAACTCAGCAAAATTTTGCCTTAAAATAAATAAAAAAGTAGCTGGGTGTGGTGGCACACACTTGTAATCCCAGCATTTGTGAGGCTGAGACAGGAGGATTGTGGTTCTCAGCCAGCCTTAGCTACCTAGTGAGGCCCTTTGCAATTCAGTGAGACCTTGCTTCAAAATAAAAAAAAATCAGGGTTAAGGGTGTGGCTCAGAGGTAGAATACCCTTTGGTTCCATCCTCAGTACCACACACACACATACAAAAGAACAATTTATAAAGGGCCTGAGAATGTAGCTCAGTGGGAAAGTGCACGTGAGTTGCCCAATACCAGAATGAATGAATAAATAAATAAATAAATATTAATGAATTTAATTAAATTATAAAGAACAAAGTGATAATCTAGAGATAGAAATAAGTAACCCTCTGGATTTCTTTCTTCAGAGTTCTAGCTTCTTCCAAATTAGGCTTGCGGATCCTCCACCTCAGTCCTGAGGAAGACTGGATAGTGGAGCTTTAACCAGAAGCCACTTGCACAATATTTGCTGCCAACTTAAACATTAAAATCACCTTAGCAGAGTTGTCACAGCTTCTACATGCTCAACAACAAGGACTACAATAAAAATGCTTCATGGCATTAAAATAGTTTTTGAACTTACTGTGAAATAATGGTAAATATACAGAAATGCACAAAAAAATTTAGAAAGATTCCTTCATCCAGCATCCTCCAATATGAATATTTTGCATGACTACAAAAGAATATTAAAATCTGTGTTGACTGTACTAGAACATCCAAACAGAATGTACTGCATTTTATAAAAAAAAGGCAGTTTTTTGGAGAGGTGGGTATTGAGAAAACAGAAATAACAAAACTAAGTGAGAAATAATTTTGACTCCTGTTATGGTTAGATATAGAATATACCCTGAAGAGTGACTTATACAAATGCTCAGAGTTTATATAACTAAGTCATGAAACATAGTTATATTGGTGGATAAATCCATTATAGTGAATTTAGTCACTGGTAATCATAGCAGGTAGGATGTGACTGGAGAAGATGAGTGCCTGGTGGTGCTCTCTTGAGAGTTATATATGTTTCTCCTCCCATTGCTTTCTCTTTCTTGCTTTCAATCTCTGTAATGTGAGAGTAGAACACGCTCTCTCCCCTTCTCTGCTTCTCACTCTGCTTCTCACTACCATGCCCTGAGGTCTGCAGATCTACCCTGACATAGACTGAAATTCTGAAATCTCCAAAACTGTGAGCAAATAAAATTTCCTTCATCTAAGTTGTCAGGACAGTAATTTTGGATTATATCAGTGTGAATATTGAATCAAAAATTGGTATCAGAGAGGTGGAGTCACTTCTCTATCTAAGCCCGACCATATATTTGTGAGTCTTTGGAACTGGATTGTGTGAGTAAGTTGGAACAACCAGAATGCTGATAGAAAGGCAGATAGTAGAGACTATGTTCAGGAGACCATAAAAATAAATTTGAGGGCATATTTTATATTCTAACAATTAACAGACTGGAATTTTGCCCATGTCCTGGAAATTTTTATGAGGTCAAATTTAAAGGTGATGGACTTATTAAGCTAGTAAAAAAAATATCAAAACAGTGAAGTATTCAAACTGTATTATAAATATTGAGTGTAAACCCAAAGCCAACATTATACTGAATGGGGAAAA
Source organism: Muscardinus avellanarius (assembly GCF_963383645.1). Classification (NCBI taxonomy): domain Eukaryota; kingdom Metazoa; phylum Chordata; class Mammalia; order Rodentia; family Gliridae; genus Muscardinus; species Muscardinus avellanarius. Next base: position 29,757,054 of record NC_137789.1, on the reverse strand, counting down.
ACTGCAAGAATTTCCACTAAAGTCAGGAACAAGACAAGGATGCCCACTATCACCACTCCTTTTCAGAATAGTTCTTGAGACTCTTGCTGCAGCAATAAGACATGAGAAGGAAATCAAAGGAATTCACATAGGAAGAGAGGAATTAAAATTTCCCTTATTCGCAGATGATATGACCCTTTATCTGGAAGACCCAAATAATTCAACCAAAGACTTCTGGAGCTGATTGACAAATTCAGCAAAGTCACAGGATACAAAATCAACCTAAACAAATCAGTGGCTTTTCTTTATGCCAACAATGAATCCACAATGAAAAAAACAAAGAAAACAATTCCATTCACTATAACCTCAAAACCAATAAAATACCTAGGAATAAACCTAACACAAGATGTAAAAGACCTCTACAACAAAAACTATAAAACAATGTTTTTTATCTTTCCAATTGCAATTGATGTTTGGCACTGATGTAATGATAGTTTTTTGGAGATTAGGGGTCATGGAGGCTTCTCTCCATATATCAAAAAAAGGTCTGGGAAGCCAGGCAATGTGTGGCAGGGTTAGCATCCCTGCAAGTATACCTGAAAGGAACAATTTGAGAAGCTGTTAGGGTGAATCCCAGGTTTAAAAAAATAACCAAAAATTTAGAAATGCCAGAAACATGGAACCATGATGAGAAATACATGCAAAACCAGACCATAGGGGTGGAGTTATGAGATTCATTGGATTATGTGCCTTGAATGTCTGAAATAGAATTGTATGATTTTTATTGCTCTGCTGGAATTTGATTCTATTTTGGTCCCAGTTTTTTTCAGGGTTCATAACCAGGAGTTCACCTTGAGTCTCAGAGAAGACCTTAGACATTGGAATATTTGAGCAATATTAGAACTTTTAAGTTTTTTGAAATTTTTGGAGATAAACTAAGAGAATTTTGCATTCTGAAATTGACATGAGCTCTTCAGAGGCCCAGAGCAGACTATAGGTTTAGAAATAGAATGTTCCCCCAAGAACTTTTGTATTAATGTTCAGTGTTTATACATTTAAGCCATGAGAGTTGTCATCTCATCAAACCCGTGGAAAAATCCCTTATGATAGATTTACTTGGTGGTAATATAGTCATATAAGGTGTAGCTGGAGAAGTTGGGTTCTTGAGGGTGGACCTGGGATTATATATGATTCTTTCTGTACTTTTTTCTCTTACTTCTAGCTTCAAAGTTTAGAGCGGAACATTAACTCTCTCCCACTTTCTGTTTTCTACAACCATGCCCTGAAAGCCATAAACCTGGCTTAATATAGATTGAAATCTGGAAGAATGAAGATATCTGAGTCTTTCTCTAAGTTATCTGGCTCAGTTTTTTTTCAGATTACAGCACTAAGAATGATGACTAAGACAACTATTCAAAAATGTAAACTTCCTAGTTGTAATGGTTTGAGGTTATTGTATCCCCTCAGCTCTTATTGAAACAATGAAACAATGTTAGAAACAGGGTTTGGTTTCTGGGGATATCACCCTGTGTATTATATATTCTTCCTCCTCTCTCTGCTCACTTTTGCTTCCAGCCTCCATAATATGAGAAGAACTTTGCCTCCTCTCTCTCTCTCTCTCTCTCTCTCTCTCTCTCTCTCTCTCTCTCTCTATCTCTATCTCTATCTCTCTCTCCCTTTACCTCTCCCTCTCTCTGCTTTCTATCTCTGTATCTCTGTCCCCTAAGATTTACAGACACTGGCTTCACTTGAACTGCACATGAACTCAAAAACTATAAGCAAATAAATCTTTCTTCTGATAAGTTTTATGGTCAGTAATTTTGTATTATAGCAATAAGAATGTTGACCAAAATGAAAGTGGTACCAGAACTCATATAGCTGAAACACCTAAGCCTAATTATGGGTTGTTGTGAGTGTTTTAAACACCACTGTGAGAATAATTTGGGTCAGAATATGGCTAGAAAGGCAGATGGTAGAGATTGTACTCATGAGATTTTGGAGGGCAAGGAAGACTCCATAGAAAAATAAGTTGGAGGCCACATACACATACTACATTCTAGAAAATAACTCATCAGCATTTTGCCTTTGTATGAGGCTTAATTTAAAAATGATGAACTAATTAACAAACTGGCAGAGTGAAACTCAAAACAGCAATTATTCAAACTGCCTTATAGATATTGAAGTCCTCTTTCACACACTTCATACCAAATATTAGGAATGAAAGGAGAAGTAGAAAAGCTTTATTGATTTATAGTTTGGCCATAAAGGAATGTATAAATCTGGGGACTTAAGAGACAGTCTTGTGAAAAAAAAGTAAGGTAACTAAAGGGAAGCTAAATGTTTTGCCTAGAACTAAAGAAAGGAATATGTTTGGGGTAGTTTAAGCCCAAGAGCAGAACCACTGAAGTAAGGATCCAACAGTGGTGGCTATGATGGAAAAGTGTCTTACTGTGGCTAGGATTAAGACAAACCCTGAGCTGGTAAGTATTGAGATAGGCACTATGGCAGTTATTGAGGTTTGGCACTGATGTAATGATAGCTTTTCTCAAGATTAGGGGACACGGAGTCTTCTCCACATATATCAAAGAAAGGTACCTTTGTTTCTGATCTGATTCTTTGGTAAAATAATGCTGACTTTGCTCAAGGAAAGGTATCATTGATCATCTATGATGTGAGAGCAGACCCTACTTACTCCTTCTTTCTGCTTACCACCATCATGCTCTGAGATCCACACACATTAGTATCACATGAACTGGACTCAAAATCTCCAAATTTTATTTTAGCAAATAAATCTTTCTTCCTCTAAATTGTGTGGTGAATCATTTTGGTCTATAGCAGTGATAGTGTTGCCTGAGACATTAATGCTTTTCAATCATGTCTACTCATTGGAATCACCTACAAGTTTGAGAAATGGGTAGGAAGAGAGGATGGAGAATGAAGAATAAGGAGAATAATGAAGAGAAAAAAAGAAGAAAGAACACAGAAAAATAGATCCTTTCAGGTATTCAAAATAAGCATTTTCAAATGCTAATTTTATTTTTCCAGAATGCAGTCCAGATATCTGTAAATTTTTTAAACTCCAGAGGTAATTCTAATATACATTCTAATATACATTTGTTATTGTTAGTTTACTGTGTTCAATATTTTCTTCTTATTTCTGTATGCATTATAATCATCTTTAATCTGTTTGCCTTAAGTAGTAAAGTAAGTGAAAGGTGAAGATTCCACTACATTTTTATTCATATAAAACTAACATATATATTAATACGTACATATATAAAGGAATGCTCATATGTACTAATCCTATGAATAAATATTTTTTCAAAATATTTTTTCTAAGGAGCAAAACTGAAATGTAGTCAGTCATGTTTATATATCTAAGAACAGCAGAATGGACATTGACATATAGCTATGTAAACTGTATAATTTGAATGTATAGTGTGCCATGGTGATGATAAATGTTTTCTTATTTGTCATATAAACTGCTGGTTTCATTTTATTAATCTCACCTCTAGTATGTAAGATGTCAAAGATAGATCCCACTTCAGGTCATTTAGTGAGGAATTTCAAACAGGATAGTGGGATTGCAGATTCAGTCAAAATATTAAGCAATTCAATTGCATGCCAATATTGTGAGCTTATCATACAAAGTAAGCTTCCTTTCTTTTACTATATTTGAAAAATATTCCCCAACTTATAATACAAGTATATTGCATACACAAACAAAAATAAATAAACTACCAAGAAAACAATTTACCCCAAAAGAAATATAACTGAGATATAGTTACTGAGTCCTACTGAATTTGATTCAAATATCTGATACTCATTTATTCTCTTGATCTCTTTTTATACACATTTTAATTGAAAATAAATGGTATGCATTTAAACTGTACTTGGTGCCCTCTCTCCCCCCACCCTCATTTTCCCTTTCCCACCTTCCACCAATGATTGTCCAAGGTAATCCTGCTATATTTATACTTTTACACATATTCGGATGTAGACCCTCATTAATCAAGTTCAGACTTCTTCCTCTCCTATCTTTTCCATTCAGACTTTGCTGAGATTTTCTTTCCATTATCTGGAGTCCCTCTGGTATCCCCTATACTCCCGAGTTTTGGCATATTAGAGGAAACATATATCCCTTTTCTTTCTGTGCTTGACTGATCTCACTTAACATAATGCTCTCCAGGACTTTCCATCTTCTTGCAAATGACATGAATTTGTTCTTCTTTATAGCTGAATAGAATTCCATTGTGTGTATTTCTCATAATTTTTCAATCCATTTATCTGTTTATGGGGACCTGGGTTAGTTCCATATTTTGGTTATTACAAATTGTGCTGCTATGAACATAGGCATGCATATGTTGCTGTAGTTCTCTCATTTTAACTCCTTTGGAAAAATACCCAGGAGTGGTATAGCTGGATCATATGGTGGATCTATTCCCACTTTTCTAAGGAATCTCCACACAGATCTCCATAGTGGCTGAACTAGCTTGAATTCCCACCAATAGTGTAAAAGAGTTCCTCTTTCCCCACATCCTCACCAACATTTGTTGTTATTTGGTTTCTTTATGCTTGCCACTCTGATTGGGGTTAGATGGAATCTCAGTGTAGTTTTGATTTGCATCTCCCTGATGGCTGATGATGTAGAACATATTTCTCTTCATATGTCTATTGGCCCTTGGTATCTCTTCTTTTGTGAAGTGTCTATTCAGTTCATTTGCCCATTTCTTGATTGGGTTGTTTGTTTTGCTAGTGTAGAGTCTTTGGAGCTCTTTGTATATTCTGGATATTAGCCCCCTATCAGAGTAATGGCTGGAAAAGATCTTTTCCCATTCTGTAGGCTTCTTCTTTAGGTTATTGATGGTTTCCTTTGATGAGAAGAAACCTTTTAGTTAATGTCATTCCACTTGTTAATTCTTGCTTTAATTTCCTGAGCTTTGGGGGTTTTGTTGAGAAAGTTACTGCCTGTGTCTATATGTTGTAGTGTTGAGCCTATGCTCTCCTCTAACAGCTTCACAGTCTCTGGTCTAATTTCTAAGTCTTTGATCCATCTCGAGTTGATTCCTGTGCATGGTGAGAGGTAAGGATTTAGTTTCATCTTTCTACAAATAGATAGTCAGTTATCCCAGCACCATTTTTAAAAAAGGCTATCTTTTCTCCAGCGTATAAGTTTGTCAAATATTAATTGACTATAGGTGTGTGGATTTGTTTCTGTATCTTCTATTCTGTTCCACTGGTCAGTATACCTGTTATTGTGCCAGTACCATGCTATTTTTTACTACTATTGCTCTATAGTATAATTTGAAGTATGGAATTGTGATGCCTCCTGCATGATTCTTATTGCTGAGAATTGCTTTGGCTATTCAGGGTCTTTTCTTTCTCCATATAAAGTTCATAATTGATTTTTCTAGGTATATTAAGAATTTTACTGGTATTTTCATAGAAATTGCATTGAATTTCTAGATCACTTTTGGCAGAATGGTCATTTTGATGATATTTATTCTGCCTATCCATGAGCACTGGAGATCTTTCTTTCTTCCAAGGTCTTCTTTAATTTCTTTCTTTAATGTTTTATAGTTTTTGTTGTAGAGGTCTTTTACATCTTGGGTTAGATTTATTCCAAGGTATTTTATTGGTTTTGAGGTTATAGTGAATGGAATTGTTTCTTTTTTTCTTTCATTGTGAATTCGTTTTTGGTGTATAGAAAAGCCACTGATTTGTTTAGGTTGATTTTGTATCCTGCAACTTTGCTAAATTTGTCAGTCAGCTCCAGAAGTCTTTAATTTTTCAATTAAATTGTCCAAAATAGTAAATTTTGCTTTGCATATATATTTACCACAATAACAAACAAAGGTTTGTCATATAGAAACAAATAATTGGAAACAAGAAAAAAAATGACTGGAATATAATCACAAGCGATTTATATTTGGGGGTTTCAAAATTATCTGTGATAAAATTAGTCAAATAAGATATTTAGAAACTAAATTAGAAAATCTTATAAGTCAATAATATTATAAAAATATATTGTATTTTAGAATGTATACATTTAATAGCTAAGAATTCTATACATGTATTAAAATAAGATTAGCTTATAAAACAGTAAATCTAAAATTTATTTATTTATTTTTGCATGTGAAATATATCTAAAACATTTATTTTTAAAACAGTAGTTTGGCACTACAAAAAAAAATGTTAAAGTAGCTTGTAACAAATCAAAGAAAATATCCAGAAAGAAGTACAGAGACATAATAAGGTGGGGCACAGATAAAAAAACAAAAAAAACAAAAAAAACAAAAAAAACAAAAAAACAAAACAAAAAAAAACACTTTATTTGAGAAGTTAAAACCAGTGAAATTAAATATAGGTAACTGAAATGCTAGAATAAAATGGTATTAAAATAACATTTTTACAAGTGACATTCAAAGATTTTATAACTGATAGAAAACAAAGTTATACATTTGCTATATGCAGAAACACAAATAAAATACTCATTTTATACTATAAATGCTCAACAAATTATTAATAAATACAAATGAGAAATATCTACCTCTATCAAAGTGGTATTAAATATATCAAAAAATTTCAAGCCACACATTGGTAATATTTTTTCCCAGAAAGACTTAAAAAGGACTACAGAACTAATCTGACATTTCACAAAGTAGATTATCTAAATAGTTAAGAAGTGTATCAAAATAACCCAACTTCATTAGGCATCAAGAAAATGCAAATCAAAAGCAGAATGAGCTCCAACTACACCCTTTTTAGAATGGCTTTAGTTCTAGTTTTTAGAGTCTGACATTACTAAGAGACAATATGGAGTAACTCAGAACAATTTTACATTGTAGGTGGGGTTTTAAATTACTACTTCATCTTTAGAAAAGTTAAGCTATTAAAGTTGGAAACCTATACAACTTAGTATCAGAAATTTTATACCTGAATACATTTCTAACAGAAAGAAATTCTGTTAGCTAAAGAACTAATACAAAAGTGCTCATGGTATTATTCATAATATCCCAGAACCAAAGCAAAGTAAATGTTCAAAACAACAATAAATATATAAATCAAGTTGTGAATTATTCACAAAATAAAAATTTAAACTGCAATGGAAATGTATGATACACACAAGAAGAATGAATTTAATTGATATGAAGAAGAGCCATAAATGAAAGTAAATGACTTTTAATTACATTTATATATAAACTAAATCAGGGGAAATTATTCTATGTTGATAGAATTTAAACTAGAAGTTATAGAAAAGTGATGCTTCAGAAAGTTGATAATGTTCTGTATCTTGACCTGGCAGAAACTTCACAGATCTTCATTTAAGAATACATTAATTTGTACATTTTTTTTCTGAATGTGACAGTTACACCACTAAAATATATAGTTGGTTACACTGCCTGTATTTTGAAAATCTTCTCCAGAAGAACCTATGTGTCAATTTCTATAAATCCATGGAAGATAGTTTGTGGGTCTTTAGAACAGAAAACACTTCTAAATGCGAGCAGGAGAAATATTCTATTTCTACCATTTATCTGAGATATAGCCTGTCTATTGCTTTTCCCTAACAATAAAATTCCTCCTTAACTGCATCACTTTATCTGTGCATCAGTTTTAAAATAAAATAAGTGTGTAAATAATCCACAGATGTATAATTGCCTTCTGGGCTTTAAAATAAACAAAGGTGTTAGGATAATAGCAGGTGTTAGAATTTAGGACCAAGGCATAGAAGAATTAAATGAATAAAAACTGAGAGATGATCTCTTTTGGGCATTTTTTTTAGGTTGCTTTATGACAAATAAGTCCCATCTGGCCCTTAAATCTAGGAAGTCCAAATACTAGAAAGGCAATAACTTTACATCATGTGCTAAATATAACACACACATTGCTCCCTAATTGTAGAAGCAATCCAGACACTATTTTGCCAGGGATAATAAATGTAACCCTCTCATAGTCCCAGGAGTGATTTGAGAGGGTCTCTGAATATTGTCATGAATATACAGAGAATTCCAATACAAGCCTGTTGCCTTGTTCCTGATGCTAAACTTCTCACCCACTTTATTTTCTACCTTATTACTGAAGTCCATTCCTTCTCACATACATCTTGAGTAAGTATGAGTGTTGTTTTGAGGTTTGATAAATAACCAAACTTCACTATATATACATCATCACAAAAAATCAATCTTTACAAGATGTATGATTTTAAAACAACACTGTGCAGAGACCTTCATATCTTTTCTCTAGTTCATATCCTTGTTCATTTATCCTTTCATGACACATATATTAAATGTTTAGGCCAATAAATAAGTTACAAATTAATTCAAAAAGGTAACAGACTTCTATGATACTTATATTGCACAGCATTAACTACATATCCATAAGTAATATGCATATAAAAGAAATAAGAGAAAACCATAAGCTGGGCATGGTGGCACACGCTAGTAATCCTAACAATCGGGAGCCTGAGAAAGGAGGATAGCGGTTCGAGGACAGCCTCAGCTACTTATTGAGGCCCTCTGCAACTCAGTGAGACCCTGTTTTAAGATAAAGAATAAAACATAGAACTGAGGGTATAGCTCAGAGGTAGCACGCCCCTGGATTTCATCCCCAGTACAACAAAAATAAAAAACATAGAGGAGCTACAAAATGTTTTATGTTATAATGGATGCCTGTACTTTGAAGAGAGAGCTCTGTATTCATGGCCTATTTCATCCTCCCAAAAAACTTCTTGCTTTTTTATATATCTCCTGAACTCCTTGATATTTAAATTGATATGTACATTTTTGGTCCTGAGATCATAAAATGTACATTTTAATGAAAATATTGTAACTGGAAAAAAGCCACTCTCATTACAAACTGAAAATTAAAAATGCATGAATTTTCCATTAATCTTTTACTTTTTTATGCTTAGAATTTCTCCCTTGGCAGCACAATAAGCTTATTCAACTATATCCTCTGCGTATTAATTTTAAAAAAAGTTCTTACCTGATGAATATTATTTACAAAAGGAAACATTCGTTGTAACAAGACAGAGACCTTCAATTTGTCTTTAAACATGACTCTCATCAGTTTTATCTTTCAATCCCGAAGATTATCCTAATATTAACCTAACCCAAACACTATTATGTTGTATTTCCTTTGTGACTAGGAAATGGAGAACTAGTAAGATCTTAATTTTGTTTTAGAAAACAAAATATTCTTTGTTATTATTGCACTTAGACATAACAACTCAAAAAAGTCATTTTATTATAATACACAAGTTATTATTTCCATTCTTGCTGTCCTAAGTCTATTATAATTAACTCACCTGAGCCACCAAAACCTTGTCTAGTTCGGGTAACGGTTAATATCCAGATTTTAGTTTGTATGCCACAGAAATCCAGGCAAATTTTATATATCTAATTTGTACTCAGTGTAAACATTAGTATGTATATTAGTATGTATATTAGTATGTATATTAGTATACATACTAATACACACATACATGTGTGTATCATACATTTCCATTGCAGTGTAAATTTTTATTTTGTGAATAATTCACAACTTTATTTATATATTTATTGTTGTTTTGAACATTTACTTTGCTTTGGTTCTGGGATATTATGAATAATACCATGAGCACATTAGTATGTATATTAGTATGTATATTTATATTAAGTTCTTATATATGTATATGCATATTTAGTTTTTTGTGGATTTTATATATATATGATATATGTATCTACTGAAATAACATCTATAATTTTAAGAAATTACAAGAAACATATACATTAAAACATTAAGTACGTTTTTTTTTAGTCTTTTCTCTTCTAGCTGATTTTACCCTTATTTTGGAATACCTTACTAGCTTCCACATATAAGAGAAAACATATATATTCATTTTTGAGACTAGATAAATGCACTTAGTATAAGATTCTTGTGTTCCCTTCATTTTTCTGCAAAGGGCATGATTTTCCTTTTCTTTGTAGTTGAGAAAAATTCCATTGTGTGCATATATCACAGATTTTTTTTTTTTTTTGGTATTGGGGATGGAACTCTAGAACATTCTACCTCTGAAATACACCCCTAGCCCTGTTTTTTATTCTTTATTTTGAAATAGGGTCTCACTAAATTGCAAAAGGCCTCATTCAAGTAACTGAGGCAGGCCATGAACCTGGATCCTCCTGTCTCAGCCTCCCAAGGACTTGGGATGACAAGCATGCACCATCATGCACAGCCCTATACCACAATTTTGTGATCTATTCATCTCCTGACGGACACTTAGACTGATTCCATAAGAGGGGGGTACAGGCACAAAGAATGTAAAAGTTGAAATAATGCTATGAATGTTTGCAAAATTATAAATTTTAATCTTAGAGGCATACACAGGGAGGGTGAGAGAAGAGGGGGAAATCAGTGGGAAGGGCATTGAGCATCATGTGCATGAATTTTCCTGTCGCTCTATAGCCCAATATGATGCAAATTACAATGTACCAAATAATAAAATTATTAAACAATAAATGCATTAGTGCATAGGTGTTTTCACAGATCAGGGGAGAAAGTGTCTGTTCTCTCCTGCTCACCTTTGTTCTAATTATATTCATTTCATAACTGTCTCATTAAGGACAGCTGAAAACAAGTTTCCTTATCAGTCATCATTTCCTCCATCAGGCACAATCATAAGACCCAGGTAAGTGACCTTTCTTTGAAACTTTTTCTTCAAAATCTTTCAACCAAAACCTCATTGATTGTTTTTACCTTGTTTCACACTTGAAATGGGCAAAGAAAATTTCTGAACTACTCTGTTATTATTTTTACATTCATAGAAAAGCTCCTTTTCTGGATTTTCTCTTCTTAGTAAATGCAGTTATAGATGATCAGGCCAGACACTTCCGAACCTTCCTCAGTATCTAGTATTTCCCCCTTACATTCTACATCTAATCTATCAGCAAATTTGGTTAAATTTTAATCAAGAGTAACTGTAAAATCAAAGCCTTTCTCCATAAGGAGACCTTGGCCTCTCAGTAAAATGTATTAAAAATTCTTAAATACATCAAAATATATTAAGTATGCTACAAAGCAATTATACTAAATTTGTTAACCACACTAGGCAACCATCTGGCATAAAGTCTAGGTGTTTATGAAATGTCTTATATAATAATTTTTGCCGGGCATGGTGGCACACGCTTGTAATCCCCGCGCTTGGGAGGCAGAGACAGGAGGATCGCGCAGGTTCGAAGCCAGCCATGTGCACTGGCTTAGGAGACCCTGTTTCCAAATAAAAATGTAAAAATAGGTCTGGGAGTGTAGCCCGGAGGTAGAAGGGCTTCCAGGAACCCCAGTACCACCAAAAAATAAATAAATAAATAAATAAATAAATAAATAAATAAATTTTTATACTCTGAGTACACTAGTGCTTAAATATGTATTCATAAACACCTATATTTATATATATTTAAATATGCATATATATTTTTGTATGTATATTTTTTAGTACTTGGAATAAAACACAGTGCCTCATGTACTGAGCTACTTTGCCAGCCTTTTTTTTTTTTTTTAATATTTTGAGCTAGGATCATACTAAATTGTCCAGATTGACCTCGTAGTTTGTGATTCTGCTGCTATAACCTAAGTACCTGAGATTAAAGACATCCACCACCACACCATATTTATTAATATATATAAAACAAATCTGGATATGTGGCTCATTCTTATAGTCCTTGAAAGCTGAGATAGAAGGATTGGAATTTGGAGACCAGCATTTGGTAAGTTAAAAACTTTTTGGTTTTGTGTGGTATTGGAGATTGTTCTCGCTTATTTCCAACCTCTGTGATGTGAGAGTGAAGCTGTGTGTTCTTCCTCTCTCAGCTTCCTGCCACCATGCCCTGGGAGCCACTGTCCCTGGCCTCACATGGACTGAACCAGCAACGATGAGGAAATACATCTTTCTTCTGCTAAATTATTGTTAGGTGTTCGTATTACTCCCATGAGAACGCTAACTAATACAGAGGAATACTTTGGATCGGACATTCTAATTCCTAAACTGTTTGTTATCTTTGTAACCAAGTATTTGTAACACACAGTGCAAACGGAACTACTTTCTGAAAGTTTACAAAAATATAAACTTACAGCTGGGCGTGGTGGCGCAGGCTTGTAATCCCCTCGCTTGGGAGGCGGAGGCAGGAGGATCACGCAGGTTCTAAGCCAGCCACGCTGGCTTAAGAGACCCTGTTTCCAAAAATAAAAAAATAGGTCTGGGAGTGCAGCCCAGAGGAACCCCAGTACCACCAAAAAGATAAATAAATAAATAAATAAATAAATAAATAAATAAATAAATAAATGAATAAACTTACCTATTTTTTATCAAAGATTATGTAGTTACATCCACCTAAAAATGTTCAGTATATATTACTTATTGGTGTGTACAAAATTAATGTTTTAATTTATACACAAAAGCATGTTGCTATATGATTCCTTATCTTTATCTGCAAAAATTATATTTATTTGAGATCTAGAGGTTCATTTATTATCATTTTTGTTTATAAATAATTTGTGTAGTTCTTATTATATTTTAAAAGAATCAATCCAAATAAAAGAGAATGTAGCTCACCAAAATTTATAAAGTAATAAGAAATATTTTTATTTATTGGTAGCCCAGTATGATACAGTCTTTTCTCTACTATTCACTTCAGTTGCACAATAACATGTGAACCAGGAGATCTGCTATTATAACCTGAGAAATAACATCTCACTGTAGAAGAGATATAAAACTTAATTGTAGATAACATAAAACTCAGTGCAGATAACAAAGAGCTTACATTAAAATAAGTTTTGAGATAGGACAGAAGGAGTAATTAAGATAAAGAGAAAAGAGACAAGAAAAAAGAAGATGCCAGATGTGGTGGCATACACCTTTAATGCCAGTGCTTGGGAGACTAAGACAAGAGGATTGAAGGATGGAGTACAACCTCAGAAATGTAATGAGAATCTCAGGAATTTAATGAGACCCTGTTTCAAAACAAAATATGAAAAGAGAATTGTAGATTGAGGGTAGAATGCACCTACGTTTAATTCCCAGTGCAACAATTAGCTAATTAAAAAATTTTATAAGACATGTTTTATTTTTCTTCTTTTTTTTTGGTGTATTGTAATCATATGCCTTAATGGAGTAGAAGATGGTAGAGGCATACATGCACACAGCACGAATTTAGCCTTCTCCAATTTTAATTCAGAAGTTCCAGATACTTTTTCAGGCCTGTTAATATCTAAGCCAGTTTCTCTTATAGGTCTATCACTTTCAAATTCCTGGAAGATATATAAAGCATAATGTTAACAAAAAATATTCACTTATGATAATTACCAGTTACATTGTTAATTACCCTGCCAATAAGTGGGTTAACTAAGAAAAGACATGACATTTTTAAAAATTTATAATTCAAATAATGCTATGTACAGATACAAAGTATCACTACTAATACCACTAATATGTACATGGGGTGGTGTGTAGAAGGATAGAATGCTTAGGGAAACACATCAGTGCTATGTACATGGATATTTTGCATCACTTTGTATATTTTGATATTTTGGCATATGCTTGTAATCCAGCACTGGGGAGGCTGAGACCGAAGGGTCGTGGTTCACAGACAGCCTCAGCTACTTAGTGAGGTCCTCTGCAACTCAGTGAGACCCTGTTTCAAAATAAAGAATAAAAAAAAAATATGACTGGGGGTATATTTTGGAAGTAGAATGCCCCTGGGTTCCATCCGCAGTACTGCAAAAAAAAAAAAAAAAAAAATACTGAGAATGACCAAATGACCAAGCCATCATAAACTTTCTTGAGATTGCCAGACTGATGCCATATCTACCACTAACCAAGTTTCCTTTCAAAAAATATCTGGAATCCTCTCAGAAACCATCTCTCAGTCTACATTTTCTTCTGAATGTGTATTCCTTGCTTTCTAAATAAAACTCTATGCTTCTACTGACATGTACTAAAATTCTCTTCTTTCAAATATGTCAAAGTCCTGATTCAAGTTTTCCCTCTTTCTGGGTACACCGCAGGATCCGCATCCAGAGATATCTCTTCTCATATGAGAGTTCAAGTGATATGAGAAGTTCATATGACAGTTCTTAATGATATGTAAGTTCCCATCTAAACTAACCAGGAAATTATGTCTTTTTTTTAGTAAAGTGAAAAATACTTTAAAGAATAAGTTTAAGTTATAATATTTTGTTATCATTTGCACCATGGAATATACAAAAATAAAACTAAATGGATTACTCTTACTAACAGCAATAAGGATAGAATTTTATTATTAAACAATAGAAAGTAATGCCATGTAATGTTTTGTCAAGTATTGACTATCTTATCAGCAGGATATTCAACCTATACTCTTTTATGGGCACGTAAGGTGCCCTTAAGCTCACAAAGATCCCCTTCCCCATACATGGTATTGAGATTGGCATTGTTATTCTCACATATGTAGGGGCATTTAATAGCATAAAGATTTTTTATTTTGCTTTTTGTTTGATTTTAATGGAAAATTGGTAAAGTGCTTTTTCAGGCAGGAAGAATAAAATAGCTAAAATGTCATTCTGAAGTTCTGAAGGCATGACACTAGAAAAAACATAGCTAAATCTGCCTAATTTTCTTGATGACCCATTTGAATCTGAATGCTTTTTTTAAATAAGAATTTCCTCTGCTTTATGTGAAATGTTTCAGATTTTGTAAGACATTTAAAATAAAAATCTGGAATTTAAAAATACATGAGGCATGTATCTCTAGGCCTATGCTGAAACTATATATATGTATGTATGTGTGTGTGTGTGTGTGTATATATATATATATATATATATATATATATATATATGAATTTAAAATGACTATATTTCATGTTCTAAATAACCGAATGTAAGTAAAGTAAGTAAAGTGACTATAGATCACATTTGGAAACACTGATAAAATAAGCCTGAGTGTATGAATGAGAGAAGTAAGCTGTGGTGCTATGTTAGGGTCCTTGCCTTACCTCTACTTTGTATCAAATTATTCCCATGTTCTTAAAAATTATTATTAAAACTTGGTGCTGGTTAATATCTTTGATATATAAAAATCTGACTTGTAAATAGGACCTTTTGTATAATCTCATACTGGTACTATAAGTGAGACTGCTTTTAAAATTATAAAATTATAATTGCTAACACATTTTTGGCAGTAATGAAAGAATTATGAAACAGTATAAGGACGTAATGTCAGGTTGAGTACCTTCTTAGCTTTTCAGTACAAAGTGAAAGCTTCATGTAAGGAGAGAGTGTGAGGGTAAAGGATAATATTTCCCAATGGTATTTGAAGGAAGTAGACTTAATTTAGATAATCTACTTAACTAAGTGGATAGACAACACAAAACTCAAAGAGATATTAATGAATATTTCTTACTTCCCATTTGCCACCAACTCTGCTAAAAATCAAACTTGGGACATTCAGTGCCAGAATTCATATAAACTTTTTTTGCCTATTCTCTGGCAAGCTCATCAGTGCCACTAACATGAGAGTACCTTATACAATATTAATACATAAATCTGTGAATCTGTGAAGATAGTATTTTAGAGACTGACATGCAAAATCTTCTTGCTTCTGCTCCTTGGAAACATGTAACATGTATGTGAGGAGCCACCTACCTTCAACTATCTATAACACATCTCTGCTAATTTGACTGCCACAGTAAGCCCTAAAATGTTATTTTAATAATGTGTAAAATTGGGGGAAGGGACAACAGACTAGTTTAAATAGCTAATACAAGGAACCCTCTCATTGACCCAGTTGTTGAAAATTAACATTGGTGTTCTTCCTTTAAGGTTTAGTATGAAATTATTTGATTAAAATTAACTTTTATTAAGATAATACTGAAAAAATCAAAGGCTTAACTGATATTAAAAACCTTTATTTTTTATTTTCAGAGCTTCTTTTCCATATTTGGGCTAATGGAACAAATGTGTCTTCCTAAGATTGTAACTCAAAAGATATTGCAATACTGACCCATGTCCAGTAAGAGAACAGCTGGAAACCCAAGTACATTGTTTTCCCATCACAGAAGTAATGTAAAATACTAATTAAAACTTATTTTGAAAGTCTGTATTATTTTATGATATATAACATTTAAGTATTTAAATATAGGTGACAAAATAAATGTTTGAAACATTGACCACTTTTTCTGTGTGTGTGTGGTACTGAGAATTGAACCCAAGGACAATCTACCTCAAAGCCACACCTCTGATACTCGTTCTTTTCTTTTCCTTTCTTTTCTTTCTTTCTCTCTCTCTTTCTTTCTTTCTTTCTTTCTTTCTTTCTTTCTTTCTTTCTTTCTTTCTTTCTTTCTTTCTTTCTTTCTTTCTTTTGCAGTGCTGTGGGTTGATACCATGGCTATTTTACCTCTGAGCTACACCCCAGCCCTACTTTTTATTTTTTATTTTTTGAAATAAGGTCTAAATTGCAGAAAGCCTCACTAAGTATATGAAGCTGGCCCAAAACTTGCGGATTCTCCTGTCTCGCCTCCCAAATACTGGAAAAATAAGTGTGTGCCAATATGTTTGCCTTACTTTTTGTTTTGAAATAGGGTCACTAGGTGGCTGAGAGTCTTTTTTATGTTTCTGAGACTCTCCTTGAGCCTGTGATTCTTCTATCTTAGCCTCTCAGTTATGGGATAAGGGCGTGTTCCGCTATGCCTAGCAGGAAACCCTATTCTTATTAAAGGTTTTAAATGAATATAATACTGTTATAAATTATAAATGATTACATAAATATATTAAAAATGTTTATATACAATTATTTAAATAAAAATATACATTGATGAATGCAAACTGGATTGTTTAGTTTTATGTCACTATAACAAAATAACTGTAATTATAAAGAGAAAAGGTTTACTTTGCTCACAGTTCTGAAGTTCTAGTCTAAGTTCAGGAGAACCCATTGCTTTGAGATCTTAATAGGAATGTTTGATTATAAAATTAAGAATCATGGGCCAGAGCTAACTACTGCCCTCATGGTCATAAGGGAAATAAAGGCCAGAGTTCCATGACCTCCTACAAAGGAATATTCCCAATGATCTAAAGTCCTTACACTCATTTCCATCTCCTGAAGCTTTTATCACCTCCAAATAGCACCACCACAAAGAATATTTCTGTAACACAGGCAATTTTGATGGGCATTCAACATCTCAAGACAGCAGAAACTAAAGTGCTTCCTCACAATTAGTGAAGATGAAGAGACCTATCCTGAAAAAAAAAGATTAGAACTAACTTGAACAAACTGAATATGACAAAGAGTGAGGGTAGGTTTGAAGAAATTTGGGGGATGAAAAAAAGATTTGGACAAGTTCTTGTATTGAGGCATATGAGATTCTTAGTGACTAGAAGTTCAAATGATCTAAATAGTCATTATTACTTGGTATATATACATACACATAAATATACATATATACACATATACATATAAAGTTTTGGCATATTTTAGTGAAACCATTTCAGTAAATCTTCAATTATGTATGGATATAAAAAATATATTTTAAATATAACCAATGCTAAATAAATTATAAAATTGCCTGGTTTTTTCTTGGCTTTATATACTTACAGAATAGACCATATGGCCTGAGGCCTGTGTATTTGTAAGGTTTAGATTTTAAAAGACACAAAAATGATTATGTGTATATTGTCTGTTGGGCTTATACTTTATGAATTTTTTTTTGTTTTTACCTTGACTTTAATTTGCTTTAAGAATGAACTGCTTGACAGTGCCTAAAGTAATTCAGTTTGAAAAGGATTGGAAAAGGAAAGGAGAGAGGAAAAGTAAAAGACAATCAATACATGCCATCTTTACAAAGCAAAACTAATATTCAATTCATAAGAACATCTCCATGTCTCTTAAAAATAATAAAATATAATATTCCTAGGGCAGTACAATTTTACACGTCCACAGTGAACTGATTCTTCAGTAACATGAATGTAAGAATCATGTCTAATTCTTGTTTCTATATCATCAGTGCTGCCATTCAACCACCTCTAATTTCTGAAATTTTCTTTCATATAACCACTGAAAACAAATTTCTATTGAATGAAATTAAATCTATTGAATGCATTACATCAACATCCTTCTGAAAGAAAATGGAAGGTTGTATCTGAAATATTTGGTTTATTGTATAAAATGCTTCACATGCTTCTCTGGCTTTCATTAAGGACCATGAACAATCAAGGAAAACAACACATCACCCTGCAAATCACAATCTGGTTAGCTGGAATATATTATGATAACATATTTTAGACAATAAACAGGAATAGACATTTAAAAAAAGAAAAAATCTTCTTGCTTGTGACACAATTTGGGGATATGATTTGTGGAGTAGATCTAAGATCACACTGTTTCTTAGACTGAACATAGGCATGTATTGCTACATTTTCATGCTATTGCTATTGACATTATTGTTATTAATCAGTATATGTAATATATTGATTTTATGTTGGGAAAAGTACCAATCTAGAATACTTCAGTAATCCACATTGTATTTAGATGTCACACTGTCTCAGGATCCTCTTGGGAATCAGTTTCTTAGGCTTTCATTGCTTTCGACTAGTTTGACAGTTTTGAAAAAAATATTCAAGTAATTTGAAAACTATATTTTATCTAACAAAAATTATGGGTGTAGAATTTTTCATTGTGTTCTTTTAATATTCAAGTGTTAAAATATTCCAGAGAAGACCATTCCGACTTAGTTTAAGGTGATTAGAGTTTCTTTATTAGCCAGCTGGCGACTACACTGCAGGGTGTTTAGTCTGGAGTGCATCCCTGAGCTGTTACTCAGGGCTCATTTAATACATCAAAATCACAAGCTCAGGAGTGATGAGTTTAGGTTTTCACAGATATGGACAACACCCAACAGTTTCTTTCAGTGGGTGTGCAAGTCAAGTGGAAAGTACAGAACAAGAAACAGCATTGTACAGGAGTTCAACAACCCATTCCTGTTCCTTCAAATTGACCGTGTTTCGATGTTTTAAATACAGTAGTTCCTAACAGCCTTTGTTTTGCTATAGGTGCAACTAATCAGAAGTGACAAAAGCCAAACATGAAGTTTTACGTGGCTATCAAGGTATTTGACGACAAATATTTGTGCCCTGGGGTCACCTAGGGTAACATCATAGCATTACTGAAGCTAAGGCCTGGGCTCACTTTATCAAATTAGATATTAATACTTTTTAATTATAGTTATCACCTTTCACCAATATTGATAATTAATATATTTCCTTGGTTTTATTCTTAGCCTGGTAACATATTTATTTTATTTAATTTTTTTTATTTTTTCTTCTTTTCTTTTTATGTGGATCATATTAAAAATGGCATACATTCACATATTTCTTGATTCCCTCCTCCCTACTTCCCCTTTCCCCCTCCCAACCATGAGTGTCCAGGTTGATCATCCAATGTTCACAGTTATACAGATATGCAAATATAGCTCCACCAGTTAATCACACTCAGTCTTCTTCCTCTCCTACTCTTCCTTTCTAGCTTTGCTGAGGTTTCACCTCCATTATCTGGAGGTATCCCTAATATTCCCTAGTTTGGGCACATTAGAGAAAACAAATGTCCCTTCTCTTTCTGTGCTTGGCTAATTTCACTTAACATAATGTGCTACAAGTCTTTCCATCTACTTGCAAATGGCATGATTTTGTTCTCTATTGCTGAGTAGAATTCCGTTGTGTGTATTTTCCATAATTTTTCAATCCATTCATCTGTTGATGGAGACCTAGGTTGGTTCCATATCTTGGCTATTATGAATTGTACTGTAATTAACATGGGTATGCATATGTTACTGTAGTTCTCTGATTTCAACCCCTTTGGAAAGATACCCAGGAGTGGTATAGCTGAATCATATGGTGGATCCATTAAAACTGGTGGATTTCAGGTTTCTAAGGAATCTCCACAACGATCTCCATAGTGACTGAACTAGTTTGCACTCCTTACAACAGTGTAAAAGCGTTTCTTTTTCTCCACATCATTGCAAGCATTTGTTGTTATTTGACTTCTTTATTCTTGCCATTCTGATTGGGGTTAAATAGAATCTCAGCATAGTTTTGATTTGCATCTCCCTGATGGATAAAGATGTTGAACATTTTTTCATGTATCTATTGATTATTTGTATTTCTTCTTTTGTGAAGTGTCTATTCAATTCAGTTGCCCATTTTTTTGATTGGGTTATTTGTTTTGCTTGAGTAGAGTCTTTTGAGCTCTTTGTATATTTCTGGATATTAACCCTCTACCAGAGTGGTGGCTGCTAAAGAACTTCTCCCATTCTATAAGCTTTCTCTTTAGATTTTTGATGGTTTCCTTTGATGAGCAGAAACTTTAGCTTGATGTCATCCCACTTGTTAATTCTTGCATTAATTTTCTGTGCTTTGCAGGTCTTTCAAAAAAAAAAAAGATTTTGGATTTATTAATATTCTCTATCTTCTCTCTATTACTTAATTGATATATAAATTAATATTAATCATTTCTTTCTTTCTGCTAGGGTTTGCCTTAGATTATTCTTTATTTACTAGATTTTTAGAATTGAAGTTTAGATTATTGATTTTATTTTTATTAATATGTGCATTTAGTGATAAAAATTTCAAAGAAAAGGTTTTGCTAAAAACAAAAAAATTTGATTAGGTGATCATTTTAATTTGGTTTATTTTGACTCTTTTTTCTTGCGGGGGTGGTGGTACTGGGATTCCTGGAAGCCCTTCTACCCTTCTACCTCTGGGATACACTCCCAGACCTATTTTTTATACTTTTTTATTTGGAAACAGGGTCTCTTAAGCCAGCGTGGCTGGCTTTGAACTTATGCGATCCTCCTGTCTCTGCCTCCCAAGCATGGGGATTGCAAACATGGGCCACCACGACTGGCGCTATACTTCAAAATTTTCTCATGCACTTTTCTTTCCTATGATTCCGGTATTCTAATATGTGTTGCTTGGCCGGGTGTGATGGCACATGCTTGTAATCCCCGCACTTGAGAGGCAGAGACAGGAGGATCATGCAGGTTCGAAGCCAGCCATGCGCGCTGGCTTAGGTAACCCTGTTTCCAAATAAAAATTTAAAAATAGGTCTGGGAGTGTAGCCCGGAAGTAGAAGGGCTTCCAGGAACCTCAGTGCCACCAAAAATAAATAAATAAATAAATAAATTAATTAATTAATTAAAAAAAGTGTTGCTATAAACCTTTTGAAATTGTCTCACAATTCTTGATTTTTTTCTGATTTTTTTGCTTGGTATTTCATTTTATTTTCCTTTTTGTATTTTTGATTTGTTTATTCTGGCTTCAGTGTCACTGCTATTGTCCTTGAGATGTTAGGTCTCATTAATGAAACACTATGAAGGAGAGAATGAGCCAGCAATCTTTTTTATTCAGCATCCTTTGGGATTGGTCTACCAGCCATGGAAAGGGATCAGTCCCAATTGGCCGTTGGAGTCCTCTGGCTTCTAGGGCAGAAGTAGTCCTTTTAAGCCAGTACTTTGGGTGTGGGACTAAGCATGTGAACCCCATGCACAATATTGCCTGCCTGCCTAGCAGAGTCTCCTACTCCTCCAGGGTTCTACCTCCTGCAGGGAATGGGGTAGGGACCTGACTTGTCATCCCTGCCTTTTGGTGATAATGGGCAGAGACCGAGTCTTAAGCTACTTCCTGCTGTCAGGGGGTGTCATGGGGGGGCCTTGGCCAGAAGAGGTTGGTGCCTCTGGAAGTGTGCACGTGAGAGTATGGCTGCAGCAAGAGTCGGAGGTTACCCTGGACAGCTTGGTAATGTACATTTGAGGAGACTTTAACAGATGAGGAGCTATTAAAAGAAAAGGCAAGCTGTGAGAGCAAGTCCTGGGAAAGGCAGGAGCCCATCAGCTATTGGCCCTTGCTGGGAAGGGAAGGAGCCCAGCAGTTGCGAGCCCTTGGAGCCCTTTGAGATATGAGGTAGACTGTCACTGGATTTATTAATATATAGTAGCATTTTTCCTGAGACTTAGGACCCAATTACCAGACCGCTTACAAAAATTGTTAACCATTCTCGGGCTACCACAGCCCATTACCCCAACTCGTATCAAGGCCAGACAGGCATTCAGGGCTTAAGTCCTTGCTAGTTTAAAGGTTCAACTTCTCATAATTGGTTCGTGGGTGAAAACAAAGAACAGGAACTAGGTGTCCCTGTCCCCATTTTCCTGATCTATCATTTGGAAAGAGGGGTTAAGAGATTGGGAAAGACTTCTCAATCCCTTCTCAAAAACCGGAGGATGATCTGGTAATCTGGAGGGTGATACCCATGGAGTGGGGACAGTGGGTCACCAATCGCTTGAAATTTGGCAGTCCCAGAGGACAAGAAGACCCAGGTCCGGAGCCTAATAACCAAGGGAAGGAGAGGGACCTTACCAGAGTGAAGTGTTTCTGACCAGTGCTGGATGCGGCAGAAGCGCTTGAAAAGCTGCTGGTTGCATGGTGGAGCCAGGGCATGCAGGCCTATGTCCGGTGTGGGTGGTTCTGGCGGCTGGTGCAGGCAGAATCAAACTGTGGCGCATGGGCGGCATGGCTTGCTGGGTCCGTGGCATGGAAACAAAATGGTTGCCAGGCATGTGGCAGATGCTGAGGCCAGGCCAAGGGATGCACTACCAGTGAGCCTGGCTAGGGGTGGGCAGAACAAAGCGGCGGCAGGGAGTGGAGCTAAACCTGCAAGTCAAGCCTGGTAAGGGTGACTGTGGCAGATATCGAAACCGGGCTGTGCACCGCCCAATGAACCTGGCTCAGGGCAGGCAGAAGAGAAAGGCCAGAGGTTCTGGCGGTGATGGGAGCACCAAGCCAGAATGGCGGTTGTGGGAGGACCAAGCAGCAGGCAGAGGTCCTGGCCCACTCAGGTAGTCAGCAGGCACAGCAGGCACCAGCAACCCCCAAGGAGCCTGGCTCAGGGTGGATGGAACTGGCGGCCTGGTGGATGGTGGAGCCTGCAGTGGCCTCAAGGAGCCTGCAAGCAGCGGTAGGATTGGAGCCTGCATGCCTCGGTGGTGGTGGCAGACAGAGCCGTGCCTGCAAGCCGAGTGCCAGCATGGGACCTTTCGGTCAAGCTGCTGGCAGGTCGGTGAGTAAAATGCTCAAAAAGAGAGAAAAAAAGGGGGGTGCTGGGCAAGGTGGCACATGCTTGTAATCCCAGCATTCAGGAGGGTCACACAGGAGGATCGCGGTTTGCGGACTGCCTCAGCTACTTAGTGAGGCCCTCCTCAACTTAATGAGATCCTGTTTCAAAATAAAGAACAAAATATAGGGCACGGGGTGTAGCTCAGAGGTCAAATGCCTCTGGGTTCCATTCCCAGACCTGCAGAAAAAAGGGGGGGGGGAATCCAAAACTCCTCCCGGGGTTGGAACCAGAATGTTAGGTTGAAAATAGAGTTAGGGAGCTTAGAAGGAAGGTAAAAACACCAACCGGGTTATCAGAGACTCCTGCTTTATTCACAAGCCTGGAAAGTTGCGCATAGTCCTGATCAGCCGGATGAGTCACGTGACCCATGTTCTACGGTCATGCCAAATCTCTCGCGACATCTATAGTCCCACGATGTTTGGAGTCTCAAGACACCTGGAGTCTTGCGATATATCTGCTTCTAGATTCTGGGGTTCTGCCTCCTGTTCCCACTGTGAGATCATGTGGGGGAGGGACCCGACTTGTCACAAACTACTGTTGAGATCATAATAGTAATCCATAATTTCTTTTATAGTGTATTATTTATTTATTTATTTATTTGTTTATTTGTTTATTTTGGTGATTCTGGGGTTCCCTGGGAAGCCTTCTACCTCCGGGCTACCCTCCCAGACCTGTTTTTATACTTTTTTTTTATTATTTGGAAACAGCGTCTCTTACTTAAGCCAGCGAGGCTGGCTTCAAACCTGCATGATCCTCCTGTCTCCACCTCCCAAGTTCAGGGATTACAAGCATGCGCCACCACGCCCGGCTACAGTGTATTTTGTATCTACCATTTTTTATTCTTTTCTAGAAGTTGTATTTCTCCTATTTACATTACCCATCTGTTCTTGAATATTTTTGAAGTTATTTTTGTCAGTAATTTTTTTCAGATATTTCTCATAGTTTTATAAAAAAATTTTAATTGATAATTCCAACACCTGTGGCCAATATATGATTTTGATTTTGGTCTATGCTTGCTTTTTCTCTGCAGATTGTGTTGTGGTTTTTTTTTTTTTTTGACTTTTGAATAAAAATTTCAAGGAACAGGTTTTGCTAAATATGACAAATTTTGATAAGTTAATCATTTTTACTTCCTATTTTTGACTCGATATTGTTTAGAAATGTGTTCTTTGACTTCTATATTTTCTTGGGTGTGTTTTCTAATATTTCTTGAAAGTTGGACATGTCTTGTCTGTCAATAGGAATTAATTTCTAGGCTTTAGGTATGAGAATTTCAGTTAATGTGGCTAGGAGTAGGCTGTGTTTAATATTTACAGTAGCAGCAGATGTAACAGCTTTAGTTTTTTGTGGTTCTCCTGTTTATGTCCTCTCTTAGCTTTGGGTTTTCTGTCTTAGAGAGATTCTGCATCTCTCATTTTGTAATAAGGAATACACTGTTCGCACATGAAACCCTGTAGGTGTAATGCTAAAATGAAGAAAAGGGCCATTTTTATAATCTTATTTCAATATCTTAGCCTGTGCAATGGTTTTGACTTAGAATTTCCTCTAGTTCTCACAGAAACAAGGAAGCAGTGTTGTAAGTGGGACTTAGTTGCTAAGAAGTCCCTGGGGGCATGACCGGGGGAATTATATATCCTTCCTTTTTCCCTGCTCTCTACTTTCAGTCACCAAGATGTGAGCACATAGTCCTTGCTCTCTCACTCTCTGCAATTACTGATGTTATACCTTGAGCTTCACAAATGCTGGTTTCACATGGACTGAACTCCTAAATCTCCAAAAACTGTAAGCAACAAATCTTCCCCTCTGCTGTGTGACCCGTTGCTTTGAATTATCACAGTGAGAATACTGATGGAGACAGAGTGTGAAATGAATAACCCTATGTTGATATGACTTTAATTTTTGCCTTTCATATAAATTAGGAAGAATAGACTTAGCAACTGTTGAAGAAAATTTCTACTCTAAATTTGAATAAATCTCATTTTCATTGTAGAGCCAAAATTTGTTGACAAAGTTATTGTAGAAAATTATCCATACTCTTTCTGGCTGATCCATGAAGGAATCTTTCTCTGAGAACTTGGCAAAATTCCTGGATTTAAAATTTATAAAAGGTTGCATCCTTTTACCAAAATTGGTGGCATAGAGAGTTCTTGCTCATATTTTAATCCACTTAAGTTTTAAAAAATTCATCAAAATATCATTTAATTGTGCCTTCTTGACTAAAGCTTGTGTGGCTTGTGCTACAGGAAGCAGATCTTGGTTGCTGCAACTCTGAATTTTTCTGCCTCTTCATATTCTGAGGTGATTCTTTTTGCCTTATAGCCTCAGTTTTCCAATGAGTTCTTTAAAAAATCATGTATTTTGAGGTGACTTGGGTCCTTCTTGTATAAGGATTGAAGTGAAAATTTCAAAGCCTTTTACATTTCAAAGTCATAACTAGGAGTAGCAAATTATTTTTGTAACTTAAAGTTATTTTAATCATAGTCAAGTCCATTATATTAATTCTGATGTTATAAAACGTTCTCACTAGTATTTTATTTTAATAATATTATTATACTGTCACATAATAATATTGAATTTCAAATGATGATCTTAAAAATATAGATATCAGGGATTTTTGTTATTCCAAATATGTTTAAGGACTGATTTATTTCTATGTCTGTAAGAAATGATGCTCTCCCTAATATGTGGAAGCTAGGTAGAAAATGGATCATAGGAAGAACTCTAGATGAAGAAGGAGATACTATAGATGAACAAATAAGGTGGCATAACTGAGGGATGAGAGGTGGGAAGAGGGAAATTCTCTAATGCACATAATGTACATTAACAATCATATCAATGTCAATCACTTAGCCAAACATGAGAAGGAGGGATGGGGGAGAGAATGGGGAGGGAACTGGGTAAGGGTTAATTGGGCGATGTGTGCCTGTATGCCTCCACCATCTTGTACGCCATTAAGATGCTGACTACAATGCACCAAAAAAAAATTAAAAAACATTGAAGACCCTGGAAATATATGTATATCAGGCTAGAGATGCATCTTAGTAGTAGAATGCTTACCTTGCATGTACAGGTTTGGTGTGATCCCCAGAATTTCAAATAAATAAATAAATAAATATTTTAATAAGAATCACAGCCTAATAAGGACCCAAACCACCAATCTAACAAAAAATATAAGAATAAAGCACAACAAATATTCTTTTTATTATATTATTTATAATAAAATATAAGAATAAAGCGTAACAAATATATAATATTTTATTATATCATTTATTTAGTGACAAAGTAAAATTAATATCTGTACAGCATAATTTGGTCTATTCATAAATGTATTTGAATAAAATAATGTATCTAATATTTAAATTTTTTCCAGAAGTCACAGGATGGTCAGATAAGATGAGTCAAGGGTCAGTTTTTTATCTCAATGTTAATTTAAGTAGGTTTCTAAGTGCTGTAAGGTGTTGCTTGCCAAGAACAGGAATGAGAACAGTTTCTGGCCTTTTCACTTGATAAACTAGCTAGTTTATATTTACACATATTTAATAACATCTGCTTCATTTCTCTTTCTTGTGGAATGTAATTATGATTTGATAATATTAATTTGTCATTTCTTTTTGAAGAGAAGTTAGCAGTACTTGAACATTATTAACTATTTCATGTCAGCTACCTTACATTACTACAATATTTATCCCTTGCAGGTTTACTACTTATTAGAAATTTTAAAAAATAGAGTATGTAATAGCAAGATTGAAACGAAGCATGGTGGCACATGCTTGTAATCTCAGCATTTGGGAGGCTGAGACAGGAAGATCATGGTTCGCTGACAGTTTCAGCTACTTAGTGAGGCCTTTTGCAACTTCGTGAAACACTATTTCAATAAAAAATTTAAAAATGGGACTTGAAGTGTAGCTCAGAGGTAGAATTCCCCTGGGTTCCATTCTCATTAACCCCCCCCCCAAAAAAAAAACCCAGTATGAGTGAAAGATGACAGGATCATGCAATAACCATTATATTGGGAATCATATCAATAATTATGTCATCAAGGATTGTCTCAATCCTGTTTTTGCCACTTTATTCAGCTGATTTATTCAGCTTAGAGATCTGAAGGCTTGGTAAGTCCAAGGTGGAAGGAACACATCTTCTGAGAACCTTTATGCTGCACCATTGCAAGAGTAGTACATCACACAGCAAGGGCCCACAGGAGAGAGGAAGGGAGCAAGAGAACATACTGGAGAAGGAACACACTTTTATACAAAGTCACTCCTGCCATAAATGACGTTTTCTAGTTTTCAGGGAATTAACCCAATCATGTGGGTGGAGCCCTCATGACCTAATCATCTCTTAAATGTTGTACCTCTTTCATCTTTTTCTTTTTTTATACTGGAGAGTCAACCTAGGGGAATTCTATCTCCAAGCTACTCCCACAGCCTGATATATTTTTATTTTAAAACAGGGTCTCACTGGGATGATGAGAGTTTCACTATTTGTGGAGGCTATTCTTGAACCTGTGATTCTTCTTTCTCAGAGAGAGTACTGGGATTACAGGTGTGTGCTCCCATTGTTCCAATGACAATTTTAACATGAGTTTTTTTTAAGGTCATATTCAGACAATAAAAATGAGACCTGTACACAGATCTATATTTGATATTTTAGCTTATTATTTGTGGCGTACAGAATAATGTCTCCTAAAATGACCACGTACAATTTCTCTGAAGATGTTTCTTTACATTCATAAAGTTATTTTGCAAATATTATTAATGTTAAAGACCTTGAGATGGCAGAATCATCCTGAATTTACACTGAATCCAATATAAGCACATGAGTTTAAAAAAAGAATGTTCCTGCCTGTAAGCCTGAAAAGAGGCTTAGGGTAATGCAACGTTGTTCTCTTTGAAGAGATCCACAAGCCAAGGGAATGATGGTAGAAACTGGAGAAAGCAAGAGAACAGATTCTCCTCTAAAGCCTCAGAGAAGTCCTCTTGAGGCTGGAAATGGAAGAAGCCCAGTCCACTGGATCCCTTGATGGTACTGCACTGAGAGCCATACCTGATTTCTGACCCATGGGACTGTAAGATAAGTGCCTGCTATATTAAGCCATTAAGTGTGTGGTAATTTGTTTCAGTAGTAATAAAACCTGAATACATAATACATTAGGTTTATCATAAACATATATTAATTAACTTTGTGATATGCTAAGTATGCT
This sequence comes from Muscardinus avellanarius, assembly GCF_963383645.1. Taxonomy (NCBI): domain Eukaryota; kingdom Metazoa; phylum Chordata; class Mammalia; order Rodentia; family Gliridae; genus Muscardinus; species Muscardinus avellanarius. The sequence goes on along the minus strand of NC_137789.1, from coordinate 29,728,702 downwards.
TTTAATACCATAAGGTTACTAAGTTGATTAAATAGGTATTATAATTTGTACAGGATGCATTCATCATGCTTATGACTTAGACCGTAGTACATATGTTTTCTAAAGACATACATATTTTAAAAAGAAGAAACAATTTATTCAAAATTATATGATATTACAAAATACTCAATAATTATTGGAAAAACAAATGAATATATTTATGAAAAGAATCTCATTTCCTACCTGCTTCTTAATATTAAAATTATTAAGTACTATTTAACATGTATAATATTAATGCTGAAAATTTTAAATGCTCAAAGCATTTTAGTTCATTTCATCAAGTTCAAAAATTATATATATATATATATATATATATATATATATATACACAAATACACACACCTATATATGAGTATATATGTAAATAATAATCACCTTTATTATACAAATTTCTTATTTGGTTGTCATATATATATATATATATATATATATATATATATATATATATATATATATTGGTACTGGGTGGAACCCAGGGGCATTCTACCTCTGAGCTGCACTCCAGCCCTATTTTTTTATTCTTTATTTTTAAACTGGGTCTCACTGAGTTGCAAAGGGCCTCACTAAGTAGCTGAGGCTGTTGGCAAACCGCGATCTTCCGGTCTCAGTCTTCTGAATGCTTGGATTCACCTGGCTTATTTTTTACTGTAGTTTTATGGGCTTACTTATATTTGTTTTACTTAAATTTATTATTTAAATATGAATATTTAGTCATTTAAAAAGCTAATGTAAATACAGAAATAGTTGAAATTTTTAGATGGAAGTTTTAGATGGAACACTTTAAATTTGAAACATGTAAAATTGAAAAATTTAGATGGAACAGTTTGAAATCTCCAAAAGCATATACAGATATAAAGCTTTTATTTGTCTTTAAAAAGAAAAACATATAAATATGAAGCATAAATAATTGTTGGTGTTTTAAACAATATCTTGAATGTACCATAATTGTAACAAATGCAAATTTTAATTGCATGTTTTTTGCATCGTACTACCTGAAATATAACAATTTCTAAAATAGTAATTAAATATGTCCTAGTACTTTGTCAATGTATTGTTCTCAGATGGGGGTTCTCTCAGAAGAAGTGCTCTGAGATACTCATTTACATTGCCTTCACAGTGGAAAGGACCCAAAGGTCTACTGGCATTATGGAAACACTTTTTTTTTTCTAATTTTGATGTTTTATTCACTTAATTATTTTAAAGGACATTTTTAATTTATTTCATTTTATAAAAAGCCAAAACTGCAAATTTACTCTCTTGACATTGTCATAAAAATACAGGATACTAATAAAGCATCCCACAGGTGAACAGTGAACTCTGTATGTTAAAATTGCCAGTCTGTGAGAATTTTTCATAGTTAAATATACAATGTAAAAACTTTATGTTTATACAGAATAGAAACTTCTATGTATTTATTTAACCATATTGGGAAAATGTCTTTATAAGAATTTAATTGTTTGATTGCAATTACAATTTTGTATGATCATTTAAATTGTTTTGCTTTGTGCTTAGATTAGCTCTTAAAATGTATTAATTGAAGAAAGAACAATCTAGAAATAAGATAAAAATATTTACATAAAATGAAAATTGAGTCAATAAACTATCATACATGGGCTAAAATTGTCTCAATTGTGAAAGAGTGGAATGGTAACTGTAACATAATTTTTTAAAAAGTTAAAAAATGGCAGATTGTACTTACATTACAACTAGCAGAACATCAGAAGAGACTGAAAAAATGATGGTCAACACTCAATACTTAAACATTCTAAAAATTAAAGTTTTCAAGGTTTAATCCTTTATTAAAGTTTCAAACTTTAATCCTTTCTTCTAAATATAGAAAAAAGACCAGAATTCTCAAAAAAATTTCAATAAGCTAAAAATAGAAATCACACACACACACACACACACACACACACACACATTTTAGGTGACTAAAATAAAATATCACTAAAAATAAAAAGAATGTACTAATTTAAAAATGATGAAATAATTAATTTTACAAACCAAACCCCAATGTGTTATCTTCTTCATCTACTTTTTTTTCAATTGTTAAGAATTATCAATTAATTAATTTTCATTCCCAATGACCAGAATCCTTTACTCCTTTCCTGCATTTGACAGATTATGTTTCTTCTTTTTGCCTCTCAAATGTTAATAGTATTCTAATTAAGAATAACCATTTATACTGTTACTGTGAGTGATCAAATGGAATAAAAAATGTTTACTGCTATCCGGGTTGGGAGCACAGAAATGGGCTTGCTCTTGCTATTACTTATTTCCTGGCAGATGAATGGAAATAAACTCAACTGTGATATATGGCATAGTCTATAGGTTTACCACTTCATAATTACAACACTGAGTAGTATTTTAGCTCCAGCTATCTATTTTTCCCAATTGCAATGACAAAGCAGAAGCTCAGGGCTCTTTTGTTATCGACTCTGCATTCCACATATTTCACCTCACTTGCTGATGACATAAAGTGCTCCCTAGGGCTTTTCTTCTCTTGAAGAGAAACTCAACATCTACTATGAGACTCCACAAAATAGCACTTCATTAAGATATATAAAATAATGCAAGGCTTCTATTTAGGTCTGTATGGGAAAACAACTTTTATTTTGCAAACTGAGAGGATAACATATTAGTTATTCAGATAGAATTTTTAAAGATAATATGCTTTTTCATTTTACTATCCTATTTTTCCACAATCCACTCTTATTGTTAAAGCAAATGTCACACGTATGTGACAAATTAAAGTTTATACTGATGTAAAAATGTAAAATCACATTTATTTTTCAGTTTCTCACAACTAGTTCATTTCTTCAAGCAATAATTGGATTCACTATGCCATTATTGGAAAAGCATGATGATACATTTTTACAGATTAAATATAATACATTAAGATACTTTTCTTGAAGAAAATGTTATTAGTTTATTCCATAACCCAGTATTGTTGAATAAATGGTAAGGTGAGAAAGTAATGACATAAACAATTTTTGCCTTGCATCTCTAGGGAATCTTGGACCACTAAGAGTTTCCTCCTTCATCAGAACATCAGACCCCTGCTTTCTATCTGTATAGGGGTTATATAGGGAATGGATTCCAGACCCTTTGTACTGCTATAACAGAATATCATAGGCTGGGGAAATTATAATCAATAAAATTTATTTCTCATGATTTTAGAGGCTGAAAACTCTAAGATCAAAGTGAAGGTAGGATTATTGTCTGATGAAGGCTGTGCTGTGTTTTCAGAATATTACTTGTGTTCCTTCTCACAGGGCTAAGGGAATGCAAGGAAAAGGGAGCACTTGCTTCAACCCAAAACTCTTTTGTAAGGAAAGGTGCTAATCCCATCCATGATGATGGAGCCTACATGATTTATCACCTCTGAATGAACAGGCCTCTTAATACTGTTGCATGGAGGGTTGGTGCAGCATGGATTCTGGAGTGAACACTGTGACTCAAATCATTCCAGCCTCCCACAAGGGCAGAAAGCTTTTGCTTCTGCTCTTTCTTCAAAGGCAGTGTTTATTTGCCTTGGAATGGGAACTGAGTAATTTCCAAAAGCATTTTTGCTTTTGATTTTACCACTTTCTCTTAAATGGTGAATGTTATTTATGATATAATCTCTCCAAAGGTTATAGTTTTACAAGTTACAGGAAATTTCCAGGGTTTTGTGCTTGAGCACCCGTGAAAAGAGGTTTTAACAGGATTATGCTTTATCCTCCTTTTTATTTATTTATTTATTTATTTATTTATTTATTTATTTATTTATTTATTTTTTGGTGAGCATCCAAAAAAAACTCCCTTGTGTGAAAAAGGAAAAAGCTGATGGTATGCAAAGGCATCCATTGTGTCTAAGAGTCCACAGGATTTTTTAATGTTGTAAACTATCAGAACAGATCAGTGGTCTTCAGATTTCAGTGAAATGTGAACAATCACACATACACATGCACAGAAACACACATACATTATTAGTATATACATCGCATTTGGTAAAAATCCACTATCTAATTCCAGAACATTGTCATCATTGCCTGTTATGGACTTCCTCTTATGGGGATAAAATATACTGAAACTTAGGCCTCGATGTGATTGCATTGGGAGACAGATCTTTAGGAAAGTAAATTTAGGAAGTCATAAAGATGGGGCCATAAGCTGATTACACTGCTGCCCTTATGAAAAGAAAAAGATGATAGACTTTCCTTTTCATAAAAATATAGAGAAATCGTGATGTGAAAACACAAGGAAAAACAGCTCCTTGTGTCTTGTATGGAAGACAGACCTGACCAGAAAACCATCCTGAGAGTGTCTAAAACTTAGAATTCTAGTGTTCTCAACAGTGAAAAATAAATTTATTTTTTAAGCTATTCAGGCTTTGTAATGTTGTTATGGCGACCTGAGGTAACTAGTGTACTCTAGAAAGAAACCTTATACCTATTTATAGTCTTTCATTATCTACCCACAAACCCCTGGCAATTTCAAATATGTCTTTAGACTTTTGCCTATTCTTGACAGTTCATGTAAGCAAAATATTCTTAACATTTTAGGCAAGTGAAATCAAACAACATATTAATTTGCTTAGCTTTTTCCACATATCATAGTGTTTTCAATGTTTGTTCATGTTGTAGCATGTGCCTGTACTTAATTACATTTTATGGCTTAAGAATATTCAATTTTCAACACATGCATCAAACTTACAGATAACTGGATATTTTATCCATTTTGCTCATAAGTATCATTCCCATGAACATTTGTATGCATATTTTTGCATTTGCACATATTTTCAATTCTCGTGAGATATACTTAGGAGAGGAATTACTGCATCTTAAGGTCACTCTCTGTTTGACTTTTTGAGGAAATGCCAAACTGTCTTGCACAGTAGCTTTACCATTTTCCATTTTCACTAGCAGTGTATGAGGGTGCACAATTCTGCAAACACTGTCAATATTTCTGGCTATTCACGTTTTCTTATTAATATAGTTACAATAACCTAATTAGTTGAGATGGCATGCCATTGTGGTTTTGATATGCATTTCCTTGAAGACAAATGACATCAAACATCTTTTATTTATATATATATATATATATATATATATATATGCTGAAAACATATATGTACTGAATACTATATATATACATATTTATATTTGCTGAATACATACATATATACTTATATATATATATATATCCTTGGATAAATTATTTTTATAATTCTTTATATGGGTCATGTATCTTCTTACATTGAATCATAAAAGTTACTTTTATATTGTGAATACCAGACCCTTATCAAATAAATGATTTGCAATTAATTTTCTGTTTCTTTTTTCTACATAAATACTATATATATATGTATACTACAACCTTTTCATCAAAACTGAGGTTATCATACACTGTTTTCCACAAGCATAGCCATGGAATTTGAACAACATTCTTTAACCAGAAATCCACAAACTAAAAATTTTTCTAACTGCTTTCAGTATAATTTTTGGGGGATTTACTGTCTGGCTTCCATATCTTCTTCTGTAATTTCTGACTCTTTAAATATTTATTTCAACTTAATCAGGATTATTTTTCCTCAGTACTGGGGAGTGAACTTAAGATTTCATCTAGACAAGTGCCCTGTCTTGATTTATACACCTAATTCTAATTCTTATATATATATATATATATATATATATATATATATATATATACCTAATTTTCTTCAATATATATACACCACTATATACTATATATACTGAAATATATATATATATATGCTAAATATATATATATACATACATATATACACATTGAATACATATATATATACTGAATACATATATACACATACATACATATAGATATATCTCCTCTCTCTCTCTCTCTCTCTCTATATATATATATATATATATATATATATATATATTTTTTTTTTTTTTTTTTGCAGTTCTGGGAATGGAACCAAGAGGCATTCTACCTCTGAGCTACACCCCCAGTGCTATATTTTAGTTGTATTATTTTTGATACAGGGTGTCACTGAGTTGCAAAAGGCCTCACCCGAACTGTGATTCTCCAGTCTTTGCCTCCCGAATGCTGGGATTACAAATGTGCACCACCACACCTGGCTTTCTTCAGTGTATTTTTAATGTATAAGTTATTTAGAAATCTTCACTACTCTTTGAGAAATGAGAAACTTCAGATGGTTATATTTATTATGTGGGATAGTGATCTCAGATTACAGTCATTTATTTTTTATGTAGAAGCTTCAATATTCTACAAATTTAAAATTTGACTTACATGACTCTGAACAAGATATCTATGTTCAAAATTTTAGGGAAAAACTGATTGCAATAAGGAGTCACAATGATAATGTGATTTTAATGTAAAATATGGGGTTTAGGACATGGAGTAAAGATAGAATACTTACATGTCAAGGAGAAAACAAAGCATGAAGAATTGCAGTTTTTATGAAGGACCTCAGGAGATTCTAATGCTTGGAAAAGAATTTAATTTGACTAAGTAATAGTCATCATCTCTCTAACAAAAGCATACTATGTTCCTAGACAATGACAAAACGAACAGTCTCTTGAGGGGCTTAATGTTTTTACTCACACTGTGCTGACAACATCGTCACTCTTTTACTAGCTTACTATTTTCATAAAACAACATTGTCATTTGTTCTATTCTGTGTTATATCTTTGTGAATATACAATGTTTTTCATTCTCCAATAAGTGTGCTATAATACTTGTATAGAACAACCCTTATAATTTCTATTTTTGTTAAAAGTTTTGGTTAAATAACATTAGTTATCAAGAATCCTTCAAACCATTTCACAAGAATATATTTGCCCCTCCCAATTTTTGTGTCATTTATAATTGGTAGTGCTATTTGATGCATTTAATATATAAAGTTGCATTAATGTTTTTTTAAAGCAAAGTATTTAAGTTGGGAATGGTGATACATGCTTATAATCCCAGCACTTGGGATTCTGAGACAGGATGATTGTGGTACATGTCAGCCGCAGCTACTATTTATTGAGGCCCTTTGCAACTCAGACCCTGTTACAAAATAAAAAATAAAAAATGGTGCTGCAAGTGTGGCTTGGAGGTAGAATGTCTTTGGGTTCCATCTGCAGTACCACAAAAATAAATTCATAAATAATAAATAAAGTGAAGTATGTTTACATAATTATTTTTTTACTGAAGCAGATTATATCATTGAGAACAGGGACTATGTGTTACATAGCTTTGATTATCCACAACTTATTTTACAAAGTTCTCAAACTGAAACACTTAGTAAGTCTTCTAAATTTTTCTTGAACATCCAGGGACAGAGGAAGCCTAATTATCAGACATTAGCCAAGCACCACTTCCAATTTCAAACTACTGTAGCTATAGTACCATCCTTTTATTTTTTAGAGTTTTAGACTGACTATTGGTGACAATAATTCTTCTGGTATCTGACATAATGTATTTACTAGGAAGAGCCTTAACTGCATTCATTTGCACAAAATTTAATGCTGATCCAGTCTATTTTAGTATTATGCTAATTAGACTCAGAAGTGGTAAGTTTAAATATTCTAGTAGTATATACAATTACCAGATGATTCTTTATAAATTTTACAAAGATTCTGAGGCCAGTGTGTTGATGAGTTTGAAAGAATTTTGTGGTACTGACACAAAGTCACTAAAAGGAAAACTTGTTGTATTCTGAATTTCTCTTCCACCTTGAAAGATCTAGAGTACTTAGTGTTATGGGGTGGGCTCTGTGTATTAAATAAATTTAATCACACTTAGAAGTATTGCTTTTATCTCTTGACTGATTTATTCAGGATATTGACAAACTTGATTCCAAAGCAGAATAAAACTTATTCTGCAGTCTAGTTTCTCATATAAGAAGGCTTGACATTTAGGGAGTATAAGGAAGAGGAATTTACATTGCTTGAGGCATTTGTGTGCATAACAGTGATACATGATGTGCCTTCAGACTCAAAGAAGGAACTTAAAGAAATCCATGTTCTGGGTTCTTGGCTGAAAACTTTTTGCCACTTGAAAAATAATTGCCGATATTCCACTGGGTATTCTGAGAGTCTTTGAAAAGAGACGTACACATGGGCCAATCTGAATGATCACAAAGCATATGAATTTGGTAAATCACCATAATTACAAACTAGGAACACTCTTTAGAGATGACACTCAACACCCAAATAAGATTAACTAGGCCTGTGTGTCACTTTTCCTTTACCCTTGGTCACCCCAATATTATTAGAATAGTCTAGTGGAAAAAAAATAGCCATATTAAAAGGGATAGAGTTTGTGGACATGACTAAGGACATGAACTTCCTCTAACCAAGGCCAATCTAGCCATTGCTCCTAAAATAGACAAAAGCCCCACCCAGCTTCTATCCTTTGCCAGCTTTACCCCTACTTTTCATCCCAAAAGTCTTCTTCACGAGAGTTACCGAGGTCTGTGGAGAACAGCCCTTACGTGTGTTCAAGTTCCTCCTGGGGTTCTATGTGCTCATGCTTTTTATAAATACTCATGTTTGGCCTTGAGCAATTCAGTAAACACTTTAGCAATTTCTTCTTTCTGACTTGTCTAGAATCTTTGTTTTCTTCCTACTGCCACAGGTTTGCAGTGTTCATTGGAGGCGCTGACTTCCCTCTGCTTTCAAGTTGACTGATTGATTTTCATATAAACTCAGGTCTCTGCGAGGGTAAGAAAAAAATTATTTTCTAAGCTATCCAGTTGTTTCTTGTTGTCAAGGGAGAGTGATGTGCTTTCTAGCTTTCTACATGCTAGGCAGAGTATAAATGTGTTCGCCCTCAGCATTTCTTATAATAGAGATCTGTGAGTGACATCATCTCTATGGTTTTATTTGTCTATTAGGCTTTTGTATCACTTTTCTTTTTGAAGCCTACATAAACTGTGCATTTAAATCCTTAGTTGACAGTTTGTATGTGTTCTTTTAGTTTACTGAATTACATATTTTCTGATGAGAACTCTCAGATCACTCGTTTGATTTGTCCTTTATGCATTGTGTATTCTTATATTGTTTTAAAGACTTTTCTTATCACTGACTTTTATTCATTTGGTTATGAAGTCATTTGTATGATTTCATTTTGCTTTATTTAGTGTGTTTGCTGAGGTTACTTATGTGCTTTTGTTGCAAACTTTGAAACATGTAGACTACTTTTGTAAATACTTTTTCATGTCTCTCTACCTGTTAGAATTATAATACTATTATAGTTGACTTGATAATTCTCATAATAATTGAGTTTCTATTTGGACTTTTAGTTCTTTAATTTTTTTCTGTTGCCAGATGAGTATATGCCTATACTTGGGGGGTTGATATAAAAATATCACAGTTTGAGAGCAATCTCAGCAATTAAGAGTCTTTCAGAAATATAGTGAAACCCTGTTTAAAAACAAAACAAAAATACAGTAAAGAGTGTTGCCCAGAGGTCCCTGGGTCCAGTACCTAGTACCACCAAAACAAAACAAAACAAAAAACCTATTAGGCTTAACTAGGTCTCATTATCGTTTTCAATTATGTGATACATTTTCATCCTATACTCTCTCATATGATTTTCATCTCATTGAGTATAACCCTTTATTTTTCTATTTCTATTTGTTGCACTTGTTTCCTGTTCTTGTTATATTTATGTGAGGTTAAATTATTTTTTATTTTATTTTTTTCTTTACTTTTATTCATAAGTGGAACATATTGAAAATGGTATACATTTAGACTGTGCTTTGTGCCCTCTCTCCCCCACCCCAGTTTCCCTTCCACCCTCCCAACAATGAGTGTCCAGGTTAACCATGCTATATTCATACTTTTACACATATTTGGATGTAGCTCCTCCATTAATCAACCTTAGCCTTCTTCATCTCCTATCCTTCCATTCCAGCTTTGCAGAGATTTCTCCTCCATTATCTGGAGTCCCTCTGGTATCCCCAGTACTCCCTAGTTTGGGCATATTAGAGAAAACATATGTCCCTTCTCTTTCTGTGCTTAGCTGGTCTCACTTAATATAATGGTCTCCAGATCTTTCCATCTTCTTGCGAATGGCATGATTTTGTTCTTTATAGCTGAATAGAATTCCATTGTATGTATTTCCCATAATTTTGCAATCCATTTATCTGTTGATGGAGATTTGGCTTGGTTCATTATTTTGGCTATTACAAATTGTGCTACAATGAACATATGTATGCATATGTTACTGTAGTTCTCTGATTTCAATTCCTTTGGAAAAATACCCAGAAGTGGCCCAGCTGGATCATACGGTGGATCTATTCCCCGTTTTCTAAGAAATTTCTACACTGATCTTCATAGCAGCTAAACTAGTTGGCACTCCCACCAACAGCATAAAAGAGTTCCTCTTTCCCCACATCCTCACCTCTATTTCTTTATATTTGCCATTCTGATTGGGGTTAGATGGAATCTGAGTTTAGTTTTGATTTGCATCTCCCTGATGGCTAATGATGTAACATCTTTTCATGTTTCTATTGGCCATTTGTATTTCTTCTTTTGTGAAGTGTCTATTCAGTTAAGGATATACTTTTAGGGATCATTCCTACAGTATGTTACTAGTCATACATCTTAATGGGATAAAAGATTTGTGGAGACATACATGCACACATCACCCAGTTAGCCCTTACCCGATCCCTGCCCCATTTCCTCCCCATCACTCCTTCCCATGCTTGGCTTAGTGATTGACTTTGATATGTTTGTTTAAGTACATCATGTGCTTTAGAGAGTTTCCCTCTTCCCCCCTCCCATCCCCTCAGTTAGGTCACCTTATTTGCTTCTCTATAGAACTTCCTCCTGTTACCCATTTCTCCTTAGCTTTCTCATATTAGGAAAAGCATCCAATTTCTTCTTTTCTGTGACTAATCCCACTTAGCATAATGTCCTCAGTTCCATTCATTTCCCTTTAAATGATGTAATTGTGTTTTTCTTTATGGATGAGTAAAATTCCATTGTGTACATATCCCACAGTTAAATTTTATTAAGCATATTTGGGTACCTATAGGCCTTTTAAGTCCACTACTCCTTTATAGCTCACTAATGTTCATATTAAATGCTCTACAAGCTCTAATTCTAGCTACAGGAACTCACATTACTCAACCCTGTGTGAGCTCTGGGGATCATTCATTATTGGCATCTGATTTTGTTTGTTTGTTCATTAGTTGGTTGGTTAGTTTTCTGACCTAGTAATATTTATTCATGATAAGAACATCATTATATCAAAGAAATTCAGGAGATTCTTATGTAACTGTAACTCTTACTCTCTGATATCGCTCATTTCAGATAGTAGCCCCACAATTTCCAGCAGCTTCCATATTTTCAAATTCCAATATCTGTTTCCTGAGCTCTGAGAAAACTTTCTCTACTTGGGCTTTTCCTTTCTGAACTATAGATTGGAACATCTTGCCAGACAAAAAGACAGGGTAATGTTGGTACTCACAGCATTGCCTCTTTCAAGGATCACATTCATGTGCTGCTTGCTAGCCGTAACTCTTCATTTTTTAGTTAGTTTTTTTTTTTTAATGGTATGACAAATATGGTCTCAGTTAAATGAGACCAAATGAGAAAACTGAAGGAAAAAAAGTTTAAACAAATCACTTAAGTTCAGTTAGTCAGAAGGGCTTCAAAAGTCAAAGTTGTTTTCTGACATGTCCAGCATATAGATATTAGGGGGGAAAAAAGAAAAAATCCAAAGCATATTTTTAAAAATTAAATCAGGTGAAAAGTCTCATACACTACTTTTGTTTATTTTCATTGGGGTAAATTTAAGCACATGATCATAACTATAAAAATAGGGAATTTGAAAATATATAGACAAATGTATATGAATATATATATGTATATATAAATACATATATGTGAAATATATATGAATGACAGAGTCTTGCTATATTGCCTAGGCTAGCCCAAAGTGATGCTCTGAGCTCAGTTTCCTGAATAGCTTGGACTAAAGGTACGTACCACTATGCCTAGCTAAAAAAAAGTACATTTTATATCTAGATAGCCAAAGACAAAACCATAGTCTATTATATAAAAAAGAACAAATTTTAATTATTTCCACAATTAATTATAGATATTTCATAGACTTTAACTTATTCATATTCAATTTATATTACACTAGATAGTATAAATGACTGACGCAAATGATATTGAATATAACTAACTTCCATAATTTATTGATGCAAAATTTATTTTGACATTTTGAAATATGCCTTACTTGTTTTTGAAGGTACCCATTCTTAACATGAGTTATTTTCAACATGTCTCATTAAGTTATTTTACATGTTCATTTTAAGTATTAAATGATACTTCCAGCATGTGGGTCCCCCCTCAACTTTAGAACATACTCTGCTGCACAAAAGTTTTTTGTTTTTTAATTTGACAACATCCCAATTATTGGCTTTCTGGATGTTGTATTTCCAGGGCTTTAGGGGACTTATTGAGGAAGTTTCTATCAATGATTAGATGTTGGGTAGTTCTCCTAGGTTTACGGATAGTAATTGCTTGCATTTTTATCAGAAAGTTATAGAATGTTTATAATTGACAGAAGTTTCATTTTTTAATACAGAAAGCTAAGTACTTAAGTAGCCTTAGGTCATACATGGAACCTCCATATTAAAATGTGCATGTTTTCAATGCCTTAGGGACAAAAATGATATATCTATTTTTGAATTTCTGCAGTTTTTTAAATTGTAAAGTTATAAAAAGTTGGACAAGACATTGTAAATATTTTATTTTTCATTATAAAACAAAATTGGTTCTTGAAATAAAACACTAATTTATTTTAGCATTATACACACATTTTAAATCCCCTCATTCTTAAGTAAAAATTAACTTCAGATTCTTTATTTTGTTCTTATATCATTATTTCTCTGCCACTAACTTATACATTTGTATTTCTCTTTTGACTTAGAAACTAATTTTTTTAAAAAAACTCTTGTTCATTTATTTGATAAATGATTTGTATACAGATCATACAAATATATTAAATTTATAATTAAATATTTTAATTTTATAATTCAATCAGAAACACTATGTCAGGTATAAGAAAAAATGTGTAAAAGGCCCATAAAACAAACCAAAGATTTATAAATCATTAGCCTTTGAGCAATACAAATTTATTTTTTAAAAAGTATACAAACATGTATTTAATATATAAAGTAAGGGGCAACCAAGACATAATAAAAATAATCACTTAAAATCTCACCACCAAAGACAAGTACTTTTACATTTTTTCTTGTTATTTCTATACCTTTATTATTTTTACTTTCTTGAATATTTAATATCAAGATATCAAGTACTTAGTCTGTGTACAAAGTATCACATATAAAGTACCCTGTATAGCCAATGTATGTATCCTATACTTTAAAAATTAGCAACAGTTTTCTACAAAATTACTTTATTTTCTTTTATTTTTATGTGGAGCATATTGAAAATGGCATACATTCACAGAGTGCTTGGTGCCCTCCCCCCTCCCTGCTTCCCCTTTTCCTCCTCCCAACAATGAGTGTCCAGGTTGACCATGCTACATTCATACTTTTACACATTTTCAAATGTAGCTCCTCCGTTAATCAACTTCAGCTTTCTTCCTCGCCTACCCTTCCATTCTAGCTCTGCTGAGGTTTCCCCATCCATTATTTGGAGTCCCTCTGGTATCTCCAATACTCCCTAGTTTGGGCATATTAGAGAAAATAAATGTCCAATCTTTTTCAGTGCTTGGCTGATCTCCTGGGTATGTTTGCAAAGGGGTTAAAATCAGAGAACTACAGTACCATATGCATACCCATGTTCTTAGCAGCACAATTCATAATAGCCAAATATAGAACCAAGCTAAGTCTCCATCAACAGATAGATTGCAAAATTATGGGAAATACACACAATGGAATTCTAGTCCATAAAGAAGAACAAAATCATGTCATTTGCAAGAAGATGGAAAAACCTAGAGAACATTCTGTTGAACGATGCAAGTTTAAACCAAATGATATATTACTGTGAACTCTTTAGGAAAGCAAAACATTTATGTCTGATAAAGTGTTAGCAAGAATGGCGAGCAACTTCATTCTGTCACACAGCTGGATGGAAATGAAGTGATAGCAATTTGAGAAACTAATATATTAAATGAGGTTTCCCATGCAAGTTATCATTTCTTGTTTAGGCATTTACACATGAGGAAAAAAAGCAAATATCTATGCAACTTTTATACAAAGTATATAGTATATGTGTGTATAAAGAAAAACTAGAAAAATAATGAATCAAAGGTTGACATATAACTATATGTTGTCAGAATTTGAGTTGACAATCATATGGTGGTTATCAATAAAACTGAGTTCTACAGGGCAATAGAAAAGAATGAAGTACCGAAGCAAAACAATATGGATAGTTTTAAAACACACTATACTGAGTAAATAAAACCAGACACAGCCGGGCGTGGTGGCGCACGCTTGTAATCCCCGCGCTTGGGAGGCAGAGACAGGAGGATCGCGCAGGTTTGAAGCCAGCCGCGCACGCTGGCTTAGGAGACCCTGTTTCCAAATAAAAATGTAAAAATAGGTCTGGGAGTGTAGCCCGGAGATAGAAGGGCTTCCAGGAACCCCAGTACCACCAAAAAAAAAAGACACAAAGTACACCCTATTTAACTCCTTTTATTATAAAATCCTATAAAGATAAATTATTGGTGATACAAAAATGGAGATTCGTATTTGTCTAGGGCCAAGGAAGTAGATGAATTTACTGGTGCAGCATTTAGAATGTTCAAGGGTAAGTAAAAGTTTTTCTTGCTGTGGTGAGTGCACAAATGCATAAAATTGTCAAAACTCATCATTTATTAATAAAACACAGTCAAGTGCTTACACAGAACTTTATTTAAAAGATGTTCATAGAAATTATTTGTGTTCTGATTATTATAAAAAAACTGGAAAAAAATGAAATCAGGCTTTATTCACTTATATTTGTAAAGCAGAGTATTTGGTAAAATAAATGTCCAGGTAATTGGTGTTATTTCTCAAGAGATTATGTGGCGAATGCTTGTAATGCCCACACTTGGGAGAATGAGACAGGAGGATGGCACAGGTTCAAGCCAGCCTCAGCTACTGAGTGAGGCTCTCAGCAACTTAGTGAGACCTTGTTTCCAAATAAATTATAAAATAGATCTGAGAGTATAGCCTGGAGGTAGAAAGCCCCTGCGTTCCACCCCCAGTACCCCAGTACCACACACACACACACACACACACACACACACACACACACACACACACAATATATGTGTGTATATATATAATATATATATATATACGCTTCTTTATAAATATATATATATTAGTTTCTTTATAAAAAGGTTTTTATCAATATGATGCAACATTGTAGCACTCAAACAAAAACAATTTATTCCTAAGAAAAACAAAAGCTTTTATAGGTATTTTTGTTTGTAAAATTAATTTGAAAAATAGCCCTTTTATACATATATTAGTGCATTATAGTCTCACATCATAATGTGGTTTGTAGTGATAGTTACATGCACACAGGAAAGATAGTTCTTTCGAATTATGAATGTGATTTACAGAACCAACAATCCAACAATTTAATTTCTTCGATTTTAGTGACTTTAGATAAATAACCTATTTCTGTAAGAAATTATTTACATTAATTGAACAATTATTCATTAAAATGAAATAGATATTGCCTGTCTGGTTAGCAATATAAAAAAATTTGTAATTGCACCACTGGCTTTGTGTCTGCATAGTATCACAATGTACTTATTGGCTCTGAGAACAGACCTGGAGGTTGAATGAGAACACTGATAATATAAGTACATCATCATATGATAATAATGATGACTCGTAATATTCATGGTTAATATGGAAGTGATATGAACATGTTATCGTGTCTTTGCCTATGACCTGTCTTAAATACTCATCTCTCATTAAATGAATGGCACAGGCACAGGTTCAACCAATCTAAGCCTTGGAAAATTAGTACTGAGCATATAGGTTGATTGTTAAAATAAGTTAGATAAGCTATATAAAAATCTTGGTCACATTTTGACACAGTAAATGCTATAGAAATATCAATTATTATTATAGGCATCATCTGAAACTGCTTCTTGAAGAGTGCTATTGTATTGTAAAAATTAGACAAATGACAAACCTTTCTCTTATTTACAGTTATATTTCATACTGCAAAAATTAAAATGAATTAGCTTTCATTAAAAAACTGAGAAAAATCAATATTCATAGCATAGAGAACAAAATTTAACAATTTTTGAGGAGTTGTAATAATGCATCGTTAAGCACTCAATATATAATGTAAAATGTAAATGTTTATATGTAATACAATATTTCCTTGGATGACAAAATAATAAAATATACTCAAACATTTTTCTGAAACAAAATTCACATGCAATCAAATTTGCTGTAAATAATGAAACCTCTATACCACCTACAATTTATATCTAAGCTTCAATGCAAAAATAAGATCTCACACAAATAAATGCAAAACTTAAAGGATAATAGCCATTATTCTTTTGTTATATTGTATTTTATTCATAATTGTGATGTGCATTATTAGCATACATGCTTTTGGGCAAAAATCTATTTTATATTTTTCTTGTATCATAGAGGGTATTAAAATTCAGTCATAGATGGTAGGTTGGTTCCAACACTACTGTGGATACTAAAATCCACAGATACTCAAGTGTGTTAAGTAGAATGGCATAGTATTGCCTATAATTTATGCAGGCTCTTGTGCACACAGATGAATACAATCAGTGAGTTTCACAGCCAATCGTGAATTGAAAATATTCAGAAAGAAACTGCAACTGTACTGAACATGAGCAAACTTTTTCTTGTAATTATTCTCTAAAGAATACAATATAACTGTTATTTAAATGCTATTTAAATTTCATTTGATAAGTAATCTAGATATGATTTAGAGTATATGAGAAGATATGTGTAGATTATATGCAAGTAATATGCCATGTTACATAAGGTACTTGAGTATCTGCAGAGATTGTTATCTTTAAGTGGGAAATATTTTCTGGTGGAAACTGAAGGATATCCACATGTATTATAAAAAGAAAATTTTAGATAATAATGTAGTATGATCATTCTTTTTTCCAAGACGATTTATTTCTACTATTTAAACATGAACCCATACTGCTTTTTTATTTTGCATAGAAAATTACTCAGTCTCTACTAGTAAACACCACAAAATAAAATACAGCACTGTGAGGCAGTTGATGACACTGAAGTACTCTTTTAATTGTGATGATTATGATTTATCAGTTTCACAAGTTTATTTTGTTTTGTTTTGGTTTTTTTGTTTTTTGTTTTTTGTTTTTTTTTTGGTGGTACTGGGGCTCCTGAAAGCCCTTCTACCCCCAGGCTACACTCCCAGACCTATTTTATACTTTTTATTTGGAAACAGGATCTCTTAAGCCAGCAAGGCTGGCTTCGAACCTGCAAGATCCTCCTGTCTCCGCCTCCCAAGAGCGGGGATTACAAGCATGCACCACCAAGCCCGGCTCAGTTTCACAAGTTTTATATCCAGTAAACTTATATGAAGTTAAATGACCTTGGAGTAGACTATTAAGGGCAAACACACTTTTTATAACTTGTGCAGTATTAAAGCCATACTAAATTTTTTCTTATTGTAAGAAAACTTTATCCTCTACCATCTGATGGCTATAAAAAAGATTTTAGTCTATTTGTTGCAAATCTCCCATCTAACTCTGTGATAGAGTTGTTATCCATGTTAAGAATATCCAAATCCAGTCTATACTAAATGTATCTGGATATTATAAAAAAAATTTTGAGTGCTACTTATTTAAAAGATCTCTCTTAAGTTTGCTCATATTAAGAGAGTTTCTACATATATTCATACACCCTTTGTGGAAAAAAAAATAGGCTGAGGAAAGCATGTGAAGTAACTATAAAATAAGATACTCACAAAATATTTAAATACTAATTTATCATAAATTATTGTGTATATATTTATTTCTTTGTTTAAAATTATGACTGCCTACTCTTCATCAAATACTTTACTGAACACCTGAAATTCTGATATCCCAAGTGTTTACAGGGTCATATTCTAAAAATCTAAATACAGAGTAATGTTTAAGGAGTAGTTTCTATCATTCTATAAGTTTTAGCTAAGTTTGTAAAATACATAATTTAAGTTAATTATTTATTTTTTAGAGAATGCTTTTGATTACTATCTCATTACATTTAAAACACTGATAATTAGCTGGGCATGGTGGCGTACGCTTGTAATCCCCGCGCTTGGGAGGCAGAGACTGGAGGGTCCCGAAGGTTGAAGCCAGCCGCTCTGGCTTAAGAGACCCTGTTTCTTTTCTTTTTTTTTTTTTTTTTCTTTTTTTTTCTTTTGGTGGTACTGGGGTTCTTGGAAAAGCTTCTACCTCTGGGTTACACTCCCATACCTATTTATATATTTTTTATTTGGAAACAGGTTCTCTAAAGCCAGTGCACTGGCTTCGAACTTGCGTGATCCTCCTGTCTCTGCCTCCCAAGTGCAGGGATTACAAGCGTGCACCACCAGCCCCACTAAGAGACACTGTTTCCAAATAAAAAAGTATAAAGTAGGTCTGGGCCAGGAAGTAGAAGAGTTTTCAGGAACCCTAGTACCACCAAAATACATACATACATACAACAAAACACTGATAATTAATTCCATTGTATAGGTAAAAATAAGTTATTACATTAAAATTAACAACAAATGTGTTGTTACATAACCTAGAACTATTTTATTTTTTAATTTTTTTGGTGGTACTAAGGGTGGAACCCAGAGGCTTTCTACATCCGAGCTATACTCCCAGACCTATTTTATATTTTATTTGGAAACAAGGCCTCACTAAGTAGCTGAGGCTGGTTTCGAACCTGTACGATTCTCCTGTCTCAGCCTCCCAAGCGCAGGGATTGCAAGCATGCGCCACCACGCCTGGCTCCATAACCTAGAACTAAAGGATGGTCAAAAGATAATATTGGGTTCTGAGAATATACTACATTTTTGGATAATTTGTGTTGCCTAAACTATTGTACATGGTAAATAATTATGATATTTTTATTTTTAATATGAAAGATTGTCTTAAATATAATTGCTAATTAAGTTACAACTATTCCATAACAAAATTAATGTGCTGGTACAAATTAATTAATAAGTAAAAAAATGAGATGCTCTCCCTAATATGTGGAAGTTAGGGAGAAAGTGGGTCATAGAAGGAACTCAAGTTGAATAAGAAGAAAGGGATGGGAGGGGAAAGAGGGAAATTGTTTATATATATAATGTACATTCACAAACATCAAATTCAATCACTAAGACCGACATGACAAGGAGGGAGGGGGAAATAATTGGGTAGGAATTGGGGAAGGGATAAATAAGTGATGTGTACAATTATGCTTCTCCATTCTATGCTTTTTGGATCCCCTTTTTTGTTTTAATCCTTAATTTACCATAACTATTTTCATGAAAAAGTTTTTCCCAGAATAAAATCTGTAGATCCTCTGAAAAATATTTTTAAAATTAATATGTACATAAATATACAAAATCAATAGTAATTTTATTCAGAAAATGTTGACATTAGCCTTTTTATGGCAACTACAATAGATATTTCAAATTAAAAAAGTGAAATACATGTATGTTTTAATTTTTCTCTTCAATCATTGTTTTTACTAATTGATAATTGTTATTCAACTAAGCTATATTATGTTATTTATTTATATATTGGTTTTGGTGGCACCTGGAATTGAACCCAGGGACATTCTTTCTATGAGCTACACCCCCAGCCCTATTTTATTCTTTATTTTTTAAACTGATTCTCACTAAGTTACATATGGCCTCACTTAGTAGCTGAGGCTGGCTGGAAACCAGAATCCTCCTGTCTCAGCCTCCTAAGTACTGGAATTATAAGTGTGCACCACCATACCCAGCTTACTTATATTACCTTAAAATAAAAACATTGTGCTATATCTGTAAATAACAAAGATCATGATATATTATTTTACTTATTGTTTATTACTTTTATTCATTACTTTATTTTCAGTTATGAAATATTTATTTATTTATTTATTTATTTATTTATTTATTTATAGCAGTACTGGGGATGAAGCCCAGGGATATTTTACTTCCGATATACACCTCCAGCCCTAATTTTTATTTTTTATTTTTTATTTTTGAAACCAGGTCTCACTGACTTGCAAAAGGCCTCACTAAGTAGCTGAGGCTGTCCAATATCCACAATCCTTCGGTCTCAACCTCCCAAATGCTGGGATTACAAGCATCACTACCAGGCCCAGCTTTATTTTGTTTTTTTACTGGTGCATTATAGTCTTACATCATAATATGGGTCATGTTGACAGTGGCATATATTCACACAGAAATTGGTACCCACACCTCCTGCTTCCCCTTTTATATCCCTCCAAATACTGAGAGTCCAGGTTAACAATGTTATAGTCCTATGTACACATATATTTGATTGTAGCTTTTCCATAAATAAATCTCAGCCTTCTTCCTTCCTTACCCTTCTTTCTGACAGCAGGTTCACGCATGGGTTAGTAGTATTGCTTTCAATGGTGAGGATCAGGTGAAGGAGGAGGAGCAAGGAGGAGGATGGGTATAGGAGTAGGGTAAAGCAAAAGATATGATTGAGTAAAAATTTAAGTATAAGGTAGTGCCTGGTTTAGATGATAGTTATATAGTAGGATTCTTGTAGTTAGTATAGAGTATTTAGTTATGGAGACATGAAATAACTTGAATATAAAACAAGAAAATACAGAAAGGGAGAAAAGTTTTGAGAGAAAAGAGTAGATAAGATAGAGGGCAGAAGCTTATAAAAGGAAAGGGGAGAAAGCAAACAAGCATGCCTAAAATAACAAAACAAGCAAGAAAAACTAGCAATAATAAGAAAAATTAAAGATAAACAAAAAAACCTTAGTGACAGTGAGAAAGAAAAAAAATACTGTCAATGTATACATATATGACATGTTTAATGTTTGTTCAATGTAGTAGATTCCAGAGCATGTTCCAATATCTCTTATTTGCTTCATATCCAATTGTCAGCTTTTGGACCCACTTTATGAGTGTTTATACCCCTCTCACCTCTCACGACTTTGTGTTTAGGTCTCAGGATGGCATGTATAACTGTACATAGTTCCACATAAGCTCAGTGTTCTGCGTTTTCAAGCCCTGGGCTCTGCACATTCTGGGCCTGTATTTGCACTTCCCTACCCATATTAGTGGATGGTGCTCAATGTAATTTTGAATGTCTTCCCCCATGACACAGTATGGTTACTGCGCCCTGGGCACTCTGGGTGTTTCCTTTGTCTCTGTAGGTTCTAACCTGACCACCTCAAGGGTAGGCTGACAGATCTTAGCCCACTGGGGTCCCTGAGGCTGCTCTGGGTGGTTGTCTATTGAGAAAAGTGATTAATTTACTGTCCTGTGGGCCCAGTTCTCTGGAGGGCACCAGTGCAGGTATCAGCTTCTGGTGAGTGCATGGGCTTTCGCGTCTTTTTCTCTGTCCCTAAGTCATGGTTCTGGACACATAAGATGTTGGAGTTCTGCTGCCGCTTACTTCACTTCTTGGTTTACTTGCCGGAATTTCTTGTAGCTGTGGAGCCAGCAGTTGCAGTTTGGGCCAGCAGCCCAAGATGGCACTGGATGCCACACCAGGTCTTTCCCGTGCTTGGTCATTTTGCTATCAGTCTTGCATTCTGATTAGGATTGTATTCCACCATTGTTCCCTTTTTTGTGTTTTTATTTGTATCTTCACTATTTTGTTTTTCTTATCAAGGAATTGCTTTCTCGATAGTTGATTTTGGTTTGTTACCACTACTGAGATGTGCTGTGTCCCACATTCACCGTTTTCTTTCTCTGCTTATTCATTATTTTAAATTATATAAAATATACTTTAAATAAATCAGTGAAATAAAGACCTATAGAATACTTTGCTAATTTTGTTAGTGCAGTGCTAAAAAAGAGCCTGCAGTTCATTCAGGTTTTTTACCAACTTTTCTATATCATACTTGGCTACCTGGATCTCTTTATCTGTGAAAGTTAACTTTTAAAAATGTAATTAAATGTGGTTGTGGACACTTGTAATCCCAATACTTGGGAAGCTAAGGCAAAAGAATTACAGGTTTGAGAAGAGCCTAAGCCAGACAGTGAGACTTTCAGCCACTTATCAAGACTCCTAAACAAAGAGACAAGGCCGGTTCTTTTATACTGGTAAGAGAAATAATCCAGCAAGAGAATATAATGATAATAAACATTTATTCCCTAAACAAACTTACAACTACTTTCATACAACAAACTTTTTTTTGTTGTTGTTGCAGTACTGGGGATGGAACCCAGGGGCATTCTACATCCAAGCTACACTCCCAGCCCTATTTTTTATTCTTTACTTTGAAACAGGATCTCACTGATTGCAAAGGGCCTTGAGAAGTAGCTAAGGCTGGCTGCGAAGTGCAATCCTTCTGTCTCAGCCTCCCGAATGTTGGGATTGCACACATGTGCTACCACACCCAGCCACAGCAAACTCTTAATGACATTAAGTCTCACATAGATCCCAATACAATAATATTTGGAGATTTCAACACTCTTCTCACACCACATGATTGATCTAGACAAAAGGTCAATAAAGATGCCTCAAACCTTAGGAACACCATAAACCAAATGGACTTACTAGACACATACATAATATTCCACCCAAATAAAGCTAAATTCACATTCTTTTTATCTGCTCTCAGAACATTCTGCAAAATAGGTCATATCCTAGGCCACAGAGAAAACATTAGAAAATTCAAAACATGGGATATATCCCCCTGCATTTTTTCAGATCATAATAGAATGATACTAGAAATAAACTTTAAGAATACCCAGAGAAATCTCATAAGAACACAGAGGCTGAACACCACACTGTTAAATGAGGAAGGGATCATAAAAGAAATAAGAGGAGAAATTATGAAATTTCTAGAAACAAATGAAAATAAAGTTACAACATATAAAATATCTGGGTCACTTTGAATGCAGTATTAGGAAAAAATTCATAGCACTGATTGCTTACATAAGAACAGAACATCACCAAATAAATAACCTAATGACCCACCTCAAAGTCACTGATAAAACAGTATAATGATATAGGCAGTAGAAGAAAAGAAACAAAATCAGAACAGAAATCAATGAAGAAAACAAAAATGCAAAAAAATCAACAAAACCAAAACCTGATTTCTAAAATAAACAAGATAGATAAACCACTAACAATCTAACCAAAAGAAAGAGAGAATCAACACAAATTAATAAAATAGGAGATAAAAATGTGATATCACAGTGCTAAAATTCAGAGGATTATCAGAAGCTACTTTAAAAAATTATACTTTAACAAAAAGTAAACATAGAAGAAACTGACAAATTTCTAGACACACACAATCTTTCTAAATTGAATCAAGAAGATATAGAACATTTAAACCTACTAATAGCAATCAAAGATATTAAGAGTTTACCATCAAAGAAAAGTGCAGTTATAAATGGTTTACTAGCTGAATTTTATAAACCTTTATAGACGATCAAATTTCAGTATTTCTAAATCTATTCCATGAAATAGAAAATCAAGATTAAGACTCTTCCTTTCTATGAAGCCAACATAAAGACACCTCAAAAAAAAAGAATCCCTGTTTCAAAACAATATATAAAAAGGGCTAAAGGGTTAGCTCAGAGGTAGAATACCCCTGAGTTCAATACCAAAACCCAGCAAAAAGAAGAAAGAAAGAAAGAAAGAAAGAAAGAAAGAAAGAAAGAAAGAAAGAAAGAAAGAAAGAAAGAAAGTTGTGTATCTATAAGCCATGATTCTCTAAAGGCATAATAAATATTCATCTTCATATAAGGACCACAAATAACTATTTTTAGTTAATAAACCACCTAAAATTTAATGAAAGATTGATATTTTGGCATTAATGGACTGGTTTATTTTGCAAATTTGGGTATTTCTTATACATAGGATTTTTAAAATGTATTTTTGTATCCAGCGTCTTTTACTCACATAACATCTGTAATATTCATTCATATTGCTCCATTTCACTTTATAATACCAAATAGTAGACTAATGTATGGACATAGCATATATCTTTTTTAATCCAGTCACCTCTGAATAGACTGTTGTTGCTGCTGGTTTAGGGATTTTATGGATAAAGTGGTTATGGTTTGGACTGAGAATGTTTCCCAGACTTCAAGCAGTAGACAAGAAAAGCATGTTGACTGTGCGACTTGGTAGCTGGGGAGGATCCTTGGGACCACAGGTGTTCCAAAGTGGCCTGAAACAGAGTTTTCTGGGCAGGTTGTTACAGCTTCTGTCTCTTCCCTCTCCCTTAAAAATGAACTTTCTCTTTATCCTCTCTGCTTCCCACCAACATGCCCTAAGAACCTGTAGCTCTGGCTCCTGCTTGGCAGCTGGCATGACGTAAATTATATATACATGAACTAAAATCTTCAGACTATTAGTAAATTATTTTGTGTCACAGAAATAAGAATGCTGAATGAAGTAAATCACTATGAAATTCCATGTACATTTTATTAATATTTTTATTTCCATTATGCAAAAATCTAGTATAAAATCATTTTTTAAATTGAGATTCTTTCAACATTCAAAGAGAAGGGATCATACAAAGATATGTAATGATTATAATTTACCATAAATATTGAGTGTTACAGCATTATGTAATTCTGAATTGACAATTTTTTTTGTTATTTTGCTTAAAAGTATTTTTATTATAACATTTGGTTAAATTCTAGTTATTCTTTTTGAAGAGAGAAAAATCATCATTCATAAAAAATTTTCCCTTTGGGCATGGTGGGGCATGCTTGTAATCCCTGCGCTTGGGAGGTGGAGACAGGAGGATCGCGCAGGTTTGAAGCAAGTTTTGCTGGCTTGAGATTATATTTATAAAATATAAAATATATAAAATAGGACTAGGAGTGTAGCCCGGAGGTAGAAGGGGTAATAAGAACCCCGGTACCAAACACACACAAAAACAATTTTCCCCTTCATTTAATTTGTTCTTTTTATCTACTTTCAAAATGTTCAATTCATCTTTATTTTTTCTGCATGTTGGCTATAATGCAATCATGTGTGGTTTTCTCTGCCTTCTTTGGAGTTCACCGACCTTAGATCAATAAGTGTGTGGTTTTAATCATATTTTGAAAAAATTTAAGCCATCAATCCTCATTCGTTTTCTTTCTTATTGTCTCTCACTTTCCCCTAGGTTTCGATTTTGCATACATATATAAAGCTGTCTATTTACTTATCTATTTACACACACGCGCGCTCGAGTGCACACACACACACAGTGAGAAAAAGAGGTGGAAGGATAAAAAAACTCTAAACTTAAAAGTAAATGCTGGTGAGAATGCGGAGAAATAGGAATATTTCCACACTGTTGGTGACATTGCAAATTAGTATAGCTGATAGAAAGATCAGTATAGAGATTCCTCAAAAAATTGGGGATAGATTCACCATATTACCCAGCTATATTACTCCTAGGCATCATTCCAAAGTTTCTGAAATCAGAATATTATAGTAATATATACATAACTATGTTTATAGCAGCAAAATTTACAATAGCTAAATTATGGAACCAACCTTGGTGTTCAGCAACAGATAAATAGATTAATAAAAGTATGGAATATACACACAATGGAATTCTGCTCAGCAATAAAGAGGAACATTATGTCATTTGCAGAAAAAATGAATGAACTCAGAGATAATTATGTTAAGTGACATTAGCCAGTCGCAGAAAGCAAAAGGTCTTACATTTTCTCTTATATGTGAAATCTCAACAGTAGTCAGGATACCAGAGGAACTTTAGATAATGAAAGAGAAACTCCAGTGGAGCCAGGGGATGATCTAGGGGAAGGAGGGAAGAAAGAAGAGAGAAAATCAATGAAAGAAACACTTGCAGTGACATTATGTATATATGTTACTATACCAATATCAATCTCAATATCCTGTAAGAGATAGGAGGAGTGAGGAGTGAGCCGGGGAAAAGCCCACTGAATATTGTGTGCAGGTATGTCACTATCACTATGTAATACACTATGGTGTAAAATTATAGTGCACTAATAAAAATATTTTAAAACCATATCACAGAAAACTAAAGATCTTTAACATTTTTAATGTATTTTTTCTCTTTCCCAGTGTGGAAAAAAATTGTAATGTTTTTTTCACAAACACAAATAGATGTTGACCTTTTTCCTTGTAATTAAGCCTACACATTATAATATTTGACTTTTACATTTTATGATTTTATTATTTTATAAACTCAATTTCATTTAAGAGTTCTGATTAACCCATATATTTATTCAGAGTAAGTATATGTTCAACTGAATTTTTAATATATCTGTAAACATTCTAAAGTTACATTTGTCAATTCCAATCTCTTTTTTTTTTCTATCCTATTAACTTTTATTTTCTATTTGGATTTATCATTGTAATGCAGATATATAAAATATAATCCTTGGCCTGAAAGTAGAAGTAAATTTCTAAAAGTTAAGTTTCTCTAAATATTCTGAATTTTCAATGTATATTTTTAATACTTTGGACGATTATATGATTAAAATTTGCATAAACAAACAATAAAATTTATCACCTTTTACTATGAATATAAAATATGTTTTCAAAGTAAATGAAATTTTTTATTTTTAAAACTTCTTGGGTTGATGGATATTTTGAAACATATAATGAAATATTAGTAATTTTGATAAGATATTAAATATATTAAAATATTTTATGTTTGAGGAATAAAGGAAATCATATTGAGATTCCATTACCATACTAAAATTTGGACATACATTTTTTGAACTAATTGCAAATTGATGGAAATTGATGTGTTTACTTGAGACAGAAAAATAATTTGGCTTATCTATTTCAGTCAGAACACTGTCATACTTCAATGTAGAGAAGCATGCATTCTGTGAAGAATTTTTATATTTTTAGAGTCCCAAAATTGGTGATTTTCGTGTCTACCTTATATCAGTAGAGTGATTCTCTTCATCATTTACCTTTGATTCGTAAATTCTGTCAGTTATTTAATATTTCTCAGGGTTTTTTAATGGAGAAGATGAAGTATCATAAATGCCATGGAAGTCTTATATATACACAAGATAAGGAAGAAATTAACCACTTTCTCACACAAGGTTTTAGATAAAGAAGGTTGTCATTTTTTGATAGTGCAAGTAGAGAAAAAGTCAACATGCATTCTTCTGAACATATATGAAAATACATTTCTCAAAAGAAGATATAAAAATGATCAATAATTATAATAATTATTGATCATCAGGAAAATGCAAACCAATCCCACAAAGAAATGTCCAAAGGGCCAAACAAAACCAAAACCAACCAAACGAACAGAAACCAATGCTGGCAAAGATATGGGGAAAAGGACCTCCTATATACTGCTTTTTGGAATGTAATTTAGCACAACCATTATGGAATACAGTATGGAAGTTTCTCAAAAAATTAAAACTAAAGCTACCATATGACCTAGCAATTCCACTACTGGGTATATGTTTCAAGGAAATAAAATCAATACGTCAAAGGCAAGGAACATGTGCAACATCATGTTAATCATAATAGGGTTCACAGTAACCAAATAACTGAAACAACCTGTGTCCATCAGCTGATAAAAGGATAAAGAAAACGTGGTACATCTATACAAAGAAATCAGTGCATTTCTCAGAAAGTCCCAGGTTTTATAGAGTTGACTGTAACTTACTGAAAGAGTAGAAGTAGTAACTACAATCTTAGTGGAAATAATGGGATGTGAGTAGTAAAGCATGAATCCACTCTTTCTCATAATAAGAGAGATCAAGTACATCTAATTCTCATACATGTTGATTGGTATTAGTTTTTGTCTGATGTCTAGTTTGTAATGTTGTAATACTTTATTTTAGAAAGATATATTTGCCACATCTTTCTAAATCACATGTACATAATTTACTATGAGACTGAAGAATAGGAATTGAGGGGAGGGGAGAGAAAGAAAGAAGTGACTATTCAAATCAATAAGATATTTCAAGTAATAATGTACTTCAAAAGTTTGTAAGGACCTTTAATTGTTATCACACCACAGTAGGACTTTTCCAAAATATAAATATATATTTTTCTGGAATGATAATTAATTAGATTTGGAAGAAATGTAATAGCTTATAACTACACATATATCTCTCATTGTTTACCTTTGATTTGAGTACTTTTTTAAGTCACTAGTAAGAATAGTTCCAAACTTTATGTCAAAGATTAATGCTTGATCAGTAAATTTTATGGATTGACATGTATTGCTTATCATACTTTGTGGTCACAATTTTATTATGCAGTTTTTAGAATGATTCAAACTAACTTGCATACTTTCTGTTGGATGACCTGTTTCTACCGGCCAGCTGAACAGTGTTGACCTGAAATCCAAAAATTCAAATTTGTTCTAGAAGATGTGATATGAGTACTAAATATTAAAACATATCTCATACACTATGCTTCTCTAGCATTGACTAAGAAATAATTAGAAATTTAAGAAATATAAATGTTTAGACATCTTTAATATTTTTGAAGTATGAATTTATTGGGTAGACTCTTTTCACCCATATAATAATGGAAACCTTCTATTTAAAGATTGTATGTAAGTTTAATAAGTAATAAACACCATGCTAACTAGTTCATATACTTACAAGATTCCACTGGGAAGAGTGACCTATGAATATTAGCAAATAATAGCTAAAATACTTAATAAAGGCCATAATGAATTATAAATAGAAATATGAACTATGTTAAAAAAACAATGACTTTAATCAATATATATCTTGTCTCAAATACAATTTTATTAAGACCTAGGTAAAAACAGGAGACTTCAATTCTAATTTCATAGCAAGCAGCCTCTCCTCAACTTCATCAAACAATGCTTTTTTATTTAAAGGATTAGTTGTTTTGTCATAGGTCTGCAGAATGCCAGAGAGCATTCATTCAAAAATAGGTTTCAAGTATCTTACCTAAGGGGTTCTACTTTTGGTATTTAAAATACATGTTACAAATTAATCATTATGACAACAATAGTATTTCATAACATTAGCTATTTCTCTAATAATTTTGCATAAAACATCTTGCTTAAACTGAGCAATTACTTTATAAAACTGTCATTATAATTGTGGAAATCTAATGACTTAAATATTTCATTATACTTCAGCCAAGGCAGAGAAAATTTTCTTATAAATTATGTTGAGATTTTCTGAATATCTTCCACTTAATTATTTTTATTTACAAAAATATTAGTTTAAATATTTTGAAGCTGCATGATTCATAAAAATATTTCTTCTTTTTTATTAAAAAAACCAATATTATCATTCCTTAAAAACAGAAGCCGGACATGATAGCACATGCTTGTAATCCCAGCATTTGGGAGGCTGAGATAGGAAGTTTGAGGTTTGAGGCCAGCCTTAGTTATTACTTAGGTAGGTCCTCTGCAAATCAGTGAGTCCTTGTTTCAAAATAAAAATAAAAAATTGAGCTTTTTAAATATTGTTCTATATAAATATTTTGTATTTGGTAGAGATAGATTTTTATTTTCTTATTTTCCTCCTTCCCTTTCTTCTGCATAATATGGTGGTTGAATACATCTAACTTAAAATGGTTATAATAAAAATAACATAAATTACAACTGTTGGCAAGAATGTAGGCAAATCATAGATGAGCAAATAAGGTGACCTACCTGAGTGGGATGTGAAGGGAAAGAGGAAAATCCCTTAATGTTCATGACATACATTCAGAAATTTATCAAAGTTAATCACTAAGCCAAACATGAGAAGAAAAGAGAGAGGCAGGAATGGGGTCAGAATTGGGGAAGGGCTAAATGAGTATTGTGGGCATGTTGTCTCTACCATCTTCTATTCCATTAAGATATATGACTACATTGCACCAATCAATTAAATAAATTAAATAGAATAAATTAAATTAATAAAATAAATTAATTAAATTAATAAAGTTGATTTAATTTAATTTATAATTATAAATTTAACTAGAGATAAAATAGGAAACATATGAAGCTTTAGATAATTGGGGAGAGAGATAAGTAAAATACTGAAAGGGTAAAGAAGGAGAGTGATGAGAAAGTGAAAAAGAAGAACTAAGTATAGAAACAATTTGTGCTGTGCCCACATATGAAGGTATCACTACCAATCTCGTTATTATATACTGAGGGGATTAAGCAGGACATAAAATAAAACCACACCCAAACCTATGTGTTTTTTATGACATTGAACCTTCACTATGTTATATAGTTACAATGTACCAATAAAAGTAATTTTTTTTAATTTAATATGTGGTTGATTCAGAGCTCAAAATTATAGTTAACTGATTCTTTTCTGGCATTTGTATTCTCTGTAGGAAGTATAGAAAATATATATCAAATTAATTGATGAGATAAAAACAAAGGTTGGATAAGAAAGAAAAAAGAATGTGGAACTCAGAGTTCACTTTTGTTTATTTAATTTTATAAAATATATTTTATTTCTAATTAAGATTTATTTTGTCTTAATCTTGTGGCTAATACATATAATAACAATAATGATAGCCATATAAAATACCACAAAATTTATCATTTACTCTCTTCAATTTGTTCTGGTTTTAAATTAAGAAAAGAAGGAGAGATAAATAAGGTCCTCTAAGATGCCTAGGACTATTTTATCCTTGACTAGAGTAAAGAGATTGAGATATTGCCTTTTCTCTGATAAGGAATTTGTTTATAAATAATTTAAAATTGCTAGTGTAGGTTGTCTGACCATGAAGCATAAAGACTGCAAATAAGTAAATATGGAAAAAAATTTTTTTCATCTAAATAGAAACCAATGTGCAATTTACAACAAAAATAGGGCTGTCATGCACAGTTTAGGACATGCCTGGAGCCTCTGGGTTTATAATGCTTACAAAGCAGTCCTGTGTGCATGAGTGATAGAGGATCTGGAGCCACGGATTCTCTTGGCCTGCACCCTCATTTTTATGCATATGAGCAGTGCACTGCAGCCCACTATGCTCACATCAAGAATTCCCTGAAAATTGCCCAACACTTGACACGTTTGCCACTGTAACATTTGGGCTCTGTGGTTGACAAACATTGCCATAGGACTCCCCCCCATGCCCCTTGAGGTCCATCTATGAAAAGAGCCAAAAGCTACTTTTATGCTGAATATTAATAAATATATTTATATATGTTATATATTATTTATTACATAATAAACTTAGGAGGCAGAAAACACTTATAAAATGTTACTTTATTTAAGCTAAGAAAGATGTACTAATCAAGGTCATGATAAAAATTTAAAAATATTATATTATCATTAGGCTGAGAGAGAAGAATCACAGCTTTGAGGCCAGCCTTGGTAATTTAGAAAGCCATTTTAAAAAATTATAAGAAAAGGGCAGTGGATATAAGCTCAGCAGTAGAGTACTTTTGTGGCATGTACTAGGGTGTAGGTTCAGTTTTCAGAACCTTAAAAAAGTAATAGTAACAATGGGTGATAAAATGTTAAAGGGAGGAGGATTACAAATGTATACAGGATGAAGTTCAAATATATGGTCAAGTTCCCTGGGTTGATAATGAGAATCCATAGTCACTCTTGGAACAGAGGAAGTGTGCAGAAGAAGCTGTTAGGCTGAAGCTGGAGCTGTCCATGTAGAAAATCAACACTGGGTGGTATATGGAAACTTTGGTGGGAAAGTGAGGCTCTACCGTGTAAGTAGGAGATGAATAATCCAACTTATATTCTTATTGCAACTCGTGCCACTCGCTGCTTCTGTCTGAAACTAATTACAAGATAAAAGATATGTGATTTCTAGATAATACAGTGCATGAAAAATCAAACATCAAAGACACAGATCCAGGCAGAGAATAGATCTAGGAAAACAAAGGGAAATGCAGAGGAGTCTATCCACTTATCTCGTTGTGTCCACTCTGAGCTTTTGTCTAAATTTAAAAAAAGAATGAGGAGGAAAGGAAGGAAGGAAGGAAGGAAGGAAGGAAGGAAGGAAGGAAGGAAGGAAGGAAGGAAGGAAGAAGGAAGGAAGGGGGAGGGAGGGAGCAAGGGAGGGAGGGAGGAGAGATGTGGTGGTGTAAACCTGTAATCCTAGTTCTTGGGAGGCTGAGACAGGAGAATCACATATTCAAGACCAGCCTCAGCAACTTAGCAAGAGTCGGGAGCAACCTAGGGAGATCTTATTTCAAAACTAAACAAAACAAAAATAAATAAAAGGGCTGAAAATGTAGCTTGGGGGTATAATGACCCTGGGTTCAATACCCAATACTATAAGAACAAACAACAGCAGCAAGTGATGTGTGCATGCATGTTTTTTATCACTCTGAACTTCATTAAAATATATAATGACAATGAATCAATAAAAATATATTAAAACAAAACAAAAAAAAACAAAAAACATTTTTTCTCCAAACCCCAGACAGAGTCTTATCTGATATTATATACCGATGTATTATATCAATGCAAATTATCATAGATAATTTATTTCCTTCTTCCTTCCAAATATTGAATTTTTAGCCCCTGGAACCCATGAATGTGACTTCAATAGAAAATAAGGTCTTTAGAGATATAATTGCATTATGAGATCATTATATTTATAATTCAATATTAACCACTTAAGTAAAATTCCTAAACCCCTCATTGTGTGGAATCAGATTTGGTCACAACTAAACACACAGACAATATCATGTGAAGACTCAGAGCAAACACTCATGCAAAAACTGCTGGGGAAATAGGATTAAAATACAATAATCTGCAAACCCAGAAATCCTCTCTGTAAAGGTAGTAGAGAAAAGCATGTTTATTACTGAATAAGCATTAAACAGAATGTGATATGCACCATAGGGAATCTGCTAAGATATACAAAGACAGAAAGAAATTATACCCTTTAACACAACCAAACTGATAAAAACCTCTTATAAAGCTTAATGTTAACTAGTTCTCAGGAAGGAGACTTGACAGTAAAATTGTTCACACATAGGTGACTTTTTGTTGGTGAATTAGATGTACCCAAGGGAAGAGCAAACCATTTATGCTTTTATGACAGGAGATAATTTTGCAACTTAGAGAAAGGTACTTGCTGAGGTTAGGCTCCCAAATCTACAGTTGGTTTGTGTTTCCTAAGAACGATGCAAATACCTAAATGAAAGCCCACGTCTCCTCCATCCTCTCCCTCAAAACAGGCCATGCCCAGTTTGATTATCCAGAGTAAAGAGTCTGCAGTTGAACACTGTGGGCTGCCAGACTTTGAGCAGAATCACAGTGGAGAAACCCACCTTGTTTCTATGTTATTCTTATGGCCACACATGTCACAAGGCCATATCACACCCAGAGCTCTCGGGTCTGCCAAGACCAGCACAGCAATGGGGAAGGACCAAAACCCACACTGCTATGGGAGCCCTACTAATGAGGTGGACTCATGGATCAAGGCCACTGCAACCTGCCACAGGGGACCCTGGCCTGAGTAGAAATGCAGTGGGATGCTCTGTCATCTCCTGACACTTGAGTTTGCTCAGAGGCTCTGCATACAAACCGGCTTGTGGACATAGACCACTAGGATATGCATAGGTTCGGTTTCAATAGCCACATCTCGGGTTCTAAGGCAAAGTCCTGTGCTATCTACAATATCCTACCCTTAGTGGATAAAGTCATGCTCCACGCTATGGTACCTGAATTTGGGTAGCATTGTTGAAGTAATTCCCTTGGCTACCAGGGTTGACAGTAATCTGAAGCATGCCTGATTATCACAGCTTCAAGGGCCTGAATAGTCTTAGGGGTTCACCGAGGCCCACAATTGAGGCCAAGACACAAGTCTATACCACCAGAGCACAGTATTCTGCCTTGTGCCAGAGAAGTTGGAGAGGCTCTGTCTTTGAACACTGGTTTGGGGATAGCTGTGCTTCTGGTGATTGAGGGATGGGTGATGGAGCCAATGTCTTGGTCACAAGGTATTGATTCTAGGCTAATTGTGCTTGACTCTCACAGCTGCAGGTACCTATGTGGTGTGAGGGGCCTGGATCTACTCCAAAGCTGGCAAAATTGCAGATAAAACCTTGTGTAAATAGCTGGGTATGCTGGGAGGCTGATACAGGAGGATTACAGCTTTGTAACCAACCTTATCTATTTAGTGAGGCACTACACAACCTAGTGAGACCCTGTTTCAAAATAAGCAATAAAAACTAGTGCTGGTAGTACAGCTTGGAGGTAGAATGTCCTTGGGTTTAATCTTCAGTACCAAAACAAAAACAAAAACAAAATAAAAATATGTATTTATTTTACTGGTGTGCAGGTGTCTAAGTGATACTGAAGTAGGTCTAGAGGCTGTACCACTCTGCATGATACCAGCTTTCACCATGGTGGTTTCGTACTACTTTCCAAGTCTAAAGCCTATATCTAATTTCCTCTCTGTCACCCAAGCAGGAGATATGTCTTTCCATGCTGCTCAGAGATAGAGTAATACCAACTGTTTCCTTCTTACTGTCTTTTCTTTTTTTTTGGGGGGGGGATTGGGCATTGAACCGAAGAACATTATTTTTATATATAGAATTTAAACTGGTATGTGAATATAAGGAAAATTTCTAGAAAATAAAGAAAATTTCTAGAAAATCTTTCTCAACTACTAACTTGTTATTCCACTTTCCCAGAAAGAAACAAATACCAATTCTTCTCAAATTATCATTTTTATTGATGCATTTTAACTATACATCATACATCATAGTGGTTCTCAAAGTGATACACTCATAGATGTACACAACATTGCTTGGTACATTTCCCTCTGCATCCCCACCTTCTAACTCTCTCCTCCCTCCCCAAACATGATTATGAATTTGGTAGTCACACACACACACACACACACACACACACACACACACAATTAGGACTTCTTTCTTCCTCAAGCATTATTTTAAAACTTACTACAAAACTATAGTAACAAAAAATCATAGTACTTCCATAAAAGCAGAAACCCATAGAACAAAAGAAAACCCAGAAATAAAGACGGATAGTAAAAGCCAACTGATTTTCAATAAAGCTGCCAAGAACATACATTAAAAAAGAGCATTTTCTTAAATAAATGGTGCAGAAAAACTGGGTATTCATATGCAAAAGAACAAAAGTAGACATTTATCTTTTCTCATTTAGAGAAATTAACTCAAAATAGATTAAAAATAAAAATTCATACCCCAGAAGTATAAAGCTACTGGAATAAAGCCATAAGAATACATGTTAGAAAATTGGTATGTGTAGAGATATTCTAGATAAGAACACAACAAAGCAGGTAACAAAAGTGATAATTAACAAATGGGACTATATCAAATTGAGAATTTTTATTATATCAAATAAGAAATTGTTCTCTCTACAAAGGCAAGGAAACAAGAGTGAAGAGACAATAAATAAAATAGAAAAATATGGGCAAATTATTCATCCAAATGGAGAATATTATGAAAACTATATAAGAAACTCAAACAATTCAGTAGAGAATTTAAATAAAACCACCAATAATGTGATTGAAAATGGGAAAAAATGATTTGAGTAGATACTTTTCAAAGACATACAAATGACATATGCAGACAAAAACTTTTGTATATCTCACTGGTGTGCAACATTGTTAATGATCAGAAAAATGCAAATTAAAAACACCATGGGATTAGATCAGGTTCCAGTTATAATAACTATTATCAAACCACTAAATAATAACCAAATAAATAAGTGCTGTAAAGTGTTCAGATAAAAGAAAATTACCGTCCACAGTCAGTATACATGTAAATTAGACTAGTTGTTATAAAAATTAGTATAGAAGTTCCTAAAAATTTGAGCTAACATATGATCCAAAGATCTCACTATATACATATTTAAAATGAAGAAAGTCAGCATATCAAAGAGATATCTGAACTCCATTTTTATTGTAGCACAATTAAAATTTTTACCAGAGGAATTCATGCCATGTGCTCATCAACAGATGAATGGATAAAGACAATGCGGCATGTATACAAAACAATTGAATATTATTCTATTGTAAAAATAATGAAATCCTGTTATTTGAGGGGACATGAATGGGACTGGAGAACACTATGTTAAGTGAAATAATCTAGGCACAGAAGGACAAACTTCATATTCTCATTTGAACAATCTAAAAAAGTTGATCTTAAAGAAGAAAATAGAATAGTGAACACTAGAGGCTAGAAATTCTAAGGAGAAATAGAAGTCAGATAACAGTAGGTACACTCAGATAGGAGGAATAAATTCTAATGTTACATAGCACTATAGGATTATTTTACTCTATAACAAAATTATTTCACATGTCAAAATAAATTGAAAAGAATATTTTGAATGTTCCTAAAACAAAGAAATGTTAATTATATAGCATATATATTTTATCAAATTCTTATTGTAATTCCAAAAAAGCACAATTATTATTTTTTCACTAAAAAGAAACATAAAAACTAACTCTGAAAGAGGACATATTGTAATGTTTGGCATACAAGAATAGAATTATGGATATCACATCCTTATAAATAATAGTTAGGCAATATAAATAATGTGCTACATGAAGCCCAAATTTCCTCTGATCTTTCAAAGTTTTAATGCACTTAGCATTATAATAATTTTGTTCTCAACAAATTAATTCAATATTTTCCCCAAGACTAAAAAAATAAGACAAATATTAAGCAAGCTTAAATATACTTCATTTTAATAAATAAAAATATATTCATGAAGCCAGGCACCTATAATCCCAGTAATAACTGTATAATCGCAGTATTTGAGAAGTTGAGACAGGAGGATTGAAAATTCAAAGCCAGCATCAGCAACTTAGTGATACACTATTTCAAAATTTAAAAAAATATATAAAGGGCTGGGGTGTAGTTCAGAGGTAGAATGCCTCTGGGTTCAAATCTGTGTGTGTGTGTGTGTGTGTGTGTGTGTGTGTGTGCGCGCGCGCGCACGTGCGTTATCATGCGTATATATTTAATAAAAATGCATATATATATTTCATACAACTATCAGAAAATATGATATAGATACATGATAGAAGTATAAAATACAATATATTAAGGTAAAAATGAATTTTCTTAAAAATCTGACTTTTTGTCTTTTTCAGTGTTGGGGATTGAACCTAGAGTTTTGTTCATGCTAGGCAAGCACGGTGTCGCTGAACTAAAACCCTCTATCCTAAGAATTATAAGAATTTTATAATGGGAAGCTAAGGTATTGAAATTAAAATAATTTTGTTTAAACTTATGTTAGTTGTTCCATACTTTGAAATGTAAAAACATTAGTTAACAAAAAGTTCTCAGAAAAATTAAAATTATTTATAATTTAATAGTGAAGATTGTAATGACCAACAACTAATAAAGATAGCCTATTGAAAGTGAACATATACTCACAAAAGGGGAAGGGGATATTATTGGTAGACATGTGAATGAATGACAATTCATCTAAACATGTCAATACAAGAATTGTTAATTTTATCAAATAGCAAGTAATTAAAGTTCAATATTGGAGATAGCTAAGTAAATCCAAGACATTAAGAAGAATAATTAATACAACCTAAACAAGAAAATAAAAAGTAGCTTTAAAACACATGAATAAAAATTATTATAAAGCCAGAAAACAATAATTTTTATAAGGACATAAAATTATAATGATGGAAGAAGCTATGGCAGTGAAGACAAACCTTGTCAAGCTTCTCAGTTTATAACAAAAGTGTTCCTGCAATACAGTTCTTTGAGGTAATAGTGCTAGGTTAAGTGAAAATGGATAAGAATTGATGGAAAAATAAATAATACAGATCCTGAGTACTAAACCACACAGTCTTAAAAAAATTATAAGCAAAAGGGGTTTAAAAGAAATATGCAAAAGATAACTCTATAAAATATCTAACTAGAAGAAAATATAAAGTAGATATATTTTATGATCATGGATTAAACAAATAATCCTCAAATAGAATAGTACAAGAGAGTGTGAAGAAAAGATTTAGCCAAATGGACCTTATTATGATTAAGAACACTTGTCAGCAAAATAAATTACTACAAGAATAAAAAATTAAAGCCTTATTATGTGAAAAAGCTTACATTATTTTAACAAAAATAAAATTAAGATGCCCTTTTCACTTTGAAAAGGCTTCAGTTTTTACTGCATGCTAACTTCAAACATTCAATCCTCATATCTCAGTCTCTCAAATACTGATTACAGGCAAGTACCACTGCAGCCAGCAATATATATTATAATATATATTAATTAATAATATATTAATATATATATAAATATTTAGGAATTTTCAAGGATGAGTTCACTTTGTAAAACTACAGTGAAACTGCATTTTGGGTGTGTGCTTCTTTACAATACTTTCTTATACTTCAATTAAAATAAGTTGCACAGAATGTTAGTAGTACAACATATAGTTTCACAATAAACTTTGATGAAATTCAACTAGCTGTAGTTAGAAGGGAATTTTAGCACTTTTGTGTGTGTGCGTGAGTCTGGGGACGAAACATAGGAGCATTCAACCTCTGAGCTACACTCCTTGCCTGATTTTGTATTATTTATTTTGAAACAGGGTCTCACTAAATTGCAGAGGGCCTCACTAAGAGGCTGAGGATGTCCACAAACCTCGATCCTCTGGTTTCAGCCTCCCAAATGCTGGGATTACAAACGTGTGCCACCACGCCCAGCTAATTTTAGCACTTTTACTATAATATTCCATTTAAATTTCTTGTACAAGTATTATGCCATACAAATAAAGCAGTATTTTGTAGATGGAACCAACTATGTACTAAAAAGTTACCATTAAAATATATTTTAATAATTTATATTTATTGTAGAAATAAATAAATGTTTATACATTTTAAAGATGAGCCAAACAGTATCTCTAAAGATGCACAAACCTATAATAATACACAAATCCATTATTTATATTGAGATTTTGCTTACCTTTTTGGTTTAATATAATTGTATGAAAATTCAATTATGTCAATTACACAACTGTGAGAATAAACAAAATGCATGAGTTTAATCTCAGCTTAAGTAGCAAAATGATCAAAACATAATTATCTTTGTATTTCAAAACTGATTATCAAAAGCAGAATTTTATGCACAAACCTTATATTCAAAATGATCACGGAATTTCAAAAAGTCACATCTGTGATAAGGAATTAGAGAAACCTCTCCTTTTACTTAAATTTCTTACTTAAATTTGTTGAGCTATGTTGACAACTCAACATAAAGGAAAAGAATACCTTCAGAAATATAATAGGACAATTGCTAATTAAAATCTGAAAAAGGTTGCTGCAAAGTTATACTTAATAATTCAGAATTAGATTCACCAAAATAATGTGGAATCACACTAAAACTGTTAAATATTTCATCATAAAAATATAGTTTAACTCTCATTTTTCCTAAAAGTCTCTTCCAAATCAAAATTCCCAGTTAATTATCTCTACCATGTTTTTTCTTTTATTTTATTATTGCTATAGAAATGTTACCATAAATTAATCTTAAAACAATGAAAATGAGTTACCTAACAATTACAAAGATCAAAGGTCAAAATCAGTTTCTCTGGGATAAAATGTTTGCAAAGATGGTTACTTCTCGAGTCTCAGAGGCAATCCATTTCCCTACTTTTACAATGTTTATAGGATGCTTGGTTTATGGCCTTTTTCTTCATCTTCAAACCTAGAAATTACTGCTTGAGTCTATTTTACACTCCAATATTCTGACACTTTCTCCTATAAGCAAATCTTCTGCCTTCCTCTTAAAGGAAGGATTGTGATGGGCCTATTTGAATAATCCAGAAAAATCTCCCGAATTTAGACTTTCAATTTGATTATATCTGCAAAGTCACTTTTATAGTAAAGTAATATCTTCACAGGTAATGGGGATTAAGACTTGGATATCTTTGGGGAGAGACATTGTTTAGCTTTCTGTACTTCTATTCTCTTTACTTGATCAATTTTAAATCAGAAGCTCATTTTTAATAAAATATGAAACAAAGAATTAGCGATGTAAAATTTGAAAAAAATAGTGGAAAATAAAGTTTATAGCTATTATTGTATTGGCAAATAAAAAAGATTGAAATATAACGTGAATGTGGTTACTTTAAAAAAATAAAAAAAACATTGCTTAATCTCTCTAGAAATACAGATTAGTTTTTCATATGTAGTCAGGTTGATAGGAAACTTTGATTAACATGCCATGATTCAATTTAGGTCTGCAAAAAACACTACATTATGACAATTATTACAGATTATGTCTAAGCCAATAATATATTTTTTATTTAAAGTATGGCAAGTATAATTGTCTCTCTTTTGTTTTTTGACAGTAAATATATGGTAAATCAAGAATCAAGAATCTATATCTACAATTGAGTTTCAAATATGTTGAAATAATTACAAACTTTACTCACGTAGTGCTCTCAATTGCATAACCATAGTATATGGTCATCTTGTGTATTGGATTTTTTATCCTGTTTTTGAGCATTCTTTATACATTATAAATAAAAGTTATTTTTTGATGTATGACCTACAAATATTTTCTCACATTCTTTTTTTTTTTCAGTACTGGAGATGGAACCCAGTGGAATTCTACCTCTGAGCTACACCCCTATTCTTTATATTTTGAAACAGGGTCTCACTGAATTGCAAAGGGCCTAAATAGCTGAGGCTGTCTGCAAACTGCAATCCTCCTGTCTCAGCCTCCCAAATGCTGGGATTACAAGTGTGCGCCACCACGCTCAGCTCTCACCGTCTTTAGCTTGGTTTTCTACCAACTTAATAAGCCCTTTCACAGAGCAAAGTAATTTCATTCTAATGAAGTCAAATTTCTAATTTTCCATTCACAAGTAACTTCAGGAACTTTTCACCTTTCTTATTTTACTCTTATTAGAACTTATTTTACACGGTGCAATTTTTTTAAATTTATTTTAATATATTTTATCGGTACATTATAGTGAGGTATAAGTGATACAAACATAGATGACACTAATTAAGGATGATTCTGTATTGTCTCAAAATCATTACAGCTCTGTATACTTGGAAGGCTATAAACTTTGGAGTAGGAAAATCTCTATGTATTATGTTAGTCTTCTATTGTGCATACTATCTGTACTATTCCTATTATGGTACAATTTGCAATCAATTTAGAGCTTAAGACAACACCGATTTATCATCTTGTAGCTCAGGAGATCAGAAGCCCATAATGGGCTGAAGATAAGCGCTGGTGCTATTGCACTCCCCCTCTGGAGGCTCTATAGGAGATTCTCTTTGTCTGCAACTTCCAGCTTCTAGAGGATGCTCACATTCCTGCTCACCAACTCTCCCGTATTTAAAGAAAATCGTAGTTTAAGAGTACTTTTATCTTCATCTTATTGTGACTGACACTCCAAGGGAAGTAAAATAGCCCTTGTGAACACATTAAACTCACCCAGACAACCCAGAATATTTTCCCCATCTCTAGGTAAGTTATTAGTTTTAATTTTACCTGCACCTTTAATTTCTCCTTACCCTGTAACAGAAAATATTTAGTTCCCAGGAATTAGACCATGAGCGTCTTTATGAGTTATTATTCTGCCTAGCACAGTATCTGCACATGTTAATATACTTTTGGAAAGGATTCCATGATCAGATCTACTGGCGTTCTGCAGGTATAGACAGCCAAAGTGATAATCTAATGTAGTTTAATATTCTGAAATTTCATCCGATTTCCCTTTCTGCTTCTCAAGTAAGTATTGTCATTTGACAGCATTTGTTTTGGTTGCTATAGCAAGATGCACTCAGAAATTCCCTAAAATGACTTCATCTGGGATTAATAAACCGGACGCCTCAACTATTTCTTGTTCTTGTTTCTTTTCGGGTCCTGCAATTCAAAGTAATTTCTAAACCAGTAATGACAGAGCAATACAGGTGAGAATGTAACTTTCTAGTATTAGCAATTTTCTCCCAGGGTCTTTTAAATAGAAATATGAAAACAGTGTTGAGAGGCACAAGGTAACAAAGAAACATGAAAAGGTCATGTTAACACTACTCCTTAAAACAACCCTATTAGCCCTGGGTAAAAAACACATTTTGGACTAAGTTTCTTAATGTATTTACTTCTTATTGAATGGAGTTGTAGGCTACAAAATAATAGCCTGCAACTAATGTTATCCAGGTCAAGTATTACTACCCCCACCTGCCCAAGAGAAGAAAATTTAAAGAAATCTTGTTTTTAGGTTGGAATGGAAGTCGCATTGCATGCAAAACAGAGTGTCTGCTTTTTTATATTCTTTGAGTTTAGAAAATTGGGAAATATAAATAATTGGAACACATCTTTCAAAGTATTCAGCTGGAAAACTGATTAGGGAGGCCTCCACTGAATTTACGTTTTATATACACATTTTTAACCTCAATATTAAGGTTTATTTCATTAATTGTTTTCTTCTCTTAAGTTTTATAATATAGCAGAGAATTTTACTCACTTCATAAAAGCTATTACCCAGTTAGATTTAAAAATTATGCCTAATTGGAAATGTAGATTTTCAGAATAATTATATTGCAACTGTTTTCTCACATGTCACAGCATATCATTATTTATAGAGCACCGATATTTCAAGTATATTTCTATATAAGAGATATAGCAAAAAAAAAAAAAACAGAAAGAATTTCTTAAAGTTTAAATAAAATTCTAACGAAGAAACATATACAAATGAAGGAATTTAAAGCATGATAAAAATATAAAGAATGAAAGTTGAGCTCTTGGTTATCAGAAAAGTTATTTCAGTTGTGATCTTTTGTTAAAATATTTTATAAATAATACTTCCAGCATTTCTCAGAAAATGGATACACAGACTCGAACAATGAACCAAAGTAAATGTTTACTCTAAAATAGTTTTCTTTTGTACACAAGTAAGTACATATCATAAAAGCGCTACATAACTAATGTGCTTCAAAACATATTCTGGTAAATTTCAATAAATCATCAAACTTGAAGTAAATATTTAGTCTAAATATCAAAGCTACCACCTGTTACATTTAATTTCTGCTTTTACCATAAAGCAGTTTTAAATATAAGCAATATTACTTTTATCCGTTGAAAATTTCAACTAAATTTGCAATTATGTTAAACAAAAAAAAAAGAAAGCAAGCCTTAAAATTCAGATAAACACCATTAAATCCATTAAAGTGTGCTTTTACCCAAAGATCAAGCAAAATGAATGAGTGAAGGATATATACCGAGAGTAGTTTCAAAAATTCAGTAAAGATATAAAAATAAATATATGTGTTAAATCTATATTTAGATCTACTGTGTGCATTCAAAAGTGTGCATTCTTCAGTGATTATTGGTTTTTGAAAGTGGAAGTCCAGCGCAGGAAAAACCCAAGGCCAGCCGTTGGAGATAAGCAAGCAAGCAAGCAAGCAAGCAAAAGCTTTATTAAGACAGCCCAGCTCCCTTTTATATCAGGCAGCTGGGGATTTTTTGAAAAGGAGGGGGCTTCCGCTCACAGTGGAAGATCGCACAAAGTATGGGGCATTTACTGATTGGGTGGCTCATACCCCCGTGAGTGTGTTATCAGGGGACTGGTTGTTGGGCATCACGTGGCCACCTTTGGCTGG
The DNA here is from genome assembly GCF_963383645.1 of Muscardinus avellanarius. NCBI lineage: Eukaryota > Metazoa > Chordata > Mammalia > Rodentia > Gliridae > Muscardinus > Muscardinus avellanarius. The sequence goes on along the minus strand of NC_137789.1, from coordinate 29,684,991 downwards.
CTATGAGGTAGTCAGCACAATCCGGAAGAGAAGCCGGAGAGGCGCCATCTTTGGCATGACTGGGCTGCTTATCCTAACAGTTTTGGCACGAGTACCTAGAAAATAAATGATACAAAAGTAAATCTCTAGCCCTTTATATTATCTTTGTAATTATTAATCGTAAGCTCAATGTGCTGGGTACTGATAAAAATGATGAGAAGTTAGCTTTTTATATTCATAGCTCATAAACTAATTATAGATTGGCAAATAATTTTCATTTTATTTGATTACTTCATTTTATTTTCAATCAGTGTCCAGATTATTTTATGACCAAAGTTGATTCTATTTTGAATGGAAAAGTTTTTTTTTATAAACTTATTAGCTCTAAATAAAGTGTTCATGTACTTAGTATGGATTGTGTTTTCATAACTTAGTCTATGTAATATATACAGTTAAAAGAAAAAGTTTATGTGAGCTAAATATTTAAAATTATTAGGAAGTAGCTATAGAAAGGTAAGGAAAGACAAATTGGTTTCATTCAACTTGTAATAATATTTGTGGAGAGTTAGAGAATAAAGAAAAATGTGTGATATGAGAAAAGGAGATTTAATTCATTTTAATTCATTATAGGTGAAAGTAATTTTGATTTTCTTAATAAATATGTTCTTACAGAGGTTTGACTCATACCTGCAAAAATTCTTCATGATTCAGTATCATAATGTATTGAGAATGTGATTTAATATTAGCATCCTCAAGATATATAATGGATTGTATTCAGTTTCACTTATATTTATGAATTGATATAGAGCCTCCAGTTTACCTCTAGAGGCGATCAATTTTAAAGCAAGAGAAAAGTGGTTAGATCACCATAGCCCACTAGTTCATATGTCCTGGCTAATTAGACAAAAATTTTGTTTTGCAAAATATCTCAGGAAAATAACACTAGGGAATTCTGTAGGTAAAACATCCCCCAATGTTATTCATTCATATAAATATTGTTTCAAAAATGAAGGTTTTTATTTCATAGTGAAGTAATGTCTTTTAATATTCTAAATTATGTTATTGACCACTTTTCTATAAATATTAGGTAGAAGATTCAACTCATTATTTCTACATGTTTTTCTGTTGTTGTTGTTTTTTTTTAATGTAATCAGAACCAGCTATAGATTTCTGGAATTTCACTTGTTGTATAAACAAATTATTCTGAAGAAGATAAAGATAAAATAGATTTCTTAGCATTACAAGATATAAACAGTTAATGCAGTTGACATTTAAATAAAGTAAGTAAATAGGATTTTTTTTTCCTTTGCAGCTTTTAATTTCCTGGGTTAGAACATAATAGTTTGAATTTGAGGGCATGTAATTATCACCAGGTACATTTCTTCAAATGTGGATACTTGAACTCCACTCCAAGCACTTGATCCAGAGACCTGTGGCCTGTGGAACTCAATTTTACAAACACTAACTGGAGAACAAGAAAGAAATTTGTTGGCCCTCAGGTAACTTAAAAAAAAATCAAACAGACAAAATTGATCTGACTTGTACTAGCTGTGGGTTTTATTTTCTCTGTGAAGCTAAAAATCACATCAGGAAGAAGTGAGGTCATTCCATAAGCCTATCTGTGATAAATATTTTGAACAACAAAAAAAAAAATTCTTATTAAACTTTCCAGAGTACCATTTCAAAATGTTCTCTGTAGTTCAGCTCTTCTTTCTATAATCCAACTACCAATATAAAATGATCAGGTCTGTGAAAGAAATATTCATAAAACAAGATATATATGACAATCTTGGAATCAGTTCAGAAATTTGACAGTTTTCTTGTAGTGATTGATGCAATAAGTGATACAATCTGGACATCTAGGAAGCTCATTGTTACAATTTGGATTTAGAATGTCCCCCTAGACCTCATGGAGACAAGGCAGCCATGTTGAGGGTGGGTCTCATTTGCTGAGGAGAGGTCCATGGGGGTGTGGACTTGGGGTTATAAATGGTCCCTCCTCCCCTTGCTCTCTTTTGCTTTGGCCTCCATGATGGGAGGTCAGAGTTCTTGCTCTGTCTTTCTACTCTCTACACCATTTTCTGAGCCCCTTAGACTTCACCTAGCCTAATGTGGATTGAAACCCTAAATTTTCAGAACTGTAAGCAAATGAATCTCCTTTCTAAATTGTTCTTGTCAAGTGTTTTAGATCATAGCAGTGTGGATGTTGAGTGAAACAAGCATAAACCAGAGCCCTGTCGGATCATGCGCCCAGAGATAAACAGCAGGCCTAGATAGATTCAAACAAGCATGAACATTTGATATATGTGAACCTAAAAGCATTCTAAACAAAAAACACAGATAAAGGTCACTTTAGCCATATATCTAATTTCTAAAATAAAATCCAGAGCCACAAAACCAATTAAAATTAAAGTTCTCCTCTATATATGTATTCATAGTTTTATACTACAAAGTGGATATTTGATAAATATTCATTCTATATTTGATAAACATTCATTCTGCTCTAATTAAAGCCATTACACATTTAAAAATATACACATATACATGCTTAAATATACACATATATATATAATACTATATAAAATTTTTTGAATATTTCAGTATTATTATATATGTAACATGGTACAATAGTACCACATTTATGCAATATGTAGCAATAAATTATGTAAGTTATTTAAATATTTTAATATTTCTATAAGCATATGTGTCTGTAAGTTAGAATAAAATAATTCTTTTGGAATTTAGATATAATTGGCAGAAACTCAAAATCAAATTGCTTTAAACAAAATTACATTGAATATATTAATTAAAGTCAAGATTACAGTAATATTCAAGCATAGCTATTGAAATGTTAAAAAGAGATGGAATATTTGGGATTCATTATATTGGTTGACTTGGCTTTTTTTTTTTAACCCCAATATGTTCTGTTTCAGTAAATGTTTTCCAATCCATTTAGTTTCAGATCTATGTCAACATTTGATGACTCAATTGTTTTCAGTATTATAGTTTCAAATCTACCACAAGTTCTTAAGGATAACTATTCTAGTTATATATGTGGAATTTGAGTTGTTTAGCTTAGGGTGTTCGATAATCTACTCATAAATCTTTTATCTGTGGACAAATTAAAAACAAAGACAAAACAACAAGAACAAGATGCCTTTTAAGTCAATGATAGTTCAGGATTTTTATGGATGCTTGCTAGGTTTTGGGCAAACGTAAATGAATAGATCACGCTTCTTAAAAATAAAGGAAGCTGGATTAGTGGCGTAAGCTTTCAGTCTCAGCACTTGGGAGGCTGAGACAGTAGGATCTGTGATCCAGGCCAGCCTCAACTTAGTGAGGCCCTCCACAACTCAGTGAGACCGTTTCAAATTAAAGAATAAAAATCAGGCTGGGGGTGTATGTAGTTTGGAGGTAGAATATCCGTGGCTTCCATCCCCAGCACCACAAAATAAATAAATAAATAAATAAATAAATAAATAAATAAATAAATAACTACTGAATGAGAAGAATAGTTCAGAAATGTTCTTATAACTTCTATCATAGCCAGTTTGAGCTTGAGAGTTTGGGTAGCAGTGTTTGTACTTAGTAAAACAGTAGCTTTATAGTCTGTAGTACAGAAAAAAATGTATAGTCTAAAAATGTAAAATTAAGAATCATCAGCTCAAGTGCTTTTTCGTGAGAATTTAAATATAAGCATTCAAAATGTCAAAATAATCTTGAAAAAGTAGCCAAAAAAAAAAGAAAGAAATACTTATCAATGTGAACTGATATCTGTTTTCTCCCCTATGGGCACATGTTAGCAATCATTTCCTGGCCTCTGGTGTTGAGCTATGGGGATTGCCTGCTTCTTCCAATTTAGTCTTGTGATGATTGGCAAACTCTACTCTTTAAGCCTCTCTGTCTCTCTTACTCTCTCTTGCTCTCTCTCATTCTCTCTCTGTCCCTCTCTGTCTCTCTCCTATTTTTTTTATGAAATATCAGTTTTATCATGCCAGCTGTTCTAATTGCAGGACCTATGAGTAACTCCAATGAGCACAACTTCTCTGCTAACCCACAGTGAAATGCAATTTGCAAGCAGATAGGAGTATATGTTGTTATTTTTAACTGTATGGCCCTGCCTATCCTGCCTTAAGCATGTGCCTCAACTACAAATGAAAGTGTGTATTGAAAATAAGATGTTAAAGACAGTCTGAAAAGAATATTGAAAATCAAAACACATTTATTCAACTATTTATGTAAAGCGAAATGTTGTCAATCAGATAGGTATGGATATTGAAACAACAAGTGAGGAGATTTGAATAATTTTATCGTGTGTGTGTGTGTGTGCGTGTGTGTGTGTGTGTGTGTGGTTGTGTGTGTGTTTGTGTGTGTGTTTATTACTCTGGGATATTGTTAATAATCGGAGAGTTGTTAGAGAAAAAATAATTACATGTAATCTGTAACCTTACATTGTTACTTATATTGTAATGAATGTGAAAATTGTTTCTTCTTATGGATAAATCTAATTAAATAATCATCATGCACCCTTTATCAACACTATTTTGAATAATCTGGAAACAACATCCAACTGCAATTAGCTGTGATGGCCACTGGATGTCAGTATTATGTTATGCCTGCTGATTACTTTTGGTTAGTATTTTCCTGTAGATACTTTAAAATATAAAAATCTACATTTTTAAAGAAAAACTTCAAGAAAAAATAGCTATGTTATCTTAAAAAGCATTTAAGTATATTTGTAGCCTACTAAGATTTTTTCATATCTCTGATACTGAGTTTTAAGAGGTTATTTGGAAAATACCAAGGGCCGTCTTTCTTTTGCTATGTTAATGTGCCTATTGCAGTGATTATCACATTATTATTGGAGTCAATAAGAATAATTTCATGTTACCTGTGTTTCTTAGTTATTTATTGCAATTATTGAAGATATTTTAAAATTAGTACTGATTCTTTTATATACAACAATTATATATTCTTTCTCTTTTTTTGACACTGGAGATAGAACCCAGGCGCATTCTACCTCTGAGCTACACCTTAAGCCCTATTTTTTATTCTTTATTTTGAAACAGGGTCTAACTGAGTTGCAAAGTACCCCACTAAGTAGCTGGGGTTGGCTCCAAGCCACGACCCTACTATCTAAGCTTCCGGAATTCTGGGATTAAAAGCGTATGCCACCAAGCCTGGCTTAACAATGATATATTCTTATATAATACCTATCTATAACAACATTTGAAGATTATTGAAAAGTAATGACATTGGCCTTAAAATTCTTACATTTTTGAGAAAAATCTGTAAATGTTTATGATATATATATATATATATATATATATGTTATGTATAGTATGTGATCTATACTGAGTCACTTTTATGAAGTATATGAAGAACAGTGAAATGAAAGAATAGAATAAAATATTGAGTTAAATCAATTAAACTACAATTCTGGATTGTACTTTATAGTTATTTGTACTTCAATATTTCCATTTTTAATGCCAGTAAAAATATAAGTTTTTCCTGTTTTAACCTGATTTTTTGTTGAGTAATACTGAATTGATTAAATTATTATATTTCTTAGTCCACTTTGTGATGTTATAGTAAAGTACTTAACTCTGGAAAATATAAATTAAAAATAGAAATTAAATATAAATTAAAATTTAATAAAAGAAGCTGGGTGTGGTGGCATGTTTATAAATGGGAGACTGAGACAGGAGGATGGCAAATTTGAGGCCAGCTCTGGCAATTTAGCAAAATTCTCAGTACCTCAGTGAAAATTTGTTTCAAAATAAAAATTATAAGGGGCTGATGAGTGCTTTTTAGAAGTAGAATACCCCTAGGTTCAATCCTTGTACTTAAAAAAAATAAAATAAAAGCTTGCTTGGTTCATAGTTCTGGCGATTGGAAAATCTAAACAGAATCATGCAAGGCTCTTGCATGTAAAGAACCCACTGGCTTCGTTACTACATGGTGAAAGGGAAAGGAAACTGTACATGAGCAGGGATAAAATATGGGTGGTGGCCTCACATTATAGCAACCTGTTTTCATGACAACGAACACACTCTCCCTGTTTGGGCATTAATCATTTCTAGAGCTGGTCCGCCTACAATTTATTCATCTCCATCTAGAAACTCATGTTTTAAACAAAATTATTATTTTATTTAGATAGACCGAAGTAAACTATAAAAATTGATTTCCTTCACCAAAAATAAAAGCAATATTTTGTATTGTTTCTAGATAAGCCACAAAACACTTATTCTGTAGATTTTCTACATTTTGCTTATGAATCAAGATGAGGCAGTATATATAGACTCATAAGTTCTCTTCTTCCAATGGTATTATTACTGTTGTGCCACTTTTACAAATGGTAGTACTAATTCTCAGGGTGACCAAGTAATTTTGTAAACTTAATGTGAGAATATAATTTAGGCTATTCTGGTTTTCCCTGCCAAGCTTTTAATCTGTTTTTTTATTTTTAATTAAAAATAAGTATGTTTAGTAATAGATGAAACTAAAATGAGTAAATAAATGTTAATACACACATTTTCTAGCTTTTCCTTCTCTGCAATTTATAAAATACCATTAATGTTTAATAACACTCAACAGTGAGTGTTCAAATACTTCCTTCTTTTTCAAACTTGTCTACTACTCTCCAAATCATTAATGGCTATCAGAAGATCCCTGGGTTCCATCCCCAGACCTGAAAAAAAAAAAAAAATAAATAAATAAAAATAAAGGCTAGAAGACTGGGGGAAGGGCATGTAGCTCAGAGGTAAATGTCCCTGACTTCAATTTCTAGTGTTAAAATAGAGACAATGCTTGTCTTTCTTCATATTAATTAATTTTATTTTATAATGTATTAGTCTGAGAAAATACCTTAGTTTTTATTCTAGTTAAAAGGAATTTGAGAGCTTCAACATTTATCAGAGCTTATTTTGACCCAAATAATTAATTGCAACACATATACCATCTGATTTAGACCTCATGAAAATTAAGTAAATGTTATCTCCATTTTCAGATAAAAAAATTGAGCATTAAATAAAGGTTAATGATTTTGGCAAGGTCAGACAGCAAAAATATTGGGGAGACAGGTTTTTAAGTTAAGATGAAAACTAATGGAAGTACAGGAACTTCAAAGTCTATAGCATTAGCTAATATTCTGGAGACCTGGGTATCATTGCAGTTAAAACACAGTCTGCAGCAGGGCATGGCTCGTAATCCCCACGCTTGGGAGGCTAAGGCAGGAGGATCGCACAGGTTTGAAAACAGCCTCAGCTACTTAATGAGGCTCTTCAGCAACTTAGTGAGATCCTGTTTCCAAATAAAATATATAATAGGTATAGGAGTATAGCCCGGAGGTAGAAAGCCTGTGAGTTCCACCCCCAGTACCACCAATAAAAATAATAATAATTAATTAATTAAAAATAAAATCTGCAAACAGAAATTTCTTTTACTTCAGTCAGTTCAGTCTATTTTTTTATTCAGCCCACCAACTGTGAGGATGAGACTTCTTATGGAGGACAGATTACTCAAAATTTACAAGTCTAGATTTTAATTCTTTCCAAAACCACAACATAATATTTGAGCAAACACTTGGGCACTGTGGCCCAGTCAACTTAACACATTAATTTAACATAACAAGAGGTTACCTTCTGGGAACCAGATATAACAGCCAATGAAATTCATTATTATACATTTCCTATATTGATAGATAAAATTGACACTGTGATCAATTGCTCATTTTTTATCTCCTAAATCTCTTAAGCCTGATTTTTTTCAAAAGGAGGGAGCTTTGATTTATTTTTTAATATTTATTTATTTTTCTATTTTTATGCGGAACACATTAAAAATGGCATACACTCAGACAATGCTTGGTGCCCTCTTCCCCCCTCACTTCCCCTTTCCCCCTCCAACAATGAGTGTCCAGGTTGATCACACTACATTCATACTTTTACACATATTCAAATGTAGCTCCTCCATTAATCAACCTCAGCCTTCGTACTCTCCTATCCTTCCATTTCATCTTTGCTGAGGTTTCCCCTCCATTATCTGGAGTCCCTCTGGTATTCCGAATACTCCCTAATTTGGGCATATTAGAGAAAACATATGCCCCTTCTCTTTCTGTGCCTGGTTGATTTAAATGGAATGATATGCTTCTTTATCTTCAAATTCATTCCCCTTCATAGAATATCAAAGCTAGAAACCTAGAGCAACATCTATTGATGTAATTGAGTCTGTAAGATCAGACAGAAATAGAAATATTTGGTAATATGCTAAGTCTTCCAAGGAAGAGCTGCAACACATTCCCACTCTAAATTTCTACTAGATTTTCAATTATTATGGCATGTTGGGCTGAACGACTGACAATTTCATGTTTAGGCTGAAGAGAAAAAACAAGACCCTCCATTGATAATCTAATGAGTTATAAAGAAAAGAAGAATTTATGGGAGAAAATAGAAAGTCTAATACAAGCACTTATTTCTGTAAGAGAAAATGGACCTCGAGAGACAGTCTCAGGGTTTATTTAGACCACTCTTTCATTCCACTAGTCTTCAGACTCTGAATAACCTCAATGTAAAGTTGTTTAATTATAGTCCATGTATCTTTTCTTTTTAATAACTGATAGCCTAATATGACATTTGTTCCTACTTGCTTATTTTGTCATTTAACTTATAGAATGACTAGCCTTGCAGTAGGTCAGAACCAACCACCCAGTCAATGTAACGATTTGACTGGGACATGCTAGATGTCCTTTGCATGTTCTAGAGCAAAACATTACTGTGTTTCTAAATTGTGCCATCTTTCTACTCCAAGCATAGGATGGGATTAGAAGTTATTTGAGAAAAATTAGATTGAAAGCATTTTAAAAAACTTGTTATTCTCCACTCTTCTAGGTAAATAATATGCATTTTCTGATATTTATTTATACTAGGAAGATACCATTATTCTTTTTAAAAGGTAAAAGACTGATCATTTTAGTTATTTTATTAATGCAGTGAGTTACCACAAGTTTTACATAATTGTCAATGTCATTTAAGAAAAGGGAAAAAAATAAACACTGTAATAATCATATAATGTAAATAAAGATAAATTTTGTAGTAGTACTTGGGGACTTACTATTTGGAATTAAGACAAAGGTGTTTAATATACTTTGCAACCCTAGATGATTTTTGCATATTTTTATTACATTTTTTTCATCATCTAAGCTTTCTTCCCTATTTGTGTTTTCCATGTGATTGGACACAATGTCAAAAACAGATCTTAATCTTATTTTTTCAATGGAGCAGCGACAATTAGCATTTCAGTTGGACAAAGCACTTAGGAACATTGTGTGAAAGGCCTAATTTGTTTATGTAATAACTTTTAATATTTGTATAAAATATCTTTTGGTAGATAATCCAGATTCCTTATAGCATACCAAAGCTAATCCCATAAGAACTACATTTCTAAAACTATTTTCAAGTTCATGGTCAAAATTTAGATTGCTCCTTTTAATACTTTCATTTAGAACCAAATATCATGAAGAAGAGGAAGAGTTCAGGGCATCAACTCTAAGGGGACAGTCATAACCAAGAGGCACAGGCACAGTACCAGCGACTGTAGTATTGAACTGTTTAGCCTCTCAGGCCCAGAGGCTGTGGGGCGGCAGTAGCAGAACAGATTTGGGCAGTCTCTAGAGTTCAGTGACTTGGGAGAGACCATGTCATTTCTGTGGTTCTTATCTCCATTCTATATCCTGAGAGAAGGGGGAGGGAAGAGTATAAGTGGGGAAAAACAGAGGATAAATACGTGGGGGCATCAGCAGTCTCCTTGTTACTTCATTTACATTTATCTCTCTTTCCCACTGGGTAGATCCATGTATTGGTGGGAAGGAAACATCTCAGCATTTGGCATAGAGCAAATCTATACATCACCAGGAATAGCAAAACATCACAGAAGATAGTGATTTTTTCCTTTGTGTTTTAGCACAGCTTATAGATTATCTAGGTTCATTACTTTCAACTATGCCAAATAAACAAGTAATCCCTTTGGTTCTCTATTTATATATGATATTAAGATGTTAATTTGCTTATAAAAATACACAAAATTCTGTAGTTAGTCTAAGTAAATGCTAAATGTAATTGTTAAATCTGTCATTAAAGTTGATTCAACACATGCTTAGTCAGGGAACATAGCAATTTTTCTTGTTAAAATATAACTACTAAAAGAATTACAGTACTTTCTAATAATTCTATAATAAAATGTCCTAAATTTTTGAAAAAATCTCATATATCTATTTAAAGAGTTGTTAATATAGTTGTGAACAATAAAGAAGGTTTAAATGGACAATTGAGAAGCAAAAGTAAAATTGAATATCATCTCAGTAAGGAAAACCTGACTCCTTAAATAAAATTGGCTCAGAAATGGAGATTAGAACTTAAGAAAATAAGCAAATAAACCATTTATGAGGACAGAAGTATTAATATGAATAATAAGACTAAAATCAAACTTTTGCCAAATTCTATTTTTGTAATACTGTAATAACATTTGTAGAAAATAGTTATGGCATATTTTTAAAGATCTCACAGTTCAAACCTAGCTATATGAATACTTTAAAAATATAATAATTAAAACAATAAGTAAAATATATAGGATTGACTATGAATTATACATGAGTGTCTTTTGGTGTAAAGATAAAACAAAATCTCCAGGAGAGGTATGGACATTTGTGATGTAGCCCCCATTTCCTGGGCCTTCTTTCTCTTCACTCTGCTTGTTTTGAAGACAATGTGTTCTAAGTTTGGTTCTTTAAATAGATCAGAACTTTCACTAGCAGTACTTGTTTTTCCTGCTTGGAAAAAACTCCATCACTTTCAACTACTTCATTAACTTTCTGTCTTTAAGGACTCAGCTGTGTCTTAAAATCCTTTTGGATCCTATCCTGCAAAAACTTTACATTTATTTCCGACTTCCTTATGTTTAGGGGTTAGAAATGTACATTCTGTTTGCCTGGTGGCTGGTGATTTCTTCTGTCATAATATTTTGCAAGTCATTATAATTATAATCTGGGGTTTACATTTATTCAATTATTTGGAAAAGTTAAAATACGTTTTATATTCAAATTATCTTTTTTCCTACCTCTCCCTCTGCCACTTGTGTGTGGCAGGCAGGTATTTCTATGAATTACCCACATGATGTATAATTATTTTCCCTAAAGAAGAAACTGGCTGAATACTTATTGGCTTTTTGTTTGTTTTTCAAAACCCTTCTTTCCTTCTTTCCTTCCTTCCTTTTCTTCTTCCTTTCATTCTTTCTTTTCGAGATTCGTATAATAGAGGAGGAGATAAAGGGTTAAAAGGAAAACTATGGTAGATCATGTAGTTTTCTAAAAGCAAGAAGAGGTTGAAAGTCACCCAGCAGCATTCTTGGGGGTCAGCAACATCTCTGAGAGTGTGACTGAGGTACACCCACACCCACAAAAAAGAAAATATCAGGCCTAGTGGCTTTGAGCTCAAAAACTTTCATACTGCCCAAGTCTATTGATGCTGTTCTTGCCTGGATTAAAGAAGCAGAGCCTGGGGACCTGGGAGAGCCATGACAAATAACACAAGAACCAGAACATTCACAAAATCAGTGACACCTCTCATTAATCCTCTCCTTTGTCAACTTTGTAGAAAGAAATTAACGATTGAAATTGAATCTTCAGTTCCTTGTGAGTTGGGAGTCAGATTTGAGTTGATTTATACATTTATAAAATATTACAACAAAAGAATTAACAAGAAAGTATGCCAGATAATTGAATTCATTAATAGTCCACCTTTTTAAATAATTCATTTATCAGCTTTTATTTGGTTGTTCCTTTTATATATTATAACATTATTTATGATAGAAATTTTGTTTTCTCTGTGGAAACATCTGGAGGGAGCAGGTGGTTATTTTCCTCATGTAAGCTGATCAAGTGACTCCCACATTCTACGTCCATAGCGTGAGACATCACCAGATGATTTTATAAGAGATCTTGAGAGGAGGGATAGGTTTTTAATGATACTGGGCTCAGTTTCTAGTGAGAGGTTCTAGTCATTGTAATGCTTGACACACAGTGGGTGCTGTATCACATAAACAATCACAAGACAAAATGTCTAACATATGTTACATATTAATAATTCATTCAGTACTTCAAAGCCCCCATTTAGAGAGGAAAAAATTTAATTACCACAGAAATATAAGAGATAAGGAAATTTCTGAAAGCTCATAAAATGCAAGAGGTATATTCATCATTTGGGCTAAAATTTTTTAGGAAAAAGAAAGAAAAAAATCCACTTCTAATGTACCCACAAATAGAAGCCAAAATATTTGTGAATAAATTGTTTATGAAGTGATATATGGCAGGTACTATGTTGAATCCTGCCTTGTTTAAATTCTCTTGCAGCCATTACTGTCTATACATTATGTCTTGTGGTTACAGAAGTAAACAATGAAATTGACTTACAGACAAGCTAATAAGCAAATTACAGAAATAAAAATTAATACTAATTGTAGTATCATGTTTTCTGCAAATAGGGATATGTTTGGTTCTTCGTTTTCTGTTTGTACTCCTTTGATTGTCTTCTCTTGTCTTATTGCTCTGTCTAGAGTTTCAAGTTCTATATTGAAAAGAAGTGGTGACAATGGACATCCTCATCTTATTTTTGTTTTTACAGGGAATTCTTGATATGTTGTGTCTCTAATTTTTATTTGTTTCTAGGAATTTCTTAATTTCACCCCTTGTTTCTTCCAGTGTGGTGTTCAGTCTCCACATTAATGTGGTTATGTCCCTTTTTTTTTTTTTTTTTTTTTTTTTGCTAGTGCTTACTTTGTGGCCCAGAATGTGTTCTATTTTGGAGAAGGTTATATGAGAAACAGTTGAGAAAATGCAAACTCTGCTGTAGTTGGGTGTAATATTCTGTATGTATTTTAATAGGTCCTTTTGATTTATGGTTCTTTTTAGCTATGAAGCATCTTTGCTGACCTTTAGTCTAGCCGATCTGTCTAGCAGTGTAAGAGGAGTGTTGAAGTCTCCCAGTATTAGCATATTGGGAACTATGTGTAACTTAATGTCACAAAGAGTTTATTTTGTGAAAGTAGCTACACCTATGTTTGGGGCATAAATGCTGACTATCATTCTTTCCTCTTGCTGGATTATTTCTTTTACCAGTAAAAAAAAAAATTACCTGCTTTGTCTCTTCTGATAAGTTTGTGTTTGAAGTTTAATTTGTCTGATATCTAAACTACTACTTCTGCTTGTCTTTATATTCCATTAGCATGGATTATCTTACTCCAGCTCTTCACCTTCAATTTGTGACTATCTTCACTTGTAAGGTGTGTTTTCAGCAGGTAGCATATAGATAAATTGTGGTTTTTAATCAATTTTTCCACCTTATGTTTTTTTCTTGGGATATTTAGGGCATTTATGCTCAGTAATTATTGAGAGATGACTTTTAATTCCTAATATTTAAAGTTTTAACTTCTGTTTGAGGCAATGTTTGTTCTTCTTCACTTAGATGTTTGATGGAAATTATTGTCTCTCAGGTTATGGCATTTATTACTCTCTTTGAGTATTTTCTCTAGTGCTAATTTGGAAGATATAAGTTCTTTCAGCGCTTATCTTTGTCATGGAAGATTTTTATTTCCTTGTCAAATTTAAGAGATAGTTTTTCTGAGTTGGACATTTTTGACTGCAAGTTGCTTTTTTTCTAAGTTTGGAATATGTTGCTCAGGTATGAATTTTATGACTGGGTTTGGAAAGTATAAAGTAATTATAATTCTTTTGCTTCTGAATGTCACTTGGTCTTTTGTTCTTATTGCTTTTAAGATTTTCTCCTTGGCCTCAATACTAGTTATTTTGACTATTACGTGGAGTGGTGAACCTTTTCTCTGATATTGTCTAAACAGAGCTCTATAATTTTCTTGTACCTATGTCTTCTTAGAAAACACACAAACACACACACACACACACAAAAAAAAAAAACTGAACCAAAAAGCTTATAGAACAGATTATCAAATTTAATGACTTTTCTGAATACAAAATCCAATCTTTAAAAAAAAAAAAAACAAGTTTTGCCAGGCATGGTGGTGCATGCTTGTAATCCCCATGCTTGGGAGGCTGAGACAGGAGGATCACACAGTTTTGAAACCAGCCTCAGCTGGCTTAAGAGACCCTGTTTTCAAATACAAATATAAAATAGGTCTAGGAGTGTAGCCTGGAGGTAGAAGGCCCCTGGGTTCCATACCCAGTACCACTAAAAAAAAAACAAGTTTTTTCCATATGCTAACCATAAATCCACTGAAAAAGAAATATAGAAAATACACTCAGGATATTACACACACACACACACACACACACACACACACACACACACACACGAATAAACCTAAGCAATGAGGTAAAAGACTTATACCAAAATTTAAACTATTGAAAAAGCAAAGAAGACCTTAGAAAATAGAATATATATTTCACGTTCTTGGATAGGCAAAATAAATATCAAAATGGCCATACTTCCAAAAGTGATCTACAGATTCAAGCAGTACATATTACATTACCAAGGTCATCTGTCACTGATTTAAAAAATAATCAGTCCTCAAATTTATTTGTAATAACAAAAAACTCAGAATAGCCAAAGTAGTTCTCAGCAACAAGAACTATGGAGGTGACAACACAATACCTGAATTCAAACTATACAACAAATTCATAATCATAAAATAGTATGTATTCGTACAAACACACACACACACATAGACCAATAAAACAGAACAGAAGACTTAGAAACAAATCCACAAACTTAGAACCGATTGATTTTTAACAAAAGGTGTCAAAAATATACACTGAAAAAAAGATAGCCTTTTCAACAAATGGTGCTGGCAAAACTGGTTAACAATGTGCAGAAAAATGAAAATAAACCCTACTTTCTCACACTGCAGAAGAGTCAATTCAAGATGCACCAAGGACTTGAAAATCAGAGCAGAGAGAAACTCTGCAGCACTAAGTGAAACATGAGTAGGAAGAAAGGAGAGAGAATGAAGTGGAAACTGGAGAAAGGCCAAACAATTGATGTGTGTATGTATGCCTATATTCTGCTCTTTAACTTAGCTTATGAATTTTAGCTTTTTAATGTGTTTTAATTTATATCTTCAGAAAGTGTTTAGACATTAATTACACTTACACATATTTCAGATGCAGCTATATTTAAACACTTTAAGGAGAAGGTTATGATAATTTACTTAAAGGTATTAATCACTTGTGTTTTTATAAGTTCTCATTGATAAAATTTTATCTGGGAAAATATTTTTCTAGAATCAAAACTTTACAGAATTTATTCTATATTGGGAATAAGCATTAAACTTTTTAAAACCTTCAGATTATTTTAGTTGACATTAAGTTCTTTGCTCTATATGCATATTTTCTAAATTATTTTAATGCTAAATCAAATAATCTAGACACTCATTTTTCGCAAATTGGTAAAATAGTTGCAAAATAGTAATTCAGAGGACACTAATACCTCCAAAACATATACGTTGTTAGTGGAAACAATTACAGCTTGTGATGGCATCTATTTTACTGATGGAGGACATGGAAAAAGCCTGAGGAACGAAAGGTTCCGAAAGAGTTAAGGCAGTTTGGCAAAAGGTCAAGCTTTCCGAGACTCTGGGTGACTTCTGGTCTTTCCAGAATTTCTTACCCCCAACCCACTGGTGAGAGCAGGAACTGGCTGTAATCATGCTCTTAATAATCTTTAACCAGGCCTCTTTGTTTCTTCTTGTTTTTTTAATTTTCCCTCCATGATTGTATTCTGCAAGCATATGACATATGTTCTATATCAATCATTCTGCATTGTGTTTGAGATTGTTCTTTGATGTTTTTCTTTCTTTTGAAGTTGTGGTTTTGGTGCAGGGGAAAAAAAGTATAAAAACTTAGTTCTAGAGAATAAAGTTGTCAGTTGTCCAAGAGACAATTGTCTGTGTCTTCATTTTGAGTCTCTCCCTCCCAAGTCCCGGGGAAGAATACCCATATGTTACCTACTCTAAACTCAAATGACCAATAGAATGAAACTAATCTAGTGCTGTTTTGAAATAAAGTCATTATGTTTCTGACTATACAAACATGGCTTGGTTCATTTAGGTAAATTGGATTTCAGGAGAAAAGCATATAATTATACAAGATTAATGAGCATCAAAAAGCAGGTCTATATTGTTTTATGAACTCAGAGGAAACGTTTCTCTTTTTCTCTGCAAGGCAGCCATCTAAGAGACAAACAAGATAATACCAGAAGAGGAATAGTGTGGGTGTTCAGGGCACAGACTTTCATTTAGATAACAAAGAAGGTTTTCAAAACTAAATTCCCTCTGAAATACACAGAGATTTAAGATAAAATAATGTTATTCTGAATATAAAAAAGATTGAAGCCTAAAACTCTTCCAAATTTTCTGAACTTTTTTTATGAAGTCTAAACATCTAAAGAAAATTATCTTTTATATTTTTATTAGAGTAACTTCAGATCCCCTTCTATTAGAACACAAAATATGGCTTAGATACTATCCTTCAACTAAAATCAAAGTTATCTAACACTGAGCTTCAATTAGTTATTTCACAATCACTCTATGAGAAAGTGCTTTGCCCCAAACTTTAAACATCAGCATGGTGTAACTTTGTCACAAGGACAAGAGGAGTTACAAGCCCAGGACTTTCTATATGAAAACTGTTTGATGTGGGATAATGGTATTTTCAACTTCTCCTTGCACTCTCTACATTCTGACATTCCTTAGCTTACTCTATGGGTATGCCTTGAAGTTTGTTTTGAGAAATTCAGTATGTCATGAGCCACTCATCATTTTTTGAAAGTAGAGATTTAGCTTTTGGTCTAAAAGACAAAGGTATGATGAAATGTTATATTTGTCTTTTTTTTATAGAGTATACATTTAGAGGCAAATTTTTAAAAAAATAAGATTTGATTGGCCCTAAATCTCTCATGTACTTATTGGCTTATTAGAGTTTTTTAAACTTGTTCATGAGAATACACATAAGTTAAAATTATATATTCATTTGTAGGTGTTCATTATTTTGATGATCAACAGGGAGCTTCATGAAGAGACAAGTTTTTTAAACCAGAGAGCAGTAAGTCAAAATTTCTTTTGACAAAGAAGTTGCAGACAGGTGGAAATGATCACACCAATGAGACCCAGCACAACACAACACAAACATGCATACCTATTTATGTGTTTTTTTATCACATATTTGAATAAATGATAAGAAAATCATGGTCACTGATACAATTGAAGATAATCTTTAAACTAATAGACTATAACATTAACTTCTTATACCTTCTGTAAAAGTTCAATAATAATTCTAATTGGAAGAATCACTGACTAACCTGCAGAAGATTTTTTCATCAATAATGTTATCAGGGCCATTCTACAGTTGAACCATGTTTCCCAGTCATTCCCATATTTCTTGGTTTTATGAAAGAAAACTTCGTTGCTTCTTATTAAGAACCATAAAGGTAATTTTCAAATCTACATTTACCCACATTTATTGAGAGCATGCATCCATGAACTAAACTTTAAACTAAAAAAGAAGAAATAATCCAAACTTTCATAAATATATTAATCTAAGACTTTACAATGAAATTAAATGATTATATAATACAAACATTCCAAAAATAAGATGATGATCTTGGTGAGCTATCTTTTATTTAAATATTGCCATTATCAATGCAAGACAGAAATAATTAGTGAGCAAGTATTAAATTACAAATAGGAGAAGATCTAAATAAGTGATTTGTGCATGTATGCCTCCATCATCTTGTGCCCCATTAAGATGTATGACAGCAATGCACCAATAAGAAAAAAAATTAAGTTCAAATATATTTTGAGTAAATTTAAATATATGAAGTCTAAACTCTTTGTTGAATTAAAATATAAAGTCCAATAATTTCTAAAATATATTAAAATAATCCAGTTTTGGTCATGTACAACTGTAATCTCAGTACTTGAAAGGCTGAGAAAAGAGAAAAGAGGATAGCACTTTTGAAGACAGCCTCAGCAATCTCATAAAATGTTCAGAACACAGCAAGATCGTGTTTCAAAATAAAACAATACACACACACAATTTTAAAAGGCTAGGAGTGTATATTGAAGGTAGAATGTATCTGGGTCCAATCCCCAGTACTACAAAATAACTTATTAGTTAATCAATTAAATTATCTGCTAACTTCATTAAATTCCGAAAACATCTCCTTTATTGTTTATAAAACTATACTCATTCAATTCTAGAGAAATGCTAAAAACCTGAGTGAAATAATGCTTCCTTCAGGATTATAAACTACATGAAATGTCACAAAACTACTGGTCCCTTTTAAATCTTAAACTGCTAGCATAAATATTCTCTGGCTCTATCAAAAAGCCAAACAGGGAATGTGAAATCAGGATAATACTCAAAAGACTTAGTACCTTTACTTCCTGTGAAGAAATAGAATACCTATTTCTGATAAAATTGTGTTCTAATACTTTTGAATCACTGTCTACAGATCTGGCAATCTTAATGAATTGTATCTTAATTAAACATTCTTTGAGGAAAATCAGCAGGCTTTAATTTTATAGGATATGTACCAGTAACTTGATGACCAGGGTACTGAAAAATTTCAAATGTGAAAAAATGCTCATGAGCCGGGTGTGGTGGCGCATACTTGTAATCCGCCTGCTTGGGAGGCTGAGACAGGAGGATTGCGCAGGTTCGAAGCCAGCCTCAGCAACTTAGTGAGACCTTGTTTCCAAATAAAATATAAAATGGGTCTGGGAGTATAGCCCGGAAGTAGAAAGCCTCTGGGTTCCACCCCCAGTACCACCAAAAAGAGGAAAAAAAGAAAAAAAAAAGAAAAAACGCTTATGAAAAGTACAACTATGACAAAGTGCTTAATATGTACGAAAAATTTTTACATAGGCCTATGTCAAATATGTAAAAGTCAGGCCTCTACTAAACGTTTTGTGGAGATATCTCTTATTCTTTAATACAATTTGTACATAGTTGAGATATTTTCTCTTCAAATATAGTTGACAATTCTTGTATTTCAAGACTCAAGTTTAAGATACTCTATAGCTGAATTGAAAGAGAAAAATCATTCTAGTACAGATGACAGTACTAGTCACTGTAGAAGCCATGCATCAAGGCTACTTTATAAAATCCAACCACAAATATTTATAAAGGTTATGAAGATGCCTACATAGTAAGGTAAAATTTATTATTTCAACATATAAATTTTGAGGAAACAAAAATATTCACTTTATTTAGTTAACTCTTGGTTTTCATTTTAGTTTACTATTTACAGTATTAGAGTCTCAAGTACATGATGTTTTTATTTCTAATGATATTTAAGGATAATGAACTTACTAAGATGTATTGTACATTGTCTTAATAATAAGTGACAATTTTAAGGCATATTTCTAGACAATAGTTTTATCTGTCATACTCTTAAAAGCAGTTAGAACAAAAGAATGGGTTATATATGGACAAAACAATAAAATTCACCCCAGACTATGCAATTTAAATCATGAATACCAGGAGAGACTGGTATGATGTGATCCAGACCCTCGACAAAAACAACTTCGAACCAAAAGTGCTATGTACAGCAAAGTTATTATTCAAAATTGATGGAGAAACAACAAAAGAGTTTCAAGATAAGAAGAATCTCAAAAAATTCATGAATACAAAGCCAACACTAGAGAAAATACCTATAGAAATAAACCATGAAGAAGAAAAAAAGAAGCAAATTTCAAAACAAGAGAATAGATAAAGTTGATCAGCAGGGCATATAAATAAAGAAGAAAGAGCATTATACCAAACAGAAGATAGAACACAAACTGATAGGAAACAAAAATCATATTTCAGTAATAACTGAATGGCAGAGAACTTAATTCACTAATAAAAAGAAATAGACTGTCAATGTGGATTAAAAAACATAATCTAAATATATGCTGCTTGCAAGAAATTCACCTTACAGCCAAGGACATTCATATACTGAAAGTTAAAGAATGAAAAAAGATATAGCATGCTAATGGAGACCAAAAACGGGCAGGAGTAGCAATGCTGATATCCAACAAAACAGACTTTAAGCTAAAACACATCAGAAGAGACAAAGCAGGGCACTTCCTTTTATTAAAAGGAATAATCCACCAAGAAGATATAATTATAGTAAGTGTTTATGCCTCAAATGTGGTTGTACCCACATTTGTAAAACAAACACTTCAGGACATCAACTCTCAAATAGACGCAAATACAATATTACTGGGAGACTTCAGCACACCTCTGACACCACTATATCAACCGTCAAGGCAAAAGATGAGTAAAGACTCTTCAAAACTAAAAAAAATATTTATTTTTAAAAATAAGTTATCTCTCAAGAGTGAGGCTCTGTAAATGACCACTGATTTATTCATTAAACAAATATTTATTTGTATTTGACACATGTGGTGTTATGATTAGATATGGAATGGCCCCTTGAAGAGCTCATAAATCGGTATTTGGAATTGATGTATTTGAGTCATCAATGTTGTAATCCTAGAAATAGAAAAGTCCATTTTAATGGATTTATGTGGATGGTGCCCAATAGGCTGGTAGGATGTGGTTGAAGGAGATGGTTCTTAAAGGTACAAACTTGGAGATTATATGGATCCTCCTACCTCTGTTTTTCTCCTCTCTGTCTCTCTCTCTCTCTCTCTCTCTCTCTCTCTCTCTCTCTCCCTCTCTCTCTCTCTCGCTTTTTCTCTCTTGCTTCTGATCTACATTATGTGAGCACAACCCATGCACCCTCTCTCTGTCATACTCTGAGATTGTCCCCCACATCACATAAACTGAGCTGGAAACTAAAATAATAATAATAATAATAATAATAATAATAATAATAATAATAATAATATAACAAATCTCCTTTCCTCTAAGTTATGTGGTCAGATATTTAGATTATGGTTACAGGAATGCTGATACATATATATATATATATATATATATATATATATATATATATATATTCAGGAAGAAAAGAATAAAAGAGTAAATATGATTCAAGAAACATAGCAGAGACTTTTATTTTAGTTACCATGAAAAAATAGTATTTTGGTAAAGGAAAGGGGTATCTTTTTATTTAATAAACAGAAGTTTAATTTCAACATTGAGATTATAGGATTACTGGTAAAAAATAGTCTCTGTAAGAATAATGAGGGTCCCAGTCTCAGAGATAGGAGCTTAGAGATTTATAAACCCTCATTAAAAAGTGCTATGTTTGGAGAAACACAAGCTCTAGGTCTTAAATTTTGCTCATAATGATAGTCCTTGTATTTTGAATTAAATACATAAACAATATTTTTATATTTCTTTCTATGTCTCTATATTATTATAACTTGAAGTCATAAACCCGGGTTTTCTATATTAGCAAGTTCTATGACAAAATATTAACTCATAAAAGTGAAGAGTTTAATTTCTATTTTGAAATTCAAAAGTAATTTGGAAAGTCATTGCATTTGATTCTTTATCATCTTTTGTGGTTTATATTTTAGCATAATTTTAATTAAAGGTTCTTATCATATTGGATGTATTTTTATTCATGCAGATATTATTTTTGATGGCCAGGTTGTCACATCACTTAAGGACAATCTTGGAGTTATTTATTTTCTGATAAGATGTCTCTTCTTACTAGAACATGATGCTCTCAGATATGGTTTTAGTATGTACCCCAAGAGATCATGTACTGCATTAGAATCCCCACTGTGAGGCATTGAGGGGTGGTAACTTAATATGAGTATGGTATACATAGGTGATTTGGGACAGCGATTGAAATTTAAAAATTTTGTTTGGGTTGAACCCCCAGGACTGAATTCTTGAGACTTTATATGAAAGAGAGAGATTACAGAACACACAAATAATGTGCCCACTGCCTCTCTATCATCATTCCATGTCTTACACTGCCCCACTCTGCCATCAAGAAGGTGGTCAACTGATTAGGTCCTTGGCCTTGCCTCTCCAAAACTATGTACCCAAATAAACCTGTTTTTATTTAAACTTACACAGGCCATGGTATTATACAGTTAACAATAGAAATAAACCAATTTACTGCCATGGACATTAAATCAGCCTTAATATACTGAGAAAAAAATAGTATTTAGAAAATATAATGTTGGGACTAAGGGTTCTTATCAATACTATATTTGTCCTCATTTAAATATTTCAGTAAGTAGAACAAGAAATAGATTTTTTAAAGAAACATATATTCAATTGGTTATGGTAGCTCATGCAAGTAATTCCAGTAATTGAGAGGCTAAGATAGGCAGATTTGAGGGCAGCCTCAGCAAGTATTGAGACTTTCATGATGCTAATGAGACCCTGTTTCCAAATAAAAATTAAAATTGGGCTGAGGGTGTATCTCAGAGTTAGATTGCATCTGGGTTCAATCTCCAATACCACACACACACACACACACACACACACACACACACACACACAAGCTCACGCACGTGCGCACACACACACACAGATAATATTTTGAAAGAAAATGAATTTTTAGTTGATTCTTTGGTTTTCAAATTAAATTGAAGAAGACTGTGGGTTTATTTACAAATAATATATTTTCATACTTTTTATGCTTAAAATCTTAGATTCTAAAAATGATTAAGTGTATTATTGTGCACTCTATGGCTTTCACTAGAAATGGTATTAAAACTGTTTCTACATATTAAGATTATTAGTAAGCTTTAAAAATGACCCTATATTCTCTCTTTGAAATCTATTACATAAAATAATATTTATGAAGAATGCTACTCAAAAATACATTACATAATGTTTAATGATTATGTATACAAGTTTTCTTTATATGTTTATAACATAGTAAGTGTTCAGTTATGAGATATGCATATCTAATACATGAGCCAAAGTTTTCTAAGTTTGTTGAACAAATAGAGCTGTCACTAGTAGTAAGTGAATGGTTCAATTGTGGCGCAAAAAATGACATCACATCATTTTTCATAATTTTAACCATTCTAATTAGTGTAAAATTCAACTGTTGGAATTTTATTTTATTTAACATATAGTAACTTTAATTTACATATGGATTTCTATGAATTTTAGCACATGTATGAACATGTCTAACCAATACCACAGCACCCCTACTCTAAACTGCCAACTAGTCATTTGTTCTCCATCATGGTAGTGATTCTTTCAAGAATACATAAAAGAAATCTTTATAAATAAAACATAAATATGTATAGTCTTCATTTTAGAACTAGATTGTCAATACATGAACTTTTCTGAGAGCTGTTCTATATATAAACCTTAAAAAAGCTAAAAGTAGTTCTTGAACAAGTGAGGGAAAGACAGAATGAGGTAGAGAGTGATGAAGAGAGAAAGAGGGAAGGGGGAGTAAAGAAAAATAAAGAGAAGGCAAAAGTGAGGTAGAGCTAAAGGAAAGAGGCATAGTGGAAGAAGAGAAAAAGAGAGCCATAGAATTTCTAGCTCATCAAACTAGTGGTTAAAATAACTCAATGAGGCATGGGGAATTTTATTGACAAGGACAAAATAACCTAGGATAAAGAACAATCACAGAGAAAAAACAATAAAAATTTTAAAATATTTTAAAAAGAACAAGATTAAAACAGGACAGGCAAGTATGATACACATTCAAGAGAATAAAAAGGTCAAGAAATATGTTGTGATCCATTTTCAAACACAGTGTAGGAAGCAGATATTCTATGGTACTGATTTTATCAATTAGGAGGTAAAGGTCAGGTTGCTACAAGTTTCAGAGAATGGATATAACAATACAGTGACTACATCATTCATTGTGAGTTATGTGTGAGGTGCTTTGCAACCAAATGAGACCCTGTTTCAAAATAAAGAATAAAAAGGGCTGGGGGTACAGTTCAGAGGTAGAATCCCCTGGGTCCATCCCCAGTATCACAAAAATAAATAAATAAATAAATAAATAAATAAATAAATAAATAAGTAACGGTAGAACTGTGTAAAATTTGACTTTCTTTTTTTAAATTGGTGCATTGTTGTCATAAATCTTAATGGGGTAGAAGATGGCAGAGACACACATACACACAATGGTAGAGACACACATACACACATCACATATTTAGCCTTTCCCAAGTTCCACCCCGTTTCCTTTCCCCTCCCTCCTCCTCATGTTTATCTTAATCATTGACTTTGATATGTTTATGAATATAATTCATGTGCATTATGGAATTTCTCTCTCCCTCCTCCCATCTTTCTTTAAATCACAATTTGCCATGTTTAACTATGCCAGTATAAGTAAATTCATAAATTCTTATTGTCACAGTTTATATATAATAGTAAGCAGCTGGGCATGGTATTCTATACCTATAATCTCAATACTTGGGAAACTGAGACAGGATGACCACAGGTATGAGGACAGTCTGTGCAAATTAGCAAGGCCTTAGAATCCTAGGTGAGAAAATAAAAATTTAAAAATAGGGCTTGGGGTGTGGTCAGAGGTAGAAAACTCCTGGGTTCAATTCAGGGCACACACACACACAAGAAAACCAAATGATAAAGAGAAAAGAGCATTTTAGTGATGCTAAATCTTACCACATAGAGTTGACATGAGAATTAAAATAGTTTAAAGCACATAAGACAATGTCTAACACAGCACTGCTCTGCTCACATATTACATATTACTAGTAATTGAAAATCCAATCTAAATGGATTCTTCAAAAGTCACGTGTACCCATGCATGGTGGCACATGGCTGTAATATCAGTACTTGGGAGGCTGAGACAGGAGAATCACGGGTTCGAGACTAGTCTCAGCAACTCTCAACTGAGTCTCAGCAGAGACTCTCAACTGAGGAACAGTCTTTATTAGGGATAAAAGGCTTGGAGGGAGCAACTGAATGAAAGAGAGCCACCAGAGACAAAAGCCCGCTTCTTTACACACATGGGGATTTGGGTAGTTTAAGGGTGAAAGAAGAGTTATATAAGTTGTTCACTGGTGAATAAAATTGGGTCATATCTGGTGAAGTCCTTGACCAGGAGATGGTTTATCTCCAGGGGTGTTTTTCTTTGGATTTCTGTGGGTGGCCTTTGGAATTTGTCTACGGTGCCTATATCAACAACCTGGCTAGACTTCATTCCAAAATAAAAAATAAAAAGGGCTGGAGGTATAGTTCAGAAGTAGAAAGCCCCGGAGTTTGGTCACTTTCAATATATGAACAGAAAGATGACTAAATCAAAATCACAGTCCTGTGTAATTCCTTTCTGGGGTGAGCAGATATAGAACCTGTGATTTGATTCTAAGTAGACAGAAACCGTGTCAGGATGGCACTCCTGTGATTAGGTTATGTTATATGGCGATGATAAAAGGCTGTCACCATCTAAGTTGCATTGCCTTATATGAGAACATTAGACTGAGAGAGATCTTCCTGGCTTTGAAGAAGTAATCTCTGATACCGTGAGAAGGCTTCACTGCCAAAGGTCTCTAGGAGAAATGGCAAGTAGCTGGCTGACAGCCAACAGGGAAATGGGATTCTTATCCTGTATCTATACAGAGATGAATTATGTCAATGCACCAGGAAACTTAGAAGTAGTTTTTCCCCAGTTGAAACTCTGATGAAGGAATAGCCTTCACATACACCTAAACTTCACTCTGATGAGACACTAAACAGCATATCCAGTGAAGTCATGATTCAATTCAGTGTGTGTGTGTGTGTGTGTGTGTGTGTGTGTGTGTATTTGTATTTCTGTCATACATGTATGCATGTTCTAATACATCTACAAGCTTAAGGAAAAAAAACGATTTCCACTTTTATCATCAAGCTATTTCAGTATGAGGCTCTATGAAAATTTGTGCTTCCAAAAAAAGCTCAATTGATTTGGAAGTCTTTCTTCTGTCTGCAAATCCTTATTGGCTATTTAATTGTTCTTTCATGTTCTCACAGAATGCCTGGCAAGTCGAACTTGGCAAATAAAAGACTCTTTCAAAATGAACTAAATTCTTAGGTTTGTGAATAATTGAATACATATTATCAACTCAAGGAATAGATTATTTAGATGTATTTCAAGAAAAAAATAAAAATAACTTATGCAAATTATTTTCAAATAATCATTTTCTGTAAGAGGTTGAATAAGTTTGGTTGTCGTTTAACACACCTGTCATCTCAGTACTTGGGAAACTGAGGCAGGGAGGGTTGTAGGTTTGAGGCCAGCTTCAGGAAATATTGAAACTCTCATTATCTGATCAAGGCTCTGTTTCAAAAAAAAATTAGAGTTGCAGATATAGCTCAGAGATAGAATGTACCTGGGTTCAATCCCCAATACCACAAAAACGTGAGATGAAAAGGGAATTATCACTTATATCACCCAGAACAGCACCTCGAGTTTTCACAATATATAATGTAAGTCTCCTATAGGTTGAGATCTTGGTTTTCTCCTCCAATTATCCCATTCAATATGTTTCTTTCTTCAAGTACTATTCCAGTCTATAATATTAGTACTACTATTTAAGCAGTATTAACTGCATAACAATCATTCAAAAATGAAGCAATATAGAATTACCAAAATTTTATAATGCTTTCTGTAGATTCTGTTAGACAGAAATTCATAAAACTATTGATGGCATTGGCTTTCCTCTGCCCCATGACACTGAATCTTCAAAGGCTTTGCTGTGTGAAAGTTGAAGAAATTAGGTCTACAGCATTCACATCTCAAATATCTTCACTGACATGTGCCGAGGCTGGGATCATTTGGATTAGCTGAGTTTTACACAAGAGCATCTATAAGGGGTCTCTTTCTGTGACAGGGATTCCTCATAGGATGACATTAGTATGTGCAAGCAACTACTATGAGCTGAAATATACTAAGAACCAGCCAGAGTTCTAAGAAAACAAGGTGCAACTGGTGGACCCTTTTCTAACCCCACTTCTGATATAATGCATCACTTTTACCATATTCTACTAGCTACAGACAGTCACAAATCCAGTCCAAATTCAACAGAAAAAAAAAAATTCAACTCTGAATTTTGATAAGGGGAGCACAGTATAATAGTGTGTTGAATGAGAGATACTGTAAAGGTGACCACATATGGAAAATACATTTAGTCACAGGTGGTATGTTAAAACCTTGAACCACAAGCCAGAAGATGTGTGATATATTTTTTCTAACACTGACACAAGAAAGTCATTAGTCACTGCAATCTTTAGTTTGATGATCTTTACTCTGGAATATTTAAATTATATAACCAATATATAGTTGTTAAGGGCTCAAGGAATATATAATCCAGAATGCAGCCAACAAGAAATTTCACCATTTGTGGTTCCTCTGTATTCTACAAGGTTGCTGCAATAGTTATTAAACCAGTGGGTAAGCACTAGTTTAATTTTCTTTCTACTAAAACACTACAAAATTATATAAAAAGTAAATAATAGGGAATAATATGGCTACTAATATGATTGCAAATTATGTAGGTAAAATGTTAGCTTGAGGTATAAAAAAGAGTAAGAAAAATCTTTCCTTTATTTCATTCAACAATTTTCAGTTGTTTCCTTTATTTTATTACTGGAATATATTAAAATATTAATACATTTATTATAAGAACATAAATATCCAAGTTTACAATTTGCTCCATAAATAAGCCTTTATAGTAGAGATGCTCAGCTTTTATCATCTCATTATGTAACTTTATAGCTTGGAAAATAATATGAACTGTGATTATATAAAAGTTTTAGTGAGATTCATATATGAGTGCCAACAAATATTCTCTTCATAGTGTAATTATATGAGTAATAAGAATAGTGTAAAAATCACAAATTGGGTGAATGTTTAATATAATTCATGCTTACTAAATATTGTTGTAGCATTTATATACTTTAAGTGTAAACTAATTATATTTATGGTTTAATTATTGTCTAATAGCAAATTCAATGCTCAAGAAAAAAGAAAATTAAAATGTAAATTCATTTTTATATGTAACTGCTTACATATTTTGACAAGTTACTAAGAGGTCAATTGATTCATTTGTAAAATATAATACTTATATTTGTAGATTTCCATGTTCCTTACATATTAAATTTCCATGCAAAATAATAGAAAAGTTCTCATCATAATGAAAAAATGACATTTGTATAACAGTGGTAAAAATATTTTTAACAAAATAGCTAACCAGCTGCATCCATATATCTATACATATATTTATTTATATCTCTTTATGCACCCAAGAATAACAAAGTGTCAGATTTAGTGTTAGCTAAACTACTTCTTACACCTTGGAATAAATAAGATACTGTAATACTCAAAATACATATTTATATTGGCTAATTTTAACTTGCTTTTTTTTTTTTTTGCAAAAGTGGAAATGGGACCCGGTTACATTCTACCTCCAGCTCTATTTTTTATTCTTTATTCTGAAACAGCATCTCACTGAGTTGCAAAGGGCCTCACTAAGTAGCTGAGACTGTCCAAAAACTGCAATACTCCTGTCTCAGCCTCTCAAATGCTTGGATTACAAGCTGCACCACCACACCTGGCTAAATAAAACTTTTGTCTTTGTTTCTGACTTACTCAAGCTGAATAAACTATATATATATATATATATATATATATATATATATATATATAATGTTTATTATTATTGAAAATGAAAATAAGTTATAAAAATGAATAAGTGATGAGTTGTAGTTTAATTTGACTTGTCCCTTTCATATATATATATAATATATATATATATATATATACATACACACATGCATTAGTCTGATAGTATGTGTATATATGTGTGTATGTATGTATACACACACACACACACACACACACACACACACACACACACGCGCGCGCGCGCATTAGTCTGATAGTTTGGTTCTCATCCTTTTGGGTAGATACACAGAAATGATATTGCTGAGTCATATGGTAAGTTCATTCCCATTTTTCTGAGAATCTTCCATACACTTTTTCAAACTGAGTGCACTACTTTATAATTCCATGAGCAATGTGTTAGAGAGTTCTCTTCTCCACACCATTCCAGCATTTGTTGCTGTTTGTTTGATACTCTTCAAGTATCTGCAAGGTCTATGGTCTAATTTCTATATCTGAGGCATCTGAATTGACTCTTGTGCATGGGGAGAAAGTGGGGTTTATTTCCATTTTTCTGCATATTGTTGACCAGTTTTTCCAATACCATTTGTTGAAGAGGCTATCACTTTTCTAGTGTGTGTTTGTGGCCCTTTGTCAAAAATCAATTAGCTATAAGTGTGAGGATTTGCTTCTGAGTCTTCTATTCCATTGGTTCTTTTTTTTTTGTTTTTATGCCTATATACTATTTTTATTACTGTGGCATCATAATATAGTTTGAAGTCAAATGTACATGGTCCTACATAGTTCTTGTTGATGAGAACTACTTTGTCTTCACTGGGTTTTTTATTGTTTTAAATGACTTTAAGAATTGATTTTTTATGTCTGTGAATAATGACCTTGATAATCTAATGGGAACTGCATTGGATTTTCAGGTCACTTTTGAAAGAATGGCCATTTTGAAGAGCTAATTCCAGTTGTCCTCAATCTTTATCCCATTATGACGTATGAATATAATGTACCTGTGTAAAGGCAGCCTAGTTTATATGCCCAGTTTTCATGACCTCCAGATATTATTGTGTTCCCAGGAAATCTCTTTGTAACTATTTTTTTCACATTTCTCTCTCTTCAAGCTATTACTGCACTATCATTTGGTTTGTGAGAGAATGGAATGGTTATATCTTCAATGGCTGAGACTCACTTTTTCTCACTTAGGTTTTGTATGTTTATCAAAATTAGTGTTTTTTTTTCTTACCCAATGTTCTATTTTATTACTTAAATTTCTATAAATTTATTCATTTACTTAGAATTATTACTTAGAAAAATTATTACTTAGAAAATTATTTCTATGCTTTAAATAACTTTTAAATACAAATTTTATCAGCTTAAATGTTCTGGAAATGATCCGTAGAACTCCTTACTGTGCCACTCTGAAATTCCCCCTTTGAAACACGTATTCATTAAGCAGAGGGGCCTCACTAAATAGCTGAGGCTGGCCACAAATCTGCAATCCTCCTGTCACATCTCACCTTCCCAAGTACTGGGATTATAACCCTGTGCCACCAAGCCCAGGTTTCTCACTCTTATTTTTTGGGGGGTAGCGGTACTGGAAATGGAACCCAAGGGGCATCGAACCTCAGAGCTACACCCCCAGCCCTATTTTGTAGTCTCTTTATTTTTGAAATAAGGTCTCACTGAGTTGTGAAGTGCCTCGCTAAGCAGCTGAGGCTGTCCATGAGCTGAGATACTCCTGTCTCAGCCTCTCAAGTTCTGGGATGACAAGTGTGTGCCAGCATGCCCAGCTTTCTCTTTTTAATAGTACATTTTTATATATACATTTATATATAATTCATATAATAATTTTATTGCTCTGGAATATTCATTTTTAGATAATAATAAAGCCACTGAAGATTGGTAGCTTTTATTGATGGATACTGTATCATAAATACCTTTTCTAGCAGGTCGTGGTTGTGCACTCTTATAATCCCCGCGCTTGGGAGGTGGAGACAGGAGAATCGCGCAGGTTGGAAGCCAGCCTCTCTGGCTTAAGAGACCCTGTCTCCAAATAAAATAAAAATAGGTCTGGGAGTGTAGCCCAGAGGTAGAAGGGTTTCCAGGAACCCCAGTACCACCAAAATACATACATACATACATACATACATACATACATACATACCTTTTCTACCCTTTCCTCTTATAATTAAATTTGGTCTCCAATAGAAGAATACATAACTGAGTTTTACTTCTTAATATAATCTGACAAATTTTTAAAATTGTGATATTTTAACTCTGCAATTTATATAATTATTGACATAACTTACATAAATCTATCTTCCTAGATATTTTCTCTGTTCTCTCTTCCCTTTGTTTGCCTTTTTAATATTTTCCTCTACTTAATAAATATATGCATTCTGTCTTTCATACAAATTCTTCTTAGTGTTCTATCATTTTTGTCTATTTCCTTTTTCTGAACATGTTTTGGAAGTTCAGTCAATGATTGCCTGGTTCTGAGGCAGCAGGGTGTGGCAGAGATAACCTAGTTTATGGCAATCAAGAAAGGAAGGGAACAGGGATGTATATAGTCACAAGGCCAAGCTCCTTGTGACTTACCTTCTTGTGCCACACACCATCTACCTACAGTTAAACACCCAGTTAAATCCATTCAGATTATTAATTCATCTATGTATTGATTTTAAACACATTAGAGCTCCAACTCTATTGTTTTAACTCAGTATTGGTCCATTGCTAACAAATGAACTTTTCTGGGTTTCACCTCATATCCTAACCATGACAGATATGGAAATTTGAAATCCTCACACCATATGTTACTGGTGTGAATATACAATAATGGAGCTTCTAAGCAATTGTTATTCCCTTAAAATATTAAACATTTGTATAACACATAACAAGCAATCCCATGCCTAGGGATATACCTAAGAGAAATAAAAATGTATAAATATGCATTCATGTACATAAAACATGTTTATCAATATTCATGACATATTTTTATAACTCAAAATGATAAAAAACAAAACATTCACAAACCAAAAAAACTAAATAAAATGTACCATGTCCCTATGCCATAATATATAGCTATAAAAGCAATCACTAATTGATGATATTACATAAATGACCCTTGAATCATATAAGTGAAAAAAACAAAAAAAACAACAAAACAATGCATGTTGTCATGTATTTCTATGAAATTTAAAGAATGGATAAATCTACATAAAAAAGGTTAGTGGCTTTGTGGGTCTAACAAAAGGTAATAATGGTAGGTAATAGTAATAGGTGTGGGTTTCTTTGTTGGGATGATATACTAAAATTAGATTTTTATGGTCATTTAAGATCTAGATAAATTTCAAAAATTAAATTATACATAGTAAATCATATAGTATGTCAAATAAAAGTAATGCTTTTACATTTATATAAATAAAAATGTATATTTATCTGCAATTTAAAATAGTGGAAACTGGCATACAAAAGATAACATAATTGCATTATTACAATTACAATTTATTTTTACTAATTTTCTTTTGGAAATCATAAAGTTTTACATAAGCTGAGCATGGGGGCAAAAGCTTGTGATTCTAGCATTCAGGAGGCTGAGACCAGAGCATCGTGGGTCTTGCACAGCCTCAGCTACTTAGTGAGGCCCTCCATAACTTAGTGAGACCCTGTTTCAAAATAAAGAGGACTTCCGGGAAGACGGCGACCAAGAAAAGCAGGGCTTAAGAGCCCCGCTAACAACAAATCTCCATTACCACAAAATCAGCGCCTTTCATAGCCAGAAATCACCATCACCAGAGAAAAAAAAAAATCACCAGGCTCCAGAAGGAAAGCGGACTGAGAACAGAGCCACAGAGGAGATCCTCAAGCCCGAGGACGCGGCAGCAGCGCCATACTGCTGGCGGCACCAGCGAATTCACGGGACGGCTACAGCAAGCCAAGGTGAGCCACTGCGGAAGAGCCAGGCGGGATTTCTCCGCGCAGAGATCACCTAAAGCTCCATTGTCCGAGCTCAGCACACGCTGCAGGGATTCAGAGTGGAAATCAAAACCAAGAAGAAAAACTACAGCCCCACTGCTGAGGGCGTAGCAGCGAGCGGCGCCATATTGCCACCGGTGGCAGCAGCAGAGAATTCATCGAATTCAGTACAGCTACATCTGCGCACTCAAGAACAGTGAGTCAAATTGCGGGCCACAGAGGAGAAATCCCAGTACTGTACTCACTGGGACTTGACCCAGTGGGAGAGGGGAGGTGGCAGAGATATCACACCATAGGAGAACGTGCAACCTGGCACCCCCCACAGTCTAAAGCAGCCTCTATCGACTCTCTGGGTTGGAGACTCTGTGATACACAAACTTCCAAAATCATGGGAAAGAGGAATAATACTGGAGCAATGAATGCACACAACCCCACAACATCAGAACATGATAAAACTGAAAATCAGAGATTTCTAGAAGATCAAATCAGGAAAATAACTGTAGAAATAATAGAGGTGCTTCGAAAAGAACTCAGAGAGAGCCAAAAAGAGATAAAGGATGCAATTAATGAAGTAAAGGCCTCAATTCAAAGCACAAACAACCGATTAGAACACATGGAGAACAGAATCTCGCTCTTAGAAGATGAGCAATCCAAAAATGAACGCATAGTTTCTAATCTAGAAAAAAATATCCGACAGCAGGAATCTGATATTGAAGAAATATGGGCCCATTTTAAGAGAGCTAACCTAAGAATAATTGGAATAGAGGAGGGAAAAGAAAGTGAAACCAAAGGGATCAACAATCTCTTCAAGGAAGTAATAGCAGAAAATTTTCCAGACATAGAGCAAGAGGTCAATACACAGGTCCAGGAAACTTCTAGAACTCCCTTTAGACAGGATCGGAGAAGAGGATCCCCACGCCACATAATTGTCAAAATGACCAATGTGGAAGCCAAGCAGAGAATCTTAAAGGCAACAAAAACAAAGGGCCAAGTGACATTCAGAGGCAAACCAATTAGAATCACTCCAGACTTCCCAAACCAAGTTATGAGAGCCAGAAGGGCTTGGAGTAACATATTCCCAATTCTGAAAGAAAACAACTTCCAGCCAAAAATTTCCTACCCAGCAAAACTTTCTATCAAATTAGATGGAGAAATAAGAAGCTTCCATGACAAACAGAAACTGAAGGAATTTATGTCTTCAAAACCAGCACTAAAGAAAATACTCAAAGAGATTAACTACAAAGAAGAAATAGGTAACACACATCAGAACTAGAGAAACAAGATTTTCTATCCAACAGACAACTAAGATTGGTTATCTGTGGAGATTCATTATTTATGTTAGTCTGTTACCTATCTCTAAAGGGTATTGTTTGCCTTTATTGTTGTTAATTTTTAGGATTTCTAGTTGGAATATTAATATACCTTCAGATATAGCATTTGGAAATATTTTATCCCATTCTATTAGCAACTTTTAACTCTGTTTACATTGTCTTTGGATATACAATATATTTTTTTATTTTTTAGGGAGTTTGTATACTCTTCTGTAGCCTGTGCCATTGAAATCATAACCAAGAAATCACTGCCAATTTAAATGTTGTGAGGTTTTATGACCCAGATTTTCTCCTAAAAGTTTATAGTCTTAAGATTTATATTTAGGTCTTTTATCTATTTTGAGTTAATATTTGTATATGGCATTAGGTAAAGGTCCAATTTTATTCTTTTCCATGTATTTATTATTTTTCAACAATATTTAGTTAAAAGATTATTATTTCCACCACCAAATGTTCGAGGAAACCTTGTCAAAAATAACTTGACAATATAGGGAAGAATTTAGCTCTAGGCTTTTATTTAACTCGAATGGTTTATATATCTGCCTTTAGAATAGTACTACACTGTTTCAATTATTGTAGCTTTATATGGTTTGAAATCAGAAAATATATATCTTCTAGCTTTGTTCTTTTTCAAGATCGTTTTGGGTACCTAGAGTCCATATTCCATATTAGAATAGATTTTTTTTCTGAAAAATAAATATATAAATATATGATAGTTTCACCTAAAAAAATAGAAAAAAAATATTCTCTGGTAAGAAAGAAAGCAAAAAGAAATATTGAAAAGTTATCTTTAAGTCATCAAAAGCTTGGTATCAGACAACTGAAACTGTTATGTGAGATTATCATTTTTAATTTTGGATAAATTGCTTTAATACTAGATGTCAACCACTAAGCTAAGCATGGGAGGGAGCGATAGGGAGAGAATGGAGTGGGGATCGGGTGGGGGCTGACTGGGCATTGTGTGCATGTATGTCTACAAAAGTATGTATCCCACTATGATGTATGAATACAGTGCACCAATAAAATAAATAAAAAAATAAAAAAAATAAAGAATAAAAAATAGGTTAGGGGTGCAGCTCAGAGGTCGAATGCCCTCGGGTCTATCCCCAGACCCGCAATAAAAAAGAGTTTCACATATGTTATACTTATCCCAATTTAGCCAATTCTCATGTTTAAAAGAAAATTTTAACACTTATAAAAAAGTAAAATATATGTCAGTTAACAGAAAATTTTAACACTTATAAAAAAGTAAAATATATGTCAGTTAACAGAAAATATAACAAAGATGTTAGCTCTGAGTTTGCTTTCTGGTAGACAGTCATTTAATGAACCCAGTTCATTATCTATTCTACACTACTTTGGGATTGAACACTTGCCGTCAATGTGAGAGTTTGGATAACATTCATTCTATTTCATATCCTATTTAAAATTTCAGTTAGAATTTGTGAGTTCACATACACTAAATCTGAACTTCCTAACATAAATCTCTAATAATAATATGCACAAAATGTCATATAAGGGTAAGTTCTATCTAGTGTTTAACACAATGACTGCATGGAAGGTGACATCTTCTGGCTTGTACCAGATAATGAGGCTAATGTTTACAGTTTTAAAATCTCAATTTATTCATGCTATCAAATGTCATATATTTTTGAGGATATTTATGAGTGCCAGGAACAGTGCTAGGTATCATCTATACCCTTGTGGGATTTTTAATCTGAGAGAGGCAGACAAATATTAAATTATACAAATAATTTTTAAATTATAAGATATTTACATGTCAAGTGCTAAAGAGTCAGTAAAATTCTTTGGCATGATGGGTTAGAAAAACCTTCTATGATATATTTGTGTTGAGCTGAGGCTTGAGAAATGAACAAGAGAGTGCCAGATGGAGAGGAGAAAATGCATTCCAGGTAGAGGAAACAGCATGTGACCACCCTGCTGGAAAAACTCCAGGAGTCCTAAGAAAGGAAGTCATCTCAGTCTTTGTTAATATGTTCATCCTGTTACAATGTACCCTTCTATGTTAGTAACAAAAAAAAAAAGTCAGTGGAGATCATAACTAATGAAGAGGGTAACTCTTTAGATTTTATAATTTTCACTTTTATAAGTATAGTATTACAATATTATGAGATACTCCACAGTTGCCATCAAAATGAGTTAGAAGTGTATTTACTATAATATAACCATGTCAGTTTCACTGAATGAGAAATGTTCATTAAAATATAAATAGTATGATAAAATTTATCCTAATTTTACCTCATTGGAATATGTGTATATATATATATATACACACACACACACTTATAGGCATAGGTAGTAGGCAGTATAGGCAATTATATGTGAAAATATGTATATATGTGTGCATGTCAACAACTTTCTATATAAACATGCAAAATATGTTAATATAACTATAAACCAATTTTGGAAAAGGAAGCATAGAACAGCAAACCAAATCATCATTGTCCTCAGGGAATGACTTGAGGAGGAAAACATATAATGACAAGTTTGATTTATTAATGTATGTGTTGTTTAACTTTTTTACCATGATCTTCTAAGTTGTTTGTTTGTTTGTTGGTCCTGAGATGGAACCCAGGGACTTTCTACCTCTAGGATACACTCTCAGACCTATTTTATATTTGGAAACAGGGTCGCACTAAGTTGCCAAGAGACTCACTAAGTAGCTGAGGCTGCCTTTGAACCTGCATGATCCTCCTGTCTCAGCCTTCAAAGTACTGGGATTAAAAGCATATGCCACTATGCCTGGGGCTCTTCTTCTTTTTTCTTTTTTTTTTTTTTTTACTGTACTGGGTATTGAGCCCAGGGACATTCTACCCCTGAACTACACCCTCAGCCCTACTTTTCATATTTTATTTGGAAACAGGATCTCACTAAATTGCAGAGGGCCTCACTAAGTAGATGAGGCTAGCTGGGAACCTATGATTCTCTAATCTCAGCTTCCAGAGTACTGGGATTACAAGTGTGCGCTATCAACCCAGCTATGATCTTCCATTTTATGTGCTATAAGTTATTACCTTTTCTGCCCATTTGTATATACTTAGTCTATAACTCGTATACAATAATGAAAATTTAAAGTAAGTATAATTTACACTAATTTGTTTATACCACAAAATATATCTAGATTAAAGTACGTAACTAGAGAATATTTTAATTAAGAAAAAATTGTAATAGTATTAATATTTCAAGGCAAATGGTTTTAAGTTAATTATATAACATATAACATATAAGTTAATTACAAAATTATTTAACAATTACTACTTAATAAAGTAATAAACCCTATGAATTGAGAGCCTACTCTTTTAACACCAATTTATCATTACAAGAATAATGTACTATGCTGGTGTTTTTTAAATGGGACACATCATTTTGGGAAAGCTATAGAACCATAAACAGAAAAGAAAATAAACATTTCACAGGTTTTTTTCCATGAATAACAATATATATCATAAAAGTTTTAATTGTTTGTATATTAAAAGTTCTCATGGAATTTAATATGGGCATTAAAAAAACCAAGATTAGAAATGTAAAAAAATAGATGGCAGTTTTTATTAAAGAAACAGTTCAAATACACATAGAGTCTGAAATTTATATGCTTATTAAGGAAATAGAAAATAATTCAGTATCAAGTAAGGTAAGTTAAAATAGTTGATCAAGCTGCAAGAGGTACTAGTGACTCTGGTTGGAGAAAGACACAGATGAATTCAGGACAAAAAGAAATATGCTGAAAGTAATATTAAAACAATTAGTGTGATTAAGTAATTGAATTCTTCCTTTTCTTTGACTACATTAATATTACCCAAAAATATGCATATTCAGAGAGGAAATATTTTTAGTTAATAATATATACCAAATTTTTTAGTGAGGTGAAATCTTAACTGTCACCCCCATAATTAGAAATGGCTGTTAGTAGTGAGTATGATGAAAACTATGGGGATAATCTTATTTAGGAAAAGGGTAGAAGTCAGATATGTTCAAGTCTGGAAAATAAAACCATAAAACTAAAAACAGAAATAGCAGAGCGCCAAATGTCATGCTACAAGAGATGGATCAGGAACCATGCAAATAGACCAGTTGCAAATGAACACTAATATTTTCATATTAGTGTTTATTTATTGACTAATATGAAAATAGTCAATAAAAACAAAACACCAAATGTGAGCAAATAAACAAGCATAAATTTATTGATTTTTAAAAGCTACAATACAAGGCAAAACAAGCAGAAAAATTAATTATGGATACTCATTTACAGAAGCTTTGATGGAGAAGAAATGCTTTGACTCTGCTATGTAAGAAATAGACCAGATACATGCAGATATCAAGTCACCCAATGAGCAATTAAGTGTAGATCTTTCTAAAATGGTAGAAGCAGAGAGAAACTTTTGTGAATAAACATTTTGGAAATGTATCATCCACATCATACAGTGAAATAGGAACTTATTAAGCTACTTAAATTCAAAAAGAAAAAAACATTTATATAAGAAAAATTATCTTCCCACAGGCTTTAGTGTTCAGTTATTTTTTATTGGGGATGATTACAACACTTAAAAAATATAAATGCCTTTACTAAGATCAAATGATAATTTAAAACATATGTAAATATATACCTTTGGAAATATCAAAGAAAAATTAAATAAGTTACTTCTAAATAGGTAAGTATGCAAGGTTTAAAAGAAACCAATCACATTTAGATTGGCTGCACTAAGGAGTGCCTTCTGCAAAATGGCAGCTAATGTATTTGCTAAATTTTCATTATATGCAGTGATGATGAATAAGACTAGATTGTGATATAATACTTTCCATTTTCAAAGTTCTGTGTACATATTAACCAGGAGCAACTGAGTTTACATTTTGGAGTATAAGCATAGTTAGTTGAAAAATAAAGACAAATAGATTAAAGTTCTCTGTTATAAATGTTAACTTTAGGCCAGTTTCTATAATTATCAAAATTTCAGAATCTACACTGAATCTATATTAACTCTTTATATGCATAAAGCTTTTTTGCTTATAAGTATAAAATTTAAATTTCAGGATATTTGATTATATTTCATTATAACCCCATAGTTATAAAAAATAATGCAGCAAAAGTATTTTCCAAAGAACATAATAAGAGACTATGCCACTAAACTTATGAAGTAACTTTATTTTAAAGTAATTTTTATGGAATTCTGAAAGCATACCTTTATAAAGTTGACCAAACACATGAAGTAAAGAAAATATTTGAAAGAGCAAATATATTTAAAAATGTTAGTTTTATTACCTTTGTTTTGTCTTTTTTTTTTACATTTTGAATAATAGCATTAAGAATCTTATACAGATGCAAAATGTATTTACTAAATGATGATATCTCTAAAATGAAAAAATACTAATATATAAAATACTTTTTATATTTTAGAATGAAAAGTGTAAGCTCAATTACTTAAATAACATAAAACAAAAAGGTTTGGCATATATCTCTTTTGTGAAGTACTTATATGTATCATATTCTGAAGTTGTTTTACTTTCAAATTTAACAATTTTAAAATTACTTTGAAATTTTTTTGTCATAATCCTTCTTACATAATATAAATTACTTATCCTTTAATTACTTTACTTATTTTTTACATCAAACATGCCGTGAGACTACTATAAACATAGTTTATCTAATTTATAAAGTATATAATCAACACTTGGACTTACTTGAAGACTATAGTTATTAAAAATGAGAAATAGCTGAGCATGTTGAAACATACCTATAATCTCAGTATTTGGGAGGTAGAGACAGGAGGACCACAGGCTCAAAGCCAGCCTCAGCAAATCAGCAAGACTCTTATCAACCTATCAAGACCCTGATTCTAAAGAAACAAAATAAAAGGGTTAGGGATGTAGCTCAGAAGGAGAATGCCCCTGAGCTAAATCCCCAGTACCACACAAAGCAAAACAAAACAAAATCAAACACAGAAACAAAATACTGTGATATGTCATGTTAATGTGCTTGGCATTTTTTTATTTCTATGTAAAGATAGAACTTATAATATAAAATGCAATTATCTAAATTATTTTGCTTTTCAAAATTTAAATGGTAATGTCAATTTTCAGCATTTTCTAGAGACAAAATCTAAGTCTTTTTCAAATTCCCAAGCTTCCCAGTGTCACTAAACCATAGTTATCTTTTCTCATGTGTATCAAATGGATATTATTATAGTAATGTGACTACATCTACATTAATTAAATGGGAACAATAAAGCTATATACTTATTGTAATTTACCAGATTCATTTACTTGTCACAAGACTTTTGCATCAAGCTTTTAAAAAAACATTTTAAATTTGGGTAATATGTTTTTTATCATCACTTTGGTTTGCTTTTTCTGACATTGTAAGGAAAATAAATTTTGTATATTCATTTGCATGAACATATACACATTAAACCTACATGTATCATTAGTTTGTGCGGATGAGTTTTGAATTGTATTGTGAAAAACTG
Organism: Muscardinus avellanarius; assembly: GCF_963383645.1. Taxonomy (NCBI): domain Eukaryota; kingdom Metazoa; phylum Chordata; class Mammalia; order Rodentia; family Gliridae; genus Muscardinus; species Muscardinus avellanarius. The sequence continues at coordinate 29,644,641 of NC_137789.1, read as the reverse complement.
AGAGGTGTGTTCATTAAAGAACAGGACAAAAGACCTGCTAATCTTCATCCAAGACAAAAACAGAAACCAGACATAGCTAGAGCAGAAGCAAAAATACCTTGAGGGGCATTTGATAATTTTGTAGTTTTCCACACACATTAACTCAACAAATGATGTGTGGCAAATGGCAGAGACTTTTAGTTGGCTATAGCACAGAAGATGGCTGGGATGGAATCAGAAATGAGAATGAAATATTTGTTAAGATTTATCATACAAAAATAACAGGTTATATTTTTATTGAGAAATATACCTGCAAATTTTTGATGTTTTAGAATTCAAATTATCTCATATTCAATAAGAAATTCTCTGTGTTCAACTATATTTCTAGATGTAACATAAAGAGAAAAATATGGCTTTATGTCAAGAAATTTTATCTCTATTCTTCACATTTCTTCATGCTATCCATCGGAGAAGTCAAATAATTGATAAAATATATAATGTTAGCCTGTACTAATAACAGATTTTTTTTAGGACTTAAGCATCAAATAATGTGGTTCTCATACCAGATCTCAAGAATATCATATAACTGAATATTATTTTGATAGAAGCATGCAGAATTTTTAGAACAAAGATTAATTAGGACAAAGAAAGGACAGTGTATCCAACTAAGATACTACACTTATTATAGAATTATTAGAACTATTAAAATATATAAATAAAACTAAAAGAAGAAAAGGTATTTTATGGTTTGGATATGGTTTGTTCCCTATGGATCCAATCCCCAGTGTGAGAACAGGATAAGTCATGAGACCTTTAGCAGGTGGGAATTAATCACTGTTAAGTAGGTAGAATGGCCATTTCCTACAATCTGATTTGCTGTCTTCCCATGTAACCTCTCTCTCACATTTACACTCCCATTAGGATGACTAACCGTGAACTCAGTCCAGGGAGGGACTTTGCATGAGTTGGTGCCATGCTGTTCAGATTTTCAGCTTTCAAAATGTGAACTTAAAAACCTCTTTTATTTACAAATAACTCAATCTTAGGTATTTTGTCATAAAACAGAATGGAATAATACTGGGATAAATACATTATAGAATGTGCTCACTAGCTGATTTAGAAGATATATAAAATAACACTGTTGTCAAAATATTTATAACCTCAAGTGGTGGTACGCACGTGTAATCCTTGTACTTGAGAGGCTGAGACAGAAGGAATGCAGGCTTAAAGCCAACCTTTGCAACTTGGCAAGACTCTTGCCAACCTAGCAAGACTGTTTCAAAAAGAAGGAAGGGGGGCTACGAGTGTAAATCAGAGATAGACTGTCCCTGGTAGCAATTTTCAGCACCACACACACACACACACACACACACACACACAGCAAAACAATTACAAATTGGATTTTTTTAAATAAATAGAGCAGCTAACTGATATTTTTTTTTACAAAGAGACCAAAAGCATATACTGGGGAAAAGCCTCTTCTACAAATGGTGTTGGCAAAACTGGTTATCCCTATGCAGAAAAATGGATATAAACTTCTCTTTGTCAGTCTGCAAAAGAGCCAATTCAAGATTTATCAAATACCTGGAAATTATGCAGCTACTTGAAGAATCCATAAGTCCAACACTTCAACAGATAGGTATGGATAAAAAAAAAAAAACTCTCTCAACAAGAAACCAAAAGCACAAGAAATTAAAATGAGGATCAATACATGGGATTGCATTAAACTGAAGAGCTTCTGTGCATCAAATGAAACTGTCAAGAATCTCAATGGATAGTCAACAGAATGGAAGAAGATTTTTACCAGCTCCTCCTCTGAAAAAAATCTAATATCTAAAATATACAGAGAACTCAAGAGACTGATTGCCAAATAAAAAAGAATAAACAAAAAATAGTAAAAAAAAAAAAGGGCAAGTAAACTAGGTATTTCACAAAAGAAAAAATTCAAATGGCCAATAAATGTATGAAAAAATGTTCAGCTTCATTAGCAATCAGAGAGATGCAAAACAAAATTACCCTGAGATTACAAATAACACCATTCAAAATGGCAATCATTAAAAACACAAACAATAAGCTGGGTGTGGTGATACATGCTTGTAATTCTAGCATTTGGGAGGCTGAGACAGGAGGATATGGGGTTCTTAGACAGCCCCAGCTACTTATTGAGGACCTTTGCAACTCAGTGATACTCTGTTTCAAAATAGAGAATAAAAAATAGGACTAGTGGTGTAGCTTGAATGAAGAATGCCCCTGGGTTCCATCCCCAGTACCACAAAACACACACACACACACACACACACACACACACACACACACACACTAGCAAATTCTGACAAGGATGTGGAAAAGTAAAAACTTTTACACTGCTGGTAGGATGGGGAATTAATGCAAACACTTTGGAAACAAGTGTGGAGGGTCCTCAGAAAAATGAGAAGTAGTCTACCATATGACCCAAATATACAAATTTTGGGTATCTACTCAAAAGAATGGAAACAAAAGGATAATGCATGAATATATACCAGAATAATGCATGCATATCTATGGAAAAATTGTATAATTCACAATTATCAAACTACGGAACTAGCTAAGATGTCCATCAGTAGATGAATGGATTACAAAACTATGGGATAGATGCACAATGGAGTTCTACTCAGTTAAAAAGAAGAACAAAATTATGTCATTTGTAGGGAAATGAATGGAACTGGAGAACATTATGATAAGTGAGATAAGTCAGTCACAAAAAAGTGACAAGTTGCATGTTTTCTCTCATATATGAAACCTAAGTAAGAATTGGTATATAATAGGAACTCCAGGAACAGGAGGAGAAACCTTAGTTGAGTGAAGAAGACCTAACTGAAGGAGATTGGAGGGATGAAGAGGGAAACACCTCAATGGTAAAGATGGACATAAAAAGTATTAAAGCCAATCACTGTGCTAAGCATGGGAAGGAGAAAAAGGGGAAAGGACGGGGTGTGAAATGAGTACTTGTAACCTCTATCACACTGAACTTCAATTAGATGTATGATTATAATACACTAATAAATAAAAAAACAAAAATGTTGCCATCAAAATAGAAAAAAAGAAAACACACTAAAAATTGTTAATGGGGAAAGTGGGAAAAGGTTCCTGAAAGGAGAGCTATTTGATAATCTTGATTTATGGTATTTTAAGTTTAATTTCCTGAGACTACTATTCATAGTCTTAACAGCACAAAATGGGAAGAAAAGAATAAGCTTGAAAAGTTGTTTTCTACTTTGGGGAAGTTTAGATATTAAGATAAAGAAGATGTTTAATGCAAAACTTTTGTATTTACTTTAGGCTGATTTGGAGAATTATGGAATGACTAAAGGCAAAAAGGAAGAATAAGATGTGCTCCAATAAACATGGGCATGTATATATTCTTATAATAGTTAGGCTTTAATTCTTCTAAAGATACCAAAGATTAGCATCCCTGTGTCATAATGAAGTTTCCATTACTAGTATTTTGAGGAGCCTTTTAAATGTCTCCATAATAATTTTACTAGTTTTCAATGCCATCAAAACTGTAAAAGTTCATTTTCCCCCACATCATTGCCATCATTGATTGCTTATATTTGTGATGATTGCCTTTTCTAACTGAAGTTTGATGAAATGTCATTGCAGTTTTGATTTGCATTGTATTGATTGCTAAAGATGTTTAATGTGTTTTTCATTTATTTGATAGTTATTTGTACTTTTTGTGAAGGGTCTATTTAGTTTAACCATTTGTTGTTGTTGGCCTTGTTATCTTGGCACTGAGGATTTAACCCTGGGACATTATACCTCTGATATATATCTCCTACCCTTATTGCTTTTTATTTTGAAACAAGCTTTCCATAAATTGCTTGTTTCCATAAATTGCTTGTTCCATAAATTGCATATTCAGTCGTTGAGGCTGGCCTTGAAACTGAGCTCCTCCTGTCTCAGCTTCCAAAGTATTGGAATTATAGACACGCATAGGCATCTCTGGCCCAACTGCCCATGTTTGTGTTGGGTTGTTTGCTTTCTTTTTTGGTGTTGTTATGGCCTGGGTTCATCATGTTGGATTAGACCTCACAGAAACAAAGTAGTTATCTTGGAGGTAGAGTTGGTTGATGATTAGTGCTTAGGGGACTGTGGCCTTGAGGATTATATATGGTTCTTTCTCTCCTTGTCTCTCTTGCTCCTGGCCTCTATGGTTAGGAAGCAAGTCCTTGCACTTTTCTCTCTCTGTGTCTGGCTGTCACGCTTTAAGTTTTACAGACATAATGTGGTCTCATGTGAACTGAATCCCTGAAATCTTTGAAAATGTGAGCAAAGAAGTCTTTCTCCTCTAAGCTGTGGTAGCCATGGGTTATGAATTATAAAAGTGAGTATGCTAAATGAAAAAGGCAAGTTTTTTGAGTTCATGATCTCATCCTATATATACATATATATAAAGTCCTATGTGTATATATATATATATATATATGGTATATATGTATATATAAAGTATGCATATATATAAAGTTTTATTCATTTATATATGTATGTAGAATATATACATATAGTCTAGATATTAGTGGTCTATCAGAGAAGTTGACAAAGATTTTTTCCAATTTCGTATACTCACTCTCCCTTTTCAGACTCTTAATTGTTATCTTTAATGCATAAAAGCTTTTTTAATCTGATGCTATCCATTTATTGATTCTTAGTTTTATTTTGTGAGCTTTGGGGGGTTTATTGAGGACGATTGTACCAGTACCTATATGTTGGTGAGTTATATACACACAGTATTAAGTATATCCACTGAAGTAGAATTTTCCACAACTTCCAAGAACAAAATAATGTCTTTTTTCAGAAAAATGAATGGAACTCAAGAATATTGTAGTAAGTGAGATTATCCAGACTAAGAAATTCAAGGTCCATATGTTTTTTTTTTCTAAGTAGAAGCTAGAAAGAAAATAGAAAACAGAAGAATCTTCAGAGAAATAAGGAGTAAAACTAGTAAACTAATAGAAGATTGGAGTATGGAGGTAGGAAGAGAAAAAAAGAATAGAAAAAGGAAATAGTTATGCTATATTTATATTTAAAGTTATCATTAACAATTGCATTAACATTTATGAGGAACAAGGAGATAAGATTAGTGTGGAATAAGAGAGAAATGCACCAAGTGATGTGTGCCTGTATGCTTGTATCACTTTAAATCTCATTATGATGTATAATACACCAATAAATATATTAAAATAAAGAATAAGAAATAAAAATGGAAGACCAAGTGTGAAGATTAACAATATCTTTGTAATTATGAAGCTATTAAGATGAATGGTTATCACTTATATCTTTTCATTTAATTAATTAATTAAAATTATTAAAATGAGAATAATGATTAAGAAAATTTAGTTAGTAGCCTTTTAACCAATCTGTTAAAGAACACTTAAAGTTTAATATTTCATAACTGTTGATGGAAAGTCTAGAACTAAGATGAGCATTTCTGTGTGTGCATGTTGTATGTGTGTGTGTGTGTGTGTGCATTTTTATTAAAACAAAAATTAGAAAAAATGCTAACTGAAAACAAAGTTTTGGATGGAATTTAAAACAAATTGCTTGGCAGTATTTTGTAGGGGAAATGCTGAATATTAAAGATGACTGTAGGTTCAATAGGGAAATTGGTGACTGAACTAAGAAACCAATCAGCCTGTAAACACCTTCAGTATAATAATTGCTGTCTTTCTTAATGTTGATATCACAGGTATCTCAGCAAACTTTTGAGCAATGTATATGATCAATAAGTATTTATACATGTAAATAGATTCATAGCAATATAATAGTGGCAAAATTAGTTTGAATATTTGGGTTAGTTAATTTACATTTTTTCACCAGTTGCAATTTTATATTGTTTACAATTTGTCACTTTCTTTAATACACTTACTTTCTATAATGAAAATTGACTTCTTATAATATATCTTCATCATTTCCTCTGAAAGCACTTCTAAAGGACAGGAATTTTTTAATAAGATGCTAATGAGTGATTAAGACTTCTTTAGGAAGCCTTGAACCCTACAGCAATCTCTTCTATGGGGGTTCTTAAGCGTGTTGTTTTGGAGGGGAGTGAAGCTCTAATCAAGCTTTCATCAGCCAAGCATCCAGGCCAACAATTTTGTTTCCTAAATACCGGTTGTTAATATCTACTTAATCTATTCACAGCCACACTCAACATTGGCTGCACACTATAATTAGCCAGGAAGTTTAAAAAAGAGCACTTATATTTGGATTCCATGACTACAGTGAAGCTTAGGCATTAGGATTCTTCAAAATTTTTTCTATAATTTCAAATGTAGCCACTGCAGTACACAACTGCTTTAAAAATTAACCTTTAGTTCATTATTAATTGTAAAGTAAACCTAATGATACAGATTTAAAATCTGTTGTTTTTTGGTGTAGCTTCTATTAATTTTTTGTTATGAAGATTGGTAATTATTACTTATTAATATATGTAGCACAGATTATTAAGAATGTTTGCCTTCAAGGAAATATTTCTCTTTGTTTCTAATTTCTTTTTTTGTTGAAGATTTAAAGAAGTTTATTAGAAAGACAGAAAGACAGAAAATAGAAATACAGCCCCATGCCAAAATGGCATAGGGTGGTGACTGGAAATGAATACACCCTGTTTCTAATTTCTTATGTATGTAGCACTTTGCTACACTGCAATATCTTTCAAGAGATAAATGTAAGAATGTAAAACATAGCATTCATGATAATGCTAATCTTAGAAGTCCTGCTTGCAAGATTGGTCTTTGACTAGAGTCTGGATACTGGACTGGTATTCAGTTCCATATACTGATATAACACTTTTCATAAATTATGAGTATATAATTGTTTCAAAAATATTTATTTTTAAATTATGGAATTTTGATGCATGAACAGCTCTCAATAAGTGCTCTTAAATTGTCCTCTTTGATAGATTATACACCATTCTTGTTAAAATTCATTGGAAGATATACTAAACATGTCCTGTTTAACTTCATGAGAAAAGCCTTTGAAAGCTTATACCTTGTTTTCTCTGGTATTACCCATATATCTTTTTTCTTTGCCTGTGTTGCTGTCTATACTTCACTGTAATAAATATTAGTCCTGACTTTAAATTTTTTTTGGGGGGGGATCTGGGGATGGAACCAAGGGGCATGTGACCTTCAAGCTATACCCCCTACCCTATTTTTTATTCTTTATTTTGAAACTGGGTTTCTCTGAGTTGCAGAGGGCCTAAGTAGCTGAGGCTTTCCCTGTGAACCAAGATCCTCTGGTCTCAGCCTCCCAAATGCTGGGATTACAAGTGTGCTCCACCACACCCGGCTCTAGTCCTGACTTTAATTGTATGCTGAGTCCTTGTGAATCTTCTCATCAAATTATCTTTAGAATCCCAGTCACAGTTGTTTTAATTACTTTTTATACAGAAATCTAGACCATATAAAAATGTATTTTAAGGGCATTTAAGGGACATAGACCAAAATTCTCATTAATAATTTTCAGCTTTGAAAATACAGATTCAATTTATCTTTTAGGTTATTTCATATTAACTGAGAATTATTTTCACTTTATTTGTCTTCATCTACTTGTTATATATTCTTTACATATAATTTAGTAGAATATATATTATATATAATATATATAATATATATAATATATATTATATATAATATATATTATATATATTATATATATAATCTGCTTATGTGTGTGTTTGTGTGTATATTCACATACATACATACAAAATTATTTCAGTTAGGGCTAGTTGCTTACTATAATTAATCAAGAAATCAAGTTATTAAACACCCAGATGTTAGGAGATGTCACCAATACACGTCAGCTCTGATAGAGACCCACAAAAACCAATAATATGCAAATTTTCAGCTTGAAGAAAAAAATAACAAAACCACAAAATCTCCTAAGTATATTTCTAATATCAACATTTATAAAATAAAATTAAGATATTTATTTCATTTGACAATGTAGGTCAATTTAAAGAACCGTTGGTCATCTGTGTCTCTAGGTGAAATAAAAGATGAGTTAAATATATTTGCAAAAATTAAAACACATTATTATACATTTCAGAACAATAAAAGTTTTAATGACCTTTACTAAGTTATTAAAAACATTAAAAACTCTATCTTTACAATATAGACAAATGAGTATAGTACTCTAATCAATGTCCTAGATTTTTTTTTTTTTTGCTCTAAGTATTTTCATGCACTTAGTCTCAAGTGGAGCTACCCATTCATATTTAGGTTTTTAAAATTATTTTAGTACTGGAGATTGAACCTAGAGGCATTCTACATCTGAGCTCTACCTCTAGCCCTTTACATTTTTAAATTTTGAAACAAAGAAAGTATTTCTAAATACTAAATACTGGCTTCTACCATATGATCTGTCTCATCCTCTTAAGAACTGAGATTATAGACATGGGGTACTGCACCCTATCATATTCAGATTTTCCATTTCTTTTATGGCTACTTGATGACTTTTCCCTTTTTAATTAATTAATTTATTTATTTATTTATTTATTTATTTTGGTGGTACTGGGATTCCTGGAAGCCCTTCTACCTCCGGGCTACACTCCCAGACCTATTTTACATTTTTTTTAAATTTGGGAACAGGGTCTCTTAAGCCAGCGAGGCTGGCTCCGAACCAATGCAATCCTCCTTTCTCTGCCTCCCAAGTGCTGGGATTACAAGCTTGCGTCACCACTCCCGGCCCTGACTTTTCCCTTTTTAAATGATTTTGATATGACTTACATTTTTAGAATAAAGTTCAAACAATTCTTTATTTCATAATCATTTTCCAATTTATATCTCCAGCTTTAAGTACCAGACAACCTTCCATATTAACTATAATTCTATTGTAGAAGGCTATTTTTGTTTCAATATACTATGACTTTACCCTATTCTAAACAATTACTTATTTTCAAAAGTAAATCTAAAATTCACCTTCTTCTATAAAACATTATATGATTTTCAGTATCTTTAGTATTCTGATTCAAACTAGTTTAAGAAAACAAAGGAAAAAATAGGTTGCTTTATATAGGAATAAAAACAAGAGATTAGGCTCTCTTTATGCATAGCTGGTTCTCCTCCTGTATGGATTTTATATCATCTGTGTTGCTTCTATTTTTTTTAATCATTCCTCTACTTGGCAGTAAACTTATCTATTTAATCTCCAAGTTTGCTTATTCTTAGAGGAAAAAGCCAATACATTTTAATCCAAGATCTATTTTAATTCTTAAAAAGAATTACAGATAATTTTTCAGAATTAGATGCTCCCTTACTCTTATGGGAAAATAGAACTAGATGGTGATTTATAGTCACACCAAAATTGCATGGAATATCAAAGAATCAGAAAACGGGTATTTTATATGTACTCTTTTTTTTTCCTGAAATTCTACTGATATTAATATCTTTTGCAAGACACAGTAAGTTATTTATCTCTTCTTTTTTTTTTTTTGCGGTACTAGGACTGGAACCCAGGTGCATTCTACCACTGAGCTACACCCCCAGCCCTAATATTTTATATTCTCTATTTTGAAACAGAGTCTCACTGAGTTGCAAAGGTCCTCACTAAATAGCTGAGGCTGTCCGTCCGTGAACCACAATCCTTAGTTCTCAGCTTCCCAAATGCTGGGATTACAAGTATGTGCCATCACGCCCAGTTTATCACTGTTTTTTTTTTTTCTGTAAGCTATATTTTGAATGCCACAATTCTCTTTTCTCTGTACAATGTATCCTCCATCACATTCACATACAAATATAAATACACACGTGAACATATGCACAGTTTGTCAAGTACATGGCTTGAGTAGAATAGATTTATATTTTAGTTAAACTTCTTTGGTTGTTATGTCTAAATGTTATTTTTGTTCTAGTCTAATTTCAACTTCTTATTTGCATTATTTGATATTCTCTTTTTTCTGGATTATGATCAAAGTTCTAATCTATTTAGTTTGAAATCTGCTAGATTTTGGATCTAGAATGTCCAACAAAGGTCCATGTGTTAAAAGCTTGCTTTTAAGTATGGCACTAATAGAAGTTGTAGAAACCTTTATGATAGGGAGCCTAAAGGGAGGTTGTAGGTTATCAAGGTGTAGGAGATTGTGGGACAATGTTCTTTTCCTCTCCTTTTATCTGTCCTGGTGATACGGTGAGCAGTTATAACTCACCAAGTTCTCCTTGCCATGTGTCCAAAACAAAAGGGCCAACTGACTAAACTTCCAAAACTGTGAGCCAAAATAAAAATGTTCTTCTTATAAGCACACTCTTTCTAGTATCTTTTATAGTCATAGAAAGTTAATAAAAAACATCAGAATAAAAGGCTAATATTAGATTAGAGCATATGAAATTACTCATACTCAAAATTTGTTTACTCATGATAATTTCACAGACACAGGGACACACATAGTTTTTAAATGTTCATTTTTATTCTGTTTATTTTGGTTCTAAATATTCTACTCTTTAGCTACAACACATTTTATACCAATATCATTGTTAGCTCCTATTCCATTTTTTATGATCATATTGTAACTCAGGCCTTCTTAGATATTTGACTTTGCTCTGAAATATGAAGCTCTGTTTTCTTCTTTGAGAAGAACCTTTTCTTTTTCCTTCTTTTTCTTTCTTAAACTATAGACATATTAATATTTTCCAATTACAATATACAACAGCTGTTTCCATTTAGAAATTATGTTCTACGTCATGGCTTCTAAACTCTTGGTTTCAGAAAAAAACATTATTTTTAATTTATATTTGAAGAATATGAAAATATTAAGTGAAATTAAGTTAAAAGCTACACAGAATTCACCAACTTGTTTCTGCTACATCATTTAAGTAATTTCAAAAGAGAAGACAAAATTAAAGGACACAATAATGCAGTCATGAAAATCATGATGATATAAACATAGTAGAATATCACTTCCTAGTAAATTATTTCTATCATTTAATGCCTAATATACATTCTTTCTTTAGTGTTTACAGGTCACAGGATATCATATTCTAAAATTTTTATAAACTATACTCTAAAATTTCTACAATTCTTATGAAAACTTAGAAGTTTTCATAAGATAATTTCAAGTATTTTGAGAAAGAATATTCCAAAGTTTTGTCTCAGTCTAATTTTGTTTTCGTGGTACTAGGGGTGGAACCCAGGGGCTTTTCTACCTCCGGGTTATACTCCTAGACCTGTTTTATACTTTCATTTGAAAACAGGGTCTCACTAAGTTGCTGAGGGTCTCACTAAGTAAGTAGCTGAGGCTGGCTTTGAACCTGTGTGATCCTCCTGTCTCAGCCTCCCAAGTGCTGGGATTACAAGCGTGCACCACCACGCCCAGCTGTCTCAGTCTAAATTATAATCTTAAACACCGTGTAAATGATTTTCACATTATTTGTAATACTTCAACATTTAATTAGCTATTTTATTTCACTGTTTTTGTTAGGTAAATACATTTTGTTTTCCCTGATAGATTATAAGACTTTTCTTCACAGTAAGATGCCATAAATTGGTTTGCAATATTTTTCCTGTAGTAGATGTGTATATATGTATTTGTGGAAAAATAAGCAGATAAATAATAATCTTTCAGATTTTTTAATTCACCTTTAAAACCCTTGAAAGTGCCTATTCATCTCCAAACAAATGACTGTGGACTTAGAATTCCTATTCATGTAAACTACTATGTAAAGCTGGGCATGGTGGCACACATTTGTAATTTCAGTACTTGGGAGGCTGAGACAGGAGGATCCATTGTGGATTTGAAACTAGCCTTGGCAATGTAGCAAGGCCCACAGAATTATTCAGTCACAAAAAGTAAAACATCGGTGCTCTCTCTAATATGAGGAAGTTAGGGAGAAAAAGAGTCAGAAGGAACTCTGGTCAAAAAAGGAGTAACCACTGATGATCAAATAAGGTGACCTAACTTAAAGGGATGGGAAAAGGTAAAAGGGAAAATTTCTAATGCGCATGATATACATTTATCAATATATCAAAGTCAATCATTGAACTGAACATGAGATAGAGGAAGAGATGGGAGATGGGAAAAGCTAAATGATTGATATGTACATATATACCTCTACCATCTTCTACCCTTAACAAACAAAAACAAACAAACAAAACAAACAAAAAAGTTATGTATAATAATATAGCATTCAGTGATTGAGTATTGAATTGATTGATCATAAACCAGTAGGTGGCAGTATATTATAACATTTGTAAATACAACAGTGTCATCATTTATTCCAAAAGTGTACTCACTATTTTTACAACTACAAGTGTTTGGGGCAAATACAATACCCAAACTTTTCAAATAAAATATTTGACAGTATGCCTCTTTTATCTACTCATTATTCAATATGCTTATTAAGATACTATTTGGAAGCAACAACCTTTGCTTTCAGTTCTACAGTTTGGACTGTGCTCAGCTAGGCAGTTCTTATGGTATTTTCTCCATTTTCACTTATGCATATAAATTGAACTGAAGTTCTACTCGGTTCTGTGCTTAGCTGAGATGCTGACAGGTTTAAATTTTGTTTTATGCTTATTTTTTCATCAAGGTAGTCCAACTTTTATGTGGCAGCTCAGATACTTCAAGATTACAAAGTTAGCCAGGCGTAGTGGGGCACGCTTGTAATCCCAGCCTTTGGGAGGCTGAGACAGGAGGATTGCAGTTCGTGGATACCCTCAGCTACTTAGTGAGACCCTCTGCAACTCACTGAGACTTGGTTTCAAAATAAAAGAATAAAAAATAGGGCAGGCGCTGTAGCTCAGAGGTCGAATGCCCCTGAGTTCCATCCATAGACCTGCCAAAAAAAAAAAAAAAAAAAAAGATTACAAAGTTGATGGCATTGGGGTTCAGGTAAATGGAATGGACACAGCTTTATCTCCATCTCATTGTATTGATTAAAACAAGTCACAGGCTTAGAATCTAATTTCAAGGGATCAATCACATTAATAAAGCATAATAAAAAGCATTATTGATGACCACTAAAACAATAATGATTACTATCATTATTTTAATAAGAATCAACTATAATCCATCTCTAGAATAAACTAATGATAATTTTCATATAATGAGACTCTTCTAGAGTGGTAGGGCAGGATTTTAATCTCAGTACTTGTGAGAGTGAGACAGGAGGATCACATGTTCAAAGCCAACCTTGGAAACTTAGTGAGACATCAGCAGAAAAGTGAAGCCCAGTTTAAAAACAAAACAAAACAAAATTATAAAAAATCTGGGAGTGTATCAGTATGTCCTGGAGGTAAAACAACCCTGGGTTTAATCCCCAGTATGTACACACACACACACACACACACACACACACACACACACACACACTAATATCAACTACTTAGAAAACATGATTCATGTAAATGATCATTAATATGATAAAAATATTATGAGGCATGTATAGAAACTTGAATAAATAAAATGTTATATATTTTAATATATAAAAATTGGACTAATGTATCATGTTCTTGAAAGGAAAATAAATTATTATGAAATTGATTTTTCTCTATTGTATAAAGCAATTCAAAGAATCTCTACGGCATTTAAAGTTTCAAAAATTGGTTCATTTACCAGTTGTCATCGGCCTTCCACTTATAAAAGTCAGTTTTATAATAGCTAGGGAAAATAACTATATAATTATATATTACAGAATATTAATATTCTTGACAAAGCATTTTTCATTCAAAATTTATTCATCAGTAAAATTGTAAAATGTTTAATTTATAAAACAGAACAAGAATATTTAAAAAATATTCTTGCTAAAAGCAGAATACATAATTCATGAGTATTTTTATGATAACTGTATTTTGTAAAACTTTATATCTGTAGAAAATATCTACTTAGAAAATAATTCAAAATAATTAAAATATGAATGTTTTACATACAAATTGCTATTTGTTGTTTTTGTTATTTATAAAAATATTTTATTATATTTTTATGCTTAGAAACATAAAATAGTATATATTTGAAAATTTTAAGAATTTTAAGTTAAGATAATAATTGGTCAATGTATGTATATATGCTTGGCATTTAAAAATTGGTTCAAAAGCCCTGACTCGTATAAAATCTTTCAAACTATATTTGTCTGAGTATATTAAAAAAGATTAGACTTTTTATTTTAAGACAGTAATTAGATTTTGTAAAAAAAAATCTGTTTTTTAATATATGGAATTAATAATTTAAAGAATTGTGATTTATTTTTATATCTATGTTACATATTTTATTAGGTTCCTATTTTTAGTACCTATGTAAAACTATCTGTTGATAATCATTAGCATGGCGAGTGAGGTAGATTGATAAATATTCATTCATTATGTAAAGTTTGGAAATTCATAATTTAAAAAAATAATTTTGATTAAGTTAATTGTACATTAGATATATGTGAGAGCAAATATGAAAGAAGTACAAGGAAGTATTTATAATGAATGGTTAGGTACAATAAAAATGATTCTTTTGTGTCTTTATTTCTTAAATTTAACGGAACTATTTTAAGTATGCTGAGGTAGCTACTTTCCAAAATTAAAAAAAAGAAATTCTTACACCATGTTTAAGAAAAAATAAAAATATGTGCTCTGGGGAAAATCAAACTATTGCTGATTTTATATATATATAGAATTTGTCATAAATATTGTGTTTGTTGATGTTACAGAGGCAGCATAAAACAAAGAAATACATTACTGAAAACAATAGATAAAGAGGGCAATGGTTAAAATAAAAAATACTAATAATTGAGAGAAAATGGATATTTTTAACATAAAATATCCAAGGTAATTATAAATAATAAAAGTATTCATCTTTCCATTTAATTTTCTATAAAGATAATTATGATATAGTATGCAATTTTAGAAATGTTTGGCACACTTTATTAATTATAAAATTTAAGTGTTTAAATAACCCATATTTTTTCCAAAAGTATATTAGTATATTGTACAATATATATGCTTATATGTTTATATATATATATACATATATATACATATATACATATATACATATATATATATATACACACACACACACACCTTATATATGAGTCATTAAATTGGAACATCTATTTAAAAATAACTTTCAAAATAATTTATTATATTCCATAAATAATAAAAATAAAATTTAAAAAATTAATTCACAAATGCACACACACGTAGATATTATTGTTTTTGCACTTAAAATATTGTTTTGAAATTCTGAAAAGCTTGCAAAAGAAGCCACAACATTAAAGAGAGCTAAATATAAGAATGTCCTTACATGAATGAGATAAGTAGGATTGGAGAAGTTTATTTTTTTAGTGCTTTTATTGGTACTTTATAGTTTCACATGATAATAACAATTTATATTGAGAATGGCATTAATGCAAACAACATTTGATTGGCTTTTTCTAAGCTCCTCCCCATTTCTCTTTTTTTCCATACTGGGTATTGATTGATATTGACACTGAAATTCTGACATAAGTACATAGTATCAATGGAAGTGATTACTTTCTTGACCCTCCCTCTCTACCCCTATTTCTATAGAGCATCTCCTTAGCTCCACTAGAGTTTCTCTTTCATTATCTGATGTTTTTCTGTTATTCCGATTACTCCCTATGTTCCCTATATTAAAAAAAAATGACTCTTCACTTTCTGTGACTGGCTAATCTCACTTAACATAATATTTTTCAGGTAAATTTATTTTTCTGCAAATTAAATTATTTTGTTCTTTTTTTCGTAATAGAAATTCTTTGTGTAAATATTCCATAATTTAGTAATCCAATCATCTGTGGATGGACACCTAGGTTTGTTAGATTGTGTTAAAAATTGTAAATTATGCTGATATAAACACAAATATGCATATATTACTATAGTATTCTGATTTATTTCTTTTTGGAAAAATACCCAAAAGTGATATAGTTGGATCATTTGATGGATCCATTATGGTTTTCTGAGAAATTTTTACACAGATTTTCAAAGTGGTGATACTCATTTGCAATCCCACCTACAGTGTTGAACAGTTCCTTTTTCCCCATGTCCCACTCAGCATTCATTGTTGTTTGACTTCTTCATAATTGCCACTCTGACTAGATTGAAATGGAATTATCTCAGAGTAGCTTTGATTTGCAGTTTTCTAATTACTAATAATGTTGAATATTTTTCATATATTTATTGGTCATTTGTATGTCTTCTTTTGTGAAGTGTATGTTAGTTCAATTGTCCATTTCTTGTTTGATTTGTTTTATAGTGTTATCTTTTAAGTTCCTTATATATCTAGATCTTAGTCCTCTATCAGAGGAATATCTGGCAAAGATTTTTTTTCCCATGCTATAGGCTCTTTTTAGACTTTTGATGGTTTCTTTTATGATCAGAAACTTTACAAATTAATGCCATTCCATTTATTAATTCTAGATTGAGAAAATCTTGAGGAAATTTCTACCTGTGCCTATATGCTAATGTGTTGGACCTATGACCTTCTCTAGTAAGTTTAAATTTTTGGTCTAATTTCCAGGTCCTTAATCCACCTTGAGTTGATTCTCTCTTTCTTTTGGTTAGGTTGGCTAAGGTTTATCAATTTTGTTAATATTTTCAAAGAACAAACATTTTGTTACTTGATCTTTTGCATTGATTTTTGTTCTCTCTTTCATTGATTTCACATCCTATTTTAATTATCTCTTGCCTTTTACTGGTTTGGTGGTTAGTTTATTAATGTTTTTCCAGGTTCTTGTGGTATGTCATTAGGTAGTTTATTTAATGACTTTCTGTTTTTCTTATGTGAGCATTCAGTGATATAAATTTTTCTTGAAAATCACCTTCAAAGTAGTCTATAGATTTTGGTATGTTGTGTCTCTACATTTGTTTAATTCTAAATTTTTTTCTCCTTTTATTTCTTTCATGAACCTGTCCTCATTCAAAAATATAGTTTTGTATCTTCAAGTATTTTTGCAAAATTTTTTTGGTCTTCCAGTTGCTGAATTCTAATTTTATTCCATTATAATCTGAAGAAAATGCAAGAAATTATACTACATGTTTTTAATTTGCAGGTATTTGTTTTGTTAAACAGAATGTGATATATTTTGAAGAGGGCTGCATGAGTAGAAGAGAAGAATGTGTATTTCACTGTTTTTAGTTAGAAAATGTGTATGTATTCTTGTATATGTCTACTAGTTGCAATTGATTTATAGTCTTATTTAGGTCTGAGAATTTTTTACTAATATTTTGCCTCAAAGATTGATCTAGTTATGTGAGCAGTGTGTTGAATTCTCCTGCTGTTACTGCATTTGGGTGTATTTTATACTTAATGTCCCAAAGAGCTTATTTGATAAAAGTAGGGCATAAATGTTTGCTATCATTACATCTTTTTGTTGGACTGTTCCTCTTATTAGTAAGAAGTGACTTGATTTGTCTCTTTTGATAGGTTTTTACTTAAAGTCTGCTTTGTAGAATATGTGTTTCTATTGCTGCTTGTATTTGGTCTCTGTTTGTATGGTACATCTTTTCCATTCTTAAACTGAAGATATCTTTGGCTATAAGGTAATTTTTTTTCAAGGAGATGTAGGTGGATTATGTTCTTTATTCCAATATTTTGCCTATTTTGATGTATTTAAAAATTTCCCTTGTCCTCTATGTTAGTAATTTTGATTATTATGTAGCACTGAAAAGTTCTTCTGTGATCTTTTCTTGCTGATGTTCTGAATGTTTTCTCTACACAGATGCCCGCATCTTTTTCTATTTTGAAAAAATCTCTGTGATATTATTTCTCTAAAGAGGTGCCTAGTGTTAAGGTTTAAATGGTGGGGGCTCTTTTTCTTATTCAACTAAAGTTTGTTGACTAGAAAAATTAAAACCTACAGGCAGCTCAGTGCACCTTTAACAAATCTTTATTATGAAATCAGTAGGAGATAGAGCAGTAGGAAATAGAGAAGAAAAAAGCAGCATGTCAAACTGCATTCTAGAGAGCCCAAAAGTGGAACTCTGGCCCCTTTTCAGTACCCCAACCTTTAAATAGATTTTGTATTGGTATCTTTCTTATCAGTGTTAGCAAGGCAATGGGCTAGTTACTTATTCTTTAGCCACGTGGTGCCTCTTTATCTTTGGACAGTGCACTTACTAAGTGCAAGGGTCAAGAATCTACATGGCCCTTTTTTCTACTGTATTGGGCAGTATTAGTTGCTCATCAACTAGGGTGCTCTGAAGCCACACACAAAGTTTACCTTTCCTATGCCCAGGCTGGATCACAGAGAAGAGGAGGTAAGCAGAGTCAATGATTGCCTCTATTGTAGTTTTAGGACTAAAGGCTTCAGTTGACTCTAAGGCTTTTACTATAGGTTACTTATTAAAATGAAAGGCAAAGACAGAGAGGAACTTTTCATTGTAATAGCTGCAGCCCCCTCCCTGCATGCGTGCCTGCACAGCTCCACAGGCTTTGACTATATTTCACATTTTGGAAATTATCAAAGCAGTTTCTCAATACAGGTACATTAATACATTTTGATGCCTCTTACCAATACTGGTATATCTAGTACCTCTAAAATTTGCATTTATACCTTCTTTAATTCCTATTATCTGTATGTTATGTTCTTTAATACCTTTTAATATTTCTTGGATGTTCTGGTCATGTCATCTCTATATTACTGATTGTATGGTCACTTTTCAGGAAGCAGTCCTCCAAGAATGAGACTGTATTTTCCATGTTCTCTAGCATGACAGAGTTAATTTCTACTGAAGTCTTTAATTCATTTATTGCCTTTTTAATTTTGCTCAAAGTCTCTCTCTCTCTCTCTCTCTCTCTCTCTCTCTCTCTCTCTCTCTTTTTTTTTTTTTTTACTTTGGACCTCAATTTCCCTATTCATATACTCTTTTATTTCCAGTAAACATTCTGATTTTATTTCTGAAGCCTTTGATAATATTGAAAATTAAAATTTTGAATTGTTCTGACATTTTCTGGAGCTCAGTATTGGTAATCTCTGTTGTTATTGAGTTATAGGAATGGAATTTGATGTTTCCTTATTGTTTTTTATTTTTATGTTTTCAGGGTTCTTAGATTTCTGTTGTTCTGGCATCCTCTTCCTTACTATGTGAGGGTACTGTGTCTATTTATTATCCTTTATAATAAGGCCTATTCTGGGGGTATATATTTGCTTCTACAATTCTGTCTTATCTGATCATTCTTTTGAGTTTATCCTCCAGAATCACTTTAACAAGATAGGGATCTTAGTGCAGGCACACTGAAGTCTCTGATTGATTTCAGGTCACTGTGCTCTCCAGGCCCAAACTCAGTAGTGTCAGAGATTATGATGTTCAGAGCCTGTGGTTTGCTAGTTGGGATTTAATAACTAACAGAAAACATTGTTGCTCTGCTTTTTGTGAGCCAGTTGAACATTTCAGAGCACTAACCTTTGGTTTATGTGTTCATTGAGCCTAAACTCAGTAGAAACAGAGATTACCATGTTCTGAGATTGTTGCCCAACTATCTGAGTTTAATAGCTCAGGGCCACCACTACTGATCATATGATTGTAATCACATGAAGTGCTATCAGTCGCTGGCTTGCATGCATGCCAAGCACAAACTCTGATGCCAAAGAGTATGCTGGATTCCAACCCTGTAGCTATGATCACAATCATCTTATGGCCACTGTCCTCCTTTTCAGGACCCATATCCTGGCAGAGAAATATTAAACTTTTGTGATCCTGAGGCTTTTGATGGGTCAGTTATTTTACCCCAGAGACTGCTTTGCTATTCTGAGTAGTTGCAATCATGCAAGACCTTGTTGTCCTTTTGCCTTGTTGTTTGTAGTTCCCAAATACCCCTAGGAGCAAGTTTATAACCTTCTGAGCTAGCAGCATGGTTAGCTGAGTTATTGCAACCTGCAGAAATGTCATAAACTGCTTACCCTAGGTTTTGCCTTGTGAATTGTTTCTATTGTATATTTGCTAATTCTTATTTCTGCTGTGTCTGACTGCTGCACCCACCACCACCTTTGCAGGCATAATTTACCAACTCATAGACCATTTAAGTCTGTTTGTTGCCACACAAATTTCTGTAGCCATCTAGGCTCCTGTTGGGTCACTTTGTAATTTTATTGTCTTGACAAGTAGAGCTTGAGTCCCTGCAGGCAAAAATTATTCAACTGCAATCACAGGAGTTCTCTGGGTAATTTAGTTGGTTGGTCTGTCAAAACATAGTTGTTTTGAAGATGTGGGATGAAGTCACTATGGTTTCTGTAGAAAGGTTGTGTTGTTTCTAGATCCAAGTTTAGCTGCAGCTATAGGATTTCACTTGATGATTAATTGACAGTCTGGGGAGTAAGGCTTGAGGTATTTGAGCATAAAGAGAGGAATATAATTGCTTTTGATGATAGTTTTCTACAGACACTGGCTCAACAAGATTCTGCTTCTTCTTTGTTGGGGTTAGTCTCAGAGGGTTTTCTGGTTCTAGTGACCACCAGTCCCATTGTGGACTCACCAAGATTTAGGGTGGAACTTAGAAGCATGATTAAGGGCTGGTTTTGCAGACCAAGGAAAAGACCCTGAATTCTGGACTTTCCACTCACTATGTTGCTCAGTTGCACAAAATCAATTGCTTTGTATAGATGGAACTAATAGCCAAATGTGCAGCTTTAAAGATTAAAAACAAAATGGGAGACATGAAGTTTTTGCTTTTCATAGCATGTCTACCCCTAACTGCACAAACATCAGGCAGAGTACAATTTGTTTTCCATAATTTTCTAAGGATTTATATTAGAATTAAAATCAATATTAAAGAATACACCAAATTAAAATAGAATAAAAGGCAAATAATTGTGGGAAAGCTCTGCTGTACTCTGATTGTGTGTGTGTGTGTGTGTGTGTGTGTGTGTGTGTGTGTGGGGCCCCTTTATCAAAAATCAATTGGCTATAAGTGTGTGGATTTGTTCCTGGGTCTTCTATTCTGCTCCATTGGTCTATGTATATGTTTTTTACCAGTACCATGCTGTTTTTATTACAATGGCTTTGTAGTATAGTTTAAAGTCAAATATTGTGATTCCTCCTGAATGTTTTTTGTTGCCAAGAAATACTTTGGTTATTCTGGAGAGGAATGGAAACTCTAAAAGATTGTTGGTGGTATTGCAAATTAGTGCAACCACTTTGGAATACAGTATGAGGGATTCTCAGAAGAATGGGAATAAACTTATCATTTGATCCAGCAATACCACTTCTGGATATCTACCCAAAAGAAAGGAGACCATACTACCAAACTAATGCATGTCTATCTATGTTCATAGTTATACAATTCACCATAGCCAAACTGTAGAATCAGCCAAGTTGTCCATTAACAAATGAATGGATTATAAATCTATGGGGTATGTATACAATGGAATTCTACTCAGCCATAAAGAAAAAACACAATTACATTATTACAGGGAAATAGATAAAATTGGAGATAATTATGCTAAGTTATATTAGTCAGTCACAAAATAAGATGCTTTCCCTAATATGTGAAAACTAGGGAAAAATGGGTAACAGGAGAAACTCTAGATGAGAAAGGACATTCTATAGATGAGACAATAAGGTGACCTTACTGAGGGGATGGAAGGGGGAAAGAGAAAAACTCTATAAAGCACATGATGTACTTAAACACATCAAAGTCAATAACTTAGCAGAGCATTGGAAGGAGGAAGGAGGAAGGAATGAGGCAGAAACTGGGTAAGGGCTAATTGGGTGATGTGTGCATATATGTCTCTACATCTTTTATCACATTAAGATGTATGAATACAATGCACCAATAAAAACTAAAAAAACATATTTTTATTTTTTAAGATATAGTAAATGTTGTTTAATTTTTTGCTGTTATATTTATTTATTTATTTATTTTTATTTTTATGTGGATCATATTGAAAATGGCATTCATTCAGATTGTGCTTGGTGCCCTATTCCCCCCTCATTTACCATTCTACCCTTTCAACACTGAGTGTCCTGATTAACTATACTACATTCATACTTTTACACATATTCAAATATAGCTCCTCCATTAATCAATCTCAGCCTTCTTCCTCTCCTACTCTTCCATTCTATTTTTACTGAGGTTTCCCCTCCATTATCTGGAGTCCCTCTGGTATTCCTGATACTCCCTAACTTGACCATATTATAGAAAACATATGTTCCTTCTCTTTCTATGCTTGGCTGATCTAAAGCTCTCAGAGGCCGGAGAGGGGTGCAAACACCCATAGATTTTTCTTTATAAAAAGTTTTAAATATCATGTTTTTCCCAATAAAGCACTATTATAATATTTATTAAATATACTTTTGATTAAATACAGCTAATCAATAAATATTTGAGATAACATGAAAAAAGATACCATGAATTTATATTAGTATGCTTATAATATTATACAAATAATAGATTATGCCATTGCCATTTCTTCCTTTAACTTATATCTTGTATCTGTAGAGAAACTTACGGAATTTTGTATCATTTACTTTTTATAGCATCTTCATTCTTTATTGCAATGGATGATGATGATGATGATGATGATGATGATGATGATGATGATGATTTGCAGTATTGGGGATGGAACCCAGGGGCATTGTAATTCTGAACCATACTCCCAGCCCTATTTTTCATTCTGTATTTTGAAACATGGTCTCACTGAGCTGCAAAAGGTCTCACTAAGTAGCTGATGCTATCCATGAACTGCCATCCTTCTGTCTCAACCTCACAAATGCTTGGATTACAAGCGTGTGCCACCATGTCTGGCTTCAATAGATTATTTTCTATTAATTATAAATAGCCTCAAAAAGGTGGCGGAAAGTGATTTCATATTTCTTTGCCATTCTTTTGTTCTCAGACTACTTATTATTCAACTATTTAGCATCTAGTCTTTTTAAATAATATTTTTTCTACTTAAAAATTAAGTTACTACCTTGACTTTATAGTCATATATACCATGTATATTTACAATTTGAATTTATTATTGTCATTTAGACTTTTCTCAGTGATCTCTCCTATTTTCAAAATTGTACTGATCTCTTTCCAGAAGAATAATTATTTCTTTGAAATTTTTTGGTTTCTAAATATAAACTTATGTAATGACTGAAATATTTCCCAACACTTTGTTAAATATAAACCACAATAACACAAATCAAATAGGCTTAAGTATAGAATAAGATTATTAGCTCATATAACTCTAGATGATCTTGATACCAGTCTAGCTTCTTGTATTCAGTTAGTTTAATGATTCCTTAGAGACTTTATACCTCTTCTCTGCAAGCTATTTTATGTTTTTTTAAAGCACTTAACAATGAATTAACAAAAAAGGCCTCCAATACCTGAAGACTTATATTGTATGACTATGAAAACCTAATAAGTGTGTACAAAATTATTGTACATTCAAGAAAAATATTAGTTTGGTTGGTGTGTTTTTTTTTTTTCTATTTCTGTTCTTGCCACACTTTCATGGTGGCATGACCCGAGTAGCGTGCTCTCTACTCACCAGCTGACCCTTGTCCAGACAATGTGCCTCAAAGGGAGTCAGTGACACTGGCATCACATGGAAAGTATTTGCTAAAATCCACTAAAAAGGCAAAATACATATACAAAGACTTTTATTTTGTGATTTCTTTCTGGTTTCTAAATGCCTTACAGATTTCTGATTAACTGTCCTACCAACATCTTAAAATCAGTATCAGTATACGCAGAGCAAAACTTAATTTAACCACTTGATTTTCCCAAAACTCAAAATTTATTTCCCCATTTAAAGCTTGTTTTAGAGAACCGTTTGATTTGTCGTTAAGTTATACCTCAAATCCTCACTATGTTTTAAAAGTATTTAGATTATCTACCTGCTTTTTATCCAATTTTTCTTCTAACTTACCTGACAGCCCACTCTCATGCCACACTTATTGTCTTTTTTTACTTCATTAAGCAATGCATTCTTTTTTTTTTCTTCTCAGATCTCTTCCAGGATTTTCTAAATCTCCATTCCAAAAGAATATTGTGTCTCTTCTATTATAAAAATAAAAGTTATTTGAGTGTGGTCTTTGCAGTCTTACTATTTGTGTCTTTATCCAAGCAAAACAATTTACAAGCTGTTTATCCTGAGGCAAGATTTAAAAATCTTTTATGATACATGTTTTTTCTCATAATAAAATAAAAATAGAAAAGTGTTCTCAAAATAAAAGTGTTCATTACAGTTCCTTTCTTAGAGTTTTTTTCAAAATTGAATAAATAATATGCATAAGGTGCTATAACAGTGGCTATAAGAAACTACTAGAAAGAATTTACAATTCACTATAGCCCCCTTGTGAAAACAGAATTGAAATTTGTAACTATTATCTAAACTCTTAGGAAAGACTTGAAATAAAAGAGGTCAAATCAATTTTCATTATATAGATATGAATGCTGGTCCCATTGCAGCCAGTAGCTTACCAAATAAGATTTAAAATTTAATCTTGTATATGTTCCTAATTTATTTATGCTTTTATTTCTCACTCTTTAAATAATCAGATAATTTCTATTTCTTCTCCCATCTATAATCTCTTGAATTTTTTACAACTTCCATATTTTCAACATTATCAACAAAATTTAGGTTAAATGTCATTTGATATCTGTTCTATTTTCCCAAAGTCTATTCCACATAACAGTTGTGTGAATTTCTATTAAAAATAAATAAATAAAGCAATGACAACAACTAACATCAAAAGCCCAAATCATCCTTCCAGAGGAAAAGTTTTATTATAATTTTTTTCTATATAATATCTGTTGTATCAAAGTTCAAGCCATCTCATACCACTTATTGCACACCATTCTTACATTTCTCCAATCCTTTATTTGAATAATACCCTCTGTTCAGATTCTATTTACATAAATTATAAATTTTCATTTTTTATTTATTTTTAAACCACATTTTTGAATAAAAATGTCTTTCTTTTATTTTCACATATTCGAATCACATTCATCCTTCTAGAAATGTATAAATGTACTTATTTCACACTTTTATTAAATTTATTTTATTTTTTCTACTCATTATGCTAATTATATTGATTTAATCTTTTCAATTTTGAGACAAACAATAAAGCTTGGCTCTAAGCTATATAGGTACATTATTTTTATGACTTAATAACTCATCAATATTCATATATTAATTATTTTGACTTGTAGTAACTTCCTAATAAAATGCTCACAATAAATTTAATGAATAAAAAATAAAATTGTCATTTAAAATATTCTTTATTTAAAAATAAATAGCATTATAATGCATGGATCTATAGGCACAAACAATTGACTATCTTGGCCTATAAAATTTTGCTTAAAATTGATACAAGGCAAGAAAGTTTCTAGTTTTATAATTTTTACTTAAAGTCTTATTTTTATAGTAAAGCAAATACATACACTTATTTAATGCATTCTATATTATATATTATATATAACAAATATTTCTATGTCACATATTCAAGTTACTTTTTTATTTTTTTTGGCAAAAGCACATGACTTTTATTCATAAAATTACCCTGTCTTTGAATAATTACAGTACATCAGAAATTTCTTTTCTTAAAGTCTTAGTTTTTTATATATACTGTAATTTTACTGTAATATGGTATTTACTATAATATAAATGTACTGTAATATAATATCTATATCATGGTATTTTTTTTACAAAACTAAAATTTTGATTCTAGTCAAATTAATATAGAAAATTCACAATTTGGCAGTAAAACACACAATACTGAAGGTGCTTTTCACATATTCTAATCACATTCATCCTTCTAGAAATGTATAAATGTACTTATTTCACACTTTTATTAAATTTATTTTATTTTTTCTACTCATTATGCTAATTATATTGATTTAATCTTTTCAATTTTGAGACAAACAATAAAGCTTGGCTCTAAGCTATATAGGTACATTATTTTTATGACGTAAAAACTCATCAATATTCATATATTAATTATTTTGACTTGTAGTAACATTAAAGATGCTACACAATGTGTTAAAGCAATTATTTTAACAATTCTAGTTCTAACACAATATTACTTTGTACTAAGTCTAAATATTTGTTGAAATCCACTTTATATTAAGTATGCCTTGGAAGTTTTTATCCTAATCTGGATTTAAAAGAATCATTAGTTCATGAATAAAACAAAAATGTCAAAAACTATTAAAGTCCCTTTCCAGCTTTTGATATTGGCAAAATATATTATGGTAATACAGAATAGTGCTTACATACTACTTAATGAAGTTCATCTTTGAGCAAATCAAAATTGGGTCAGACTGAACTTTTAACCCAAGCTAACTGCTATCAACTTTTGTCAAAAAAAATTAGTGGTTCATTATTGATGATAAGCCATTATTTCAAAGCTAAGAGTTTTCTGTAATTTTGCCTATATTGCTTTTGCTAAATATGTTGGAAGCTCTTAAAGACTGGGGCATGCCACATATGATCATAAAAGAAATGAGAATATAATAACCTCTAATGACAAGAAAAGCTCATTATGCCTAGAATTCTACATTACCTTTTTATTCAGTTTTTAAAATTTCTTCTACCACTTTGGTTTTTAAATATGCAATTTTATTCTTTATTCATTCCCATGCCATCTCATTCTTTTGTTTAGCTTCTTCTCTTTTGACCCATTGTGTTAAACAATTCTTGCAGAAGATAATTTGTCATCACTGTCATAATGAATCCAATTTTCCTTAACCCAGACCTGGCCATGGCTTGCTATACTGAAAAGGAAACTACCTGAAAGGCTAATAAGGGGCACTATTTGAAGAGTGTGACTGGACTATTATAGCTTTAATTAGATCAGTCAAAATTCTTGGTGAATACTGTTCGGCAAACTATTCTTTGCTAGAGAAAATTATATTCTTGAAAATTCCCTTATTCAACAATACAATCCTCTTACTGCTAAATATAAATGCAAAGAAATTCAAAGTATGCAAATAAATGAGTTGAACTTTTTCCACTATGTTTTTAATTGGTCATGCAAAATATGCTGACTCATTTCTTAATTTATTCATTTTTATATACAACTATATAAAATGCACAGGTTTAGAATAGCTATGTAAATCAGGAAACTAAAAATAGATTGTATATCTATTTTATTGAGTACAACTACATATTACTAAAATAAGTTTTAATTGCTTTAATAACCATTTTTATATCAGTTACCTTAATAAATCTTATATCAAAGCACTTTAAATATAATTTTCTATTTCCAACTTCAGAATATTAAATAATATAAAACTTTTGGAATCAACTTATTGACAGTCAAAAAATAATACAACTAACAAAAGTTTATTCAAATTTAATTTTTTTTAAAAAAAGCATTTGTACTTAGTTTATACGCCTACATTTCTTTATAAATATATCATTGTCTTGAGTTCTGATTCAAAATACTCAGACAATTACCAACAATGGTATCTTAATCTTCTTTTTGCTCATTGGTATATCTATGTTTCCTTTAATAATTAAATATTAGTACTGTTATTTGTATATTCTTTTCATTATTGCTTAATATGTAATACTGGGTACTCTAGAATTAGGTACATATACATTTACAATAGTTTTATCTTCTTGCTGAAGTGATGCCTTAATAAATATACAGTGACATTCCTTGTCTTTTTTAAAAGTTTTTATCTTTATATCTATTTGTCGTGTGGAAAAATAGCTATTTCTGCCTGATTTTAACTTACATTTATGTAGAATTACTGTTTTATACTTTCATTTTCATTTTATATATATTTTTACTGAAGTTTCTTCTACAATATATTACTGGGACTTATGATTGTATTCATGCAGCCAGTTTGTAGCTTTTAGAACTTGTAATGTGTCATTGCATTCCATTCTTACTCATAAAGTTTTCTCAAAAATAAGTGGTTCTGAGTCCTATGGAGGATCTTTGAAATGTGACATAGTACTCTAAGATTTTAGATTTTTCTTTGTCTTATACCTTTGACAGTTTGTTTATATTATGCTGCAGTGAAGATCTTCTCTATCTAATTACATCCATTGCTTCTCCCATCGGCCTCCTGTATCTACATGTCTATGTCCTTCCCAAGTGTGGGGTATTTTCGAGGTATTATTTTACTTAATAGCTTTATGGATACTTTCCTCTTTTACTCTCCTTTCTGTAGTCCAAAGCTGCAAATGCTCATTTGATCATTGCCCCAAAATCTCAGAAATTGTCTGTGTTATTTCTCTTTTTTTTTTCTTTTCTCTTCTCTTTGAAATATTTCAAAAGGCTTCTCTTCATGTTCAGATATTATTTTCTCTGCTTGCTCTACATTGTTGTTAAGGTTGTTTTGTTTTGTTTTGTTTTTTGTGGTACTGGAAACACTTCTACCTCTGGGCTACCCTCCCAGACCTATTTTTATCCTTTTTTTAAATTTGGAAATGGAGTCTCTTAAGCCAGCGCAGCTGGCTTCAAATCTGCACGATCCTCCTGTCTCCGCCTCCCAAGCGCGGATTAAAAGTGTAAGCCACCATGCCCGGCATTGTTAAGATTTTCAAATACTTTTTTTTTTTTTTTACTTATTAAGTACTTAATTTACAAGATTTGTTTGGCTTTGTTTAAGATCTTTATTGCTTTAATTTTTTACATTACAAATTATTTTCTTAATTTTATTTAACTGTATTATCTTAAATTTTATTCATCTTTCTTATAGCCATCCTTTTAAATTCTTTGTCGGGTATTTCGCCAATATTTTCATTGAGATCTCATGCTAGAGAATTATTTTGTTGCTTTGTATGTATCAAATCACCTTGTTTCTTCTATTTCTTTTGTGATTCTATTTGAGTTTTACACATCCTATGAAATTGTTATGTCAACAACTTTTATAAAGTTGCTCTCATAGTGAATGGACTTCTGAAGGTGCATCATGAAATTTTTTTGGTTTGGTTGGCATGCAGTGTCAGATTTGGCTCTATTTGCATGTTATTTTGTAATAAACACACTGACATTTTGTTTTCAATCAATGGCTTTGGGTTCCATTTATGTAATGTCATTTTCTTTGGGGCCATGTGGTTGTGGGGACACTTTAATGCTCTAGTAGCTGTGGCATATTTAACAATGGGTTTGTGTTGTCCAGCATGTGGCCAGTCCAGGGATGGGAATTGTGGCACCAGAAACATGGTAGTATTTCTTCAAGTCTTGCTATAGAAAGCTTTGCTGTCAGCAAGGCCCTCTGGCACTGACAACCTCAAAAGCAATTGGAAGCAGATTTATAACACCTTTGCTCAGTCTTAGCAGTGGCATAGGCCCACAAAAAGCTAGCTACAGAAAGAGGCTAAGGTGGGAAACCACAGCACCAACTCTGGCTCTCAATGATGGCTCAGGCCCACAAGTTTCAGGCTGGTGGGAAAACCTACAAGCTGCTGTTTGCATTGGGAGGCAGGAGTGGGAAATCATGGTGCCTAAACCCCAGTCCAGGCATTAGAGGGGGCCGACACATAATCGGCCATACTCTAAGTCCCATAGCACAGGTACCTGGTTTTCTCTGATTTTGAGAACAGAACCCTCCATCCACCTCTGAGCTAAACTGCCTGTCCTTTCTCATCTAGGGCAGTATATCTTGAGAACGGAGATCACAGTTTCTAAGCTGGATCAAGTTTGGGATTTTGAATCAGCAGCTGCTTTATTGTCATTGTGGAGTATCTGTGATGGTCTAAGGATGGAAATATATAGAGGTAATGATCCAAAGGGCATTATGAATTTAAATAAAAACACCCATCTCAAGATGGTGATAAGCTACAACATCTTAGATTTTTGGAGATAAGTGTACATTTGTTTCTTACAAAGCAAGGTAGGGTACAGATTCCAGTTCACTTTCTAATTTGGCTGCAGGCATGTAACCACATTTAAACTTTCCAGTAGCTAGGATTTCTGGCATCCACCTTTCTTAGAATTTGTTATAACTGTCCCATTGGCCATTTTTCCTATAAAGGAGAGTTCTCCCCAGCTGAATATCTGAGGTGACAATTGTTGCTAACAGTTTGTTCCACTTTCTATGCCATCCTTGGTCTCCAAGTCTTACAAGGTTTCAGCATCTCCCTTGCTCAATTTCAGTATTATCCCTTGGTCACAAATGCTAAAGACCAGAGGTATCACCCTCTCCTGCATCTGGACCTGTGTGGTAGTGGCTGAAGAGTGGCCCCACATCACCCTCCAGCAGTCCTTCCCCATGGGCTGTCAGCACCACTTTCAGATCCAGAGTCAATGTAGTGATATGTTTACTGGGAACCTCAGGGCCTGATCCAACTACTGTATATGTTGGTCTGAAATCATTAAGACATGACAGGGTTCGTCTTGCGGAGCGGGGCGTCCCCCAGAGCCTGTTGCTTTCAGAGTCTGGAAAGATTTTACCTGGGGTGAAAGTGGTTATTGTTAAGCCTGAGACCAAAGGGCCTGTTGGAGACTCTCCCCTGGGAGAGATCTAGGTGAACAGTCCTCAGAGAGCCAGTGGCTACTACACCATCTACGACAGTGAGACTCTTTAAGCTGACCATTTCAGCGCTCGCCTCAGCTTCGGGGATGCGGCTCAGACACTCTGGGCTCAGACTGGATACCTTGGTTACATCCGGTGGACAGAGCTGACAGCGGCCACTGGAAAGCGTCATGACACACTGTATGTGGTGGGAGTTCTGGACCAAACTCTGTAGCTGAGAGGATTACGCTACCACCTGAACGACATCGAGACTTCAGTGTCCCGGATCCACAGGAGCATTGCTGAATGTGCTGTGTTCACGTGGACCAGCTTGCTCGTGGTGGTTGTGGAACTGTGTGGCTCTGACCACGAAGCTCTAGATCTGATCCCTTTAGTGGTCCTGGAAGAGCATTACCTCATCGTTAGCGTTGCAGTGGTGATGGTGGACACCGGTGTTATCCCCATCAACTCCCGAGGTGAGAAGCAGAGGATGCATCTTCGTGACAGCCTCCTAGCCGACCAGTTAGACCCCATGTACGTAGGTCACTCGCCTTAAAATGTAGCTATCAGTTGTTGCTTTCATTCTCCTTTGTTGAGAAGGAAGCAAGCTCTGGGCATTTCTATATGGTCACCTAGGAATCAGATTATAATAGTTTAATTTAAGTGTTTTATTATTTGTTGTGAGTTTTGTGTTAAAAGTTAGAATTGCAGATTTGTGGTTTTACAAGTACCTGTTTTGTATTCAAACACCAATAGTAAATTCAACCATTTTCAGATGCTTTTAATGATACAATAAATGTTCATTTAATAAATTTTATTTTTCTGCTTATATACTTCTTTTTGATCATTTTAAATTTTAAATACAGTTCATTAAGTAGTAATTTTTTTATGTTTTATATATATTTTTCTGAAGAATATTGCATATCTATTTTTATATGTCAATATTATTTAAAAATTTTTTCTCCAAATACTGACATTTATTACTATACACTCTATATTAGGTTAAAGAAAAATTCACATTGAAATAATATTTAATCTGTCAATCATGAATAAGTTGTATCCTTCCAATTTTATTTATCTTACTATTTGATATATTTGATTTTTTTGTGTGTGTGGTACTGGGGGTGTAACCCAGGGGCTTTTTACCTTCGGGCTATACTCCCAGACCTATTTTATACTTTATTTGGAAATAAAGTCTCTCTAAGTTGCTGAGAGCTTCACTAAGTAGATAAGGCTGGCTTCAAACCTATACGATCCTCCTGTCTCAGCTTCTCAAGCGCTGGAATTACAAGCATGCGCCACCATGCCTGGATATATTTGATTTTTTTTTAGAGGTTTATTATTTGTTTTCATATAAAACACCGTGTATTTTATTGCTTTTTAGCTTTTGAACTTTTTATATCAGGAGGAACTATTGTACTGATTTTTCTAGATAAACATCTGATAATTTTTATTATAACTTTAATTTTACAAATAATGCATTTCAGTTTATACATACAATATCACATCATACCAATGTCTTTTAAGAAAGAACACTAGGAATATTCTCTGTCTTATATTATTATTATTTTTACTTCTGGATATAATTTTCTCCATATCTTTAAAATATTGCATAATTTCAATCATTTTTCATGATCAACTCTCATTTGCAATTTATAATTAGACATTTTAAACAACTATCAACTATTAACTAATCTCATTTATACCATTTTCTTGCCTTCTATCAGAGTTTAATCTCTGTTTTGCTTCTTTTAAGGTAACTGTGTAACCAAAGGCACTATACTTTTTGATTATTTTGATTCTACTATTTATGGTTTTATAATTTCTAACTAAATAGAATTTTAGCTATTAAATTTTAGATACTTGAAGCAATTAGAACCATTCTGTATCATTTAATTTTATTTCTTTTCCTTTTTCCACTTTTTTATATCTATGATATATCAGGCTTGCTATGGTTGCTATTTGGTATTTGCTATGGTTGGATTAGGAACATCTCCCAGACCATGCAGTATACAAGTCAGTTATGTTGTAGGTGGGACTTGGATGCTGGGCAGAGAT
Source organism: Muscardinus avellanarius (assembly GCF_963383645.1). Taxonomy (NCBI): domain Eukaryota; kingdom Metazoa; phylum Chordata; class Mammalia; order Rodentia; family Gliridae; genus Muscardinus; species Muscardinus avellanarius. Next base: position 29,612,216 of record NC_137789.1, on the reverse strand, counting down.
CCTGGCGATGTGGCCCAGAAGAATGTTTCCTGAGAAGACCGCTGCAGCTTCTGGCTCTTATTTCTCTCCTGTCACAGGAATTTATAACGAGCTCTCTCCTCTCTCTCTTCTCCCATTATCATGCCCTAAGGACCTATAGGTTAGGCTTCTTCTTGCCAGCCATTGTAAAATATATTATATATTTAGAAAGATGAGAAAAAATATCTTACAACCACAATTCCACTCTTCATTTCTCTGTTAATTTATTTTAAATTTTACATATAAGTAAGACTGTGCATTATTCACCTAGGTGTGCCTGGTTTATTTTCTTTAATGTTATATTCTGCAGGTTCATTCATATTAATGCAAATGAAAGAATTGTCTTCTTTTTTAAAATATGAATAGTATTCTTTTATGTATAATACCACCATGCCTGCAATGATTAAGTTAATTCTGTATCCTGTTATGGTTAATAATGCTGCAATTTACATGTAAGTAGAGACATCTCTTCAACATGTTGATTTTGTTTTCTTTGGATATACAAGCTTGGATTGCTGCATCACATGCTAATTGTATTTTTTTATTTTTGAAACTCCAACACAGGCTTATGCAATAATTCTCCATACACTCATCATACTTACTTTATTCTCTTTGGTTATATCTATCCTAAGAGATATTGACATTAAAACAAATCTTTAAAAATCCAGTCTTTCATATTTACCCATATACTTAATTTCTAATAATCTTATATTTTTATAGAGTCAGTTTTTATAGGGAAATATTTTCATTGGTGTTCCTGTTTTCATTCATGTAAAATGGCTGCATTACATTTTCATATTGTAGAAAAAATTTTAATAAATTTAGAATCCTGATTTTATAGCTTTTCTTTTTTTTCTTCTGTCTGTACATTCATTATTTTTTCCCATTTTTTGGTCCTTCATCACTTGTCCCTTATTTATCTTCATTTAATTTGCCATATACTATTTGGATGTGCCAATCTTTTATCTGTCTGTTGATATTTTTCACCAAAAATATATACTTTCAGCATTATTATTTTATCTATTATTTTTCTATCTCCTCTTTCTGAGATATGTATACTAAATCTGTTGATATATTATGTGTATATCACTGAGTATTTATTAATATCTCTTTGTATTGGAGTAGTTTATTTTAATATCTTTGATACTCTATTTTATAATTAAAAACTATTTTCAACTTTTTTTGACTATACCCTGGCTTATATATTTATTAGCACATTTTACTTTTATTTTTAACATACTTTTGTTGACACAATGTAGTTATACATCATAACGAGTATCAGAGTGATAGACGCATACATGCATATAACATCTGGTTTGTTTCCCTGTTTCTTGCTGGATCCCACTCACTTTCTATCCATACCCATATATATTGTCGAGATTGAAAATTATGCATTCATATATTTATACTTCCTGTACACTTACTGTGAAGCCTTTTATCATATTGGAGATCAGGTTTCAGAATTCCTTTTTCATTTTTTAATAGTTCAGTATTTGTAATTTTTCTTATTTCCTCACTCTCCTGGTTCTCATGTTTTCAGAAGTTGTGTTTCTGTTTTCTTGGCATCTTCTTTCTTTTTGTTTGTGAGTCATTATTGATAGGTATTGTTCCAAGTTGCTGTTGGGAGAAATTGTTCCAGCTGCCACTCACACTTTGATATTAACCCTAAAAACTGTGTCTACTCTCAATCCACTGTTGTTCTCTACCTCTACATCATTAGTACTGATTTGTTCTGGGGTTCCTTCTGCTTGCTATTATAGTAGTGTTGAAGAGTTTTAGGTTTTAAGGCTTATGTTCTGTCTGCCACTGCCTTTATAAAGAGTTAGCTCAGTGGTGTGAGCATAATAGTTTGTGACCTATGTATTTTTATAAACCTTGATGTATGGTCTGTTGAGTGTTTCTTTCTGTGGGGTCTGTTGAGTGTTTCCTTCTGTTGGCTGTGGGTAGTTTATCTTTATTGTCTGGTTGTCCTTTCCTGTGGATCACCTCTCTAATATAATCTTAGCCATAGTGATTTAGAAGTGACAATAGGTTTATGTATGAGGAAGTAGTGTTGTTGTCAATGGTGAGGAATAGATAAGTGAGAAGCTGAGGTGATGGATAGAGAAATATGGCAAAGTAGAGAATATGATTAAGTTGATTAAGAGTTTAAGTCTAATAAGGTACTGTCTGGTTGAGATGAGAGGTAATGAATATATGGTAGAATTATTGTACTTAGTGTATTTAGGTATGGAGATATGAGATAGCTTAAATATAAAACAAGGAGATACAGAAAGAGGGGAAAAAAGTTTTGAGAAAACAAGGTAGATAGGATAGAAGGAGTAATCTTGTAAAAGTAATGGGGAAAGTAGCAAACTAAAATGTATAAAATAACAAAATGAGCAATAAAAATTAATAATAATAATAACAAGAGCAAATCAAAGTTAAAACCAACCAAAAAAAATATTGACAGTGAGAAAAAAATAGTCTTGTGAATTTTCACATATAGGGCCCATTTAATGTCTGTTTACTGCAATAGCTTCTGGAGCATGTTCCAATATCTCTCATTTGCTTAGGAACCTATTGTCAGTTTTTGGAACTAGTGTTTGTGCCCTTCTCTCTCACCTCTTACTGCTTTGTGCTCAGGTCTCAGGATGGTGGGTGTCACTATAAACAGGTTCTTTGTAAGTGTGAGGCTCTGTGTTTTCTGGCCTTGTGCTCTGCATTTTCTAGCCCTCAGCCTACACCTTCCTACCTGCAGTGGTGGAGGGTGTCCAGTGTAATATCAGTGTAAATCCCTTTGACCTTGTGCAGATACTGTTCCCTGGGCACTATGGGATTTTCTTGTGTCTCTGTAGGTTATAACCTGATCACCTCAAAAGTGGACAACCAGATCTTAGCCCACCAGGAACCCTGGGACTGCTCTTGGTGTTCGTCCACTGAGAAATGCAATTATCTTATTGTCTCACAGGCCCAGGTCTCTGAAGCGCAGAGTGCACTGCTTTTAGTGCCGGGTTCTGGTGAGTGCACAGGCTTTTGAATCTTTTTCTTCATCCCTGAAGCATGGTGCTGGTCACTTAAGATGTTGAAGTTCTACCTCCACTTACTTCACCTCAAGTCTTGGGTTTTCTTGCTGGAATTTCTTGAGGCTATGAAGCCAGCAGATATGGTTTGGGCCAGCGGCCTGAGATAGTGTCCACTACCACATCAGGTCAGTTGTGCCCTCGGTCTCTTTGCTACTGATCTCATGTTCTGACTACTGGATTTTATTCTGCTGTTCCTATTTTTGTGTTTTTGTTTGTATATATCTTTGCTGCTTTGTTTTTCTTGTCAAGGACTGCTTTTTTGGTCATTGATTTTAATGTTTTATAGCTACTGAGATGTGCTGCATCTGTTGCCATTTTCTCCTTCCAAATCTACTCAGGTATTTTGGATTACAGATGTGAGAATGATTGCTGATGGGGTGTGTCAATACAGCGCCTAAGGAGATGCAGCCTCCCTTGGCCTGAGCGGCCTGCAGCCTAAGGCAAAACTTTAAGTAAAGTGATTCAGCAGAAAAGGGGCTAAGATGGCGCCTGGAGGAGGCTACGAAGGTGTGGTTTCCCCATTCATTATGGGTGGGGAGACTGAGCAGTTTTTCCCTCTTTACCTTTAAAGGAGTTTCCACACACATGAATGGCTCATGTGCTGGCCTGGGATTGGCTGTGAGCTACGTGCTAGTGATCTTTATCCCAGATAGGCTAGGCTATTTCCCATGGGAATTCCCCTCATGGTTTGGTACTATATATATGATTGCTTGGAGAGAAATAAATGAGATCTTGCTTGACCTATCTACCCGCTCCATGTGGTGATCCAGCCGTCGGAACTCATCATCTTTTCAAGCCCCACCACTGTTGGGCTGGATTCCTGACAGATTGCTTAAAGAGAAACTTGGAATAGCATAGATGGATCATATGCTGATTCCATGCCTAATCTTCTGAAGAAATTCCACACTGATTTTCATAGCATATGTACTAATGTACAGTAGCACTAACAATGTATAAGGAATCCTATTTCCCCATATACTAATCAGCATTTATAATTATTTTTATTTTTGATAATTACTACTATCACTAGAGTTAAACAGAATATCATTGTAATTAATATTTACATGTTTCTGATTACAAATGATTTTGTATATTTTTATATATTTATTTGCCATTTGTATGTTTTGGTTTAGAAGTATCTATTCAGTTCATCTGCCAAGGTTTGATAGAGTTTATTTTTTTTTTAGTGTTACATTTAAGTTTGTTGTTTTTTCTAAATATTGGTCCTCTATCAGAGGAGTATCTGATAAATCTTTTCTCTCATTATATAGTTTTTTTCTCTTAGGTGGTACTGAAATTAAGAACATGTACCATCATGCCTGCCTAGCTTTTCAATTAATTCCATCCCACTTTTTATTTTTATTTTTATTTGTCGTACTAAAGAAGTCTGTACCAGTGCCTATATATTGGCGAGTTTGTCCGATGTACTCCTCTAATAATCATAGTGTCTGTGGTATAGTTTTTGAGTCTTTGATCAATCTTAAGTTGACTCATGCACTGAGTGAGAGATTGGGGTACAATTCCATCCTCCTACATATGGATAATCAATTTTCCCAACACCATTTGTTGAAAATGTCTTTTCTCTCGTAAATATTTTTGGAACATTTACAAAAATCAGCTATTTTAAGTATAAGTATTTTTTTCTCTATCTTCTTTTTTTTTTTTTTTTTTCGGTACTGGGGATGGAACCCAGGGGCATTCTACCCTATATAGTCTTTTTAGTTTTTGAAACAGGGTCTCACTGAGTTGCAAACAGCCTCTCTAAGTAGCTGAGGCTGTCCATGAACCGTGATCTTCTGGTCTTTGCCTCCCGGATGCTGAGATTAGAAGTGTGCAGCATCATGCCCAGCATGTTTCTCTATCTTCTATTATATTCCATTGGTCTATATGTTTGTTTATATGCCCATATCATTTTTGATATTTTTCTTCTGTAGTATTTTATTTTTTTGTGGGTCTGGGTATGAAGCCCAGGAACATTCAACCTCCTAGCCAAACCCCTGCCCTATTTTTATGCTTTATTTTAAAACCTGATCTTACTGAGTTGCAGAGGGCCTATGTAGCTGAGTCTGTCTGGGAACCACGATCCTCCAGTCTCAGCCACCAGAATGCTGGGATTACAAGCGTGCACCACCACACCTGGCTCTCTGTAGTATAAATTAGATGCTGTGATGCCTTTTGCATGAGTTTTATTGCTGAAAATAGCTCTGAATATATTTGATATGTTGTTTTTTCTTAGTTTTTATTTTATTTTACTTTTATAATGTCATTTATTGGTTCCTTATAGTCTTATATTATAATGCAAATTATGTTGACAGTGACATATATGCACACAGTATTTTGTACCCCTCCAACTTCTCCCCTTTCCATTATAAAGTACTGAGACTGACATTGATATGTTCACATATGTACACAGAGTTTATGGTAGTATTTTCATGGATGAACATCAGTCTTCTCTCTCCCCTCTCCCTAGAACACCTTGCTGGTTACACTGTGGGTTCTCCTCCATTATCTGGAGTTGCTCTGGTATTGCAAATACTCTCCAACTTCATATTAGAGAAAACATATCAGTTTCTGTAAGTGGTTAATCTCACTTAACATAATAAGAGTTCTCCAGATCCTTCCATTTTCTTGAAATAATTTTATTCATTAACACTAAGTACAAATTTTATTGTGCTTACTTCTCACAATTTTGTAATCCATTTAGTTGTTGACAGACACTGTTTGTTTCATAATTCGGCTATGTGAATTGTGCTGCTATGAACATGCATATGCATATGTTACTGTATTTCTTTGATTTTGGTGCCTTTGGAAAGATATACAGGAGCGGTATAGCCAGATAATATGATGGATCTATTTCTAGCTTTCTGATCCATTTCTTAGCGACAATGATCTCCATGGGCAGAATAAATATTATCACAATGGTCATTCTATCAAAAATGATCTACATAATCAATGCTACTTAGATCAAAATACCAATGTCATTCTTTATAAACTGAGAAAAATCATTCAAAAATTTTATATGGAGAAACAAAATACTCATAATAGCCAAAGCAATTATAAGTAATAAGAACCATACAGGAGGCATCATAATTTCTGACTTCAAATTATATTACAGAGCTACAGTAATAAAAGTAACATGGTGTTGGCACAAAAACAGACACATAGACCAATAAAAAAAATCTACATATTTACAGCTAGTGGATTTTGACAAAGGTTCCAGATATATATGTTGGAGAAAAGGCAGCCTTTTCAATAAATAGCACTGAGAAAACTGGTCATTTAGTTGTAGAAAACTGAACTAAAATCCTACCTCTCACCTTGCAAACTAGTCAACTCAAGATCTGTGAAGCTACTAGAGGAAAAGCATGGTTTCAACACTCCAACATATAGGCATAGGTGGTAACTTTCTCAATAAGACCCTAAAAACTCAGAAAATTAAAACAAGTATTAATAAATGGCATGGCATTAAATAAAAGGTTTCTGTACATCAAAGGGAACTATAAAGAGTCTAAATAGAAGGCCTACAAAATGGGGAAATAGTTGTCAAAGTTCTAATATCTAGGTTACACAAATAACTTAAAAGACATTACACTAAAAAACCCAAAAAAGAAATGGAAAACATAATTGAATACACACCTCACAAATGAAGAGATAAAAATGGTCAACAGATCCATGAAAAAATGTACATCATTAGCACTCAGGATGATGCAAATCAAAACTACAGTGAGATTTCATCTCACTCCAATCAAAGGTGCAATCATAAAAAAGTCAAATAACAATAAATATTGTTGAGGATGTGAGGACATAGGAACTCTTAATACATTGTTAATGGGATTTTATGTTGTTTTTTATATGAATTTTAGTACTTTTTTTAGTTTTGTGAACAATAGTATTGGGTTTTATGAAGGGATTGCATTAAGTCTGTAGATAACTTTTTGAATTATGGTTATTTTTACTTTTATTTTAATTATTTTTTATTTATTTATGTTTGCCTATCCTAGAACATGGGAATTTTTTCATCTTCTAAGTTTTTTTTTCTTTTTAATGTATTTATTTTTCTCTACTTTTCACTGCAGTAGTGTTTTATCTCCCTAGTTAGATTTGTTCCTATGTATTTTTAGTATATTTTAATTGTACAGAATAATAGGTTTTATTGTTGCATACCCATATATGCCTATATACTGAAGATTCAACCCTAAGCCTCATGCATGCTAGATAAGCACTCTACCACTGAGAAACACTGTCAGTTTTTTAGGTCTAACTTTTTTCCACCTAAGTTATATTCCAAATTTAGATTGTACTGCTATTCTACTCTCAGTGTTAGATAGAAAATTTCCCTTGTTTTAATGTCTTGATTTAATTTTTCTTAGTGTTAGTATATAGGGTTTGTATTCCTAAGGTGTAGTATTCCTGAAGTCTTTTTTGAGTTTCTGAGAATTAATGTTAACTCTACTCTAATTAGGCCAGAATTCCATCATTATGAGACATCCAGTGACTCTTCTATTTATTATCTCCTTTAGAAGTCAGAAGGTGTCTCACCCATGTGATATTCAAGTCTCAGTCAGGACTCTATATTCTTGTAAAATTGTCAGGGAATATCTTTCTGAAAAGGACTAGTATAAACTCAGTGCCTACCTTCTTTCATATCATAATTTTACTAAAATTATTTGGTTAGAGAAAATGATTTTGATAAAGTCATACTTCTTCCAGAGGATTCCATTTACTTGTCCTTGTGGGCTTATCAAAATCCATCAAAATGGAAATAATTAAAATGAGCTTATAAAATTCTCACCCATGAAAAGAGCTTTAACTATTATCAAATTATTAGACCTCCATACAAAAAAAATTAGTACTTTATCTCTTCTCTCTTGACTCAATCTTAAGTCCTTCTTGTCCTACTATGCATGTGCCCTCCCCCAGCACTCTCTATTACACTTTCTACATAATAATCTTCTGAGAAACACTTATGTAAAGGTACTTCTCTCAAAATTCTTGTAAAAATTTTACATATTAAATTCATACACTATCTTAGATCATAACTGTCCATCACTCTTTATTATTATTATAATTGTATTATTTATTCATTTAGATGTAAAGACAGCATTTTCTTATAGAATCCATTATTTTTAACAAAATAATTTTAGCTGTATTGTGTGGGCAGTGTACTGACGATCATTGTGGATGGAACTCAGGGGCATTCTATCTCTAAAATATACTCCAAGCCCTATTTTATCTTTATTTTAAAACAGAGGTATCACTAAGTTGTGGAGGATCTCACTAAGTTGCTGATGCTAAGCTTGAACCCGCCATCATCCTGTCTCAACCTCCTAAGTTCTTGGCTTATAGGTGTGTACCACCATACACAGCTTAGCTATATTTTTGTGTATTATTTATCTAATTTAAATGCTATACTCTTATAAATTTAAATGTTCATATTTTAAATTTTGATATTTTCAAATAAATTAAAACAAATAAATATATGGCAAAATTATTTTAAAAAACTTGTGCTCACCATAATATAATTTTATCAATTAATTAGTAAATAAATAATTCCATAATAAAAATAAAATAACAAAATATTTTCTAAACTTTATATTTTTATTCCCATGAGGCAGAGTAGTGCCACTTTTTGTGTAAATCACCCTTTGCTCTTTACTTAATCTTTAAACTTCTTTTTGGAAATTAGTCAAGAATGTGAAAATTTTCTCCCTAATGTGTAGCCATGCTATATGATTTTCTGGTGCCTGAAATATACTTCTTGCAAGTTAATGCTAAATATATTACTGATAATTATTAGAATTTTACTTTAGTTTTCTTCCTCTTCAAGAAAAAAATATTAGACCAATCTCCAGTTAGCCATATATTTATTCTGTAATCATGCTACTATTTTTATTCAATTCTCTCCTTTACAAACCTAATCAGTAGGAACTTCAATTTTTCAATCATGAATAATGTTCTTATATAGTATCATGAATAATGTTCTCCTGTAGTATCATTAAGAATTGAGTATTTTACTGCCTCAATAGTAAAAACTTACATTAGAAATTTCTTTTGGGTGAATTTGTTGTTATCTTTATGCTGGAATTTATCAAGTGAGAGAGCTTTACTGATGAGGTTAAGTTAGAATTTATTAGTACCTGAGTCAATAGCTCTTTGCCCTAGTCACACACTAGGGCACACTAGGGCATCAACCCTGGCTGAATCTAATGAAACTGTATGTTTATTTATTAAGAAAATGTGAAAGAGAGTAGTATTTACAAAGAAAACCTATAATATAAATAGAAAAAAAATGTGAACCACATTCTTCTCTCATGGATACGATTATTAATAGTTTTTTTTTTAAATCTAGTTTTTACATCTTTGACTAACACTTCTTATTCATTCTTTCTAGAATAAAGTCACTTAAAATGAAAATTATATATTTTCTTTCCTTTTTAAATATGCATTAATTTTATTCAGTTGAGCAGTCTCAAATATTTCAGTTAAAACCTTTAGAGCACCATTAAAATACATTGACCTTTTCAGAGTTAAAGAAAAATTATGCAGATGTATTCTTTCATTACTTTTTGGAAAAAATGTAAGCAAACTGAGATGTTTGTATTCATAATTTGATATTTACAAAATAGCTCTCTTATCCCCTTTTTCAAGAATCTTGGGAAAATGCCTTGTGCATTTCACTATCTAGAAGAGGAGAGGGTTAAAATGACATATTATTGAGACTTCATACTGAGGAATCCATCAAGTCATCTCTATATTGAAAATATCAAGTACTTAAAGATTGTTTAAAGTTAGGAATCCTAAAAGGATTTTCCTAGTAAATGTGTTATGTATAGTTTTTAGTTGAGATCAGTGGTAGTTTTTTTCTTCATGTTTATGATGAAACTAATGTAGGAAATTGTAAAATAATAAGAGCATTTTGATACACTGTGTTATCCAAGAGCCATACTAACCTATAGCATTGGTCAATATATATTGCTAAGCATAGCTTGGTGTGGTAACAAATACCTGCAACCTCAATACTTGGGAGCCTGAGACAGGAGGATTGCAGGTTCAAGATCAGCCTGTCTCAGCCTTCCAAGTACTGGGGTACTTTGCAGGATTCTCAGAAAACTAGCAAGGCCCTGTTCTGAAATAAAAAATAAAAGTTCCATGAGTATAGCTAAAAGGAAGAATTCCCCTTGGTTCAAATCCCAGTATAAAAATGTTAAAGAAACAGAAATACTATATAATTTCTTTTGGAATATTAATTATTTTATTGTGATACAAAATCAGTGAAGATTAAGGACATTAAGTGCATAGTTGAACATTGATTACATAGCCATGGATATAAGTTCTTTATATCCATGTTCAGATATGAACCATTTCCTACAACAGAAATCTCCCAAATAATAACTCTCACAAAGATAATCCTTATTTCACCCATAGTTTACTTCTGTTTTTTAAATTAATGTAATTGAAATTACAGTCAACATCTGAAAACAGTTATGTCATTTCAAATTTCCTCCAGAAGTATAAGAGAATATCACATTTTCAGCATCATTACCAATTCCTGGATGTAAAATTCTCTTTAATTTTAGTCATTTTGGTGTGTGTTTATTTCTTATTAAATTTTAATTCAATTTTCTCTGAAGATTTCTTTTTTATAATTTAATTTACTATTATATTCTGGCTGACATAAAATATACAGTTGATTTCTGTATGTTGACTTTCATCCTAGCAATGTTGCTAAATTTACTTATTCTAATAATGTCTAGAACCCTGTTATTTTAGCAAAACAATCACTATCTACAAATAATTAACATTCTTTTCTTTTTTAATCTTTTCCACCTATCTTTTTTCTTGTGCTGTTCTTCCATGAATCAGTTAGGATGTAAAATAACTACTAAATGTTAATATAGTCAATATTATTTTTGCTCATTACTTGATACTTTTTGTTGGGTTTCTTGTAGCCTCAACATATTTGTGCACAACTTAGGATAGAGCCAATGAATCAAGAAATATTTAAAATAAGTTTTTAAGCCTGGTGTGGTAACGCACGCTTGTAATCTCAGCACTTGGGAGGCTGAGACAGGAGGATCGTGCAGGTTCAAAGTCAGTCTCAGCTACTTAGTGAGGCTCTCAGCAACTTAGTGAGACCTTGTTTCCAAATAAAATATAAAATTGATATGGGGTAGAAAGCCCGTGGGTTCCATCCCCAGTACCACAAATACATGCATACATACATATTTACATAAATAAATAAACAAATAAAAATGTTTTTGAGTGTACTGTGTTTTTTCTCTATAGTTATTTGCTCAAGTTTAACTAACTTTACGGTTTAAAACTCTAATCTGTTTTTATTACATAAATTTATGAACCTGAATTTTCAAATCAGAAAAAATATTATTAATAGAAACACCTATTGTAAAGGTATATTGTTTAGATTAAGTGTGCAAATGTGTGATATATTTAGTGACAAGCACATTGCAAATTCCATGCTACTCAAGATAAATATAAAAAAATGGAAGAGAATTATAGCAATATTTTTGAAATGTTAAAAAATTATTCTTTATAGTAAAAGTAATGAATAGAAGTTTTTTTTCTAATTTTCATTATAATTCAAGTCGTTTTTAGCATCGAACATTTGCTCATTTACTGGCATATATATCAATTTCTGACATAGGCCTGACTGTCTTCTGTTGAGTCACAGATGACTACCGCTAGAGCATTAGATTTAATGACTGAACATTCCACGTCTCAAAACATATTTATAGTTCTTGGGAAAACCTTTAATAGAGAAAGAATAAATCCCTGATTGATTTTGGTAAGCATTTCATAGAATGTTATAAAGGAGCATGTTCTCTTGATGATTGCCGGATAATATTACTTAGGAAAAGTAAAACGCCGTATGTTCTCTTATGAAGATGTTTAAAAAAGCAAATTCAAATATATGGTGGTGATTACTAGAGACTGACAAAGGTAAGGAGAGAGTGGATAGTAAGAGTTTGAACAAGGGATATCCACAGAGATAGACAAAATAAGTTCCAGTGTTGACAGAATGGCATGAGAACTACTATTCTCATGATAAAGTGATAGAAACATAAATTCCTCTGATTTGATGGGAACATAATATATATGTATATTGAGATACCATCCTGTACTCCATAATTATGTGCAATTGTTAAATTTAATCACTTTTTTAAAATAGTAAAAGACGTGGGACTCTAATTTAATAATTATATACAATCATATTATAATTAATTCAATCATATTATATTATGATTATATATATTATATATAATATAATATAATTATATATTATATTTATATAATATATTTATATTTATATTATAATTATATAATATAAGTATATATAATATATTATATATATTATATTATATACAATCATATTATAATTAATTCAATCATATTATAATTAATTCAAGTTATCATATTATACCCACTAAATTCATTCAATGCATTATTCCCTGTCTAGGAGAAGCCCTTATCTATATAAACGTCTCTCATTTCAAACACAGTCATTTGTAAAGCATTGGAGAACTACGTGGAGCATACCTCTCCAGTACATCTTGAACTGACACTAATGAAAGGTCAAATAAATGGAAGAAAATACTTTTATATTATTTTATATTTGACGGGGAGGAGTAGGAGTAGATACAATGTGCAAATAAATAGTTCAAAATTTATTGGACAAAGGCTTCTACACAGGAGTTGTTAGCTACCTAATATTGTGGACCTGAGACCAAAAAATATTAAATAAATTTAAAAGTGAATGGTAAGCCAGGCATGGTGGCTCACACTGGCAATCCCAATACTTGGGAGGCTGAGACAGGAGGATCTCAGGTTCATGGTCAGCCTCAGCTACTTAGTGAGATTCTGTTTCAAAATAAAAAATAAAAACTAGGCACAGGGCACGCCAGCTGGGGCCCGGGTCGCGGGACTCTGGGTCCCGGGCCGGAGCACGCGTAGCACGCCAGACCCCTGGAGAAACTGGGCCCAGTACCCTGGGTCCCGGGCAGGGGTCACTTGGGGCATGCCAGCTGGGGCGCGGGTCATGGGACTCTGGGCCCCACACGGAGTAGTACGGAGCACGCTGGACCCATGGGGAAACCAGGCCGGGTCACAGTGCTACTGAGTGCCTGATCCCACTACCTCCTCAAACCACACATACTGTCTTCTCTTATTGAGAAACAAAAAAGGAAAAGAAAGAGAAAAAAGAAAAATATCAGAGAGGGGTTAAGAAGGCCATGGCAGATGCCAGGATACTGGAGATGCAGACAAAACTTATCCAAATGCACTGAAACTTATGGAAAAATTCCCCATGAAGGAGGACTGCTGTTTCTCTATATTGTTAAGAATCTTGGACATCACCTGTAAGGAGAGAGTTTAGCGTAGACCAAGGAGAAAGGTGGTATTGAAAGTGGTCTCCACGATGGCGGTGAAGACTTGTATTTAGGAGAAGCAGAAATTGGATCCTACCAACCTTATTTTTTTTGGAGATTACACCAAATGTCGAATGCTACTGTCACGTATGCTTAGGGACACTGGACAACATTCAGAGTGGAAAAAGAGTTTGGGAAAGATTTGAAATGGTGGAGGCAGTGGCATTGGCAGTGTCAAGTACTCAGGGGAGGCAGAGATCTGATGCATTACACCTGGAACCTTTGAAATAATAACCCCAGAGGCAGAATGCTACCACCACGCACCCTTGAGAACGTGGGACAATTGGTTGGGCAAAGAGGGTGCTCGGATTGGATATTGCTGAGGGGTGAGGCCGGCGACGGACACAGCAAAGCTGGGATTGGAGCCTGCCATGAGGCAAGGCCGGTGCTGGAGCCTCCGAGGCCAGGATCGGAACCTGCTGAGGGGTTAGGCCGGTGCTGGGGCCAGTGAGGCCAGGATCGGAGCCTGCTGTGAGGCAAGGCCGGTGCTGGGGCCTTCGAAGCCAGGATTGAAGCCTGCCGAGGGGTTAGGCCGGTGCGGGGGCCAGCAAGGCCGGGATGGGAGCCTGCCATGAGGCAAGGCTGGTGCTGGAGCTTTGAGGCAATGACAGGAGCATGATGAGGGGTTAAGTCGGTGCCGGGGCCAATGGTCGACATCGGAGCCTGCTATGAGTCAAGGCCACTACTGGGGCCTCCGAGGCCGAGATCGGAGCCTGCCGAGGGGTTAGGCCAATGCTGGGGCCAGTGAGGCTGGATCGGAGTCTGCCATGAGGCAAGGCCAGTGCTGGGGCCTTCAAGGCCGGGATCGGAGCCTGCTGAGGGGTTAGGCTGGTGCCAGGGCCAGCGTGGCTGGGATAAGAGCTCATCGTGAGAAAAGGCCAGTGCTGGGGCCTCCGAGGCCTGGATTGGATCCTGCCAAGGGGTTAGGCCTGTGCTGGGGCCAGTGAGGCCAGCATCGCAGCCTGCCGTGAGGCAAGGCCGGTGCTGGGGCCTCCCAGGCCAGGAAAAGAGCCAGGTGAGGGGTTAGACCGGTGCCGGGGCCAATGGCTGGCATCGGAGCCTGCCGTGAGGCAAGGCCACTACTGGGGCCTCCGAGGCTGGGATCTGAGCCTGCCAAGGGGTTAGGCCGATGCAGGGGACAGTGGCCAGCATCAGAGCCTGCCGTGAGGCAAGGCTGGAGCTGGGGTCTCCGAGGCCGGGATAAGAGCCTGCCTAGTGGTTAGGCCCGTGCTGGGGCCAATGGCCAGCATTAGAGGCATCCGTGAGGCAAGGCCACTACTGAGCCCTCCGAGGCCGGGATCGGAACCTGCAGAGGGGTTAGACTGGTGCTGAGGCCAGCGAGGCTGGCATCGGAGCCTGCCGTGAGGCAAGGCCGGTGCTGGGGCTTCCAAGGCCTGGATTGGAGCCTGCCGAGGGGTTAGGCCGGTGCCAGGGACAGCGTGGCCAGGATCGGAGCTCACCGTGAGGCAAGGCTGGTGCTGGGGCCTCTGAGGCCGAGAGCAGAGCCTGCCTAGGGGTTAGGCTGGTGTCGGGGCCAGAGGCTGGCATCAGAGCCTTCCGTGAAGTAAGGCTGCTACTGAGGCCTCCAAGGCCAGGATCGGAGCCTGCCAAGGGGCTAGGACAGTGCTGGGGCCAGGGAGGCTGGCATCGGAGCCTGCCGTGAGGTACGTTCGGTGCTGGGGCCTCCGAGCCTAGGATAAAAGCTTGCTGAGGGTTTAGGCTGGTACCAGTGCCAATGGCCAGCATTGAGCCTGCCGTGAGGCAAGGCTGCTACTGGGGCCTCCGAGGCTGGGATCGGAGCCTGCCAAGGGGTTAGGCCGATGCCAGGGCCAGCGGCCAGCATCGGATCCTGCCTTGAGGCATGGGCGGTGCTGGGGCCTCCGAGGCTGGGATAAGAGCCTGCCAAGGGGTTAGGCCGGTGCCGGGGCCAATGGCCGGCATCGAGCCTGCCGTGACGCAAGGCGGCTACTGAGGCCTCTGCAGCCGGATCAGAGCCTGCCGAGGGGTTAGGCTGGTGCCGGGGCCAGCAAGGTTGGGAACGGAGCTCACCGTGAGGCAAAGCCGGTGCTGGGGCCTCCGAGGCAGGGAGGTTGCCGAGGGGTTAGCCCAATGCCGGGGCCAATGGTTGGAATCGGAGCCTGACAGGAGGCAAGGCCACTACTGAGGCCTCCGAGGTTGGGATCGGAGCCTGCCGAGGGGTTAGGTCGGTGCTGGGGCCAGCGAAGCCAGGATCGGAGCCTGCCAAGGGGTTAGGCTGGTGCCGGGGCCAATGGCCGGCATTGGAGCCTGCTGTGAGGCAAGGCCGCTACTGGGGCCTCCGAGGCCGAGATCGGAGCCAGCTGAAGGGTTGGGCTGGTGTCGGGGCCAGAGAGACCAGAATCCGGGCCTCCCATGAAGCATGGCCACTGCTTGAGCCAGCGAGGTCTGGATCAGTCCACCGGGTAGCCAGGCTGCTACTGTGGCCGTCAAGTGTGGGATCGGTACTTGCAACGCGGCATGCATAGAGAAATATTGCAGAAAATAAAAATCAGATGCTTCCCCTAATCAGCAAAAACTAGGAGGAAAGGGGCAACAGGAAGAGGTCGAGCTATAGAAAGGGCCCTATAGTGAAGCAACTAAGGTGGCCAATCAGAGGGTATGGAATAGGGGAGGATGGAGACTCTTTAAAAGGCAGAAGGTACATAAACAAATGTATCAAAGTTAATCACCAAACAAGCATGGGATAGAGGGAGGGGGAGGGAATGGGATGGGGACTGGATAAGGGCTAATTGGATGATTGATTTGTGCTTGTATATCCTCTCAAGTCTTGTATTCCAATGTGATATATGATTACAATGCACCAATTAAAAAATAAATAAATAAATAAAAACTAGGACTAGGGGCGTGACTTGGGACTTGGGAGTAGAATGCCCCTGGGTTCAATCCCTAGTGCTGCTAAAAAAAAAAAAAAAAAAAGTGAATGGTATCTTTTCAATAGGGTTGAAATCAGAATATGATAGTACTACATTCATATCCACGATGATAACAACACAATTCACAATAGCTAAGTCACAAAAGCATCCATCATCAGCAGATGAATTAATTATAAAATTATGGGATATACACACAATGGAATTCTACTCAGCAATCAAAAATAACAAAATCATGTCATTTGCAGAAAAAGGGATAAATCTGGAAAATATTAAGTGAGATTAGTCTGTCACAAAAAGTGAAAGGTCATATGTTCTCTCTCATATGCGAAGTTAAGGAGTCATGGAGATAAAAAAAAGGAAGTTTAGACAATGGAAGAGAACGTCTATGAAAAAGGAAGGTGGTCTGGTGTAAATTTTCGGAGGAGACCTAATGAAGGAAACACTTCCATTGACCTTATGTACCCGTGTGTGAACACCAGTGCCAGTCTCAGTATCATATATGGGGAAGGACAGTGGGGAGGGAGCTGGGTGAAAGCTCACCGAGTGCTGTGTGCATGTATGTCACTGTAACTATGAACTGCATTATGATGCAAAACCATAATGTGCCAATAAATGTATTAAAAATAAAATTAAATTTAAAAAAGTGAAGAGGTCAGTAGTAACAGGAATAACAGGATATTAAGCTAAACACCAGTCCCTTCTGAGTACAAATGCCTGTACTGCTTCACAGGTACCAATCACATGAAGCCAGCCCTGTTTGTGTTATTTTGAGAGAGACTGGACAGTGGACAATAATATAGCCACTCTACAAAAAGAAGTAGAGCATTTTGGTGATTCAGAGACCCTGACCCTAGATGACCTGTATGCAGAGTACTGCCTTTGCCAGCTAATTGAGCGAATTCATTTATTTTAATCTGGGATAGTTTAAGTTGCATTTGTATTAATTGAAACTAAGAAATTCTGAATATAAGCTATTATTATTGCACATTATATTTAGACAAAATTATAATGTATTTGTTCATGATTTAATCTTTAGTACAAAGAGCAAGGTAGCATATTCAATCAACAGATATGATTAATATTTATGTATCTGTTGTTGTTCTAGATGTAAACAATATAAAAATAAACATTACTTTGGAAGCCTGGCGTGGTGGCGCACGCTTGTAATCCCCACACTTGGGAGGCAGAGACAGGAAGATCGCGCAGGTTCGAAGCCAGGCGTGCTCGCTTAAGAGACCCTGTTTCCAAATAAAAATATAAAAAATAGGTCTGGGAGTGTAGCCTGGAGGTAGAAGGGCTTCCAGGAACCCCAGTACCACCAAATAAGCAAACAAACAAACAAACAAACAATGATTTTAGCCCATTGTGTTCCAACTAGAAATATTATATAATATGCAAAAATAAAAAAGTAAAGTTTGTTAGATGTTAACATGATCTAGTCATTAAATAAAATATATAAAATATTATGAGAGTTATAATCTAAACAGACTATATCAAATAACAAGAAATATCTCATTTAAAAACTATTGGAAGCATTTTTTTTTTTTTTTTTTTGGTGGTACTGGGGTTCCTGGAAGCCCTTCTACCTCCGGGCTACACTCCCAGACCTCGTTTTACATTTTATATTTGGAAACAGGGTCTCCTAAGCCAGCGCGCACGGCTGGCTTCAAACCTGAGCGATCCTCCTGTCTCTGCCTCCCAAGCGCGGGGATTACAAGTGTGCGCCACCACTCCCGGCTTGGAAACATTTTTAAAAGAGTTGGCAAGTGAGCCTAGGACAAGGGCACTTTAGGAAGCGGTCCTTGCCTCTATGCACATTCTGGGTTAGGATCATGCCTGGTGTGTCCAGTGAACTATGAGAAAGGTTTTCATGGGCAGAGTAGGAAGAGAGAGGGAAAAGGAAATGAAAAATAACTAATTTTTAAAAATACCTAGTGAACAAGTATTTTTAAAATACACTCATTTTTAAAATACATTTTAATGAACAAGTTCACTATTACTAATTCTTGAGAACAGAAAGGTCAGTAAAGACAAAATATGGGGAATTAGATAATTTGCAATTACTTTAATTCAATGAAGCTGATAACACCTTGTCTTAATTAGCATTATACCAATGGCGATAGTAAGACATACAAATTTTGAAATTTTTTTCCAATTAGGAAAGCTCAAAAGTCAAATACGAAAGCAAAGTTTTGGCCTTAATATGCCAAATATTAAATATAAATGCATTAAAAAGCAGTTAATATGTACTAGGCATAGTGTCAAGAATTTCATGCACTTTTTATAGTATTTCGGTTCTTAGAAAAAATATTTAATGGATATTTAAATGTCAAAATGATATACAAACATAAAAGAATTAGGTAGTAAACATTTTAAAAAGTTTGATATAACTCCAATATCTACAATGTTTAAGATTGGACTTTTGAAGTATACACTAGTGTGCATATATATTTGTATATTATACAAAGGAATATAGGTTTGGTTAAAGAAAATATAGAAATAAAAAGAGAGGACATCAAGTACTGAAAAGTGTAGAATATTAAACAGCAACTTAAAAGCATAAACAAAATCAAACTAATAATCTCATGGACAGGTACTCTAGCATAATACATCTAAACCTGCTCAGATAAGGTTCCACATCTGCCTTCTGTGTCTAAGGTATTATTCTGTTTAAATATCCTATTGATTTGGGTATGATTTTGTAAACTTGCCTCACTTCTCTTAGTTGACATAATTTTAAACTAATTACACAAATTCTTTAAGGATCAATCTTGTCATCTACAAAATGGAAACAAAACAGCACCTTCCCCATAGCTTTACTTTGAGAATGATTTGACAAAAAGTATACATACGCATATATATATATATATATATATATATATATATATATATATGCTTTTTTCATAACCCATTAAACACTCAATAATTGTTATTATTAATATATCATTATTAACATCATCAATTATTTAAAATATCAGGTCCTGAAACTTCCATTTTATAAATGTCACCAATGATTTATTTTTAATTTTTGCAGTACTGGGAATTGAACTAAGGGACATTCTACCTCCAAACTACATTCCTTGCCCTATTTTTATTCTTTATTTTGAAACAAGGTCACTCCAAATTATGAAGAGCCTCAGTAAGTACTTGAGGATAGCCACAAACCTGTGATCCTTCTGTCTCAGGTGTCCAAGCACTGGGATTATAAGCGTGCACCATGATACCCGGCACCAATGATTTTTCAAACAATCTTTTTGGACATGTAGCTTAATTATATTTTATTAAGGAATACATTTGAGTAAAAAGTAAATTTCCAGAAGTCTAGAAATTAAAAGTTGGCAAAACCAACATTTGAATAAACTCACAAAATCAATTCTTCTTAAAATATTACTGTGCTAAAATGTAAGATAAGAAAGTCCTAATTAGCAAAAAAAAAAGTTTCAGTAATCCCCTCAAGGTTGGCTTAAATACTTTATATTTTGCTTTGTAAGTATTACATCAGAAATACTTTCACTATATCCTTAGTTCACATGCAAAAATTGAGTTAAATATGATGTGTATAGGCTTACTAATTTCAGTATCAGAGTAAATTCTTTACAGATTCATTATAATCAATATATTCTCCTTCAGCCACTAGTAATGGTTAGTTTTGCTTTTTGTATAACATATATGCAAATTATAATTATTTTTACATTCAAGCTGTGCATACTAGATCACAATTAACCAATTTAACAAAGTTAGCTCTGTGACTCTGACTAATGCAGTTTCTACTTATAAGGCAGCAGCAGGAATAATAATTTTGAAACTCCCATAAAATCAATGCTTTCAATAGCTATAAAACCAAAGTAAAATAAAAAAAGAACTCATTAAAAAGTTCTGTTTGAACAGCACAATACCACATTTTCCCCAGTAAAATATCCTTTAGGACTGAGTAATACACTCCAAACCTGAATTTTTATTTTGAAAAGTATCATCTAACAGCCTGCTAAGTAGCAGCAATAATAATGTACTTCATAAAAACCACCTAATGTCCTATCGAATCTTACTTTTATTTATTCATTAATTTATGACTTTTATTTGGAATAAAATTGTTTCCCAGATTTTTTAAATTTTTTAAGATAAAGTGTTAGTCAATTAGAAATCAAAATTTTATCTCTTCTGGATGCACATATAAATTTACCATTATTGTTTAATGAGTATATTCTAAAAGACTTTGGAACTAGGGGAACATTGCAGTTTTATAGCTCTCATAATTTTATGTCCATGTGCAATGATTCTCACTGGGTACTATCAGTTCTCAGTGTCTCTCTCGTGCTCCCCTCCCCATTCCCATGGAAACACTTAATTCACTTCCTGTACAGGCAATCCCAGCCGCCTCCTTTCACTAATCTCTTCTCATTTTATCCTTTCTATAAATTACTATCTTTTAAGCTTTCTGAACTATAATTCTTTCATAAAATTTCCAAATTCTAAACTTATGCACTACCTAAAAGTTGGGTTTTTTCAAACAAGGATTTGTGCCCAAAAGATTCTTTATCCTGATAAGGGCCTCTTTACTTTGAATTTGTTAAAAATCGTAATATTAAGAAAAATTACCTCAGTAGTGGTTTTCTTAGTTTCTATCACCATACATATTTTGTTTCCTTTTATGACTTATGAAGAAGAGAAGATCAGAATCTGTTTACCAGTCTCTACCCAGTACCTAATATCAGTGGATGCACTACATCATTTTGTCAGTAAGAGTCAAATTGAAATTCCACCATCCTATATATACCTGCCAACATTCCTCTATATCCTCACAGCCCAATTTTCATATGCTCTCTATGATCTGCACTGAAGATCATCAGTTTTAATCTAAGCCCTCCATTCCTATTCATACAACTTATAAAAAAAAAAAAAACCTGCCAGAACTCCCAAGGCATCTCTTTTCACCCAAATTTAATGCTAACGCTTTTTATTTTTGCATTTATTTTTCCAAACTTTCCTACTTTCCCTTTCTGAATTGAAGTTCTCATGTCTCACATTATTCTCAAAGAGCTGAATTTTCTTTCTAAGTGCCTTTTTAAGCTTTACGGCCTTTTACTTTTCTTCCACAAATCACATTTCACAGGCAAAGAGAAGGTCTGAATGTCCTACCTGTTTTCACTTCTGTGTCCACTGCATGTTCCATATGTCTGCTTCACTAACAAGTTGTATTGAGCATTTAAGAAATATCACCAAACACTCACTTTTCTCTAAAAACTAGAAAAGAAGGAGCTGGGCATGGTAGCACACACTTGTAATTGCAACACTTAGGAGGCTGAGACAGGAGGATAACATTTAAAGCCAGCCTCAGCAACTTAGTGAGACCTTGTTCCCAAATGAAAAAAAAAAAAAAAAGACTGCAAGATAGAAGATCATGGCCTCTTAGATAAGAGCATCAAAGATAGAAGCCCCTAATAATATCGCCAGCATGGCATACATACAAATGAAAAAAAATGAAGAAAAGGAATCACTTCTCAATCACAGATATGTCTAGTATTACCATTTATCCCAAAACTAAACAAAGATATCAAAAATAAAATGCATTTTACATCAATTCATGCTCTCTCTCCCAATATGTATATATAGTATATGCCATATAATATACTTAATATATATGAACTATAAATATGTTTCGAGTTTCTCTTTGGTACTAAGGATTGATTTCAACAGCATTCTACCTCTGAGATATACCCCTAGTTATTTTTGCTTTTCATTTCAGAAACATGGTCTCACTAATTTTCTGAGGCTGTCCTCAGATCTGTGATTCTCCTGTCTCACTCTTGCAAGAATTGGAATTTTAGGCATGCATCACCCCATCTGGCTATGATAAAATTTTAGAGTAGAAACATATTTAAAAAGCCTCTTTTCATGCTACACATGATGCACCTATATTGAGCGGAGAAAACAATACTTTATTCTTGTTAGACACTGAGATTATAATGTTTTCATGGCAGGATTACTTTGATTATATTACTTAGAGCCTCCTCCTTCCCTTTTAACTTCATTACTTTGCCATTTATTTTTAGCTGCTTCTCTCCACATTTGTATATAATTGCTTTTGTGTTTTTTTCTTTATGCTTTCCTTTATTTTACTGAGGATGCTTTCATTGCGTGTCATTATTTTCTGGGTCAAACTGTGTACTGTGTAGACTCTTAAGTGGCATTCTCTTCCTGAAGATTTTATAAATTTGCTTTTCTTTTTCTATTTTGCTATGGATTCATAGCTTTTGTTTTCTATGTTCTAAAACAATATAAAATTATAACAACATGACATAACAGTTGTTATTGAAACAGCACGACATCTCCAAACTCATTAATTATTATATGAGGTAGTGCAAAGTATAAGAGGCCACTGCAAAGCTTAGTAACTTAAAACTGTAAGCCATGAATTTGTGTCAGTAATCTAGCTGGTGATCTAAGGGGTGGTTCTTCTGGCATTACTTTGAGTTTGCTGCTGAATACACATCATCGAGATGGCTGTCATGACCATGGTTGGGTTCTCACATTTCTAAGCCTTAGTTGAAATGAACCAGTTAACCATATTTAGTCACACAATTTCTTATTCTCCTAATGGCAACCTTTATTTGTCATGTATTATGGTAGGTTCCGAGAGAAGGAGCAGAAATGCTCTAGACTAACAGAGAGCAGGCCTTTCTTCTACTACAAACTACTGCTCAAAGCATGTATTTAAAAGTAGAGAATGGATTTTCTTTTACTTTTTGGAGGTACAGGAGATTTTCTTTTTTTTTAAACTGGATCTCACAGAGTACTACACACCGGCCTTGTCTGCAATCCTCCTTTGATAGTCTCCCAAGTGCTGGGATTACACCTGTGTGCCATCATCCCTGGCTGGGAGATAGACTTTTCTTGATGAAAGAATATGAAAATTTACTGAAAAGTGGAATGAAGCATAAAATGGGATGATTCAATTTATTTTTAAACAAATTTATCAAATGTATCATTAAAACTTGCATATTTATATGTTGGCTTATTGTCAGTTTCTGGTAGGCTGGGTTTAGATGATTCAAGTCTGTCCATCTAGTCAACATCAAGGATCTATTTACTGATAAATAAATCTATTTACTGATAAATAAATAATCCTCCTGCAGGGTCAATGAGCTGCCTTATTTAATTGCTGGGGAGAAAACGCACAAGTAAAATCATGCATATGACCTACAGGCCTTAATAATACTGGAGAAGTTAGAATATACGCTTTGACAGTGATCACTGGGCATGAGTTGACGTCTATGTTTTTCATGTTCCAATGACACCGGATCAAAGATCAATATTCCATTTAGGTCTGTTTGCTAGCATTTCTCTGCTCTAACACTGAAAGTGTGCTAAAAATAATAAGTTGGTTTCTGATAGCCAAATGTCCATAATATCTTTAATTTCATTTTACTTAGAATTAAAAAACAAGAGTAGAACACAAACAAGTAATTTATATTTGAGTCTGTTAACTGACATGGAACCCTGATTTCTAGTTAGATTTCCAGAGGAATTTTATGGAAAACCATTCTTTTAATGTGACATGCATATATGTTTTTAAAAGCAGAAAAATATTAGTTTAGAAATAAAATTATTGATCTTTTCTCTGTGATGTGAGTTAAATTAGTACTTTAATAATTGATTTCTAAGCTTGGCGTGGTGGCGCATGCTTGTAATCCTTGCGCTTGGAAGGCAGAGACAGGAGGATGGCGCTGGTTCGAAGTTAGCCTTGCTGGCTTAAGAGACCCTGTTTCCAAATAAAGTATAAAATAGGTCTGGGAGTGTAACCCGGAGATAGAAAGGTTTCCAGGAACCCCAGTACCACCAAAAAAATATATTAATAATAATTGATTTATGACAAATTTTATAAACTTGGTCTTATATTTTTTAGATGAGAAATCATATTTAAATGACTGCAATGGTTATGTTTGACAGCACTAACAATTCCTATTATACTTTGCTTTGCAAGAGATAACCAGAACTTTTAAAGAAATTTAAAAATTTAAACTTATTCTCCTTTACTTTATTTTCAGCTAGTGCAGGTATTTCACTGTGTATGTGGACTTTTATGTGGACTTCAGTATTGTTCATCAGGATGCAAAGGAGCAGATATATTTTATTTTATTTATTTACCTAATCAGTCTTATTTCCAAGAAGAAAAAATATTCCTATTCAATTTTAGTTTCCTTAAATATTTTAGAATGTGTACAAGAAAAGTAGCGTCACTTTCTAGAGTGGTTGATAACAACTGATTTTAAAGACATTTTATTCTTTTCTCTTAAACCTGATTTTCAGAGTTGTGGAAATGATATAGTGGGAAATACAATAGCCAAGAAAAGAAAGTCATAAATTATTTTAAAACATAAATTGAGAAGATGTGTCAGCTTACAAAAATGAATTAACCTTTCTCTACCCAGGTTTCTTCATCTGTGAAATGGGAAGTAAACTTTTGTCACTAAGGTCACTAGAGAGATTCTCAGATTAATGAGATAATTTTCTCAGAATCTTCTGAGATCGTCAATACTTAGGAATAAAAGAGGTAATGTACTGAAAATTATTTAATATTTAATAAAATTAAAATTATTTTATAATTTAAAATTATAAATTAAATAAATAAATACAAATTATTTAAATATTTAAGAAAAATAAAAACTTTTTTCTAGGAAATCAAGTAGATGTATGTCAATTTTAGATGGATGAAATTGGAGAATATTGTGCTGAGATTAGTCAGCTATAAAACCGAAGAATCAGATATTATCTCTTATATGAAGAAGCAAGGGAGAAATTGGGACATAGAAGAGACTCCAGACCAGGGAGACATGTTAGTGGGGTGAAGGAGGGGACATAAATGAGGAAAATGGGAGGGGGAGGAGGACTTGAAGAGAGAAACATATCAATAGACATAATGTACATACAGAAATTCCTCAAGAAAATCACTGTGCCAAACATGGGCGCTGGCTCCTAGACTATTGAACACACACACACACACACACACACACACACACACACACACACACACACACACATAGTGAGAAAGACTTTTAATGCCTAATCAGCCTGATAATATATACTATATTTTTCTTTATTCTTTTCACTATTTTTATTTTTCATTAAAATAATACTTAAATTAAATTGCTTTAATTCTAAGCAATGAGTACCAAAGTATTGAATAAATCTGTCTTTGTCCTTCTTAGTTATATTTACTTTTACTTGTGAGGTTACTAACACAAAGGAATAGTAAAAATATAAATATTTTGTGAAAAAAATTGGATACCATTTGTTAATATATGTAAAATTACTACTAGTAGATTTTTTCCCCATCAAGGACTTTCAGGTTATTCCAAAAAAGAATTCCCAAATCTTTCCTGGTAGTTTTTTAAATAAGTTAATTTAACAATTGTAATCACTATTCACTTTTTGTTTTAGTAAATTTTAGTACTAAATGAGCTATGCAAGTATCCGATGTGTTTGAATTAAAATAGCTAATATCCAGTTAAATGTTATACTTTACATTTTGCATTGTGTACCAATAAGAACTCAAATCTTATGCAAATAAAAAGTACAGAGATATATCAAATTTGAATTAATATACATATAGTTACGACTTTATTAAAATAATGTACACTTCAATCTTAGTTGAAAGGAGTCCAAAACATAGCATAAAAATTAATAAAAAATTTTATATCCAGAGCACCTTAACTGGCACAATGGGAACTTTCAGTATCTTCTTTCCATTTTCTTTTGGCCACAAAATATTGTTTATGAAATGGATAATTAACTCAATCAAGAGTTAAGTTACTTAATTTATGAGTGTTCAATTACCCCCACATAATGATTAAAATCCACTATGTAAATCATATTTCATTGCAATATGAAGATAAATGTGTAAATTTTTATTAAAACTGAAGTTTATGTAGTCTATTTCTATTTTTTCACATTTCAAATTAATACCAGTTTTTCAATTTTAATAGAACATTTAAAAATACAAAGCCATCATTATGGCTCCACTAGCATAACTCTTATGAATAATTATTGTACTATAACTTCAGAACACTGGTGTTTTTGATGTATTACAATAATTCAATACTAATGCCATAGTAACCTTATGATGTATTACCATAATATATCACTGAATTGATGCTATCAGGGAATAAAAGAGAATTATGACATTAATATAACTTTAGTATGAAAATATATTGTTAGTCACTTGATAAAGAAGAAAAAGAAAAGAAAATTGTACAGAAATTATGCAAAATCCAAAAGGTATGACCATAGTACATCGTAAGAAGAAAAGACATTTACTATTTGTTCATCATATATCTCAACAATAAAAATTTGGCAGAAATCTACAAACAACATGAGAATATATGTGGTGTGTGTGTGTGTGTGTGTGTGTGTATGTGTGTGTGCTTGTATTTATTTTTAAATAAAATTTTGAAGATTATATATATATAATCAGATACAATAATCTTCTAAATATTGGCTTTTACAAACTGTATACCAGAAATATACATTTGACATTAATTCTTTTTATATATTATTTTGTCTTATTAATTAGTGGTAACATTATGACTTATAAATATATTTTACCATATTTATTACTTTAAAATTATTATGTTATTTGTTATTATTGTTATAATTGATGTTTATTCAGTTTTACTATTGTGCCACTTTATTTTTAAAATGTATTACATTTCTAAGGAAAATGGAAATAAAGCAAAACATTTGTAATGAAGTAGATGATTCAATAAAGAATGAATTGCTTATTCTATAACAAAGTTAAAATTACAAACGGTGAACGGTTGGTGTTTGTGGAAAATGTTTATGTTAATAAATTATTCATAATCATGAATACATTTTGACAAGGATTTATGGCTTCTGTGTCACATATCTCTAAATCAATTCCGTTAACTCATCCTGGGAGAAAGGCCATTGAAATTACAATCATCAATTTAGGCAAATAATGTAGGCAAATTATTTATAATTTAATGTCAGCTGGTATAGAAATAAAACAAAGGTTTGTGTAAAAAATTAAACTAAGACTTTGTTGACTCTGATATCCAATCATAGATATTTTACTTTTTTGACTAATGAAAATCTCCATTGCTTGACTATAATTAACAATTAAAATATGGACATATATTAATAAGTATATACAAAATATTCAATGAATAATATTTATATCATATATCTCAACAATATAAGAAAAATAGTCTTTTGATTAATGTATTTAAGTATAACTAAAATTTTAGGTCCTATAAGCTCATTAATATTTTAATATTTAGTATTATAACTTATTCATACTTTATATCTATCTTTACTAGAATACAATTTACCCTGTCTTTTTGCTTATTTTAAGAAACTAGCATCTTATATTACATTCAGACTTTTTTTTTGCAGTAACTCGGAGCTACACAACAGCCCTAATTTTTATTCTTTATTTTGAAATAGGGTCTCACTGAGTTGCAAAGGGCCTCACTAAGTAGCTGAGGCTTGTAATTAACCAAGATTATTCTGTCTCAGCCTCTCAAATTCTGGGATTACAAGCATGCATGACTATGCCTGGTTTACATTCAGACCACTTAGTTGCATCTTAATCTGTAACATTCAGACATTTAGCTGCATCCTAATGTTGATAATCTAACTTCTAACATAAGGTTTCTACTTTTTGCTAAATGTTCCTTATTTATTTATTTATTTATTTATTTATTTATTTATTTATTTATGTAGAACCCTTCTACCTCCAGGCTATACTCCCAGACCTATTTTATGGTTTTTTTTTGTTTGTTTGTTTTTCTTTTGGAAACAGGGTCTCTTAAACCAGAGAGGCTGGCTTTGAACCTGCAAGATCCTCCTGTCTCCACTTCCCAAACATGGCGATTACAAATGTGCGTCACCACGCCCGACTAAATGTCCCCATTATTTTTAAAAGCTCTTTCAGAGAAAAAGTGAAGGTGTTTATATAAGTTAAAACAATAGGAATTAATTTCTAAATAAAAATAAGAAAAATTCTATTGTGATTAAAAAGAACTATAAAATTAAAGTTACATACTTTTTTTGGTAATCTATAAAAGTACAGAGTTTAAAAAGAGCCGGGAGATTCTAAATAATACTTGTAACGACGCACTGGCCAGAGCAATATTCTACAGGATAATGAGAAAAAAAATCATAAAGATTTTAAATACCTGAAGAGTAGACTTTACTTTTTTCTATTTTTGTTGTTGTTGTTGTTGTTGTTGTTGTTGTTGTTGTTGTTGTTGTTGTTGTTGGTACTGGGGTTCCTGTAAACCCTTCTACCTCTGGGCTACACTCCCAGACCTATATTTTTTAAATTTTTTAAATTTGGAAACAGGGTCTCTTAAACCAGCACGGCTGGCTTCGAACCTGCGCGATCCTCCTGTCTTTGCCTCCCAAGTGCGGGGATTAGGAGCGTGCACCACCATGCTCGGCACTTTTTTCGATCTTAAACATTGCTATTTTCTCGTTGCTGTTTCCTTTTATCAGTATTAGATATTACACTTCTTTATAGCAATAAATAAAACAAATGCTAATAAAGCAAAATAAAATATACAAAGAGTTTAGCATATGTTTTTTGTGCTAAATTATCTCTCTCCTCTTTTTTGCAAATATCTACACTTTCCTATATTTTCTGATTTGTTTCTCACTCTTGTGAGCATGCTTCTACTGCTTTTATGAAACCTGAAATAAACTCTCTATGGCTCAGCACTAGATAAAAAATTAATTCTAATTATACCTAATCTCACAATCACATTTTCAAAGTTCTTTTGTGGTAAAATAAAATCCTGGATTTTCTCTTCACCTCTGTATGCATCTCATATTTATTTTCTGTGCCCATTTAAAAATTTTGATATATAAAAACATACTCTCACAAACAATTTAAACTTGGGGTAAATATGTGGGTATAGCTGGAAAACAATAGATTTATTAACAAAAACACATCATCTAAAACATTCTCATAACTATTTACAATTATATTTATTAAATAATATTTCTTAAAAATTTAACAGGTCCATTAGGCATCTTCAGTACTTAATTATCATTTTTTAATACTTACAACTGTGTAAGATTACAGAAAGAGTTCTACATTGCTTTCTTTTCTAGGATGGTAAATTAAGCAATAAAACCACAAAATAATGCATTTGGCTGATTTACTCTACACTGTTCTTTATGTCATTTCTCCCCCAATCACTTCCTGAGCTAGAAACATACATAATGCTATGTGAATAACAATTATGAAAAACTGTTCACAAGCTGCCTTTCACATGAAGTGGCAGCGTAGCTCTCCTCCCAGCGTTTAATACATTAGACTCTAATGAAAGCCGCTGCAGGGAGTATAAGACCTGAAAGGTATTGATGTTGAAATTACATGAAACTAGCTTAAAATCAAAGGAGGCAATTCTATTTTATTACATTTTAAGCTGATATTCAGAGAATCAATGTAAAAGTAGTACATAATTTGTCATAAATGTATTTATTATCCAAACTTTTTTCACCAAGACATTGATTACATTCTTAATAGTCAAGTTTTTTTTTGCAATATGCTGAATTATTTGTAGGATAATTTTCTTAGAACTATTTTAGTGCGTATGTACAAATAAAATCTTCAAGTAATGTGTCATTTCTTCTTCTTAATACATACCTGGTAGCAACAAAAATAAGGCGGATGATAAATGACACAGTTAAATGGCCTCTCTACACATTCCATTGTTATAATTTTTTCTTTAGGTACTGTGTTTTGAAAAAGTCACATAGATCACTGTTTTAAAAGTAGCTAATTTCAAGAGGGATGCTTATAATGGTGGAACTCTTCTGAATTTGCTGTGGTAATAATGAACTACACATGTGACAAATTATATAACATTAAGTATAGCTACATACAAAAAGTATAATTAATATTAATAAGTTTTGGATATAATGCAAATGTCAATATTTGGGTGATATTGTGCTACAGATTTATAAACGGTTACCTTTGAGAGTAATTATTATTATGTACTCATAGCTTTTAACTTCTTACAACTGCCTTTGCTATATCTCACAGATTATGGTATCTTATGTTTTCATTATTATTCTAAAAAATTTTAATTTATATCATTTGTTCCATGAAAAAAGTTAACATTTTAAATATTTAACTTTCATGTATTAGTATAGATTTTGTAGCTTTTCTTGCTATTTATTTTTGTGTGTATGTGTAGCACTTCTTATTTTTTATTTTTCATTTTTTAAAATTTTTTTATTGGTTCATTGTATTTATATATCAAAATTGGGTAAAAAAAACTGTGTAAACACACATGTACATATCACCCAGTTAGAACCTGCCCAATCCCCATCCCACTCCCTCCCATTCCTCCTTCCCATGCTTGGTTTAGTGGTTGACTTCAACACGTTTAAGTACATCTTGTCCTTTAGAGAGTTTTCTTCTTTCTCCTTCCCATCTCCTCATTTAGGTTGTGTTATTTGCTCCTCTATAAGATTTTCTTTTTCATACAGAGTTCTTCCTATGACCCATTTCTCCTTAGCTTTCACATATTAGGGAAAGCATCTGATTTCTTATTTTTGGTGACTGACTAGTCTCATTTAGCATAATGTCCCCTAGTTCCATCCATTTCCCTGAAAATGATATAATTTTGTTTTTTTATGCCTGAGTAAAAATTCCATTGTGTACATATCCCCCAATTTTGTAATCCATTCATTTGTTGATGGACATCTTGGCTGGTTCCATAGTTTGGCTATGGTGAATTGTGCAGCTATAAACATAGATACACATGTATTAGTTTGGTAGTTTGGTATCCTTTCTTTTGGGTAGATACCTAGAAGTGGCACTGCTGTATCTAATGGTAAGTTTGTTCCCATTCTTCTGAGGATTCTCCATATAGTTTTCCAAAGTGGTTGCACTAATTTGCAATCCCACCAACGATGTTTTAGGGTTCCCACTTCCCCACATCCTCGCCAGCATCTGTTGTTGTTTGTGTTTTGAATGATTGCCATTCTAGTTGAAGTTAGGTGAAATTGCAGTGTAGTTTTAATTTGCATCTCTCTGATTGCCAATGATGTTGAGCAGTTTTTCATGCATTTACTTGCCATTTACATTATTTCTTTTGTGAAGTGTCTTTTCAATTTGCTTTTACATTTTTTGATAGGATTATTTGTGTTTCTTATTGTTGTTTCTTGAGTTATCTGTATATTCTAGATATTAGTCCTCTATTGGAGGAGTAGGTGGCAAAAATCTTCTCCCATTCTGTTGGCTCTTGATTGAGGTTCTTGACAGTTTTCTTTGCTGAACATAAGCTCTTCAGTTCCATACAATCCCATATATTATTTGCCTTTTAATTTGTTGTACCTTTGGGGTCTTATTGAGAAAATTTTTATCTATGGCTATGTGTTGCAGTGTTGGACCAATGGCCTCTTCAAGAAGCCTCAAGATTTCTGGTCTAATTTCCAAGTCTTTGATCCATCTTTTATTGACTCTTGGGCAGGGTTAAAAAGTGGGATTAATTTTCAATTTTCTGCATATGGTTAACCAGTTTTACCAACACCATTTTTCCATTTTTTTTGAACAGGCTATCTTTCTTTCAGTGTATGTTTTTGACCCCTTTGTCAAAAATCAAATGGCTGTAAGTGTATGGATATGTTTCTCCATCATCTATTCTGTTCCATTAGTCTTTGTACCTGTTTTTGTGCCAGTACCATGCTGTTTTTATTACAGTGGCTTTGTTGTATGGCTTAAAGGCAGGTATTGTGATTCCTTCTGCATAGCTTTTGTTGCGGATAACTACTTTGGCTATTCTGAGGAATTTTTGTTGTTGTTGTTGTTGTTCCAAATAAATTTAAGAACTGATTTTTCTATGTCTGTGAGGGATGATCTTGGTAATTTAATGGGCATTGCTTTGAATCTGTAGATACGTTTTGGAAGTATGGCCATTTTAATATATTTATTCTACCTCATGAACATGGAAGACCATTCCATCTTCTAAGATCTCTTTAGATTTCTTTTTTCAATGTTTTATAATTTTCTTTGTATAGATCTTTTACCTCCTTGGTTAAGTTTATTCCTAAATATTTTATTTTTTGTGGAAAATTCTAAGAGGAAGTATTTTCTGAATTTCTTTTTCAGTGGATTTATGGTTGGTGTACAGAAAAGCTTCTGATTTATTAAGATTGATTGTGTATCCACTTTGCTGAATTTGTTGATCAGTGCTATAAACCCTTTGGTTGAGTTTGTTGGTTTTTCTAAATATAGTATCATGTTATCTGCAAATAGTGAAAGACTGAGTTCTTCTTTCTCTATTTGTACTCCTTAGATTTCCTTTTCTTGCCTTATTGTTCTGGCAAGAGTCTCAAGTACTATATTGAAGAGAAGTGGTGATAATGGACATCCTTGTCTTGTTCCTGTTTTTAGGGGAAACTCTCAAAGTTTTTCCCCATTTAATATGATGTTGGCTGTGGGATTATTGTAGATTGCCTTTATGATGTTGAGATATGTTCCTTCCATTCCATTTCTCTGAAGTGCTTTTATCATAAATGGATGTTGGATTTCATCAAATGCTTTTATAGTGTCTATTGAAATGATCATGTGATTTTTGTCTTTGGTTCTGTTTATATGATGAATTACATGGATTGATATTTCATATGTTGAATCAGCCTTGCATCCCTGGGATGAACCCTACCTAGTCATGGTGTATGATTTTCTGGATGTGGTTTTGAATACGTGTTGCTAGTATTTTGTTTAGCTGTTTTGCATCCAAATTTATCAAAGATATAGGCATATAGTTTTTCTTCCTTGAACTGTCTTTATTTGGTTTTGATATTAATGTGATGTTGGCTTCATAGAATGTATTTGGGAGATTCCCGTTCTTTTCTATTTCATGGAGTATTGGAATTAGCTCTTTTGTAAAGGTTTTATAGAATTCACTTTGGAAACCATCTTGTACTGGGGTTCTCTTAGATGGTAAGGTCTTGATTGCTATTTCAATCTCGCTGATTGCTATTTGTTGGTTTATATGTTCCATATCTTCTTGACTCAGTTTAGGAAGGTTGTATTTATCTAGAACATTGTCAAATATATCTAATTATATTTCACTTTGATCTAAAAGTTTCAATAATTTTATTGTTTTTAAAATTTTTATGGAGGCTTTGGCTATAAAAACAATAATTAATTGTATGATTTTAATTTTCTGAGTTCTGTGAGCTGTCCTATTGGCATATCAAACTTGAGGAGTAGTGG
This sequence comes from Muscardinus avellanarius, assembly GCF_963383645.1. Taxonomy (NCBI): domain Eukaryota; kingdom Metazoa; phylum Chordata; class Mammalia; order Rodentia; family Gliridae; genus Muscardinus; species Muscardinus avellanarius. The sequence goes on along the minus strand of NC_137789.1, from coordinate 29,578,525 downwards.
TAACTACTAAATTTCTATATAGCTGGTCATGACTGAGGTTGCCTGGTAACTTCAAAGTTGCAGTTGTTGTGAAAAGTTGGGGCAGGTTGGTAAAAATCTATTTCCTTAACCTGTGAATTTTTACCAACTTGAGTGTTCCTTTATTTTTAATTTATTTTTTATTTTTGTGTGAATTATATTGAAATGGCATACATTCAGACTGAGCTTGGTGCCCTATCTCCACCCATATGTTTCCTTTTCCCCCTCCCAACTATGGTTGACCATGCTACATTCATTTTTTTACACATATTTGAATGTTGCTCCTCCATTAATCAACCTCAGCTTTCTTCCTCTCTTACTCCTTTATTGCAGATTTGCTGTGGTTTCCCTTCTATTATCTAGAGTCTCTCTAATTTTTTTAAAACTTCTCTAGTTCGGACATATTTTAAAAAAAAAACAAAAAACACATATGTCCCGTCTCTTTCTGTGCTTGGCTGATTTCACTTAACATAATGTTCTCCAGGTCTTTCCATCTTCTTGTGATTGATATTATTTTTTCTTTATTGCTGAGTAGAATTCCATTTTGTTTAGTTCCCATAATTTTGCAATCCATTCATTTGTTGATGGACACATATGTTAGTTTCATCTTTTGGCTATTTAGATTTGTGCTGCTATGAATACAGAAATTCATGTGTTACTGTAGTTCTCTGATTTCAACCCCTTTAAAAAGATACCCAGGAGTGGTATAGCCAGATCATAGGGTGGATCCACTCCCAGCTTTCTAAGAAATCTCCACACTGATCTCCATAGTGGCTGAACAAGTTTGAACTCCCACCCACAATTTAAAGAGTTCATTTCCCCCCACATCCTTGCCAACATTTGTTGTTATTTGATTTCTTTATACTAGCCAATCTGATTGAGGTAAGATGAAGTCTCAGCATAGTTTTGATTTGCATCTCACTGAGGGCTAATGATGTTGAACATCTTTTCATATATCTATTGGCTATTTGTATCTCTTCTTTTGTGAAGTGTCTATTAAATTCAGTTGACCATTTCTTGATTAGGTTAATTTTTTTGCTAGTGTAGAGTCTTTTGAGCTCTTTGTATATTTTATATATTAGCCCTCTATCAGAGTGGTGGCTGGTAAAGATCTCCCATTCTGTAGGCTTTCTCTTTAGGTTCTTGATGGTTTCCTTTGATGAGAAGAAACTCTTTAGTTTGGTGGCATTCCACTTGTTATTTCTTGTTTAATTTACTTAACTTTGGAAGTCTTGTTGAGAAAGTTATTGCCTGTGCTTATATTTTGGAGTGTTGAGACTATTCCATCCTCTAATAACTTCACAGTCTCTGGTCTAATTTCTAAGTCTTAGATCCATCTTGAATTGATTTCTGTGCATGGTGAGAGGTAAGTTTAATCATTCTACAAGTAGATAACCAGTTCTGCCAGCACCATTTGTTGAAAAGGCTTTCTTTTCTCCAGTGTATGAGTTTGCTCCTTTGTCAAAGATTGACTACAGATGTGTGGGTTTGTTTCTGTATATTCTATTCTGTTCCATTGGTCCGTATGCCTGTTTTTGTGCCAATACCATGCTGTTTTTGTTACTATTTCTCTATAGTATAATTTGAAGTCAAGGATTGTGATGCCTCTTTCATGGTTCTTATTTCTGAGGATTGCTTTAGCTATTGTGTGTCTTTCCTTTTTCCATAAAAAATTCATGACTGATTTTTCTAGGTCTATAAAGAATGTTGTTGATATTTTTATAGGAATTGCATTGAATTTATAGATCACTTTTGGGAGAATGGCCATTTTGAAGATATTTAGTCTGCCTATCCATGAGCAAGGGAGATTTTTTGATCATCCAAGGTCTTTTTCAATTTTTTCTTTTAATGTCTTACAGGGTTTTTTTCTGTTCTTATTATGTACACCCTCGATGTTATAAACTTTTCTCTTATCACTGCCTTCAAAATGTCCCATAAATTTTTGTAAGTTGTGTTTCTATTTTCTTTTTATTTCAGAAATTTAATTATTTATTTCTCTCCTTATTTCTGATCTTACCCACTCATCATTCAGTAGTGTATCATTCAATCTTCATGTATTTAAATAGTTTCTTTTGGTCTTCCTGTTATTAATTTCTACTTTGCATTGTGGTCTGAAAAGATGCAGAGAATTATTTTATATCTTTTGAATTTGCTGGTGCTTGGTTTGTAGGGCAAAATGTGAAATATTTTGGACAAGGTTCCATGGTCCGCTGAGAAAGATGTGTATTCTGCTGTTCCTGGTTGAAAGATTGTGTATATGTGTATAGTTGTTGGATGTTTAGATTCTTTTGTGTTATGATTTCTGTATGTTGTTAACTGTTCTTTCAGTCTTGAATGAACTGTCTTCTAACAGTGATATTTTATTTTTTATTTCATCTAATATTCTAGAATACTTTCTATTGCTGTCTTCAATTTATTAATTGACTCTTATTTTATTCAAGACCGCTTACTGATTCTTTGTTAGTGCCTCCAATTCCTCTTTCATTTTCTGTACACTTGCTGTGAGGCATTCATCATATTGAAAATCAAAATTTGGAATTCCCCTTCTTGCATATCTTGTCAGTATTTATGATTTCCATTTTTTTCAGTGTTCCTAGTTTTCATATTTTCAGGATTCTCTGGCTTGTTTTTCTGATGTATTGGCATCTTGTCTTTAATGGATATTATGTCTCACCCAATTTTAGTAGTAGGAATTTAGAGGTGTCAGCATGTAAGCAGAGGAGTCTGTTCTTCACAGCTAGGGCTGGTCTGGTCTGATTTCTCCCCATTCACTACAACTGGGAGGTCTGTGGTGACCCCAGAAATTCTACTAGTTGGGTATAGTGTTAAGCGTAGGTTTCCACCACACTTTCCACTGATCAAAGCTTGAGTCTGTCTGAGCCTCTGCCATATCCAACAGCAGACTCTACTCCTACCTTCTCTTGGTTGTACTGCAAAGTCTCAGACCCAGGGGCTGCAGGAGTCTTTGGGGGTGCTCAGTTGGGTGTTTTTACATGGAAACCTTGAATTCTCTTATGGTGTTATTGAGCACTGCTCTGGATCTCTGGAGGTTCTGGTAATATTAACCACCACTATTTCTTCACTGGTTTTAACTACAAGATCTCAGACCCAGGGAGATTATCATAGCTGTTTGAGTCCCTGTGGGCATGGTGCTGGGAGTTGTCCTGCAGAGACCACTGTTTCACCTATGATTTTAGAGGCCACTGGTCTAGATCTCTGGTGGGCATGATGAGTTTTGCTGCTGCTGGCAAGATGGCACCACTGCAGTGTACTCAGCTACAAGGGGTGCAGGTTTCTTTTCTGCCATTAGAAGTTGTAAGCTCAGCCACTGGAAGTTGTAGCTGGTATTTGTGCAGGAATAACTGATAACTTACAACCCAGTAATCTGCAGCTGCTCACTTCAGGTCCTTGATTTCTTTTTCATCTCTGGAGTCTTGTGCAGTGAGGCAAAATGGCACCACCATGATGCCCACCACCACAAGACAGGCAGGTTTCTATTCTGCTCTCTGGTTGGTCTTTGAATCTTCTTATTCTCTGTCTTTTGTAATTATCATTTTTATTTCTCTACTGATAGTATTTCCTGGCTTTGAAGAATGCTGTTTTTGAGGCAATGGAAATTGGGTGTCAGCAGGACTAGTAAGTGCTGCTTCTCTCAGTAGCTATCTTTCCAGAACTCCCTGAGTGTTTCTTTAATATGCCAGTGTGATAAATTATATTGACTGATTTTCAAATTTTAATTTTCTCCTTTAATATTTTATTCCTGAAGAAACTATGCTCACATGCCCTGCTTAATATATTTGCATATTGGATTTGCTAAAATATTATTTTCTAAGAGGTCTTGGGATTTTGTTTCTCTCTTTAAAAATTTCATCTCTCCTTTCATATTTGGCCATTTATATTGAGAAATATTATTGTTTCCTGAGTCTTTCCTCTCTCACATACATCCTATGATTAAATTTCTTTTCTGATTTTGTCAGTTTGCTCTATGTGTCAGTACTATAATTTCTATTCAATCCATTCTTATTTTTTTCAGGTTTCTTTATTCTGTTTTCTCTTCACATTCATTTTTAAGGTATTAGCATTTACATCATAGAGCACAGTTTCAACAACTGCTTTGGAGTTCTTGTCTCACAATTTTTACATCTAAGTTGCTTTTGAGATGGAATTTATTGAACATTATCAGTGAAAGTTTTATATCTCTTAGGCATTTAAATGTTATGTAAAACTGAGTTGTATTCTGAATATTGGCATATTATATTTTATGGGTTTTGAGTTTTACTTTTTCTCAGAAAAGAATGTCAATAGTATATTTTCATTTTGAGCAAGCAATTGATCTAGTTATGATCAGACTATAAACTCTTTTACCTTTAGTGAATACAAAACTAAGCGTGAGTAAAATTTCTCAATTATTTATTGTTGTCCTATACGTCTTTTCACAAAATTCATAGTTCATCAATTTGACATAAATTTAAATAATTATCTCTACACAGGATTTTAAAATCCTTTTCTATTTTTTTAGGATTCCCTCTTGAATCTCTGGTTTTTCATTTTCACAGATCCCTTTCTCTGATTCATCTAGCTATACAAATGGCACATTTTTAATCAATTTTAGTCACCTACCCCTTTCTTATTTGAGACTCTTGCCCACCCTCAAGGAAATATCACAAAAAATGTAAATATTTAAGTTTTTATTCTCCTAATAGTCTGCTTGCAACTTGCTTGTTATTTTAAAATTTTTATATGGCTGTTTTCCATATTTTAGATTAAGTATGTAGTTGTTGTCAGTGGGGGCCTGGAATCTAGGGGATGTACAAAGATATATTAGAAGCAGTAAAGCTCAATCAATGAATATAGTGATTAGTAACCCATTAAAATGTCTGAAGATTTTAGTAGATACATAGGCAATAAGCAAAACCTTAAAACCAATGAGTGTTTTAATTAATAAAATTTATATCATGTGAAGTAAGTGCCTCTAGGTGGTACATTTATGGATATACAGCTTTCATTATCTTCCATTTATGGATATACAACCTTCATTATCTTGATTGCTTCTTACATATTCAGCTCTGTGTTAAAACTGATGTCCAATAAATAAATGTTTATTCAGTCATTGGAAATGCTAAGCAACACATGTTGCAATGAGTTACACTGATGAGTTATAATATACTTGGTAAATCCTTTAAAGAACATTGCATTTTATTTTCAGTAACCATGTTCATAAACATATTTATAGAACAATATATATAATCCAAAGCATTTCTTTGTATTATGTAGATGACTAAGTTATTTCTGAGGCATATATTTGGTGTACATTTTTTTTCTTAATCTACTAACAGCTGCAATGAGTATGGGATAGAATCCAGAAACATAATTCAAATGTCTTAAAGACATATTGAGATTTCTAGGAAAGTTCTCCCTTGAGAGTGAAAAATTACGAGAATCTCAATGGATCTTACAAGAATTGTAGCCCATAAAAGTGCTCTGCTCTTGTTTTTGTTGAATTTATATTCAATAGAATAAGATAAAGTAAATATATATTTAAGAAGAATGTATTGTGAAATTCTATATGCATGTGGCTTTCAAAAATGGTTTTCTAGTGTGTATTTGTATGGTTATATGATTGCATTTATTTTATGTTCTTGTAATTGTAGTAATGTATTTTGAATAACTATGTATTACTTCTTTTATTCAATGAATATTTACAGAATTACATGTTGGGCCTTGTGTAAGATTCTATAAATAAAAACATCTGCCCTGGTTTCAGAAATGCTAATATGTAAGGTATACATGAAAATTAAAATATTTCTATGTAATGCTATAATTTTTTTGTTTTCAGATATGCTTTTATTATTTATAAAAGGTATCTTTTTATTTTTATTAAATTATTCTATTTTATGATAATAGATTTGCAAGACAAGGTTATACTTCTGTTTTTTATATCTAAGCAGTACCTTTCTTTCAGTTTTAAAGCCAATCTGCTTTATTCATTGAAAAAAAAAAAAAAAACAAACAATTGGCAGCCTCAGCAAAAGCTTTCTGTCCTCCGTTAGACACTATTGTTGTGTAACTCAGAATCCCATTTTGCACATAGTTGAAAATTAAAAAGAAGGAAGCTATCGGAGAAAGGATAAAAGCCTGTAACAAAAACCTGACAACAGAATAAATAGCAAAAAGGTGACTCTTAGAAATTTTGTTCTAAAGCTATTTCATGAGAGCAAATGGTCCTCCACTACAGTATCACTATTACAGCAGAGTGAGTCATAAAAAATAATGTGCATGTTACATAAATGATATACAACATATACATATGTGTGTGTGTGTGTGTGTGTGTGTGTGTATATATATATATACATATATATATACATATATATACATATATATATATATACATATATATACATATATATATATATATATATATTCCATATTACAAAAAAGTAACTTCTGTTTTCTGAAGTGAGAAAGACAGGGTATTTACCTTGTAAATTTTATGAGAAAAAAACCATAAGTAGTAAACAAAAAATTGGTTTGGTGCTATTATCTGTTTTTTTTTTTAATAATGAAGAAAAATATATTGAACTTTATGAACACTGAAATAAATCTTTTTAGGCCTTTGGGGATTGAACTCAGAAATATTTTACCTCCAAACTACATATTTAGCCCTATTTTATTTCAACTTTTATTTTAAGTTGCTGTAGTTCTCACTAAGATACTGAGGTGGCCTGGAACCTTAAATTCCCTGTCTCAGCCTCTCAAGTACTGATGTCCCCGGTGTGTACCAGCATGTCTGGCTTGAATTTTTTATCACTAAAAATAAGTAAATAAGGTAATATTTATACAGTAGGTTTATCTATTATATTAGCCTTATCTAATTAGGTTTGTCTATCATTTAACATTGTATACATCTATGAAACTATCACATAATTTGCTATAATACCTACAGTTATTATTTACTGGTTTAAAAAATCAAAATATAACTTTTTCATTTTTGAATTAACCAAAAAATAATTAGTAAAAAAGCTAGGCATAGTGGCTCACACTTGTAATCCCAGCATTTGGGAACCTGAGACCAGATGATCATGCTTCGTGGACAGCCTCAGCTACTTAGTGAGGCTGTCTGCAACTTAGTAAGACCCTGTTTCAAAATAAATCATAGAAAATGGGCAGAAGGTGTAGCTGGGAGGTCGAATGCCCCTTGGTTCCATCCCCAGACCCTCAAAAGAATAAAATAAAATTAGTAGAAAGATGTTGGGTTTGGTGTTTCTCATCTGTAATCCCAGTACTCTGAAGACTGAGACAGAAGGATTGTTAGTTGTACCTTAGCCTTTGTAATTTAGTGAGACTCTGTTTCAAAATTAAAAAATAAAGAGGTCTGGGGGTATATCACAGAGATAGATGCCCCTGGGTTCAACCTCTATTTTTTAATAAATAGAATATTATTCTTTTATATTAAATATATACTTTTAAACTACCTATTATTAGATATATCTAATGTGGTTTTGTATAATTACCCAATACATTACCACTACTTTAATTCACTGTGTGGACCCTGAAGTGTCTTTCAATATTAGACACTTAAGTAGAAATGTTAGTTTGAGTCTATTTTCTAAGGCTTCATATGCTGAATTAAGTTCCTGTTGTGGGAAACTATGAGGGTGAACATTTATTTTGACTATGGTGTTCAGAGGTGTGGACTTTGAGGATCTGATGATAGTTAAGTTCAATAGGTTTGGACCCTCATGACTGAAGCCTGGTAAGAAGAAGAGAGATCAGAAAACACACATATATCCACATACCCCCCATAGATACATAGGTATACTGGTGCTCCCTTTTTTTTTTTAGCATGTGAGGCACTGGACTGCCTTGGCTTTTTGTCAACAAGTGTCATCACTGTATGCAACCCCTTTGCCTCAGACTCCACAATGATGATCCAAAGCAAACCTGTTTCTTTAAAACTGAGTCTGTGGTATTGTATTATTAGCAATTGAGAATGAATTGATTGCTGAAACGAACTTGCTCAGTCCTGGGGGGCAAATCTGACACTGAGTCCATTTGGGACCGAGATTCTCAGAAAGATGAACAAGGGTCGGTTACAGTTCTGCAGCCACTTATCTGCAGTGATTTTTTCCCTTTTATGAAATAAACTCCTTTAAGTTCCTGTTCACAGCGCTAAAGGTGGAGCTTTCTCTCCTGGGAAAAAATCTGAAATAATTATTGACATGGACAACTGCCTTCTGTGCAGTTGACAAATTTTTAATTTCCATCACCAGAATTTATACCCTATACCCAGTTTGTGCACTAAAGGACAATAGTTAGGCATTAAATGTAAACAAGATAAACAGGATAAAAGAGGATCCCTGGCATCACAGTTTAAGATTCCTCTGGGACTAGGTGATTAAAGTCACTCCCCTTGGCCTTTGTCATTGGAATCAGGTTTCTGGCCTTGGGTGAGCCTTAGGGGGCAAGGTCTGGAGTCCAGAAAGACATCCAGAACAGGCAGGCATCTGTAAAGGTGGGGGTTCACACCCAAAGTCCATTTTGGGGAAATTCAGTCTTCTAGGATCTCCTTTGATCCTTCCAGAGTCTTTTTGTCTCTAGGGCTTAGTCCAGGCCCTCCTTTATCAAGATCCATGGGCTGCGTTGCAGATTTGTCCGGTCCTGTCAGCTCCGCCATCCCCTATGAGGCAATACTTATATTACAGTTAGTAAAACAGGGCAAAAACATTATAACACAGGTGATTGGATTTCTATAATTGTTCTTTAATGCATGATTTTGGGGCAGACCTTTGAGTTTTTTACTGTCCTGCTACTGAGTCCTAAGGATAGGCTTGTTAAGGCCAGATAAGAGCATATTAGCATCTCTTAAGAGGAAAAACAAATGGCCCAGGTTCCAGAGACAGTTTTACATCTCTTTGGGAAATGGGGCAAGCAGCTTCCCCTGCTGGCAGAGAGGTGCTGGGAGCTCAAAGGACCTGCCTGCGGGGGGGGGGGGGGGACCCCAAAAGGAATTTTGCAGCCCCTGAATTCTGGCTGCCCTTTACTAGAAAATTTATCTTTCATGGACTCAATTTCTTCCACAGTCCTAATTCTTGGGATCCTGTTTTACATCATTGGAGCTTTTTAGTGTAGAAATCTAAGAGTAGGGAGTATTTCTGCCAGAGATGATGCCTCTTTCCTCGGGGCGTGGCCTCCTTGGACCTTGCCGATTGATAAAAGCGTTTTTCATGCTCCTATATGCCAAGGGGTCTGTGGCAATTGATGAAGTTCTTTTTTTGCACAATGTATATTTTCCCTTTTTAAATTCATAATAGAAGCACAGTTGTTCAGTTGTGTAGCCTTCATTTCTGTCTTGTGCCTTAGGGAAAGTTATAAACCAGCTTCAGCAGTGTGTTTTATTTTTTCCAAGAACATTTTGACTTGTCACGGTGGTATTTGTTTCAGAGATGGGATGCTCTCTTCTGGCCAATGAGATGCAAGAGAGACTCAAAGAAAATAAACTATCCATTTGTTCTATGGATATTATGAAGCAATGGTGATTTCTGAAACTGCCCAAACCATCTTGATATAAAGCCAGAAGTTAAGGTAGCAAAGTAGAGATAAAGAAAATATTTGAGTCCTGGGTAGCAGTATTGAATCAGGAAGTCTTAGATCCTATGCTACTGCCTCAATTATAGACTTGTGATCATAAATTAAAAATTCTTTTGGGTGGATTTCTTTGCAGTGGCAAGTACCAAAATTTTATAACCATCTCTCATCCATTTGGTCATTTGTAAAGTAAGAAAGTGACATGGAAGTCAGCTTTTCTTTCATAATAGTAAAATATTCCGGTTTTCAATTGGAAGTTTCAAGGAAATGACCTATATATAATGAGAAAATTGATTAAAAGTGTGTGTATACACACACATACACACATATATAAAACATACAAATGGAGATAAAGTAAAATCTTGATATCCTCTCATTTAGATGATTTTTTTTAAAAGGCTAGAAATCATTGATGGGTTCTAAATTTGTTGTCCTATATTAATCACATCAATCATAAAATTGCATAATTATGCTGCCTGCCAGGAGGTGAAATTGTTTTTATTAGCCTCAAGGTAATAATTATTATATTAATAATATTTAAAATATTATCCAAACTACAAATAGAAAATTGAACACAAATAATTGCTAAAATATGTGTCTTGCATAGGAATGTGTGCATGTATATGTGTGCATGTATATGTATACACACACACACACACACACACACACACACACACACAATGGCCAATGGCCAATGAGCAAATGCCCATATGCCAAAGTTTTGGTGACCAGCCCATGGTACTAGGGTGGAACCTTTAGGGAGATAGTGGAACTTTTAGAACGTGAGACCTAATGGAAGAAGTTAGTCGAATGGGGGTATGTTCTTTAACAGGATATTGAGACCCCTTCTTCTTCTCTCTCTGTTTCCTGGATGTTACCAGGTAAACAGACCTCTTCCTGTGCTTCCACCATAACACACCATGACAGGTTGTACCACCACCACAGGTCAAAGCAACAAGGCCAAGTATTTATAGAATGAAACCTCTTAAACAATAGGCCATAATAAGCTTTTTTCCCTTATAAGTTATTTATCTCAGATAATTTGTCACAATAATGCAAAGGTTACTAACATTTTGCATGAACAAGCGCACGCGCACACACACACACACACACACACACACGCACACGCACACGCTCTAACCTCAAAGAAATTTTAGATTTATTTTTTTCCCAGAATTCTTCATGTTTCTGTATAATTTAACTGAAAAGTAAATTTATTTCCTAATATAAGAAAAGAAAAAAAAGGTTTCATGAATAATGAAATTTTCTGTAGAGTCAAAATTTTTGGCATTTTCAAATGCCAGGACTAAAGCATAATGAAATAAAATTGTGTCCTTTATTTCCACTGAACCAATATGCAAAATATTTAATTTTTGTAAAGAATTTTAAAGTCATATTTGGATGTGAATATCCAAAGCTATTTTCTTAGAATATACCCAGCACACCATTGCTTTTTCAGAAATATTTACTTTTTATGAGAGGCAATTTTTAGATTTACCTTTTTAAACAGATTTTAAGGTTATTATTTTGAGAAAAAAAACATTGCTTTCTGATTTGCAAATTTCTTCCTAGGAAAAAGCATCTGTAATTTAAAAACAATATTTCTATAAAAGTTTAATACATATTACTTATTATGAACAATATATAAAAAAGTCAAGAAAAGTGAAATCATAGATATTCCTATATTTCACTTAATCTTAAGGCTACCAGACTAATCTTTTATACAAAGAAAGAAGAAAAGAATGGTTAAAATATGACCAATTATGATTACTGGGAGATTCAGGTATGGTGATGCACACTTGTAATCCCAGCATTTGGGAGGCCGAGACAGAAGAATCATTGTTTGTGGACACCCTCAACTACTCAGTGAGGCCCTGTTTCAGAATAAAGAATAAAAAACTAACCATAGGCTTCTTTTTATAACAAATTAAATACAATAAATTTCTGTTATAATATTATACTTCACTAACAGTCTTATTTGTCCTATCAATTTGGTAGATAACAAAATAAAAAGTTAATATCTTAGTGTACTTTTGAACTGATAATCACAAATGCAACAGAATGGTAATGAATGTCTAATTGTTTTACACTGTGTTTTTAACATGGAATAAATTTGTTTTTAAAGCATAGAAAATACATTTTTTATTATTCATCTCTCTTAGCAAGTTTATGTATGTTGATCTGGTGGCTGAAGTATGGTGGCACACACTTGTAATCCCAGTACTTAGGAGGCTAAGGCCAGAGGTTCACAGATTCGAGGAAAGCCTAAGCAAGTAGTTGAATTTTCATTAACCTATCAAGACTCTGCTTCAAAATACAAATAAAATAAACCTGAAGGTGAAGGTTGGAGGCATAATGTCCCTGGGTTCGATCTCCAGTACCACACACAATTAAGCATTGTTTTATTCTTGACTTTCATTGACATTAAAGATTCTCTATATGTTTTAGTATAAATCATGATAGTGTCAATAAAGAGTACTAAAGCATATTTGCTAGATTGAAAATCAATTATAAAATAAGAAGTGGGTAGTGATGCATAGCAGTGAAATAATTTTTAATTATAAAAGTCTGAGGCAAATGTTCTTAAAAAAACAAGGATTCAGTTGTTACATTCTATTTTAGAAAGCATTCTGGTATGGTATTAATATGATAAATCCTTATGTGGTTAAGTTAGTTATGTGAGCTTTTTAAAACATATGCCAGTGACAAAGCCATCTCAAGACAGAAGATTACCAAACATACCTGAAATAAAACATCTTCAGTAAGCCAGAGAGCATGCTTTCCCCTCTTTAGGATGAAACCAGTACCTATAAGAGTTGACAAATGCGAAAAATTAAATTTCAGAAGCAATACTTTCCAAACTACTGGTAGTCGTATAATGATAATTTTATAATAGGTGAGGGATAGGATAAAAGTTAGTGGTCAAACAAATGGAAGAAATACTCCAAAAAATTTGTGTGTTTGTGTGTGTGTGTGTGTGTGTGTGTGTGTGTGTGTGTGTGTGTGTGTGTGTCTGGAATTCTACCCAAGGTTGCTCTAATGCTGACTCACCCTAAACCTCTTGTAACTTTTTATTTTGAAGCAGGGCTGCCTAGGTTGCAAAGATTGGCTGGAAACTTGCTGTCATTTATCTCAACCTCCCAACTACTGGGATTATAGGCGAAACAGGGTCTCACTGAGTTGCAAAGGGCCTCACTAAGTAGCTGAGGCTGGCCACAAGCCCAAATCCTCCTGTGTCAGCCTCCCAAATGCCGGGATTACAAGCATGCACCACCATGCCGAGCTCTCTACATTTCTACATTTCTATATTTAGTTGAAAAGTTAAAATACAAAATATGTTCAAAATAATGCGTGAGTTAGTGTTTCACTGAATAAATACTAATTACTAACTCATCCATTATTTTGAAGATATTTTCTAAAAGAATCCTGTAGAGTTACTTAAATAATGAACTTGTTCAGTAGAATTTATATGTAGTTTATTTATAAAATTAAATCAAGATAAAAATATTAAAACAAAGTTTGAAAAAGTATTCCCAAGGCCTGGGAGAATAATGAAATAGAGTTTCAGACCTTCACAAAATTGAACTTTGGAATCCTTCCTGCTGTTAAGTAATAATACACTAATTGTGACTTCCAAGTAGAAAACCACAGGGAAGATAGTACATTCACAAGAAATTTAAATCTAAGTTTGAATCCAGCTTCTTATTATAGTTATTATCCCTCATTCACTTAACATTTTGTCACTTAGAACCATCTGGAATCAATTGTGACTTTAAACTTCGATCTTGCTTTGTCACTTATATCCATGAATGTTTTATAATTAAGTTATATGGTTCAAAATTACTCTTACTAAACTATATGTAATATAAAATGATTAAATTAAACATAAAGTTAGTGGTTGATTTTACTATTAGCTTTTTAGCATATTCCTCATATTCTATTAAAATTCTCATGTAGGTATTAAGTTTTGCATTTGAAATTGATATGTACTTACCTCCGAATTACAAGTGTGCGCCACCATGCCTGGAAATTTTTTATGTTTTTAATGGTGCTTTATAGCTCACATCATAATGTAAATCACGTTGACAATAACACACATGTACACAGTACTTGATGCCCCCCCTGCCTCCACATTCCCTCTCTTCCAATAACAAGTACCCAGATTGCCAATGGTATATTTACATGTATACATAAGCCTATGGTAGTATTTCCAATGATAAACCTGTCTTCCTTTTTCTCTATGTTTCATTCCTGGCTTCACTGAGGTTTTTCTTTTATTATCTGGAGTTTCTCTGGTATCCCAATCACTCTATAGCTTGTGCTTATTAGAGAAAACATATGACCCTTCAATTTCTGTGACTGGGTAATATCACTTAAAATAATATTCTCCAGGTACTTCCATCTACTTTCAAGTGATGTAATTTTGTTCTTTATTGCTGAGTAGAATTCCATTGTGTGTATTTTCCATAATTTTGTAATCCATTTATTTGTTGATAGACACCTCGGTTGATTATTGTGAATTGTGCTTCTATGAACATGGATATTCATATATTATAGTTGTTCTATGGTTTCAAACCCTTTTAAAAGCTACCCAGTAATGTTACAGTCTGATCATATGGTGAATTTATTCCCAGTTTTCTTTTTTTTTTTTTTTTTTTTTGGTGGTACTGGGGTTCCTGGAACCCTTCTACCTCCGGGCTACACTCCCAGACCTCTTTTTACATTTTATATTTTGGAAACAGGGTCTCCTAAGCCAGCGCGCGTGGCTGGCTTCGAACCTGCGCGATCCTCCTGTCTCTGCCTCCCAAGCGCGGGGATTACAAACGTGCGCCACCACGCCCGGCTCCCAGTTTTCAAAAGAATGTTCATGCTGATTTCCATAGCAGCTGAATTAGTTTGCAATCCCACAAACAATGTAGAAGAGTTTTTATTTCCCCACATCCTCACCAACACTTATTGTTATTTGACTTATTTATTATTGTTATTCTAATTGGGGTTAGGTGAAATCTCAGTGTAGTTTTGATGTGCATGTCCCTGATTGCTAATGTTGTTAAACATGTTTTCAGGTATCTATTGTCCATTTGTATCTCTTCTTTTATAATGTGTCTGTTCACTTCAGTTGCCCATTTTTGATTATTTTATTTGTTTTCACAGTATAAATTTGTTTATGTTCTTTGTATATTTTAAGTATTAACCCTTTGTCAGAGGGATAACTGGTAAAGATCCCTTTCTGTAGGCTTTCTCTTTAAACGCTTGATGTTTTTCTTTGATGAGCAGACACTTTTTAGTTTGGTATCATCCCACGTATGAATTTTTGTTTTAATTTCCTGAGCTTTGGTGGTCTTGTTGAGGAAGTTACTACCTATGCCTAGATGTTGGAATGTTTTACCTGTGCCCTCCTCCAATAGTTTCACAGTCTCTGGTCTAATTCACATGGTGATTAAAAAGATGAAGAGGAGAAAATAGTGAAGAACATTGAAAATTAAGTCAGTCAATTTTATTAATGTTTTGGAGGGTGTTTTGTGGTACATATTTAAAAGCAACAGCTTTAAAAGGAAAATGTGTGTAATATTTATACTAATCAACATAAATAAATATCAGTAGTATTGATCATGCAAATACACTGAGCTATACCCAGCCTATTTATTTATTATTTATTTATTTATTTATTTATTTATTTATTTATTTATTTATTTGGTGGTACTGGGGTTCCTGTAAGTCCTTCTACCTCCAGGCTATGCTCCCATACCTATTTTAGGCTATTTTTAATTTTTGGAAACATGGTCTCTTAAACCATCGGAGCTGGCTTTGAACCAACAGGATCCTCCTGTCTCCACCTCCCAAGCATAGGTTTTACAAGAGTGCGCCACCACGCCCGGCCCAGACCTTTTTAAAAATTTTTAAAAAGAGTCCTGCTAAGTTACCAAGGCTGGCTTTGAACTTGTGATTTTCCTATCTCATTTTCCCAAGTACTGGGATTACAGGTATGCACTATAACATCTGGGTTGACATTTGAATTTAATTGAATTTCTACTATTTGTTTCTCTAAATACCAATTATAATTTTTCAATATTTATCTTTATGAATTTTTGAACTTCTAATCATTTCAAAAGCTTAGACCATTAAATATTATGTATTTCCATGAGTTATGGAATTTGAAGTTTCAAGTAGAAAGTTGTATTAAATTATTTAGAGCCCTACCATTAAAAAATATTCTCACAAGGCCATGTTGGCTATAATTTCTTGATCTCCTTTTAAATATATCCACAGTTAAAAATTGAGATAAAATTATTAAAATATCTGATTAAATGTGACCCATTATATATAATATAATATACATAACATATAATATATGATATATGTATATGATAATATATATATATGTTTTTTTTTTTTTGTACCAGGGATGGAAACTAGGGGCAATGTACCTCTGAACTACACCCCCAGACCTATTTTTTAATTTTTTTTTTTTTTTTTTTGGTGGTACTGGGGTTCCTGGAAGCCCTTCTACCTCTGGGCTACACTCCCTACACTCCCAGACCTATTTTTTATATTTTTATTTGGAAACAGGGTCTCTTAAGCCAGGGAGGTTGGCTTCAAACCTGCACAATCCTCCTGTCTCCGCCTCCCAAGCGCGGGAATTACAAGCGTGCACCACCACGCCCGGCTAGACTGTTTTGAAACAGTCTCACTGAGTTTTGACGGGCCTCATTAAGAAGCGGAGTCTGTCCATGAACTCTGATTCACAAGTCTTTGCCTCCCGAATGCTGGGATTACACACATGTGAGACCATGCCTGGCCTATTTTTTACATTTGTGATATAAATTATATTTTTATTTTGAGATTTTTTTAACTGAAGCCTACAAAAACTGAAAAGGTATACATACTTCTATTAAGATAAATTCTAACATATTTACTATGAAATTGGGCAAAGTTATTTTATCTATATTTTATGTTTCTTTTTCCAAGAAGCAGTATTTTCTATGTAAATTAACAATCAACATCATTCAATCAAATATATAACTATGAGATATTACATAATTAATTGACTATAAAGTCTTATTTCCTTTCATAGAAACCTGATTATATTATCAAAATATTTCAAATACTAAAAATGATTAAATTCCAAATTATAAACAATTTTTTTTAGCAGAACTAGGTATTGAACCCACAGGCATTCTACCTCAGAGCTACACCCTCAGCATTATTTTTTTATTTGAAGCAGAGTCTCACTAAGTTATGGAGGGCCTAATAAGTAGCTGAGTCCGGCCATGAATCTGCAATCCTCCTTTCTCAGCCTCCCAAGTACTGAGACTACAAGCATGCACCAACACTCCAAACTTTAGACAAAATATTTTAAGCAAAATAAAATAAATAATTACAATTATATATTTGAAATACTATAGAAATATTTCCTCAATTATAAAAAGTTCATTCAGTTATATATGATGGTTAGTATATAATGGAAGAGTTTAATATAGTTAATGCAGTTTATATATAAATGCTAGTTGAAAATAAGCAAATAGAATATCAGTGTGACTTAATTTTGGAAAATTAAATACTATATGATGATTCAGTTTTTCATGCAAACAACATGTAAGTCAGGACCTTGTTTACTGAAAAAACATTGTGGATTTTAAAAATTTATGTATGCTTTTAAAAGATTAATGTTACTTTTCGGTAGAATTAAGAGTATAAGTTTGTGTGTAGAGGGGATTAATTAAAAAATAAGGTCAGTCAATATCAATCTGTGTGAGAGCAGCTAAATGAAGTATTCTTGTGTTGTAAATGCAAAAAGTCCAATATCCTCACTTCTGTGTTTTCTAAAACCTCAGCCTAATTACATGCCTCAGTTTTATTTAGTAGAACTTCATATTAGATACAGTAAATTGAAATTATAGCTTAAAATATGATGTCTGACAACCTAGGTTATTGATGCTTGGATATTTTATCTTTTTACTGAGAGCATGAAAAGGACATTGGGGCATTCACACGTATCTTATATATTATTTTATTTATATTTTATAAATGGTACAGATAAATACCAATTACCCAATAACAGTTATGTATATTGATTGGCCTATGATATTAAATTGATATTAATATTGAGGATGGTTGTTTTTATAGCTGTTTTTTGTAAGCTGGTATAGAAATTGCCCCTTTAAACTATCAAGCAATCTTATGATTTCCATAACACAGTAAGGAGCAAATACAAACAATCATTGAAGCCTTAATCTTAACAAGACATTTGGGAAACCCATGGGGATTCTTCTTTTAATTGTAAATTGAATGGGACACTTTGTTTTATAAAATAATATAGACCAAGATACCCTAGTGTACTAATAAAAGATGAAAATTTATTTTACTTTAGAAAAGCCTGTTATAGTTTAAATCTTCTTTCTTTTTATCTCTCCTTCTCTGTCTTTCTTTTTTTGTATTGTTTGAGAGAAAACTGACAGTGAGTTTTCTGTGGCTATGGTAAAGACTGTCAAATTTATACATAAATTAACCATGCCAAGAAAATCAAATTTATATTAGTCATGACCCAAAAATCAGTTTGGTTGTGAAAGTTTTTAAGAAATGCATTGTAGTTATACATCTTAATGGAGTACAAGATGGTAGAGGCATACATACACACCTCACCCGTTTGACCTGTTTATCGATTAATTAGAACATCTTGAGATATTCTAAGGAGTTTACTTTGGGTTTTTTGCCTAAAATATGTCATAAAATCTTTTGTATTAGAAAATAATGATGCAGCACAAACATGAGTGTAGGGTATATAGACCAATGAAAATAGGTCTAGAAGTATAGAATAATTGCTCAACTGGTCACATATTAAATATTTTAACAATAGAATGGAATACTCAGTTATGATATATCTAAAATAAATCATGAAAACAAACAAAGCTTCAGTTTTAAAAAGTTTTTATTAGAATATTGGTTGAAAGAAAACTCTTTCTCTCTTTCATCTTCCTTTCTTTTTCTTCTTTCCT
Source organism: Muscardinus avellanarius (assembly GCF_963383645.1). Classification (NCBI taxonomy): domain Eukaryota; kingdom Metazoa; phylum Chordata; class Mammalia; order Rodentia; family Gliridae; genus Muscardinus; species Muscardinus avellanarius. The sequence continues at coordinate 29,559,926 of NC_137789.1, read as the reverse complement.
TCTTTTTCTTTATTTTCCTATTCTCTTTGCTTCTGTGACTAACTAGAATCATTGAGTTATACCCCTAGCCCTTTTTTATTTTTTGTATATTGAAACACAGTCTTTTTAATTTGTGAGGGTGTCCTTTAACCTTTACTGTCTCAACTTCTCAACTGTCCTCTACTGTATCAGCTTCTCAAACACTGGAATTACATGTACATACCACCATGCCCAGTTGAATATTTAAGTGGTAATTTAAAATAAACCAAACATATCGATTACTTATCTCAAACATGCAGATGACATGTACATTAACTAGGCTCTGACTTTCTTTCTTTCTTTTTTCTTTTTTTTCCTCTTGGTGGTACTGGGGTTCCTGGAAACCCTTCTACCTCCAGAATATACTCCCAACACCATTTTTATATTTTTATTTGGAAACAGGGTCTCTTAAGCCAGCAAGGCTGGCTTTGAAGCTGTGCAATCCTCCTGTCTCCGCCTCCCAAGCACAGGGATTACAAGCATGTGTGCCACCATGCCTGGCAGGCTCTGACTTTCTTAACCCCCATTGTCTTCTTTAGAAAAACAGAGAAATTATCCTTTAGAGAAATGGAAATTGTTCAATGAGAAGAATCTGATTTTCTAAGGCAGTGGGCAAAATTACATTGTATGTGTGGGGTTACATTAAAGAGGTCATAAGACAGTAAGACTTCTAAATGAAAGATATAAAACTATAAACTGGAAGCACATTGTAGACAAAAATAGGCAAAGAAAAATTGAGAGACAAAAGATTTCAGGAATCCTACAGATAAAGAATGGCATATTTCTCTCTGAATAATAAGCAGCATTTTTTTATTGAAAAATAAATTTGGTTAACATTTTGTAATCTTATCCTCAAACACAAAAAGTATAGAATCATTCTAAAAGTATATGTCAATAAACATCAATTCTTTTATATTTGATAATCACTTTTGAGAACTGCAATTAGCATAAGCTACTTAGTATCTTACACTTCAGAAGTAAGCAAAAAAGATATTTTACCTTTATAGAGCTTACATTGAAGAAGAATGTGATAATAAAAGTTCTAAATAATGTTTTGAAATACTTGAATTGCTTGCTAAGTGCTTGAGTGATGTTTATGGTTAGAGTTAGTGAGTGCCTTACGAAAAATGCTTACATTATAAACAGAGATGTCCAAAAAGTAAGTTGACATTTGAACAAATAAATGAAAATGCGGGGAAATAAATTTACACAGTCATTCCAAAGTTTAATGCTGAAGTCACTGATTAATTTAATGCAAAATTTAATATTTTATCTTAGTAAAATTAACAGCATTTTCTATTTTTAGTTCACTGTATGCTAGAGTCTGTATTAATACAAATATAGCTTTCTTTTTAAAATTTTTATTGGTGCATTGCAATCATACATCTTAATGGAGAACAAGCTTGTAGAGGCATACGTGCACACATCCCTTATTGAGCCCTTCCCCAATTCCCACTCCAATTTCTCCCCATTCCTCCTTCTCATTTTTGGCTTAGTGATTGACTTTGATATGCATATCACCCCTAGTTGGGCCTCCTTATTTGCTCATATATGGTATTTCCTCCTTCAACTAGAGTTCCTCCTATGACTCTTTTTTTTCCCTAGATTTCACATATTAGGTAGAGCATATGATTTCTTACTTTTTGTGACTAATCTCAAGTAACATAAAATGGAAACATGAACTAGACACTTCACACAAAAAATTCAAATGGCCATTTAATGTATAAATATTCAACATCATTAGTAATCAGAGAAATGCAAATAAAAACTACACTGAGATTTGACCTAACTCCAACTAGAATAGCAATCATTCACAAAACAAACAACAACTAATGCTGGCAAAGATGTGAAGACGTGAGAACTATAATACATTGTTAGTGGGGCTGCAAATTAGTGCAACCACTTTGGAAAACAGTATGGAGGACTCTGAAGAATGGGAAGGAACCCCATATGCTCCAGCAATAACACTTCTGGGTATCCATGCAAAAGAATGGAAAGCAAACTTCTAAACTAATGCATGCGCATCTATGTTCATAGCTGCACAATTCACATTGCCAAACTATGGAACCAGCTAAGATGTCCATCAATAGAAAAATGGATTATAAAACTATGGGACATGTACACAATGAAATTGTACTCAGCCACAAAGAAGAACAAAATTATGTCAACGAGCTGGGAGTGGTCGCTAAGGCCTTTAATTCCAGTACTTGGGAGTCTGAGACAGGAGGATAGTGCAGGTTTGAAGTCAGCCTCAACTACTTAGTGAGGCTCTCAGAAACTTAGTGAGACCCTGTTTCCAAATAAAATATAAATATAGGTCTGGGAGAATAGCACATATGTAAAAAGCCCCTGGGTTCCATACCCAGTACCCCCAACACACATTATGTTATATACAGGAAAATGGATAAAAATGGAGAATATTATGTTTTTAGGTTAGTCAGAATATAAATATAACTTTCAGCACTGTTAAAATTACAGTGGGGTGACAGTAGTGCCCAATAACCTCAGACATTTTATGAATGACAAGAACATGTCTGAGGTTATTGGGAACTACTGTCACCCCACTGTAATTTTAACAGTGCTGAAAGTTATATTTATATTCTGACTATTTGTACTCTTTTCTGTCAGTGCATAATCAATGATAATGCTAGGCTTTACTTCTATTATATTAATAATAGAAATATATTATTAATAGTTGACACATTAATTTATTGTTATATTAATAATCTATTAATATTAATATTAATTGGTATATTAATAATAGTTGGTAGTAGTAGTAATAGTAGTAGTGGTAGTAGTAGCAGTAGCAATTATTTTTAGAGGTAGTACTAGTATTCTCTTGCGTAAATCAGCAAACTCCAGTTCTGCCTAATGTCTTAAGTTTTATTACTATTGTTTATGTATGTTTATAATGTTTCTTTTGCTTGCAAAGGGGGTAAATTCTCCTAGCAGTTAATATTTAATTAGAAAACATAAAATAGTTATAATTGAGCCATTATGTTTTGTTTTAAAATACTTTGAACTTTTATAATATTCAAGTGGATTGAATTTTTATTTTATTAATTTACCAGATGAGTAATGGAGATATATCCAAAGTCATGCTTGACATCAGAACATATTGTCAGCACCCCATTCTGTCCTCTGTACTGCAATTTGGATGTTTGTATTTATTTTATGCTGACAACTGTACACACAAAATCCCATGACCATTGTGAGTAAACACACTTCAGAGAACTTTACTCCATGTCATTACATAAGTGTACATCTATTAATCTATAGCAGAGGAATAAATACTAATCCATAAAAGTTAACATGCAGTTGTAACATTTCATCTTGAATATAAGAATAAAATAACATTCAATTCGATATATAAAAATAATCATTTTATTGCATGCATTGTGCTAATATGCCAATGATTTTCAATTTTAAATCATAATTTCAGATACAATGTTTATGCCTTCTGTGTGTGTGTGTGTGTGTGTGTGTGTGTGTGTGTGTGTGTTTTATTGGGATTTGAAGTATTCTGCCTCTGTGCTACACATCTAGCTATATCTTTTATTTTTTATTTAAAAACAAGATCACACTAATTTATAGAGGATCTTGCAATGTCGCTGAGGCTGGCTGTGAAACTATTTTTCTCCTATCTCAGCTTTCCAAGTACTGGGATTATAGATATATGCTACCATGTCTAGCTGATTCTTTTTCTTGATTCTCTATAATCAAAAGGACTGAGCACAAATATTTTTCCATCTTCATACTTTTATATAGACTGTTTAGTGACTGTTTATGTCGTATATGAGTGGATTTTTAGTGGAATTGATATGGATTCCCAGTAATCTTTAATTCACAAAATAGAAATTTTAATTAGTATGCTTCAGCTTCCCTTTTCATGTACTGTATTTAAAAATGAATTGATAACTGTGTTCATATATGCCTCTTATTTCCTATGTCTGACTTGGAGTCCAAATGATTTATAGAAACCACGCAACACATATGTGATTATGGACATAAGAACACTAAACTTTTTAAAAAAATAGTTCAATGTAAGATTTCTACAGTTATGCATGAAACACTTTTACATAACATTATCTAATCATGTCCTGCAGAAACATGTTCTTCAGCACTTCAGTCTAGGAATGCTGATGAAGGGAAAAAATCACTAAAACTAATAGGTTTCAATTAAATACAAAACAAGCGTGAAGAGTCTATAAAAATTAAGCAGACAAAATATAATTTTTTTGTAATAAATGGCTATGATCAGTTGAAACATGCCTCTTCTTCTAGGAAGTACAGATCAGTGATTTTTCAGAAATTGTGGTGTAAGCAGTTCACTAGGTAAAGCAGTATAAAGGGATGATGGAGGTGACAGTTCTCAATTTTGTTTATGATCATGGCATCATAACTCTCGATGCATTTCTCAGACATAAAAAATCTGTACGCCAATAAGAATAAATTTTATAAGAATGGTATGAATGTATGAAGGAATGCTATTTTTCAGATAAATAGAAACTCTGGGTAGCATTCAGATGTAAGAGTGAAAACACAGCTATTCTAAATTTTCACTTCCATAAGCCCCCAGCTGCATTCTCCATGAACAGTGATTGGAGTTTATACATATATTTGGAGTGTTATAGTGTTTGGAGTTTATACATATATTAAGTACCCGAAGATATTGGGGGAAATGATTATTTTCCACATGCATAATATAACTTAGCTAAAGAAAGCATGTAAATTTCAGTGTTTTTTTTTTAACTCAAGTATATTATCTCATATTTGAAAAACAAGTAGGGGGTAGACAAAGGCTAAATTATTAGCATCTTATTTGTGTAGCTGCATTAAAAGAAATGCTATTAGTTTAAATTAAAGCACAGCAAGGCACTTCTGCATAATTCAAGAAAACAATTCAACAAATAAACTATAGCCTCCTTATTGCTGCTTGCTAAATAGCCAGGCAGCTAGAGGACAATGAGAAAACTGTTTTACAATAAAGGGTGATCATAAAAGGGCAAAGGTGAAAATCCAGGAAGCTCACTTTCCAGAAAACAAATAGGAAGATGTAGCAAAATGTCTAATTCTTAGGAGAGAATTTAGGTGCTGTAATAAAAGAATGAAATGAAAAATATATATATTTGTTACAATAAATTGAATTGTAAAATAGGTCTTTCCCAGCTCTTTTGTTTTATTTATTTCTCTTTATGTTATTTTTCAATGCTTTGAGGAAGCAAAATAATAAACAATAGAAAAGTGGTGTTTAGGTAACACAAGCAATAAACACATATGTCAACTAGAGAAATCTACTGGTAGAATATGCATACAGTGATCACACCGAAACTGATCTTTTATGTAGGAAAAGATTCTGCAAAAAACATATTGTTTGTTTAAATATATTTACTCTTGAAAAGAAATTTTTTCCTGTGAGCTTTCACAGTAAACTAAACTTGCAGAATAAAAAACTGTATGTGGCCGGGCATGGTGGCGCACGCTTGTAATCCCCGCGCTTGGGAGGCGGAGACAGGAGGATCGCGCAGGTTCGAAGCCAGCCGCGCTGGCGTAAGAGCCCCTGTTTCAAAAATATAAAAAATAGGTCTGGGAGCGTAGCCCGGAGGTAGAAGGGCTTCCAGGAACCCCAGTACCACAAAAAAAAAAAAAAAAAAAAAAAAAAACCTGTATGTGTTGTTTCTAAATTTTTTACATCTACTATAAACCATTTAAATGAGAATCACCATTTATGTGAGTCATGTGTATTGGTTTCTTCAGTTCTTTCTACATCAAATTTGCATATGAGAAAATAGAAAATTTTGAAATAGAAATAAATTATCCATGGTCCAAATTTAGTAAATGATATAATAGGTTCTGCATACCCACATCTCACATCAAAGTCTATGTTCTTTCATTTGTTGATGGACTTATTGAATATTTACTGAATGTCATGCATGTTCCAGATATTCAATTAGAGATAGTAAATCAGATGTAGAGCCCATTAGTTTAGGGTAGAAAACAAACAAGTGTTTATGCAAATCACTTTGTCAGGATATTTGTGATTGCTGATATAAAGATGTTCAAAGTGCTTTGAAATTATATTTCAAATGAAAATATAACCTAGTCGATGATAGGATGAAATGATTATCCAGACCATCCAACAGAAAATATGTGAAGTCTTAGTGTTACAGAGCATAGCGACAGATATTGAAAATTGCTTTGAGTTTCTATGTTATTTTAAGTGAAATAAGTGTTGTTTTGATTTGCATTTCTCTAATTTCTAATGAACATTTTTTCATATATTTATTGATCATTTGTATTTCTTATGAGATTCTAATTCCATTTAGAATGGCAATCATCAAAAATACAAACAATAATAAATGCTGGTGAGGATCTGAGAAAATAGAAACTGTTATAGACTCTTGATGGCAATATAAACTAACACAGTCATGATGAAATTCAATAGACGTTTCTCTTTTTTATTTTTTATTGGTGCTTGTAGTAATACATTTAATGAGGTATAAGATAGTTGAGAAATAAATGCATACATCACTTATTTAACCCTTCCCCAATTCCCAACTCATTTCCCCCCTTCTTTCTTCTAATGTTTGGCTTACTGATTGACTTCGATATGTTTATGAATGTACATCTTATGCATTAGGAAATTTTTCTATTTCCCTCACCAATCCCCCCTTAGTTAGGTCCAATTATTTACTCTCTATGGTTTCTCCTCCGTCTAGAGTTGTTATTATGACACTTTTTCTTCTTAGCTTCCTCATATAAGAAATGTATTTGATTTCTTATTTTTTGTAACTGACTAATATCACTTAGCATAATATCTAGTTTCATCTATTTTCACACAAATGAGGTAATTTTGTTATTCTTTATGGCTGAGTAAGATTCCATTGTGTACATATCACATAATTTTATAATTCTTTCATCTGTTGATGGACATCTTGGCTGGTTCCATAGTTTGGACATTGTGAATTGTGCAGCTACGAACATTGATAGCAATGCATTAGTTTGATAGTTTTGTTTACATTCTTTTGTGTAGATACCCAGAAATTATATTGCTGGATCATATGGTAGGTTCGTCAAAAGACGAGAAATGAAACCCACCATTTGAACCAGATTTACCACTCCCTGAAACTACTGGAAGAATATGCATGGGAAACAGTACATAACATTGGCATGGCAAGAATTCTTTAGATATAATTTTAACAGCATAGGAAACAAACAGGCAAATTGTGCCACATCAAAATACTGAGCTTTCTTGCAACAAAAGAAGCAATCAGTAAATAGACAACTTGAAGAACAAAAATAAAAATTTACAAATACGCATCTAGCAAGGAGCTAACATGTATGATTTATAAAGTACTAAAACAATTTAGCAAAAATATACAAATAATCTTATTTAAATATGGGTTAAAGACCTGAGCAGTTTTTTTTAAAAAAATAACATGCAAATAACTAGAGCACTCATACAGCACACACATTTAACCTCACTAGTCAGCACAGAAATACAATCTAATAAATAAAATATGATCTCACTTCAGTTAAAATGGCTGTTATCAAAACTTACAAATTCTGTTAATGATGTAGAAAAATATAATGTATGTTGTAATCAAGTATATAAATCAGTGTGGCTATTATTAAAAACACTATATTACTTCCTAATAATTTAAAAAATTATCTATACTATATCATTCAGGAAACCCACTTCTCTCTATACATCCAAAGGAATTAAAATCAACATGTTAAAGAGGCATCTATCCTACCATTTTTGTAGCACTAAATACAATATTGTCACAAAATTTGAAATCAAACTAAATGTCTATTCATGGATGAATGGGCAAATCAAATGTCATATATACACATATAAACACAAAGAAATTAATGTGCATTTTGAAAGAGCAAAATATCTTTCTCAACTTACCTATTCCTTCACTTTTTGTCTCAAGCCTCCCTCTCTGTGTCATTTTCCTTCTGCTTAAAATACATCATTTAGAACTCCTCTAGTAAAATCTATTAATTGTAGTCTCCAATTTTATATTTTTACTTAAAAAAGTGTTTTTATGATACACTTATCTTTAAAATGCATTTTCACTGAGTGCAGAATTTTAGCTTGGCATTTAGTCTCTGAAGATATTGCCATCAGGATGAGAAAGTATAATGTCTTTGTTCCTAGTTGGACTTCACATTTAGAGTCCCAATTTTATAGAAGATGGTTACTCATATATAGAACTGTCTACCTGGCATTGTTCCTGGATACCATGATATGGAAATCATGACTCATAGGTAACAAGTTTTACCACCACTATTAGAACAATAGTAGTATTAGTATGCTACTGATCAATGCATTCAGTACTCTCTTTTCCTCCTTGACTTCTAACTTCGTAGTAGTAGTAGTAGTAGTAGTAGTAGTAGTAGTAGTAGTAGTATTTTGGTGGTACTGGGGTTCCTGGAAGTCCTTCTACCTCCGGGCTACACTCCCAGACCTATTTTTATATTTTACTTGGAAACAGAGTCTCCTAAGCCAGCTTGCACAACTGGCTTCGAACCTGCGCCATCCTCCTGTCTCTGCCTCCCAAGCACGGGGATTACAAGCGTGCACCACCATGCCCAGCTAGCTTTTTCTTATTCTTAAGCCAGGACTTTTATGTTTTGAGTAACATTGCAAAAATATATTAGACAAAAGTTTGCATTATGTGTTCAGAGGGACAATGTCATCAGGTATCCAGCCTGCAATATTTTGGGAAAGACTATTATCTAACATTAATACGTTGTAAACTCTAAAAATACTTTTAAATTTTTGTAAACATTGTGTTTATTTTTACCAATTTAAAAATTTATTAAGGTAAATTATAAATATTTATTTATCAGTATTATTCCTGAACATATCATATAGAACATATCATAAATCTTTTTCTTACTTCATAGTTTGGACAGCTTAATTTTCACCTTTAAGATCTAAGTTTGCCTCTAGATACAACCCTAAATCAAAAGATTAATTACACATATCTTACATAATCCTTTAGCACTTAATTGTTTTTAATTTTAATTTTGTCCTAATTTTCTCTAGTTAATTTAAAGTTACAATGAGTTTTAAGAAAAAGATATTCAGAGATGGGTATCATTGGAACATGCCTGTAATTCCAGTACTTCATAAGCAGAGACAGGATTTCAGGTTTGAGGCTAGCCTCAGCAATTTAGGAAGACCTTTGGCAAGTTAGCAAGACCCTGTTTAAAAAACTGCCATAAAAGATCTGGGGGTGTAGCTTAGATATAGAATGTACCTGAGTTCAATTTCAAAGTACCAATAAGTAATTAAATAAAAGATTGATCAGAACATACTTTCATTATTGTATATTCAAATTGCCTAGTATAACTGTGACATTCTCATAGTAATTTCACATCAAGGAATTATATCATAGATATAAAAGAAAGACATTTCTCAACAAATTAATAGGAAATAATGCATATATTACTAGTTGATTTAGGTTATAATAATTTAATCACACATATATATATATATATATATGCATATTAATTTTTAAATAGATCAAGATTTTATTCTTGGTTCTAAATATTTCAATGCCAAAGTTCTCAGAATTGTATATTAGATCTGTCCTGCTTGCCAGTATCACTTACTTAACAACTGAAATGGAAATGCTCATTAATTTTTAACTTACAGGGTGTGATGCCGGGCGTGGGCATGCTTGTAATCCTTTTTCTTGGGAGGCAGAGACAGGAGGATCATGCAGGTTCAAAGCCAGTCGTGCTGGCTTAAGAGATCCTGTTTCCAAATTTAAAAAATATAAAATAGGTCTGGGAGTGTAGCCCGAAGTTAGAAGGGCTTCCAGGAACCCCGTACCACAAAACAACAACAACAACAACAAAAAAAAATACAGGGTGTGAGCCAGGTGTGGTGGGGGAAGCTACTGTTTGGGAATAAAAGATTAGACAGCAGGATAGCAGATTTACAGTCAACTTCAGCAATTTGGTTAGTCCCTGTTTCAAAATTAAAAAGAAAAGAATAGGGCTAGGGGTTAGCTCAAAGCTAGAAAGCTTCTGAGTTCAACCCATAGTACGTTAAATAAATAAATAAATAAATAAATAAATAAATAAATAAGTAAATAAGTAAATAAATAAGTAAATAGTGTTGTGAAGGTAATTTTGAAGTAAAGAGTAAATAAATATAGCATTATTTTATCTCTACAGTATAGTGGCACGAGTGTAAAGATTTTTAACTGTAATTTCTATTAATGCTTAGAAATCTTATTAAATTGCTGCATTTTGAATTTAGTTCTGTGATATTGAAATATAACTTTCGAAATAAGTAAATGAAATTACTCTTGATTTCTCTTACATTTATTTCCACAAGGATAGTTCTAACTTCATATTCTATCATAAATTATTTATATTTTTCATCTCCAATCTTCTCATACTAGTTTAAATTAGCATCAAACCTAATAGGACATTGTATACTTTCTTTTCGTCTTATTTTCTTTTTGGTTTGTTTGTTTTTTTGTTTGTGTGTGATACAGGGGATGGAACCCATCCCCTATGTCCGAGCTCCCCCTCTCCCGGACCTATTTTTGTGTCTTTTTTAATTTTTTGAAACAGAATCTCACTGAGTTGCAAAGGGCCTCGCTAAGTAGCTGAGGCTGTTCGCGAATCAGAATCCTCTAATCTTGGCCTCCTGAATGATGGGATAACGAGTGTGTGCCACCACTCCAGGCCACATTGTACATTTTCTAGTAGTTCTCATTTCTTCATTTCACCCCCTTACACACATTTTTTTTTAATGATAATACCCCCTCTACAAACAACAACAAGGATGATTTTTGTATGCATATGTATGTGTTGGTGAGATGATGATAGAAAGGTGTGGATCTATTACGCTGAACCACCAGAAGGATGAGTGTGCACAATATCACATATTTGTAACCATATCTTCTATGACACAATTAGAGTTCAAACATTTTGTTTTTTAAACATTCTTCTTTATCAAGGACTACTTCAGAATCATTAGCTGCTGGTGTTGGCAAAACTGTTTAACCATATGCAGAAATTTGGAAATTAATCCCACTTTCTCACCGTGCTAAAGAGTCAATTCAAAATGGATCAAAGACTTGGAAATTAAACCAGAGACCTTGAAGCTTCTTTAAGCGCATAGGTCCAACACTGAAACACCTAGGCACAGATTAAACACTTTCTCAACAAGACCCCAAAGGCACAACAAATTAAAAGGTGAATCAATACATGGGATTGCATAAAACTGAAGAGCATATGCACAGCAAAGGAAACTGTCAAGAACCTCAACCGAGAGCCAACAGAATGGGAGAAGATTTTTGCCACTTACACCTCTGATAAAGGACTAATATCTAGAATATACAGAGAACTCAAGAAACTCAGTACTAAAAAAACAAATAATCCAATAACAAAATTGGCAAGCAAATTAAATACACACTTCACGAAAGAAGAAATTCAAATGGCCAACAAATGCATGAAAAAATGTTCAACATCATTGGCAATCAGAGAGAATGCAAATCAAAACTACCCTGAGATTTCACCTAATTCCAACTAGAATAGCAATCATTCAAAACACAAACAACAACAGATGCTGGCGAGGATGTGGAGAAGTGGAAACTCTAAAACATTTTTGGTGGGATTGCAAATTAGTGCAACCACTTTGGAATACAGTACAGAGATCCTCAGAAGAATGGGAACAAATCTACCATTTGATACAACAATACCACTTCTGGGTATCTACCCAAAAGAAAGGAAACCAAACTACCAAACAAATGCATGTGTATCTATGTTCATAGCTGCACAATTCACCACAGCCAAACTATGGAACCAGCCAAGATGTCCATCAACAGATGAATGGATTACAAAACTGTGGGATATGTACACAATGGAATTTTACTCAGCCACTAAAAAAAAAAAAAAAAAAAAACTCAATTACATAATTTTCAGGGAAATAGATGGAACTGGAGGACATTATGCTAAGTGAGATTAGTCAGACACAAAAAATAAAATTCAGATGCTTTCCCTAATATGTGTAAGCCAAGGAGAAATGGGTCATAGGAGGAACTCTAGATGAAAAAGAAAATCCTATAGAGGAGCAAACAAAACAACCTAAATGAGGACATGGGAGGGGGGAAGAAGGAAATTCTCTAAAACACACAATGTACTTAAACATATCAAAGTCAACCACTAAGCCAAGCAAGGGAAGCAGGGATGGGGAGGGAATGGGTTGGGAACTGGATAGGGGTTAAATCGGTGATGTGTACATGTATGCACACACAAGTTTTTTACCCCAATACGATATATGAATATAATGCACCAATAAAAATTAAAAAAAAACAATAAAATAGGACTTAAGGTACTTGGAGGTAGAATGCCTCTGGGCTCAATTCCTAATACCACACGCAAAAAAAGAATCATTAGCTGCTTTGATACCACAATAACACTTATATATGGCTACGGTTCACATTCAGACTTTTAGTACAATGCAAATCAAATTAAATTTTCACCTTGCTCAAATGGAATAACAAAAATCAGAGAGGAATTTTTATGTTTTATAGATATAGTCCACTAGAATCACTGACTTACATTTATGATATTAGCTGTGAGTAGACTTTATTATGTTTAGGTACATTTTTTTCTATACATAATTTATTGAGGTTTTATATATATAATGATATTGACTTTTCTGAAATGTTTTTCTTCATCTATTGAATTTATCATATGATTTTTGTTATGATATATCAGTAATATTGATTTATTTTTGCTAAGTTGTTGAAAGACAACCTTGGATCCTTGAAATAAGTCTCGATTGATTACCATGAAAAATTTCTTCTTATGTGTGCTTGGATTCATCTTGCTAGTATTTTGTTGATAATCATTGCATCTATATTCATTGGCTATATTGCCCCTAAAGCCCCCCTCTCTCAGAGGAAACATTTTTGTCTGGCTTTCATATCAGAGTAATGATATACTTACAAAATACATTTGTAAGTATTCTCTCCATATTTTTAAAAGTGATAATATTTGAATAGGTAAAAATATTGCTTTTATTTGTATTCAGGTTGTTTTGTAGATTATTTGATCCTTTGTTTCTTTTTTATTATCTTAATTTTTACTTAGGTTATTATCTATAATGTTATGCCTTGATTATTTGTTTTAAGTTTTGGCAAATATACCTGAAATTTTTGCTTTGTGATTACCATGTACTTAAAAAAATCTCAGAGTTTTAATAGATTTTATCTTAAACTGGAAATGACTTAAATTTTATTAAAAATAAAAACTGTATACTTTTAAAATGACTTTATATATATATATATATATATATATATATATATATGTATATGTATGAATCACATGTTGTTTACTTGTCTATAATCTTACTTAATAGTCCATTACACTTTAAATAAAAAACAAAATACTTTATTAATATCTTAATAGAAATTTGCAATATCTTATTAGATAATGACTAAATTTCTTCTTCTTTTATTCTTATACAACTTAACTTTTGGCTTATTAGGTTTTAGTCATACTAACCTATCTTTGTATCTTTAGAAACTTTTGCTCAAAACCTTTTAATTGTTTTTCTCTCCATCAGATACATCTCCTTAAAATTTTCTCTAATTAGAGCTTGTTTTATTAAGTGCAAAGATCAAGTTTAGGTGATATTGTCTTATCACTGTTAATCTGATTTCAAAATTCAACACTGACTTGCCATTTTTCACCAATTTACTATTTTTATTTATTTTATTTTTAAAATTTTTATTGGTGCATTGTATTTATACATCATAATAAAGCAAAAAATTGTGTAGATTTAAATCCACACATCACTCAGCCAGCCCCCACCCAGTCCCCACCACACTCCCTCCCCATCCCTCCCTCTCATGCTTGGCTTAGTGGTTGACTATGATACGAATAAGTACATTGTGTGCTTTAAAGAGTTTCCTTCTTTCCCTCTTCCACCCCCACAGTTAGGTTGCCTTATTTGCTCCTCTATAGGAGCTCCTTTTTCACCTGGAGTTCCTTTTTTAATTATAAAATGGTCATATTTATGAATTTTAGTTTCTTTCACTAAATTTTACAAGCTTTGAAAAATAAGAAACTCTATATCCTTGTTAAGCTATTCTCCACAATTAGAAAACAACACATAATAGAAAGCCTCCTTGAATAGATTAATGTATAGATAAATATGAGCTATCCCTAACCTTTTAGTAAAAATCTATAATTTACAAATATTTAAAATAACATAAAACTAAAATTTTATAATTTTTACCACATCAAAAATAAAAACTAAAAAGTAAATGAGATTACTGTATTCTTATTTTAATGACATTCTGAATGTAACATTTTGATATCTACTGATTTTATTATTAATTATTTAGTAAAAATAAGAATAAATAGATACAACTTTTTTTAGTTTTCTCCAATAGAACTTCATTCATTTTCAAAATTAATATTTTTATAAATGCAGGTATTTTATTTCCTTTTTAGTTACTTTTATAGTAATTAAAATATATACATTTGGACTAGTTAAGAGAAATTCCAATATAAGACAAAGTACGTAGCTTATATTAAATGCACCTCTGAAAAAATAACAAAAGTCATATGGAAAAAATTTTTAATTTTTTTAGAATTTTGTTGGTGCAATGTACATCATAGTGAGATTCAAAGTGAAAAATGCATATATGCACACAACATCTCTTGGTGTGGTTCGCTCCTAACCCCATCCCATTACCCCTCCTCCTTCCCTGTACTCACTAATGAGGTTGCTATTGATGCCTTCATATATGGACATAAAATTATTTAACTGTTTTTCTACTCAGTATTCCTTTTCCTGTTTCTACCTCTCTTTTCCAATCCCCTTTCTTTATTCTACTTTTCTCTCACCTCACCTATCTGAAATATTTATTTCCTATTTTCTCATTTGCTACCACATGTGAGAGAAAACAAACTAAACTTTACATCCTGAGACTGGATGATTTTACCTAGCATAACTGAAATGGCTGCCTGCTTTTGACCCTGGAAGATAGATGGCTTGTTGCAAAGCTGACAATTTTCCTCTTCTATTTTACTCTTGTCTCTTTCCCTCTCCTCCTGTTAATAAGCAATAGATTCTTATCAGTTCACTGACCAAAGTAGTTCACTGAACATCTGGTGCCTGTGAGTCTGAGAAAGAACCAACTCAAGGATAATTTAGACATGAGTTGTGTCTCTTCTGACAAGGCCATATGATACAGAAGATCTCTTGGAAAGAATTTGACTTTTTTTGTTCAGAGAGAATCCAGGATTGGATCAATTCATAAATTTGCTGGCTTTCTTTGATTTTCTACAAATCAATAAATTTCTTTTTACTTCTTCCCAAAGGCTTGCCTCAATTATTTGATTTGGGAAATTGGGATAGGTACAAGAATTCAGTTTTCTAGTATTCTTTAGTTTCATTTGTTTGGCTTCAAGCAAAATAATTTTTCTTCTTCATGACTGAGTAAAACTCCACTGTGTGAATTTATCATATTTTCTTTATCCATTTACATGTTGATGGACACCTAAGTTGGCTTCATATTTTGATTATTATGAAATGTTCTACCATAAACATATGTATGTATGTATCACTATAGTATTATAACTTTAATTATTTTGATAAGATATTGAAGCATTTTCAGCAAATATTTGAAGGTGGTGGAGATAAACCCTTGTAGGCAGAATGGGAGAGGCTTCCATGCCTGAGAGAAGAGGAGGTGAGCATCATATTCACCCTGACCTTTTAACTGAAGGAGATTTTTGAAACACAACATAAAGATATTTGTATTAGCAAATTCTGTACTCTTAACAAGCTAAGAAGAAAGAGTTCATCATTGTAAAACAGTGAAAATTGAAAGACAGCCTTACTGTAAAGAGAGTGCATCAGTAACATGAGCCCCCAAATCTGGATACAAATTTCTCCAAAGTTTTCACTGATGCCAAACATTCAAATGTGCAGAACATAAAATAATATAAACTCAGTAGAAAGTGGCATTTGGAGAAATCATAATGCTGAGCAGAAATTTTCACAACTACATGGTGCTAGGGAGAAGGAGGCTGAAGTTGAATGCAGTGCCCATCTGTACTTTGAAATGCTGGAAAGGCCACATTTTAGAAGTAATGGCTGCATCCTACAAGTAAGAATGGAGATGGGTATTTCAGCCTTTAAAACCTATAAAAACAATCCTCACCAGAAAGAAATTGCCTGCCTGTATTTTGCATGTCAGAAAAAATATCAACCCTTGATAAAAAAAAGATACTATTTTTCAGAATCTTCACCAAATTTGTGGGTTTCGATATTTATATGCAATTCAAATTTATGTGACATGTCAAAAATAGTCTGAACTACTGACAAACATGGTAAATATGATCAACCCAATGGAGATTAAGTTTTGGACATTATATGTGCATATCTCCAAGTTTATCCCTAGAAGATAATTCTGAAACCTGACCGTTTTGAAGTTCAAACCCTATAACTTGTCTAAGCAGTTTTATTGCTACTAAGGTTCTTTTTCACATAAAATATAAGGATAGCCTCTATTTCTGAAAGATATGGTTATAAGTGAATGAAATGCTTTACAATGTTAAAATGTACTATGTCTTTCTGGGTTAATTCCTGGAACATAATATCGATTTAACAAATTTATATTTGTTTTGTTTTTCTTTCCTCTGAGGTAAGGGTTTTAGTCTGGGAATAATTAGTTTCCCAGTGTGAAATAAATGGTCTCATAAAGATTTTTTATATTTTATATATTTTTTCTGTAAAAAGCTTTCCCTTGCATTATGCAAACTACTTTCCAGTGGCCACCCTGTTTTCCATCCTTTGTACTTCCTACATAAGCCAATTAAGTTAATGACTAGCCATTCATCTAAGGCCAACTAACTGATTATTTTTAGAAATAGTATGAAAAATCCTCCAGTGTTAGCTGAATACATACCATTTACAGTTTTCACATTCAAAAATGATTAGTGTATTTGTTCTGCCTATCTGAGCAAACACATACAAAATCAACTTTAAAATGGTTCAGATGCAAGGCAAATCAAAACAGTGTTGAAAACAGGTGTCAGTATTCCTAACAAGAATTTGGTTTTAGACAGAGCCATCCACATGCATAGACAATTATTTGAATAAAATACACAAATCTCTTGCATAAAATTTACAAATATTTATATCTAATGCAAAGAAAGAAAACATGCACAATTTATGTGTAGAAAAAAATGCAAATAAGCCGGGCGTGGTGGCGCACTCTTGTAATCCCAACATTCTGGAGGCTGAGACTGGAGGATCGCGGTTCGCAGGCAGCCTCAGATACTTACTGACGCCCTCTGCAATTTAGTGAGACCCTGTTTCCAAATAAAGTATAAAATAGGTCTGGGAGTATAGCCTGGAGGTAGAAAGCCTCTGGGTTCCATCCCAGTACCACCAAAATAAATAAATAAATAAATAAATAAATAAATAAATAAATAAATAAATAAATAAAATAAAATAGAGCAGGAGTTGTAGCTCGGAGGTTGAATGTCCCTGGGATCCATCCGAAGACCCTCAAAAAAAGAAAATCCAGATAAAATGGGTGTGGTGGCACATGCTTATAATCTTAGTACCTGGGAGGCTGAAACAAGAGGACAGCAGGTTTGTGGCCAGCCTCAGCTACTTAGAGAGGCCTCCTGCAACTTAGTGAGACACTGTTTCAAAATAAAAAATAAAAATAGGGCTTGGAGGCAGAATGCCCCTGGGTTCAATTCCCATTACCACACACAAAAAGAGGAACGTTAAAAAGCATGAAAATCAAATTAATATTTTATATTTGGGTCATTAAGAACAATAAATTGATATTTTCAACAACCTGTGATCATAATTACTTAATTTCCCATTATAAAAAGTCTGTTCTTTTCATTTTCCTAATTTCTAGGTAACAAACTTGGTGCTCTACATTTAGCTTAAACTATAAATTAATAACTCGCCTCTGTCCTTCAAATTAATATTTTGCCTTTATTGAGTCTCTACTTTCAACTAGAGTACTGTCACCTATGTGAAATCTTTTGTGATCATTCTCTGCCAATACTTTCTTCAGATTCATTCTACATTCATGTTTTATTTTATTTTGTCACTGCCTTGTGTTGATTATCTATAATAGAGGAGATTTTTGACTTTCAGGAGATTCTTCAATGCACAAATCGAGTATGTTTAAGTAAAATTTACCATTTCCTCTAAGTTCAGTTTTTGTTGAAATTACTTTCTCTCCTTAGCTAGAAGAGCACTAAAACATTTTCTTCTTTCCTTAGAATCAGATAAATTGGGTGTGGTGGCACATGCTTATAATCTTAGTACCTGGGAGGCTGAAACAAGAGGACAGCAGGTTTGTGGCCAGCCTCAGCTACTTAGAGAGGCCTTCTGCAACTTAGTGAGACACTGTTTCAAAATAAAAAATAAAAATAGGGCTTGGAGGCAGAATGCCCCTGGGTTCAATTCCCATTACCACACACAAAAAGAGGAACGTTAAAAAGCATGAAAATCAAATTAATATTTTATATTTGGGTCATTAAGGACAATAAATTGATATTTTCAACAACCTGTGATCATAATTACTTAATTTCCCATTATAAAATGTCTGTTCTTTTCATTTTCCTAATTTCTAGGTAACAAACTTGGTGCTCTACATTTAGCTTAAACTATAAATTAATAACTCGCCTCTGTCCTTCAAATTAATATTTTGCCTTTATTGAGCCTCTACTTTCAACTAGAGTACTGTCACTTATGTGAAATCTTTTGTGATCATTCTTTGCCAATACTTTCTTTCTTCAGATTCATTCTACATTCATGTTTTATTTTATTTTGACATTGCCTTATGTTGATTATCTATAATAGAAGAGATTTTTGACTTTCAGGAGATTCTTCAATGCACAAATCGAGTATGTTTAAGTAATATTTACCATTTCCTCTAAGTTCAATTTTTGTTGAAATTACTTTCTCTCCTTAGCTAGAAGAGCACTAAAACACTTTCTTCTTTCCTTAGAATCAGATGAATTGGGTGTGGTGGCACATGCCATCATCACACAGCCTTAATTTGCCAATGAACCACTCAGAAATCAGCCAAAGATGTGAAGAAAAGTTTTATGCAGAATCACAGGTTTTCCTTAGATGTACCATCTTTTAGTTACCAATTTTTGTCTACACATCCTAGACACCTTAGCTGCTAAACTTCC
The DNA here is from genome assembly GCF_963383645.1 of Muscardinus avellanarius. Taxonomy (NCBI): domain Eukaryota; kingdom Metazoa; phylum Chordata; class Mammalia; order Rodentia; family Gliridae; genus Muscardinus; species Muscardinus avellanarius. The sequence continues at coordinate 29,540,675 of NC_137789.1, read as the reverse complement.
CATTTTTTTTTTCAAAATGGTGCTGACATTTGTTGTTTGAGCTCACCATTCTTCCACTGTGGTTAAATAAAAAGTCATGAATATACAATTAGATATAAAGATGTACACATAAACTTATTAAATTAACCTCCTTATAATGAAACTTTCCAAATATAATTACTAAATATTTTTCAGGTAATAATTAGAACCTTTCACTTTCCTAATACTCTACCCAACTGTATCTTAAGGTTGAAATTAACTTTCATAAAACTATTAAATGTTTTCAATTTTTTTGTCACTGGTACAAGATGGTAAATATCTTATTTTATATTCATGAGACTTATGATATATTTCTTGACTTTTATCACTGGAATTTCAGGAATATGATTATTCTCTACAAAGACACAAAGCAAGTGCTATTGATTTATTGAATTGTTTTATTTTTAAAATTACTCTTTATTCTTTTGTTTTTTGAGTATAATATATCCTTGTGGATTAATGTAGTTCTTCCTGAATAAAAATGTAGTTTGTATTTTACAAGTAATTTTTGTATATACAAAATATTTTCATAATACATAATTTGCTACATATGCAAAGCAGGTAAAATATCATCTTAAATATATTCTCACAAACACTATTTTGTTTTTCTATGAATTACACAAATTTATGTACTCAACTGACTGAGATTTGAGGATTTTTTAAGCCTCTTTATAGTTTTGTCATATTTCTTTGAAATTTTACTTTGAATGCATTCAAATTTATAGTTTATATATTTTTATAAAATAAAACTTTAATCATCTATCATTTAAAATTTTTTATATTTAAACTGATAATTTGTTTTGCCTTACAGTTGACTTATTTTTTTCCACTTAAAGGATATGGTTTGAGCCAGGCATAGTGGTTCACACTTGTACACCAAGCATTTGGGAGCCTGAGACAAGAGGACAGCAGACAGCCTCAGCTCCTTAGTGAGACCCTTTGTAAATCAGTGTGACCCTGTTTCAAAATAAATAATGCTGAAGGTGTAGCTTGGAGGTAGGATGCCCCTTGGTTCTATCCCCAGTACTAAAATATATATATATGGTTTAATGATTTTTTGAATACTAAAAGTTGTGAAACTATCTTCACAATAAATTTTAAAACATTTTATCATATCCCCCCCCCCAAAAAAAAAAGAAAAACCCATGCTCTGAGTTGTCACTTTCCACTTATTTCAACTACCTAAATCCCTGGGGAATTAATTGCTCATCGACTTTCTGTCACTTTGATTTACCTGTTCTGGATATTTCATATAAATGGAATCATATAAATTTGTGATCAAATGTACTCTTAAATCTCACATGTATTCATTCACTCATTTGACATATATTTCCTGAGTAACTACTATGAACCAGGTAATATGTTAGGCACATAAAGACACAACAAGAAAAATCAGTCTCAATCATAATCCTAAAAGATATACTTCTGAAAATCATAACCTCAAATGGAGAAATCCCAATAGATCAAAATGTCTACAGGCTAAGATAAAGAAAAAATATGAAATATTATAATAACAAATGGAAATTTTAAAATTTGAAACCCCCAAATTAAAATTCTCATTTTAATAACTGAGTTGGAAAGACAAAACCTATGAAAGATATTAGTCTTGAGATAAAATAACAATGATAAATTAACTTTAAAAAGTCATTTGTCTGGCCGGGCGTGGTGGCACATGCTTGTAATCCCTGTGCGTGGGAGGCAGAGACAGGAGGATCGCACAGGTTCAAAGCCAGCCTTGCTGGTTTAAGAGACTCTGTTTCCAAATAAAAATATAAAGTAGGTCTGGGAGTGTAGCCCAAAGGTAGAAGGGTTCCATCCCCAGTACCACTAAAGAAAAAAAAAAAGTCATTTGTGTATTAATATTCCTTGTAACTAAAAAACTTCCAGAATAAATGTTATATTAATTGAAATCACTTTAACTAATAAAAATACATAAAATTGTGTATATTTATGTGATAGTATGTGATATTTCAATACATGTATACATTGTGTAATGTTTAAATCAGATTAAATTTATCTCCTGAAGCATTTATCATTTCTTTTTGTTAAATACATTCAAAATCAATTCTTCGAGCTGCTTGAAATATACAATATTATATTATTATGTATATTCACTCTATTGTGCAATACTATACCAGAACTTCTTACTCCAGATTATTTCTTAATAATTTTATCTCTTAATAATTTTATATCCATTGAAAAACTGTTTCTCATCCCTCTCAGTCTTTGGTAACCACCATTGTACATTTAATTTCTAGGAAATCATCTTTTTAAATTCTACTAATAAGTATGACCACATAGTACCTGTCTTTAGGTGCTTGGATTATTTTACTTAACAATCTCCAGTTCCATCAATATTTTTGCAAATTATGACGTTTCACTAAATAGTATTTTATTTTGTACCGTCTTTTAAGACTTTATTCATTAGTTGATGGACACTCATGTTTCCTTTTCTTGTGTATTGTGAATAGTGAACACGGAATAGTGTGAATACAGTGAACAAGGGAGTATTGAACCCTCATTTCCTTTACATACATAAGTAGTAGAAAACCATATGAAAAACATGTGTGTCCTTAACATATTAATTTATCTACTCATAGCCAGGCGTGGTGCACATGCATGTAATCCCAGTACTTGGAAGCCTGAAATAGGAGGATCAAGGTTCACAGACAACCTTAACTACTTAGTGAGGACCTCTGCAATTTAGTGAGACCCTGTTTCAAAAATAGGGCTGGGGTTTCAGCTCAGAGGTAAAATGTCACTAGGTTCCATTCCCAGGTCTGCAAAAAAAATTAAATAAATAAATAAAGAAAGAAAGAAATAATTTATTTACTCAATAATGCTATCCCCAGAACTGTGCACCTCTGCGTGAGAACAAGTTTCCACATAAGAAATGGATATATCATTCAAGTTTCCTATCTGGTAAAAGTAAAATACTTAACTAAATACTTACTAATTAATAAAATTCTTGATTATTTGTTGTCACTATGCAGCAAAGATATCAACAATACTGTCTCATCATTATACTTATCTTACTATTAATTTTGTGAAAAATAAATCTGTAATTTTCCCATTTCATTTACTGCTTAACCAAGGAAAGTAACCTAATCCATTCAATTTTGTACAAATCCACCCACATTTATGTGGCATTTTAATGTGATGATGAACACTAGAATTTATATCAAATATATTCTTGAAATAAAACAGTATGTTGAGTTTCTTTCAACTTAATTATAAATGAATTTAATTTAAACTCTAATAGTCTTCAGTACATGATTTATTATAGCATCTAATGCACAATCTTTTCAACGGTATAATAATTTTCCAGTTCATTGCTGTCGTTTGAAAGTGACATAAAAGCTTGGCTCGTTTAAAATATCTTCTTGTTGCTAATAATTTATTATAATTTTTCCTATTTATTCCAAATAGTTAATGATTTTTATTTATCACTACCACTTTAAAAATTATTTATGAATCCAGGTTACTACATCAACATTTTTTGTAAAAGAAAAAACATCTTTTTAATTGATAATATTATGTAGTATCAAGATAATAAAAAGAAAGACATAGTTTAAGTATCAAGGCCGGGCGTGGTGGTGCACGCTTGTAATCCCTGCGCTTGGGAGGTGGAGATGGGAGGATCGCGAAGGTTCAAAGCCAGCCACACGCGCTGGTTTAGGAGACCCTGTTTCCAAATAAAAAAAAGTATAAAATAGGTCTCGGAGTGTAGCCCGGAGGTAGAAGGGTTTCCAGGAACCCCAGTACCACCAAAAAATAAATAAATAAATAATAAATTAAGTATCAATTATATGCCAGAAACTGTTATAAAAAGTGTGTGTTGGGGGAGGGGGTCTGGGGATGGAACCCAGGGATCTTCTACCTCTAGGATATATCCCCAGACTTATTTCTTTATATTTTATTTGGATACAGGACCTCACTAATTTGTTGAGAGCTGCCACTAATGTGTTGAGGCTGGTCAAGAACTTGCAATCCTCCTGTCTCAGTCTCCCAAGTACTGGGGTTACAAGTGTATGTGACCACACCCAACTCATTCTAAATATTTTAAAGAAATAAGTGACAAAACAAAAAATTTTTATAAGCCTTAACTCTGTCAGACTTAAAAAATTAATGGACCTTAATAGCTTCTTTATCTTTGAAAATTACCAAGGTATATGTTTATAAATTGTTATGCCATTTTACTATATTGGAGCTAGAAGTTTATAGCTCTTAACATACATTAAATCAATATAATATATTAATGATCAATACTTTTTGTTATCTTTATCAGTAGAAACTCAATTTTGAATATCACTTATATGACAATGGCTTATAAGAAAAGAATTATCTCTTACTATATATTATTTATATGTGCCTCAGAGAACTTTGACATGATCAATGTACTTAAAATTTGTCTTAAATTATATCCATGTTAAATATGTTTTTCACATATATAGTAGGTATGCAGCATAGAAAATAATCCAATTTAATCTAACATTTTAGATGATTGTTAAATATAATTGATCATTCAGAGTGCTAACCTGTGAGACATGTTAGATATTTCTCTATTTTACCTTAAATCCTTTTAAAAATTTTTTATTCAGAACATGAAGTGATAAATCTAATTTGTTTATTGCAAAAAAAATTTTTTTACTAAATTCCAATTCATTTCTAGACATTAAGCTTTAATAGAAAACCAGTATGAACGTTTTACATCGACAAAAAAGTGTTTCTGAGCCTGTTGCACATCTGCTGTTAAAGACATTAGCATTTAGATAAGAACCCACATGATAAATTTCACATTCAATTGTGACTACGAGTCTGTCTATTCACATAAACATATTTACTTTTTCCACCAGATAGAAAAAAAAACCTTAAAATGAAATATGCCTCCATTTAAGCTTTAGTTGCCAGAAACTTTAGGACCAATTCTTCATTTTACAAAATAGACAACAGAATTCAGGAATGTTTCCTCTACATATTACTTTTTTGCTATTATAATTTGTTTGATTTTTTTTTAAAAAGAGTTTTGTTGAGGTACAATTGATTTACAGTAAAATGAGAATTCAGTAAATGTACAACATGATACATTTTGATATATACATATTTACTCCTGAGAACATTAACATGATCAACCAAGAAGGATATCCATTACTCCAAAATGTTTTCTTGTACCCACTTATCATCTACTTTCTTTCATTCCCTGAACCATCTCCTTATTTTCTTCTAAAACAACTTCTAATCTCCTTTATCTCTTTTAAATTCATTACAATGTCTTATAAATTTAATCTTAAGGGAAGCATACAATATATGCTATTTTTATCTAGATTCTTTTTTACAAATTAGTGATATCTAGATTCATTTGAATTACAGTACATATCAGTAATTAGTTCCCTTTTATTTCTGAGTAGAATTATATATTTAGGTAGTATATAGTTTCATCCTGTTACAAATAAAACTCTATGAGAATTCAAATAATAATAATAATAATAATAATAATAATAATATTTGTATGGACATAGGCTTTTGTTTAAGTTTTATACTTAGAAGAGATAATAATTATACAGTTTTACCTTCTCACCAGATACTTATTCAATTTACAAATAAACAAACAATAACTAAGCTCAGCCTTTAATTTTAGCCATCTTAAATAATGTCATGATTTTACACTTATTTTGTTTTTTATTTGATTGATGTATGTGTGTATATTACACACATATGCTTTTTGCTGAAGAGCCTACTCAATTTTTAGCTTTTTATTAAATGTATTGCCTCTGAATTTTAATAATCTAAATGACATGAATATATTATCTTTTGTGTATATATCTTTTGTGTATATATCATTTGCAAATATGCTAAATCTATGTGTCATGTTTTCATGATGTAATGTATAAATTGCAAAGTATTATTTATTTCTACATTAAAACTAAAGACAGTTTTTGAAAAGATTATCTGCTGAGTTGTTTTGCAGCTTGAAAATCAGTTTTATGTGTGTATTTTTAAAATATATTGTTTATTGATTGAATAAAATTTTAATTTTAAAATTTATCTTATTTTTGTTAGAGTTACCAGTTTATTGGTTTCTTTGTAATATTTTGCCTGTTTTGGTATAGAATAATTCTGGTATCCTGAAAATAATTTGATAAGCACCCTGTCTTCACATTTCTGAAACATTTTGTATAGAACTGCTGTTATTTCTTCTTTAAATGTTCGATGTAAATATCCAGTGAAGCCATTTATGCTAGGGTTTCTTTTTTTATCTTCTGTTTCTGGGACTGGAACCCAGAGACATTTTACTCTAATCTACACCCCCAGTTCTTTAAAAAAAAAAAAAAAAAACTGTCTCACTAAGTTGAAGAGAGCTTAAGTTGCAGAGACTGTTCTCCAACCTGAGATCCTATTGTCTCAGTTTTCCAAGTACTGGGATTCCAAGTATGAACCACCACATCCAGCTATGTGGTAGAATATGTTTATGTGTGGCTATATAATAAAAAATTTAAACACAAATTTAATTGGTTAATTATATTCTAGTAATCTATTTACTTGATTCTTTCAAAAATATGTGTCGAAGTTGTTGAATTTATTCCCACCCCATTCTCTTCCCCTACCTCTTTCTAAGTTGCTAAATTTATTGGCAAGAAGTTTTTCAGAGTAATTGCTTACCATCCTTTTCATCTCCAAAGAGTTTCTATTAATTTAGCTTCTTTCATTCCTCATATTGGTAAACTGAGTCATTTGTTTCCATCAGGATCAGTCTAAGTAAAGGCTTATGAAATTCATTGATAATCTACAAAAAATAAGCTTTGTTTTTAACTAATTTTGTGTACTGCTTCCTTGTTTAAGAGTTCACTATTTCCTAAAATTTTAATATATATTTTAAATATATATATATATTTATATATACTTATATATTTTTATTGGTGCATTGTAGTCAAACATCATAATGGAATACATGATTTGTGAGAATATACAAGCACACATTATCCAATTAGCCTTTATCCAATCCCCATCCAATTCCTTCCCCCTCCCTCGATCCCATGCTTGATTTGGTGATTAACTTTTATATATATGTTTACGTACATCATGCATTTTAAAGAAATTCCATCTTTCCCCATCCCATCCCCTCTGATTAGTCATCTTAATTGCTCTTCCATAGTTCTCTTTCTTCAACTAGATCACCTCCTATTACTCATTTTTTCCTAGTTTTTGCATATTAGGGAAAGCATCTGATTTTTTATTTTCTGTGATATTTCTATGTGTATGCCACATTGCAAGTTCCGATCCCACTGCTGAAGGCCCCAGCGCCAGCCTGGACACCCGGCAGGCTCTGGTCTTGGCCTTGCTGGCTCCAGCACTGGCCTTGCCTCATAGAAGGCCCTGATCCTGGCTTTGCTGGCCCCAGAACTGGCCTTGCTACATGGCAGGCTCTGATTCCAGTTTTGCTGGCTCTGGCACCAGCCTAATCCCTCTGCAGGCTTTGATCCTGGCTTCGGAGGCCGCAACACTGGCCTTGCTTCACAGCAGGCTCTGCCAGCGCTGCCTTCCTCCTGGTTCTCTGCTGAGCTCCTTCCTTACATGATATGACGTCCGGAATTCTTAAGCATGTTTATTTTCCAAATAAACCTTCGCAAGTTTATTTTCCAAAAGTTCCAAATGAATTGGATAGAGTTTGTGTGCATCTCCTGAGTCCTGGCTGCTGCTACAGCCATCTTGGCCCCTCTCCAGTATATATATATATTAATAGAAGACAGTATGTGTGTTTTAAAGAGGATGTGAGATTGAGCACTCAGCAGCAATGAATTTTATCTCCCTTCCAAGAGCGGAGTCCCACAGCCTCAATGTGTAGAGCAGTGTTTGCTATTTCGGGTGCACTGTGCCCCCCCCCCCCCCCCCCCCCCCGGCGCAGCACAAAGAATCGCGGAGGCTGGGTATGCTGAGTTGCCCAGAAGCGAGGCTAGGTTCCCCACCCAGCATTGCTAGGTTCTTTCCACCATGCCCAGCTCATTTTTCTTACAAAGTGTGTTGTTAAGAGTCCCCAGTATGCATGGCTGAAGTGATATTTTCTCTAATCCCTTATGGGATGTTCTTCCAAAAATCGCTTTTCTTGTGTGGCTGGCACCTCCTTGCCTTCTTGCTTCTAATTCCACCATTATCCACTCTCTCTCCTATATTCTAAATAGGAAGTTGCAGTTGGAAGTGTCTCCTTAAGTTGTCCCCAAATGATATTAAACCAAGAACTGGTGTCCAAGGCTTCCCCGAGACATGCTTGTCCTGTTCAGTGGCCAAAATCGCCACTGCAACTGCAACTGCCATCATCTTCCTTCCTCTTCAAGTTTTTATATATTTTTATTTGTGCATTGTAATCGTATGACTTAATGGGGTAAAAAATTGTAGAGATATACATGCACACATCACTCATTTAGCCCTTCACCAATTCCTACCCCATTTCCTTCCCCCTCCCTCCTTCTCATGTTTGGCTTAGTGATTGACTTTGATATATTTGTGAATATACATCATGTGCATTTTGGGATTTCCCTCTTCCCCACTTTCATTACCTTCAGTTTTGTTGCCTTATTTGTTCATCTGTGATTTCTCCTTTGTCTGCAATATCTCTCTATGACACATTTTTCTCAAGCTTTTATTCTCTCTTTTTTTTACTTTATTTTGTTTCTTTTCTCAGTTTGTGAAGATGGGAGGAAGCTTATTTATTTGAGACTGTTTTTATAATGTAGCTATTTGGTTATATCAATTTCCCTTTAAATGCTTTATATGGGATTGTGTTAAACTGAAGAGCTTTTGTAGAGCAAAGAAACTATCAAGAACCTCACCTAAGAGCCAACAAAATGGGAAATTTTTGTACCTAATCCAATAGAGCACTAATATCTAGAATATACAGAGATCTCAAGAAACTCAGCACTAGAAAACAAATAACACAAACAAAAACGGGCAAGTGAATTAAATAAACACTTTAAAAAGAAGATATTTAAATGGCCAATAAATGCATGAAAAATGCTCAACATCATTAGCAATCAGAGAGATGCAAATCAAAATTACCAAGATTTCACCTAACTCCAACTGGAATGACAATCATGCAAAATACAAACAACAACAAATGTTGGTGAGGATGCCGAAAAACTGGGAACACTAATAAATTGGTGGTGGGATTGCAAATTAGGGCAACCACTTTGAAAAGCAGTATGGAGAATCCTCAAAAGGGGAATAAACTTACCATATGATCATTTTTATTTTTAATTTGATCAGTTATTTAGAATTGGATTGAGTTCTCAAATAGTGACAGTATTCAAAAAAATACTTCTGTTATTCTTTCTTAGTTTCATTATCACCTGAGGACATGCTCTATATAACTTAAATATGTTTAAACTTATGTGTAATTATTGTATGTGTATTATGTGGTTTATCTTCTTAAATAGTCCATGAGACCATGAAAATAGTGTATATCCTGCAATTCTTGAGTGTAATGTTCTATAAAGGTAAATTAGGTATGTTGGTTTGCAGTGAGGTTCAAATATTTTATATTTTTATTTTTTGTTTATTTTTTCCAACATTTGTTGAGACACATTAAAATTTCTACCTGCACCTTATTACTATAAAATTCTGCTTGTAATTCCTGTGTAGTGATACATGCCTTTACCCAATATTTTAGAGGCTGAAACGGGAGAATCACAAATTCAAGGCCAGTGCATTGGTACTGAGGAGAGTCTGTTTAAAAATAAAAAGTGAAAAATACCATGAGTATATCTCAATGGTAGAATGCTCCTACTTTCAATTCCTAGTAGGTAACACACACACACACACACACACACACACACACACACACACACGCTTTTCTCTTTATAGATTAATAAATATTAAGAATTTTCACCCATTTTAAATTAATTTACAAGCTCATAACTTATAAATTATATCTGTCCCTAAAATCTCTAGCCATAACTGAGGACTATTTTGGTTATACCTTTATTGTTGCTCAAAGATCCTAATTATTTGTGAGTCCAGAAAAATATATTTTATTTGCATTTCTTTCAGCTCTCAAAATGACATTTTTGAAATCTTAGTTTAAGTTATTCATTAGACTTATGCATTAAAACTCATTATTAGAGTTCCCAATTCTCATCAGTGAGGCATTGTTTTCTTAACTATATTTTCGGAAATTATTAAGGCATAAAAAAAGAAACTTTCCCTAAAGTCATTCTAAGTCATCTGTGTTGTCAGGACACATTTTTTTTTTTTTGGCTAAAAAAAATAATTCTGTAACTCTACAGGAAAAAATTATCATAATATATATAATTAAATACATGAGACTGATTAAATGTTTGGTTTATAGTATAAAATGATCCATCATACATAAAACATAGATTTGGAAGTAATGCAATTTCTTATTTATCTACTGGGCCTGTTGTATAAATGTTAGGAACCTGATTAATTCTTAAAAGTATGCTTAGACTGGGAAAATAATCTAGGGTTTCAGAAATGGAGGAATAATATACCCAATGTAGGTAATATGCAGCCAATAAAAAATTCTAAAATCAACCTAGAATTACTGTCTTTGCTGAACAATAAACCTTGGAGAGTAAGAAAATTGAGTGTTTTTTTAATCCCATTCTTTGGATACTTAAGTGACTCACATACATGATCTTACTATGCCATTTTCATGAGTAATATTAAGTACCAACTAAATATTAATTAATCACAAATAAAATTTACATTATTATTACCCATACTTCTACTTTTTTATTTGGAAACAGGGTCTCTTAAGCCAGCGCAGCTGGGTTTGAACCAGCGAGATCCTCCTGTCTTCACCTTACAAGCGTGAGGATTACAAGCCTGCGCCACCACGTCTGGCTATTATCCATACTTCTAAAATAAAGAACTTACTTTTTTATTCTCATGAGAAAGATTTCTGGAAGTGGAACGGTAGTCAACCAAGTGGCAGAATACAAAACTCTGAAATTCTTTCCATTCCAGAAAAAGGAATTCAATGGTAGACAAATTCTATTTTTGTAATATGTTAAAATTAATTGATAAGAACCTATACTGTAGACAAGCACAGAATCAGGTGAATTAAAGCTGGAAGAAAAATTAAAGACATCTTTTCATTATGGGCATAGCATCATATACTTGAAAGGAAATTCCCAACTCAGCTTCTGCTTGGAAAGGGAAGGAAATAAATGGACCATACATCTAATATTCTGATTTCCTGGAGTTTTCCCAAGGCACTAACAACTGCTTCACTTATCTCAGAGCAATGACAAAACATGACACACTCTAGACACATGGTGCCATTGAAACAGCAATTTAACTAGAAAATAAGCACTCTATAAAATCTCCTTATCCTGAATCTGTGCTAAGTGAGCAGACAAAATACTGCACCTCAAAAGCTTCTTTCTGGGGAGAGAAAGAAATTACCACATTTGCAACGATCATAATTTTTTTCTACTGGAAACTCCACAGGCACTGAGATTGATCTTGCATGTCTGGAGTCCTGAAAGAACCTGACATACTTTAGACATCTGAGGACCATTAAGATAAAAGACTGATTTGGATGAGTATGATGGTTTGAGTGATTTCAAGAGTCTCTGGATGAACTAATAGGTGAAAATATTCTTCCGTATTGTGCCAGTATATAAAGACAAGAAAATGTGATTATTTTTCCATGGCACAAGGAGTCAATGAAATTAAACAAGAATAGGGAATTATGTTATGAAGTTCAAGATAAATCAGAAAGGAACCCTGATGAAATATTGATATATAAAGAATTCAAGACACCTATCAATAAATTTTAAAGAGGTCAAGAGAATAATATGTGAACAAAGTAATAATATTGGCAAAGATATTTAAGATATCAGAAAAGAATGAAGATAAATCATGGCATTGAATAATACAATAACTGCATAGAAAACTTCACTAGAATTGTTCAACATCAGACTAAATCAAGCAGTAGAAGGGTTAGTAAACTCAGACAGATCACTGGAAATTACCCAGTCAGAAAAAAAATAATAAAAAAAGAGAAAAATAGATTAGTGACTTAGAGGTAATAATCAGCTCCTTTTAAACACTAAAAACAGAGAATATGAGACTGGCTGCAATTTTAAATATAACTTATAGGTTATTATGTTTAAAAATAAGAAAAATTATGCCAGGCAGGGTGGCACATGCATGTAATCCCAGCATTTGGTAGGCTGATACCAAAGGATCACATTTTGCTGCCAGACTCAACTACTTAGTGAGGTCCTCTGCAACTCAGTGAGACCCTGTTTCAAAATAAAGAATAAAAAATAAGGCCGGAGGTGGGTTCCATACCCAGTACTAAAAAGAAAAAAAAAAAGAAAAAAAATTTAGCAGTGATAACATTAAATGTTCTTTTATTCTCCAGTTTTGCAGGGAGGCTCGCAAATAGGTTCACACCAGGACTATGTTTTGCAACCAGTATGGCAATGATGTAACTCTTTGGAGCCCTCATCAGATTTAATATACAATGGAAGCTGTTAAACAAGGTTCAGCCACAGTTTGTCTAAAATCAAAAACACATGCAATGTTGATTGCATTGAAGAGGGCACAGTCTGATCTTGCAGCTCACCAGAAAAAAATTCTCCATGATGACAACCATATTGATATTTCAGTTGCTGGGCTAACAGCTGATGCTAGACTGTTTTGTAATTTCCTGTGCCAGGAGTGTTTGTATTACAAATTTGTATTTGACAGACCACTTCCTGTGTCTCTTCTTGTCTCTCTAATTGGAAGCAAGACCCAGATACCAACACAGCTGTATGGCCAAAGACCCTATGGTGTAGGACTGCCTATTGCTGGTTATGATGATATGGGCCCTCACATTTTTCAGACTTGTCCATCTGCTATTTTGACTATAGAGCTATGTCCATTGGACCCATTCTCAATACGTTCTCATACTTATTTGGAGAGATACATGGCGAGTTTATGGAGGTGTAATTTAAACAAACTGGTTAAACATGGTCTGCGTGCCTTATGAGAGACAATTCTTGCAGAGCAGGACCTAACTACAAAGACTGTTTCTATTGGAATCATTGGTAAAGACTTGGAGTTTACAATCTATGATGATGATGACATGTCTCCATTCCTGGAAGGTCTTGAAGAGAGACCACAGAGGAAGGCACATCCTGCACAATCTACTGATTAACCTTTAGAAAAGGCTGATGAACCCATGGAACAATAAATGATCCGCGTGTCTGCATCTGTACTGCCATATATTTTAGGAATGAGTCCAGTTGTAAGTTTTTTTCCAAGAAAACTCTCTAAAATCATATACTGGGCTGCATATTTCTTTGAGAGGTTCTATATAATCATTTTCTAGAAAGTTTAGGTATACCAATGTTTTTATAGTGTCTATGGAAGCAAATCATGTCTTTGAGGGATTTTTTTTTTTTTTTTTTTGGTGGTACTGGAGTTCCTAGAAACCCTTCTACCACCCAGACCTATTTTTATACTTTTTGTTTTTATTTGGAAACAGAGTCTCTTAAGCCAGCGAGGCTGGCTTCGAACCTGTGCAATCCTCCTGTCTCCACCTCACAAGTGCGGGGATTACAAGCATGCACCACCACGCCTGGCTGTCTTTGAGGTTTTAAAGAAAACTGTGAAATAAAATTGTATCACCTCCAGAAAAATGAAAATGCTGTCATTTTTGTGTTTCTTGTTGTTCATCAGGAGAAAATGGGGTAGGAAGCAAGAAAGGGCTAAATGAGTGATGTGTGCATATATGCCTCTACCATCTTGTACCCCATTAAGATGTATGACTACAATGAATCAATAACTTTTGTCTAGCTCTATGAAGAATGTTGTTGGTATTTTAGTGGGAGTTTCATTGAATCTATAAATCATTTTTGGCAGAATGGCCATTAATCTGCCAATCCAAAGGCAAGGGAGATCTTTCTATCTTCTAAGATCTTCAATTTCTTTCTTTAATGTTTTATCGTTTTCTCTGCAGAGGTCTTTCACATCTTTGGTTAGGTTTATTCCTATGTATTTTATTGGGTTTGAGGTTATAGTAAATGGAATTGTTTTCTCTATTTCTTTCATTGTGGATTCATTTTTTACTTAAAAAAAACAACTGATTTTTTAAGGTTGATTTTGTATCCTCTAACTTTGATGAATTGGTTAATCAGCTCCAATAGTCTTTTGGTTCAGTTCTTTGAGTCTTCTAAATAAAGGATCATGTCATCTGCAAATAAAGATAGTTTTAATTCCTCTCTTCCTATTCGAATTCCTTTATCTTCTTATGCACTTGAGAGTGTAGCTAGAGCAATAAGGCAAGAGAAGAAAATAAATGAAAAACAAATAGGAAAAGAAGAACTAAATTTTCTCTATTTGAAGATAACATGATTCTATATTTATAAGAACCAAAAAATCAACCAAAATACTTCTAGAGCTGATGAACAATTTCAGCAAAGTAACAGGACACAAAATTAATATAAAAATCAGTAGCTTTTATATATGCCAACTATAAATCCACTGAAAAATATGCAAAAATAATTTCATTTACAGCAATTTCAAAAACAATAAAATATATTGGAATAAATTTAAACAAAAAGATTAAGGCCTTCTACAATAAAAACTATAAAACACTACAGAAAGAAATTGAAGAAAATTTTATAAGATGAAAAAGCTTCCAGGTGTGGTGGCGCATGCTTATAATCCCTACTCTTGGGAGGCTGAGACAGGAGGATCGCACAGGTTCAAAGCCAGCCTCAGCTACTTAGTGAGGCTTTCAGCAACTTAGACCCTGTTTCCAAATAAAATATAAAAAACGTCTGGGAGTTTAGCCCGGAGGTAGAAAGCCTCTGGGTTCCACTCCCAGTACCACCAAAAAAAAAAAAAAAAAAAAAAAAAAAAAAAAAGCTACCATGCCCTTGCATAAGTAAAATAAATAATGTCAAAATACCCATTTTACCAAAAGTGATCTACAGAATCAATAAAATCCTCATATATATATATATATATATATATATATATATATATATATATATATGAAGAAAACACTTCCAATAACATTACGTACAAATATGAGACTACCAATGTCATTCTCAATATCTCATATGAGGAAAAGAGAGTGGGGAGTTCGTAGAGAAAAAACTCACCAAGTGCTGTATACATGTATGTCAGTAAAATTATAAACTATATTATGTTGTGAGACTATATTACAGCAATAAACGTATATAACAAAAATAGAAGGTATAGCTACTAACTCTCTGAGAAGCAAAGGGAACATTTATTTACAGTTCTGAAATTTATAGTATCTTCCTTTGGAGAAAAAAATGGAAATAATAACTATCCACTTTAGAAGACTCATGTTCTCTATAATCAGAGTTTCTTTTCTGTAATGCAACCTAAAATTTTTATAGATATCATTAGGCCATATTAATTTTTGCAGAAAATGGTTCTTAGAATATCCATCACAAAACTGTTGATAGCTACTACTGTTCTAGCTACTAGTGCTGTGAGTGATACACTATTTTTTTGTCTGTGACTCAGGAGTTCCATATTTTTTTTTTAATCAACATCCATGAAAGATGTCAGGCTAAATTGCTATCTTGCAAGTAGAGTAAATCCTCACATTTCTCACAGTTCTTGACAATATTCTTTCTCATCTTTAAATGTATGCAGAGGCTGTTCTTTCCTATCTCAATATCATCTCACATCTCCTTTCATCTCACATGTTCTAAAACAGATTTCTAGCTAGGTAACTTCTCTTTGTCTTTCAATATCTACCTTAGGCATGACTTGCTTGATAAAAGCCCACTGCTGTCAACTTAGCTGACACTTTAAGGGTCCTATAGCATTTTCTATCTTAATATTAAGTAACATTTTTATTTATATAAAGAAAATATCTTGATGCTTTTCCTATGGATCATTTAAATCAGATATTCTTATTTTAAGTGTTCTAGAAACTGATACATATGTACTAGCACTTGAATCAAAAATAGATTTTTATTTGTTTAATTAATATATAAAATGGTATATATTTATGGAATACAATATGGTGTTTTATATACATTATTTATACGTTGTATAATGTATAAATTAAGCTGTTTAACATATGCAAGACTTTAATTAGTTATCATTTGCATGTGTGTTCAGAATTATTAAAATACATCCTCAGCTATTTTCAGATACATAATTTATTGTTAGTAGAGCTCATAGAAACAGAGCAAAATGGTGATTATCAGAGGCTGGGAGGTGGTAGAAATAAAATTTAGTGATATTGGTCCAATGGTACAATATTTTAGTTTCACAGGCAAGCACAACTATAATAAATAAATTTTAAGGCCGGGTGTGGTGGCACACACTTGTAATTCCAGCATTTGGGAGGCTGAGCTTGGAGGATCGCAGTTTGAGAAAAACCTCAGCTACTTAGTGAAGCCATTTGCAACTCAGTAAGACCTGGTTTCAAAATAAAGAAAAAAAAATAGGGGTGGGGTGTGTAGTTCAGAGGTAGAATGCCCCTGGGTTCCATCCCCAGTACAGCAATCAATCAATCAATCAATCAATCAATAGTATATCACAGTGACTACAGTAAATAAATAGTTTATTTTTAAATGAATGAGTTAATAATACTTTCTGACCTACATTAGAATGGCTAACAATTTCTTTACTTTTTCTCATACTCATTCCAACCTTGTGCTGGCTGTTTATAATAGATAGTCAAGTAACATTTTAAAAATAAGATATAATAGTTGAATAAACACTTTAGAGATAAAGGCAAGTTCTACTTATCACTGTAAAAAATGAGGCAAAATGAAGCAAACTAAAGTATTGTCATATTTTCTTGAAATAGTTATGTCAACAGGGGTTCAAAGATCACTTTCATCATCATTATTATTATTATTATCATTATTATTAGTAGTAGTAGTACTTAGTAATTTATTTTCTAAAATTGGCACATTCTTATTCTATTTTTTTTAAATTGAGGTTTCTACCACATTCAATTAGATTATTATAATCCAGTAAAAAGGCATATAAATGCCAGCGGCTTATTTTATTTCATCAACTCTAGATTAGAGGTCTTCTAATTTATATGAGGTTGAAAATCCACCATAAGCAATAATACTGTTATTTTCATTTTATAAAATACATTCTGAAAAATGGTACACAATCCCTCTTTATAGGCCCCCATATTTTCTCTTTACTACTCTCAGATAATAACCCATATTTCACTGTTATGCGATACATACTTTTATTTTATACTGACAGATTAATATGAATGCACAATACAGATAGACAGATTTTTATATTTATAATATTGTGAAAGAAATGCACATCTAGTAGAAATTGTATTTAAATTTTTACATTTTGGTATCTTTCTGGGTGATATTTAACAGGACACTATTTTTATTTATTTTATTGATGCATTTCAATTTTATATCATCATGAGATTCAATGTGTTAAAAGCATGCATGCATACAGCTCTTAGTGTGTATCCTTCCATATCACATCTTGATCCCTCTCTTTCCTTTTCACACAAATTAATGATATCAGCAATAATATTTTCAGAATGTTTTCATAGTATTATTTGAACTGTTTTTTTTTATATTTTAGATGACAATCTTTATTGTCTTATTTTTACAACTTAGCAGAGTCAAGAGAATACAAATCATCAAAATCCTGAGATACGGGCAGCATGAATATTAAGTTTCATTCATTAAGATTATAAGGCATTTCTAGTTGAAGTTCATATATATACTGAAGAAATAAAAATACAGCTTTGATCAATTCTACTCCCCATACTGAATTTAACTATCTCATTTTTCTTGAATAATCTTGTCAGATGATTGTCAATTTTTATTTAATGTATTTGCTCTGCTTTCTTTCTTTCTTTCTTTCTTTCTTTCTTTCTTTCTTTCTTTTCTTTCTTTCATTTTTTTTTTTTTTGGTACTGGTGGAACACAGGGGCCTTCTACCTCCGGGCTACACTCCCAGACCTGTTTTATATTTTATTTTGAAATAGGGTCTCTTAAGCCAGGTGAGGCTGGCTTCGAACCTGCACGATCCTCCTGTCTCAGCCTCCCAAGCACAGGGATTACAAGCGTGCGCCACCACGCCCAGCTGTTTTCTTTTCTTTTTTTTTCTCTCTCAATTTTTTCTGTTTCCTTCTTCTCACTCTGAACTCCTTTAAAGTTCTCTGCTGACCTATCTTTTTTTGTGTGTGTGGTACTGGGGTTCCTGGATACCCTTCTACCTCTGGGCTACACTCCCAGACCTATTCTAATTTTTTTTTAAATTTGGAAACAGGGTTTCTTAAGCCAGCAAGACTGGCTTTGAACCTGCACAATCCTCCTATCTCCACCTCCCAAGCATGGAGATTACAAGTGTGCATCGCCACACCCAGCCTGATCTATCTTTTCATTAAAGTCACTTATGTTTTCTATTTTCTCTCTACATTCAGCAAATGAGAGGAAATATACTACTTTTAACTTTCTGATACTGACTAATCTCACTTAGCATATTATTCTCTTCTGATAGAGGAATAATATCTAGAACACATAAATAACTCAAAAATTTAACAAAAAATCCAATAATTATTTCAATAAAAAACCAAATTATTTCAAAAAAAATATAAACAAATAGGTATTTTAAAAAAGATAACATACAGTTGGCCAATAAATATATGAAAAAATGTTCAACATCAATAACAGAGAGATGCAAATCAAAACTATAATGAGATTCAAACTAACTCTGTTTAAAAAGGCAAACAAAAACACAAATGATAACAAATATTGGCAATGATGTTAAAAAATAATTTTTATGCATCTTTAGTGGAATTGTACATTAATACAACCATTATAAAAACCAGTTTGGAGGTTCCTCAGAAAACTAGGAATGAAACAGTCATATGACCCAACTATACCAATCCTCAGTATCTTTCTTAAAGTCAGAATACTATAGTGATTTATGCATATTCATGTTTATAGCAGCATAATTTTCAATAGCAATACTAGAAAACCAAACTAAGTATCCATCAACAGATGAATGGTTAGTGAAAATGTGGAATATATACACAAAGATATTTGACTTATCCATAAAGAATATTTGAGTCATTTGCAGGAAGATGGATAGGGTACATCTTAATATGTTGGGCAGCAGCAGAAATTCACCTCCCAGTAAGCCACATGACTTGAGGGAAAACAATTGATGCTCTACACTGCATTTTATTGCTAAGCTATGATATTTAGTAGGTTAAATACATTAAATATATGTCAACCTATGAGTTCATCATGGTGTAACCTCAACATAAGTCAAGGAGTTTCTATTTGTACCTTATTCTTTCACACATGCTGTCACTACAAAGACAAGTTGTAACAGTCATATAGTCCACAAATATTAGATCAACTCTGTAGATTATTTCTTTCTATAGTATCTTGTTATTCAGAGACCCTGACTTTTCCCCCATAAAATTAGTAATTAAGCTTTCTTCCAAGTGACATATGATATTATCTTAAGCTTCATGAGAAAATTCCGTTTGGTACAATATTTAATTTTTCAAATTCTATTTTATATTAATTAATAAACAATCCAGTCCTTAGGTTAATAGAGTCAGAACACCCGGCTTAAATTCTCTTGAGCTATGGGATAACTTTGGGGGTTGAGACAAGCTTGTGTCTACCTTAATTTTATTATCATTACCATTTCATTTAATGGTAAACTATGTTTACCAATCTGGGAGAAGTTATGTGGTGCATATAATACAAAGGTTTTAAAATACTTGCAAGAACAGATTTGGTTACTGAAAGGTTTTTTTCTGTTTATTTTAATGAAGCATTGGAAGGATGCAGCTGTGGTTTGGATTGCTTTGTACAGTGCACAGTAATTAGGAGTTTCTTCCATTCTCATTTACTGCAAATGAGACACACTAATTGATGGATTTCCCTTTGTGTACAAAAAGAAAGTCTCTCAGATACTTATTGAACAGATTTAATGTGATTTTAAAATTGAAGTCGAAAAAATAAATATTTTAACTTCAAGACAGAAACCCCAAATATTTATCCTAGGGAACTAAGCTTCCCAAAATTAGGTGTCTTATCATCTTGGCAGTAGGCATTAGCAGACACTTTACATTCCACTAGAATCAACTCTTTCTTAATATATTAAAATTACATTGGGTCATAAATTCTATATTCTAAAAATTATAATTAGCATACTGAGTCTATTTTGAATTTGATTAAATTCCTTAATTACTCAAATACCACAAATAGAAAATATTTTGTGTTTTTGTATATAACTTTAGACTTTTAACATTATAAAAGCCTTATTACACAAATGTGTGTGCGTGTGTGTGCACAATTAACTGGTGAAAAGTGAAAAATATTTTTATTTTGATTGATTTATATATGTGATAAAGCTGAACTTATCCATTTTATTAAATCAACTATAATCTGTCTCTTTCTCTGGGCCAGCACTTCCTCTTGAATGTGTATTCTTTGCTTAACCCTAAAAGTCATATCTCTCTTGAGATAGCCAAAATTATGCCTTGAATGTATATCTGTTTTGTTAGATAAACCTATCTGTATCTCTGAAAAAATTCACATAAAACTTACAAATTTAGTATATAAATAATGAGTAGTATAAATCTATCTAGTTAACAGTTACCTTATTTAATTATTAAAATAAATATTAAATATTTTATCAATAAATATTTTATCCCATTTTAACTAGTAAATTTGAAAGAAAAAATTGCAGCCAAAGTCTGTGAGAGTTCAAAATTTAAAAGATCTCCAGGATTGTATATTTCCTTGTCACAATGGTGCATATATAAGTTAAAACTAAGCAATATGTTTACTTTAGTTTATACTAAAGCTTTCTTTTTTGATTTATAAAAATTGTTTTTTGGTCCACTGTAATCATACATCTTAATGGAGTACAAGATGATAGAGGCATACATACACACACCCCTCCTTTAGCTCTTCCCTAGTTCTTACCCCATTCCCCCTCCCTCCTTCCTTCTCATGTTTGGCTGATTGGCTTTGATATGTTTGTCAATTTACATCATGTGCATTAGAGAACTGCCCTGTTCCCCCTTCCATTCCCCTCAGTTAGGTCACCTTATTTGCTCATCTATGGCTTCTCCTTCTTTGTCTAGAGTTCTTATGACCCTTTTTCTCTGTAGCTTCCCTATATTGGGAAGAGCATCTGATTTCTTACTTTTTGTGACTGAATAATATCACTGAGAAAAATGTTCTCCAGTTTCATCTATTTTCCTGCAAATGACATAATTTCACTTTTTTATGGCTGAGTAAAATTCCATTGTGTACATCTCATAGTTTTGTAATCCACTAGTCTGTTGATGGACATCTTACCTGATTCTATAGTTTGACAATTGTCAATTATGCAGCTATGAACATATATATGCCTGCATTAGTTTAGTACTTTTGTTTCTATTTTTATAGGTAGATACCCAAAAGTAGTATTGCTGAATCATATGGTAGGTTTGTTCCCATTTGTCTGAGTATTCTCCAGACTCTTTTCCAAAGTAATTGCACTCATTTGTAATCACAGCAACCTGAAAGCACATAGGACTAAAGATGTCAAAACAAAAATGAATATTTTAATGTCTGGTGGAATGGGCTTGGGGTCCTTGCTGTCCTTTTTGAGCCCAAGAGCCAAGATGACAGTTTCAGGAATAACTAGCTGGTTTGTTTTTATTTTATTTTTTTTATTTTATTTTATTGGTGCACTGTATTCATACATCATAGTGGGATACATACTTTTGTAGACATACATGCACACATCACCAAGTCAGCCGCCACCCGATCCCCACCCCATTCTCTCCCCATCCCTCCTTCCCATGCTTGACTTAGTGGTTGACATCTAGTATTATAGCAATTTATCCAAAATTAAAAATGATAGTCTCACATAACAGTTTCATTTGTCTGATACCAAGCGTTTGATGATTTAAAGATAACATTTCAATATTTCTTTTTGCTTTCTTTCTTACCAGAGCATATTTTTTTCTGTTTTTTTAGGTGAAACTAGCATATATTTATATATTTATTTTTCAGAAAAAAAATCTATCCTAATATGGAATATGAATTCTAGATACCCAAAATGATCTTGAAAAAGAACAAAGCTAGCAGATATATATTTTCTGATTTCAAACCATATAAAGCTACAATAATTGAAACAGTATAGTACTGTTCTAAAGGCAGATATATAGACCATTGGAGTTAAATACAAGCCTAGAGCTAACTTCTTCCCTATATTGTCAAGTTATTTTTGACAAGGTTTCCACGAAGATTTGGTGGTGGAAATAATAATCTTTTAACTAAATATTGTTGAAAAATAATAATTACATGGAAAAGAATAAAATTGGACCCTTACCTAATCCCACATACAAGTATTAACTCAAACTAGATAAAAGACCTAAATATAAATCTTAAGACTATAAACTTTTAGGAGAAAATCTGGGTCATAAAACCTCACAACATTGAAATTGGCAGTGATTTCTTGGATATGATTTCAATGGCACAGGCAACAGAAGAATATACAAACTCCCTAAAAAATAAAAGAAAATATTGTATATCCAAAGACAATGTAAACAGAGTTAAAAGTTACTAATAGAATGGGATAAAATATTTCCAAATGCTATATATTAATATTCCAACTAGAAATCCTAAAAATTAACAACAATAAAGGCAAACAATACCATTTAGAGATAGGTAAAAGACTAACATAAATAATGAATCTCCACAGATAACCAATCTTAGTTGTCTGTTGGATGGAAACTCTTGTTTCTCTGGTTCTGGTGAGTGTTACCTATTTCTTCTTTGTAGTTAATCTCTTTGAGTATTTTCTCTAGCGCTGGTTTTGAAGACATAAATTCCTTCAGTTTCTGTTTGTCATGGAAGCTTCTTATTTCTCCATCTAATTTGATAGAAAGTTTTGCTGGATAGGAAATTTTTGGCTGGAAGTTGTTTTCTTTCAAAGTTTGGAATATGTTACTCCAAGCCCTTCTGGCTCTCATGACTTGGTTTGGGAAGTCTGGAGTGATTCTAATTGGTTTGCCTCTGAATGTCACTTGGCCCTTTGTTTTTGTTGCCTTTAAGATTCTCTGCTTGGCTTCCACATTGGTCATTTTGACAATTATATGGCGTGGGGATCCTTTCTCGGATCCTGTCTAAAGGGAGTTCTATAAGTTTCCTGGATCTGTGTATCAACCTCTTGCTCTATATTTGGAAAATTTTCTGCTATTACTTCCTTGAAGAGATTGTTGATCCCTTTGGTATCACTTTCTTTTCCCTCCTCTATTCCAATTATTCTTAGGTTAGCTCTCTTAAAATGGGCCCATATTTCTTCAATGTCAGATTCCTGCTGTTGGATATCTTTTTCTAGATTAGAAACTATGCATTCATTTTTGTATTGCTCATCTTCTAAGAGCGAGATTCTGTTCTCCATGTGGTCTAATCGGTTGTTTGTGCTTTGAATTGAGGCCTTTACTTCATTAATTGCATCCTTTATCTCTTTTTGGCTTTCTCTGAGTTCTTTTCGAAGCACCTCTATTATTTCTACAGTTATTTTCCTGATTTGATCTTCTAGAAATCTCTGATTTTCTGTTTTATCAGGTTCTGATGTTGTGGGGTTGTGCACATTCATTACTTCAGTGTTATTCCTCTTTCCCATGATTTCGGAGGTTTGTGCCTTCTCTGGGTTCTTCCCTTGGGTCACTATGGCTTCACTTAAGGTGCTCTGGATCTCGAGTCTGTATTATCTCAGACCCCACTACTCCTTTACTGGGTTGTATCACAGAGTCTCCGACCCAGGGAGTCGATAGAGGCTGCTTTAAACTATGGGGGGTGCCAGGTTGCACGCTCTCCTATGGTGTGATATCTCTGCCACCACCACTCCCTCACTGGTCAAGTCCCAGGAGGCACAATACTGGGATTTCTCCTCTGTGGCCCGCAATTTGACTCACTGTTCTTGAGTACGTAGATGTAGCTGTACTGGACTCGGTGAATTCACTGCTGCTGCCGCCGCCGGTGGCAATATGGCGCCTCTGCCACGCCCTCGGCCATGAGGCTGGTGTATTTTTTCTTCTCTGGTTTTGATTTCCACTCTGAATCCCTGCAGCGTGTGCTGAGCTCAGCCACTGGGAGCTTTGAATGCTGTCTGCGCCAAAAGATCCCACCTGGCTGTTCCGCATCGGCTCACCTCGGCTTGCTGTAGCCGTCCGTTGAGTTCGCCGCTGCCGCCCGCAGTATGGCGCTGCTGCCGCGTCCTCGGGCGCGTGTGTCTCCTCTGTGGCCCTGAGCTCTGTTCTCAGTCCGCTTTCTCTCTGGAGCCTGGTGGTTTTTTTGTTTTTCTGGTGATGGTGTTTTCTGGCTATGAAAGGCACTCTTTTTGTGGTAATGGAGATTGGTTGTTAGCGGGACTCTTAAGCCCCGCTTTTCTCGGTCCAGCTGGTTTGTTTTTAAATCATCTTGTGAGCTCATACTCTTCTGCACAAACTGGGGGTTCACCGCGATCTCCTGGCCCATGGCCTTCAACTGCTTGTCCAGCTATATGCACTTCAGCATCTTCTGATAGATGTTTTGAAGCATGGCTGGGTTATTGTATTTTTCAAGATTATCATGGAAAGTGACTATACCATTCTTCTTATTAATACTTGCAAAAATTTCACCATCTTCTATCAAATGTAAAATGTATTTTTCTGCCACCTGTGTTCCAGTTAACTGCACAAGACTTGCCATATCTTGTAACAGTAGTGCTAAAATAGTTTTTATGAGCCTCTGGATGTTCGTTTGGAGAGAGAGGACAAGCACTGCTTCACCAGCCCCATATTGTTGTCACAAGTGAACGTTTCACCGTGCTTGTTCACCAGGTTTTGTAGTTCTAAGGGGTTATTGGTTGAATAAACTTGTGCTAACTCATGGTATGCATTGCTTAGAGGTGTAATGAATCCACCCACAATTTGAGATGTGTGTTTTGGTAGCTGTTGTACTTTGTCAAGAAATATAAGACAGTAGAGTATACTTTTTATATGAGTCCAACATGATATGACTGAAAGCCATGGCAGGAATAGTTATAGCCTGTTCCTATATGGCAAAGCCCAGCAAAAGTGTCTATTGCATATTGAATGTGAATGTACATTTCAAGTACTCATGAAAAGATGAATCTCTGAGAATGACATTTGAAAATAACCTTTCAAAGTCAGGAACGGTGAGCATAGAAAACTCCATTAAACAAAACAAAACAAAACAAACAAAAACCAAAAAAACAGCAAGGATGCCCAAGGAGTGTTCTTGTATATCCAGAGCCCCCAGCACAGTGTCTAAATGGGATATGTTCTTTGCAAAGAGTTCCCCACTCTTGTCGGTCAGTTCAGAAAGCTGTGTCATATATCCTTGAGCTAAAAGTTGTCTGACAGTGTTCATGAATTGCTCCAAGGAGGACACCATGTTTCCCTGTAGCAAGCCTGAGTGGCTGTGGCCACATTAAAACTTTCAACTAAAATGAGGTATGATAGAAAATATGATTAAAAAATAATCCAAATATTTTGTTAATCTTCAAAGCATATACAAAATAACATAATGTAGAAGACTAAAGTTTCACAAAAGACCTCGATATGAAACTCATCAGTAGCTCCAGCTGCCTGGTGGTATTTCAAAGAACTGAGTTCATAACTGATTTGGGTTGGAAATCTTTTATTTATTTATTTATTTATTTATTTATTTATTTATTTATTTTGATTCTGGGAATTAAAGATACCTAGCTTTATTTTTATATTGTTTTGAAACAGGATTTCTTTGGTTATCTAGTGTTTCTATTTTCTGAGGCTGTTCTTGAACTTGCAATCTTTCTGTCTCAGCCTCTTAAGCTCTGGGATTACATGCATGTGCCATTATACCTGGATTAGGTATCTAAATCAGAAAAGTCTGAACTTTATGATTTATTTGTCTTAATTTTTTAGTATGATATAGTGTATTTGCTAATGAAATAAATATATAGGAAAATAAAAAGCAAAAAAAATCCTAACCTTTTATAACACTCAAAAATTTCAGGAGAATAGTTTATGGTAGGCAAATGTATTAATATAGTAAAATAAATATAGAAAGATAGGAAGAGAATCAAAGACACCTAAAATAAATTTTTCTTCACAATAATAAATTTTATTTTAGAATTACCTTGTTCATAATCACAAAATATTTTAGAATTTTCTTAGTATATTAATAAATTACAATTTTTGAATACTTCTGTAAGAAAAATAAATCATCTCATGTCAATCTAATTTTCTTTTAGTAGATGTACTGTTCTGGATAATGACACAGTTATAACACATACTAAAATGGGTTAA
Source organism: Muscardinus avellanarius (assembly GCF_963383645.1). Taxonomy (NCBI): domain Eukaryota; kingdom Metazoa; phylum Chordata; class Mammalia; order Rodentia; family Gliridae; genus Muscardinus; species Muscardinus avellanarius. Next base: position 29,514,331 of record NC_137789.1, on the reverse strand, counting down.
AATAGATTAAAAATTGATAGAGTTAAAAAGATTAGAGAAATCTTTAGCAAAATGGATATTTTAATGTATTTTTCTCAGTATTTGATAAAACAAAACAAAAGTACTAAACTAAAATACAACTTGAACAATGTGGTCAATAATCACTTGACATGTATTTTGTCTTCATAATACTTTTTTGGGGGGGGTTCTGTGAATGGAACCCAGGGGTATTCAACCTCCGAGCTATACCCCATGCCCTATTTTTTTATTATTCTTTAGTTTGAAACCGGGTCTCACTGAGTTGCAGAGGGCCTCACTAAGTAGCTGAGGCTGTTCACATACTGTGATCCTCCGGTATCAGCCTCCCCAATGCTGGGATTACAAGAGTATGCGACCACACCTGGCTATCATAATACTTTTTTAATGTATAAAGACATTTTATGAAATGGTATCAACTTTGGGGATGAAATATTCGAGTAGATTTCAGGTGCCTCAAATAATTTGATTCATATTCTCCGACATCATTATAATTATGTAAAGGTTACAAAAACATTTCATATGTTTAGAACTTAAGAAAATCACATCACAATGAATTTTAAATTTCTTCCAATTTTGGACCAATATTTTCATAAGTATTGGTATTGAATTTGTGATGGAATAAAATCAGTATATAAGATGGATGTAAAATGAAACCACTATATATAAAGAAATATACATCCATGTAGAAAATATTTATTGAATTCAACTTACACTGTGAGCCACTATTGCAAGGTTCTACCATTTGTTATTGTCTAGTTAGTAATTTAAATGAGTTTATATTTTCTTCATATTAATTTATTTAAAGGAAAATGGATATATTATATCTATAAGACAATTATGGATATATTAATATACATATTATTTTAAATTGCTATACCCATAAATTGAGTTTATAAAGAATAATAAATTAATGATATTTTGTAGGTTTGTCAGATTAGTATTCCTATTATTCTACTCAATAGCCAATATAATAGAATAAGTGTGAGAAAGATAAACATATAATTTTAGATAAAGTAACATGTTAAGTGTTAAGACAGTTTAAATGTAATGATTTCTGTTCACAGTTTTTGACTGAATAAAAATCTCTATATCCTTATTTCTGATTCATAGTGTAATATGAGTGTTGATATGTAAAACACTCAATTCATAATGTTCCTAAAAATAATAAAAGAGTACAGCAACAGAACCAAGATTTAAGTGAATTTTGGGAAACACAAAGAAAATTTTACATGGGTTAACACAAGTTAATAGTCTGGTAAATAAAATATCAGAAGGGAAAAAGCCTTTTTTCTATACTACACAGGGAAGTCATAGTTTGTAATAAAATTTACCACACAGCAGGTGCAGGTCACACAGAAAACAGGGAAGTGCTTATTAAATTCATTAAAAACAGCAGAGCAGTGAAATTTCTTTCTTATTCATTTTATCTACTTTATATTCAGGCCATAGGTTGGCTAAAATGTGATTATGTGCTCCTGACAAAAACGGTGTATATGTCAGATATCACATAGATATCAGGGAAGCTAAAAGGCCCTTAGGATAACAGTGTGCCTCCCAGTAGGCTATAAGGCAATAAAACACACACCAGTGTCCCGAGTTGCATACTATAAATAGCTTTCTTCCCCTCAAACAGGAAATGAACTATGTTGTCAATTCTTCAACAAATATCATAAATACTCATTGAGCAATTAAACTATGACTCAAATCTATGGTTCTGAAATTTTATTTCCAGCAGGAAAGAGCTATAAAAAAACCAAGAATTTTTTTTAACATTCATAAACATATCAAAGTCAATCACTAAGCTAAATATGAGAAGCAGGGACAGGGAGGGAATGGGGTAAAAATTGATTAACCAGGGCTAATTGAATAATGTGTACATGTATGCCTCTACCATCTTGTACTCCATTAAGCTATATGACTACAATGCACCAATAAAAAAGAATGCTTTTAAGATTCATATCTAAAAATAATTATTGAAGAAATTTTCAAAGAGGAAACAATTAGCAATGAATTATTATGAATTTATAAATATAGTATTTATAAAAAATATTCAACAATGTCACAAAATAGGACAATAAGACACACATGTATTTTAGCAGTAATTTTTTACCCAATAAGATTGTGTGTAATATTATATATGCTCATATATTCTTCCCCAAATTTTGTAAGTATATTTGATATGTTATTAAAAGATATTTGTATTTGTAAATAAAAACATACTATAGTTATTCAAAAATAATAAGCAATGTGAGTGGTAATGCCTCAGAAAAAATGAGTTTGAAAACTAGTATTTATTGAACATGCATTTTGTATGCTATCTCTTAAAATTACTTGTGGCATTTTTTGTGGTTTTTTGATATGCAGAAAGTTTTAGTTTGATACCATTCCACTTACTAATTCTGATTTTAATTTCCTGGACTTTGGGAGTCTTGTTGAGGAACTTTCTACCTGTGCCTATATGTTAGAGTGTTGAAATTGTGCCTTTCTGCCGGGCGTGGTGGCGCATGCTTGTAATCCCCATGCTTGGGAGGCGGAGACAGGAGGATTGCCCAAGTTCGAAGTTGGCAGCGCTGGCTTAAAAGACCCTGTTTTCAAATTTAAAAAAAAAAAGTATAAAAATAGGTCTGGGAGTGTAGCTTGGAGGTAGAAGGGTTTCCAGGAACCCCAGTACTACCAATAAATAAATAAATAAATAAATAAATAAATAAATAAATAAATAAATAAATAAATAAAAATAAAAAAAATTGTGCCTTTCTCTAGTAGCTTCACAGTCTCTTTTCTAAATTCCAGGTCTTTGATGTATCTTGAGTTGATTCTTGTTCAGAGTAAGAGGTTAGAATTTGGTTCCATTGTTTTATAACTGGAGGATAATAAGTTTTCCCAACACCATTTGTTTAAAAGGCTTTCTTTTCTCTAATGTATGTTTCTGATACTTCTATAAAATTAATTTTATATAAGTATGTAGACTTTTTTCTGTATCTTCTATTTTATTTCATTGGTCTATATGTCTGTTTTTGTGCCAGTATCATCCAGTTTTTATTACTGTACCTCTGTAGTATAATTTGAAGACAACATAATTTGTGATGTCTCATTAATGATTATTATTGCTGAGAATTGCTTTGGCTATTTATGGTGTGTTTTTTTTTCCTTCGTATAAAATCTATGACTGATTTTCTAGGTCTTTGAAGAATGACATTGGTATGTTGATAGGAATTGCATTGACTCTGTCCATCAGATGTGGCAGAATGGCCATTTTGATAATATTTATCCTCCCTATCCCAGAACAAGGGGATCATTAAATCTTCTAATATCTTCAATTTATTTATTTAGTGTTTTATAATTTTCATTATAAAGGTCTTCTACCAAATTGATTAATTTTATTTCTTTTATTTATTGGTTTTCATGTTATTGTGAATGGTATTTATTTTCAGGATTTCATTCCAGTGGATTTATGGCTGTATATAAAAAGCTACTTATTTTTAGGTTAATTTTTTATCTTCCTACTTTGCTGAATTTGGTAATCATTTCTAGTATACGTTTGGTTGATTTTTTGTCTTCTAAATATAGGATCATGTGATCTTCAAATAGAGATAACTTCAGTTCTTTTTCTATTTGACTTATTTTGATATTATTCTCTTGTCTTATTGCCCTAATAAGAGTCTCAAGGAATAGATAGATAGATAGATAGATAGATAGATAGATAGATAGATAGATAGATAGATAGATGATAGATAGATGGAATTGAACCCAGGGGCACTCTACCTCTGAGTTACACACCCTATTTTTTATTCTTTATTTTAACACAATGTCTCACTAAGTTGCAGAGGCCTCACTAAGTAGCTGAGGTCTGTCTATGAACCTGTGATCCTCCTGTCTCAGCCTCTCATGTACTGATTACAAGCATGTGTCACTAAGCTTGGATTGAGAACTCTATTGAAAAAAAAAGTGGTGATAGTGGGCATTCTTGTCTTGTTCTGAGTTAAAAAGGGAATCCCTGCAGTTTTTTCCCATTCATTATAATGTTATCTTTGGGTTTATTGTATATTGGCTTAATGACTTTGAGGTAAATTTCTTTATTTCCAATTTTCTGCAGTATTTTTAATGTAAATTGGTATTGGATTTTGTAAAATACTTTTTCAGCATCTGTTGAGATGATCATGTGATTTTTGTCCTTAGTTGTAATTATATGATAGCATGTATTGATTTGTGTATTTTATAACAGACTTGATTTTCTAGGATGAAATTAACTTATTCCTGGTGTACAATTTTCTTGATGTAGATTTGAATGTGAGTGGTTAGTATTTTATTTAGAATTTTTGCAGATATGCTCATCAATGATATTCTATAATTTTTCTTCTTGAGGTATCTTTATTTGGCTTTGGTATTATTGTGATACTGGCCTCATAGAAGGAGTTTAGAAGAATTCCATCTCTTTTATGCCCTCTTGGTTCATTTTAGGGAGGCTGTGTCTATAAGTCTAATTTTTTTCCATGTTTTCTGGCTTTTTGGAATACAAATTTTTAAAATAGCTTCTGTTAAACTGGGAGTGGTGGCGCATGCTTGTAATCCCCGCGCTTGGGAGGCTGAGACAGGAGGATCGCACGGGTTTGAAGCCAGCCTCAGCTACTTAGTGAGGCTCTCAGCAACTTAGTGAGACCCTGTTTCCAAATAAAATAAAATAAAAAAAGTCTGGGAGTATAGCCCGGAGGTAGAAAGCCTCTGGGTTTCACCCTCAGTACCACCAAAAAAAAAAAATAAATAAATAAATAAATAGCTTCTGTTAAACCCATATAAGTGGTATAAATTTTGTATTAACACTGCCTTCAAAGTTTCCCATAGATATTGGTACACTGTGTCTCTATTTTTATTTATTACCAAGATATTTTTTTATTTTTCTCCTATCTTCTTTAATCTAGTCCTTATTCAAGAGTCATTAACTCTCTCTTTATTTATGTAATTTATTTTTCTTTGTGTTCTTGAGTTTTACTTTTATTCTGTTGTGATATGAGAAGAAGCAGAAAGTTATATTTTCTGAATTTGCCAGTTCTTGTATTGTGCCCTGAATGTGGTTTATTATGGAGAAGGTTCAAGAGGAAGCTGAGAAGAATGTCTACTCAGCTATTTCTGGTTTAAATATTCTGTGTACATCTGCTAGGTCAATTTGTTTTATAGTGTATTTTAGATCTGAAGATTCTTTACTTATCTTTTCTTTAGAAGATTGATCTAATGGTGGGAGTGATATGTTGAAGTGACCCAATATTATTGTTTTTTACTCTATTTCAGACCTGATGTCCCAAAGAATTTGTTTTACAAATGTGAGTCTACCCAATTTGGGGCATAAATGTCTGTAAGTATTATATCTTTTGTTGGATTGTTTATTTTTATTAATAAGAAGTGACCCGCATTGTCTCATCTGCTGTGTTTTAGCTTAAAGTCTGTTTTGTTGGATATGAATATTGCTACCTCTGCTTGTATTCAGTTTCTTTTTTCAGTTTCAGTTTTTTGCATACTATATCTTTTTTCCATTCTTTTACCATTAGTGTATTGATAGCGTTGGCTATAAAGTAAGTTTCTTGCTAGCAGCATATAGTTAGATTTTTTAAATTCACATTTCTAGTCTATGTCTTTAAATTGGGGAATTAAGAACTTTTGCATCCATAGTTATTAATAAGATAAAATATTTGTTTCTTGTCATTCTAAGTTGTGTTTTCTAGTTGATGTACTGTTATTTTTCTTTTGTTTGGTTGCTCACCTGCTGAAGTTTGTCATTTCTCTGGTTCTGAAATTTATTTTTTATGTTTTGTGGGTTTTATCTTTTACTATTTTCTTTAATACTGGCTTGATATTCATAAATTCTTTAATTTTGTTTGTCTTTAAATATTTTTTTTTGTTTTTTTGTGTTTTTTGAAGACTTAAATTTTAATTTTTTAATTTTTTTATTGGTGCATTGTATTCATACATCATAATGGGGTAAAAAACTTGTGTAGACATACATGCACACATCACCCAGTTATTCCCTACTCAATCTGAACCACGTTCCCTCTATTGCTCCTTCCCATGCTTGGCTTTGTGGTTGACTTTGATATGTTTAAGTACATCGTGTGCTTTAGAGAGTTTTCTTTTTCTCCCCTCCCATAACCCTCAGTTAGGTTGTCTTATTTGCTCCTCTATAGGGTTTCCTTTATCATCTTGCATTCCTCCTATGACCCATTTCTCCTTAGCTTTCACATATTAGGAAAAGCATCTAATTTCTTTTTTTGTGTGACTGACTAATCTCACTTAGCATAATGTCCTCCAGTTCTATCCATTTCCCTGTAAATGATGCAATTCTCTATTTTTATGGCTGAGTAAAATTCCACTGTGTGCATATCCTACAGTTTTGTCGAGGATATTTTTATTTCTTAATCAATTTTTTTTCAGTAATGGAGATGAAACCCAGGTACCTCCGTGTTATGACCTCAGCCTTATATTTTAGTCTGGTTTTTGTTTTTTAAGTGTTTCACTGAGTTGCAAAGGGCCTCACTAAGTAGCTGAGGCTGTCTACCAACAGCAATTCTCTAGTCTCTGCCTCCAGAATGCTGGAATTACAAGCTCATGCCACCATGCCCAGCCTTCTTAATCAATTTTAAATAATATATTTGCTGAATATAGCCATCTGGTTTGGAAGTTGTTCTCTTCTAGTGTGTGGAGTGCATCATACAAGTCCTTCCTGGCATTCATGACTTTGGTTAAGAAGTCTGGGATGATGTAGTAATTTTTATTGTTTTGCCCCTATTGCCCATTCTTCTGTTCTTGCTTCTTTATGATTTTTTTCTTGGCCTCTATGTTAATCATTTTGATTATTATAAGGTATGCAGATTTATTTCTTTGATCTTGTCTTAATAAAGTTCTTCGTTTTTAAAAATTTTTATTGGTGCATTTTTTATCATTCATCGTAATGGGGTACAATATGGTAGAATGACTTCTCTATGTGGATGTCCAAGTCTTTTTTTATGTTTGGTTAATTGTATGAAATTATTTCTCTGAAGAGGTTATAATACCCTTGGTTTGTGTTTCTAGACCTTCTTCAATTCCTTTAATCCATAAATTTGGCCATTTTGCATTGTTTCGTATTTTGTTTATGCTCATGTTTTGTTGTAATGTCTTCTGTACATTGTTGGCTGTGTTTTCAGTTTTGAATGAACTTCCTCCAAAGTTTTTTTTTTTTTTTTTCAGTACTAAGGATGAAACTCAGGGAAATCCTATCCCCAGCCCTATTTTTATTTTTATTTTTTTTTATTTTGAACAGGTCTCCCTGAATTGCAAAGGGCCTCACTAAGTAGCTGAGGCTATCCATGAACTGAAATCCTCCTGTCTCATCCTCCCAAATGCTGGGATTACAAGCATGCTCCACGATGCCCAAACCTATAAAAATATTTAATAGGAAAGTAAGTAGGGTTATTGTTTTTCTTTAATGTTCTTGAAATAGTTTGAGTCCAATACCCCTGGTTATCTAAGTATTTCTAAGCAGTCAATGTACCATATAAAACTAAATGTAGTCAGTTTTCCTATGCAGTAATTATTTTTCTAGTTAAATTCTCATATAGTTCTAGTTTGAAAATAATGATTTTATTAAAATTATTATTATTGTTATTTTCATGAGTCATTTGTGTAATATGACAGTATAATTAACACTTCACAAAGCATGTGGTGTCAGTGACTCAGAGGCAAGAAACTAAATGATTAATACAATAAATTAAAAAAATAAATAGAAAGGGCTCTTGAAGAAAAGAAAAAGTGGTTATGTATCCTATCTCACAAATATAATTGTTAATTCAAACTACGTCAATTTAAACAAAGTAAAGCAGAATATAAAAAAGTCTTTTTTGCTATTTAAAGGGAAAAATCCTCAAGTAATTTTTAACCAAATAATCTTGAAGTTTGAGGCCAATGTATTTGAGGATTGTTTTTTTCATATTTTTATTTTTTGTTTTGTTTTATATAGCATTCTTAATTTTTCTCTCAACCAATTTCAGATTTTATTTTGAATTTAACTTAGATTTGTAAATTTAAAATTTATTTCACAGCTAGCTGTTCCATAAAGCTTCACAAACAGCATTGGGAGCTTCTTAAAATTATCAGAAGAAATATATACGAATCCTTGAAACATTTCAGAGAGGCTGCTTATTGTTTCAGCTACTACCGATTTAACTAATGCATTGCCAGAATGAAATAGTTCATTATATAGTATGTGTATGTTACATATTGTAAAAATCATCAGTTAACTGGGGGTTAAATTTTTTTTTATTTAGATGTATGATTGAAATTTTTAATGTTATTAATTTCATGTTATTTTTGTGGTGCTGGGAATTGAACCAAAAGGTATTGTGCCTCTCAGCTACATCCCTAGTCTTTTTAATTTTTGCTTTGAAACTTGGTCTTTCTAGGTTGCTGAGAGACTTACTACATTGCTGAGGTTGTTCTGGAACCTATGACCCTCTTATCTCAGCCTCTCCATTACTCACACTACATGTATTTGCAGCTATAGCCAGCCAATGTTATTAATTTTAGACAATATAAGTGTATAATGTAAAAAATTTAAAAATTGTTTATTTTATTCTTTTACAAATAAGAAAAAAATAGCTAGACATGGGCACACACATATAGCCCTAGTACCTGGGATTCTGAGTCAGGAAGATTGCAGGTTCATGGCCAGCCTCAATAATTTAGTTAGGTTCTCAACAACTTAGTTAAATCTTCTTTTAAAATTTAAATAAAATAGGATTGGGAGTGTATTTCTGAGATAGAATGTTCCTGGGTTCAATCTCCAGTTCTTTCTCAAAAATACACACACAAATGTCTAATTTATTATACATAATCTTCAAAGTGCTAAAAATAACAGAAAAATACAAATATAAAAACTAAAACCCTTTTTCTTCACTTAGTGAGCATGCCAGATATGAGATATGGTTGCGCTGTAGCCAAATTTACCTTGTCTAAAGGTACAATAGTACAGCAAAAATGAATGAAAGTAATGTGTGAGAATCAATGGTTTATATGGAATTTACAATAAAAATGGTTCTATATCATATGCTTACTTGCAGTTTTTCTATATATCTTAGAGCATAAAAAATTATAGTAAAATTATGTATTCTATATCCACATTATATAACATTTAGTTTGAAGAAAAACAAGTGTATCACATTATGAAATATTTTAACTTCAGCTTATAGCACTCGTTATAAGCCATATTTCAATGTAATGCACAGAAATTATTCATAACAGGTATATCAAAGAATGAGTCTGAATACACTTATATCCAGTGTGGAAAAATTTGACCTAAATATGGACTGAATTGATATTCTATTAATGTGAGTTACTGAAAATAATTTTTAAAGTTTGATTCTACAAATTTAAAAAGTAGCATAGATCTGTTATAAAAATAAATTCCCACTCAGGAGTTTGACTCCATTCAAAGATAAGAAGCCTTACAGCCTTCTGGATATTGACAGGGACTTGGGGAAAGTGAATCATCTAAAACCTGCAAGAATCCATGCATGGTGGTGCCTGTCTGTAATCTTAGTACTTGAGATACTGAGACAGGAGGATTACAAGTTTTTGGCCAGCCTCAGTGTGTGAGTGAGGCTCTCTGAAACCTGCTTCTAAATATAAATAAAATAGGGCTGGGATATAGCTCATAAGTAGAATTCACCTGGGTTTCTGCCAGGGTCCAGCCCTAGCATGAGTCAAGGTTTGTGTGTTGGTGACAGAGAAGCCGAGGTCGAATGAGAGAAGAATTGCCACATAAGATCAATCTTCTCCATTTTATTCAGGATTTGTTACAATTTTTATACTTTATTTTTTGGCAGAAAAGCAAGGACAGCCATGCAAGCAGGATCTCCAAGGATAGAAAAGTTTTACTTTTTAGAGCATTCAGGGCAAGGGTGTCAGACATTTAAGTAATCTTAGTATGCTTTGTCTCACCAAACTAAGGTCAGTTTGAACTTAGTATTTGGCCCAAACTTTATCCTTGGGAAAAAATCTTTGCTGCTGAGTCTCTCACAAGCCGCTGCCCATCAGTTTTAGTTATAATGTTTATACATAAAATTTCAATTGTACATATTAATCCAAATAATCCTAAAATAATTTTTTGAAGAAAGAAATGCTAGACATACTTCATGGGGGATCTACACCGTTGTGGATCCCCTGATCGAGCTTTCTCAAGATTTACATGAGATGCTGTAGCAGGTTTCATCCCCAGTAACCCCTGAAGACATCCCCAGTAACCTCTCAATACACACACACACACACAGACACACACACACACACACACACACACACGCACAAACACACAGAAATAAATAACAAAAACATAATAAACAATAGATTTTCTATTTCCTACAAAAATTATCTAATAGATGACAGTATTATTATTTAAATTTCTTTCTTAATACTTAAAGTAACTTTGCTCTACCTGATATCCCTGAGAAACCCATCTTTTCGAGTCTCAGTTTTGTGTAGTTTCCACCATCTTATCAACAGTTCTCCAGAAACACTGGTTTCTCTCTTCTTTAGGAAAGAATCAGGTGTTCCTACCTGAGGCCTTTTATTTTTTATTTTTTAAATTAATTAATTTATTTTTAATTGGTGCATTGTAGTCATATATCAATCACATTGGAGTACAAGACTTGAGAGGATATATAAGCACACATCATCCAATTAGCCCTTATCCAGCCCCCATCCCATTCCTTCCCCCTCCTTGATTCCATGCTTGTTTGGTGATTAACTTTGATACATATATTTATGTACTTCCTGCATTTTAAAGAGGCTCCATCCTTCCCTATTCCATACCCTCTGATTGGTCACCTTAATTGCTTCACTATAGGGCCCTTTCTATAGCTCGGCCTCTTCCTGTTGCCTCTTTCCTCCTAGTTATTGCTGATTAGGGGAAGCATCTGATTTTTATTTTCTGCGATATTTCTCTGTGCATGCCACGTTGCAAGTACTGATCCCACCCTTGACAGCCCCAGTAGTGGCCTGGCTACCCGGTGGACTGATCCAGACCTCGCTGGTTTAAGCAGAGGCCTTGCCTCATTGGAGGCCCCGATTCTGGTCTCTCTGGCCCCGACAACAGCCTAAACCCTCAGCTGGCTCCCATCCCACCTTTGCCTCCTGTCGGGCTCTGATGCCGGCCATTGGCCCCGGCATCGGCCTGAAGCCTTTTATACTTGATTTTTTTCTTCATCTTGCATACTTTGTTCAAGATATTCATGTCCCTCTATTGAAATATAATCGGTTAAATTGTTTCTACTTATTTTTATTTTTTATTGTGCTAAGTGCTAGTAACTAATTTTTCTCTGTTCTATTGCTGTGACATATTTATTTGTATCACCTATTGCAAGTAGATCGTATTTGTTAACTGTTCTGCATTTATTCACTCTTCTACTAAAGTACACTCTTCAGGGGAGCCTGGATTTTTATGTGTTGTTTATCTTGGTATTTTTCCAAGAAATTCTTAAATAGAATAGCTTTCTAACAAAAAAAAATTGAAAAAAAAAGGGGGAAGAGACAAGGAGATAAGGAAGGAGTGAGGTGAGCAGGGAGGAAGAGAGAAAAAATATTTTATTTCATTATAATGTAATCTGCAAAATGTGGTTTAGTGCAAGAAGTTATATCATTTTAGAGAAAACCCATACATATAACCTGTGATATTTTTCTCTCATTGTCACAATTTTTCTGGACCTTATAATTATTTATATTATTGAAACAACTAGATTTTTTCAGTTTATAGTTTTGTTAGAAAAAAATACTACTTGGCTAAGTTGAAGCTAAAATCACAGTTCTTTTGTCTGCTAAACTCCTTCATTTAAAAAAAATAGTTCTTTAAAGTAATTGTATATGATCAAATAAATTATGTATACTGAAGGCAGTCAATTGAATTTTCTTTCTAATATTTTGTATTCATTATTGTGAAGATTGTAGCAATATTAAACATAAAACAAAATATTGATCACATTAATTCAGTGTCTTTACATAGTGTAATTTTCCTACTTGAAAGCAAGGTTTATGTCCTTGACCATCACTGCAGTCTCCTGACACAAAGATACTTATGTTTTGGCAACCTCTGTATTTCAATTTTTTTTTATGTCAAAATGATGATCATTTCTGTGACAAATTTTAAATTATGATTTTCCTGGCAAATTTTCATTCTTTGAAATTAAGTTGAGCAATATAAATATTAAAAAATTGGTTTATTTGTTCACCAGGTAGATTTAATGTTACATCCTTCTAAAAGAATATAATAAATTATATTGCACACCTAATATCAGAAATTTATAGGATACTGGTATAGAATAATGAATAATATGCATTTTTGTAATGGGCAACATTAATTTAGTCTTTACTATATGACACTGTTCCAAATACTTTGCTTGTATTAGTTGATTTAATTCTCAGAAAATAAATATTTTATTTTATTATTCTCTCTCTTAATTTTATGGTTTTCTTGATGTGGCATAAAATAGTATAGGCATAAGAAAGATCAACATGGAAGGAAAAACAAACTTTAAATTTAAGAATTCTCATGAACATACCTTTAATTCCCAAGCCTCTATCTCTCCAGGCCTAATTTCTAAAAACTTTTGAATCTAGGACTATTGTAAGTCTGGATGATTAATACCTACATACATTGCTAAGTTATACAATACATTTTAGATTAAATAAATTCTATTCACTCAAAATGAGAAATATTTAGTTTAAATAAGAAAAATATTGCTCAAGACTCATAACATGGGTATATTCTAAGCAGTATCTAATGACTGGGTGAAATCAACCTAGAGATCTTGATAGAAGCAAAATGTTCTGACCTGCTCTGCCCTGTACTTATACAACATGCACGTCTCATGTCTACTATTTACAAAATTCCTTTAAAAAAAGAATCCGTAACTCCAAAAAATGTGTCTCACCTTTGGACACCTGCACTCCTTTTCCCTTAAAGCCTATATCCTGTCTATTGCTTACTTTCCTTAATAAATCTCTTTGCTTTCTATTTTTTGTTTTGTTTTATTGTTATTTTTATTGGTGCATTGAAATTGGACATCTTGTTGAAGTTCAGGGCGATACAGGCATAAAAGCACACAGTACTTATTGAGCCCTCTCCCATCTCTGCTCAGCACAGTGATTGACTTTGATAGGTTGTTGTATGTATACCATGAACATTGAGGTGTTTCTCTCTTTCCCTTTTTCATCTCCCTCATTTTAGGTCCCTTTTTTCACATTTCTTTGTCTGGAGCCTCTCCTATTTCCCAATTTTTCTTTAATTTCTGGATATGAGGAATAAGATATTGCCTTTTATTTATTGTGACTAACTAATCTCACTTAGCATAATGTTCTCCAGATTCATTTATTTTTCTGAAAATGACATAATTTTGTACTTTTATGGCAGAGTAGATTTTTCATTGTGTATATATCCCATAGTTTTGTAATTCACACATCTGTTGATGTACATCTTGGTGGGTTCCAAGTTTGGTTAAAGTTGGACAATTGTAAATTATGAAGTTATAAACATAGATATATGTGCATTACTGATACTTTGATTTTTATTCTTTTGAGTAGATATCCATGAGTAATATAGTTTGATCATATGTAGGTTCATTCCTTTTCTTCTGAGGATCCCCCACACTGTTTTCAAAGTAGTTTCACTAATTTTCAGACAGTGGATAAGTGTTTCTAGTTCTTCATATCTTCACCAGCATTCATTATTGTTTATATTTTTAATGATTGTCACTCTGATTGGTGTTAGGTGAGATCTCAGATTAATTTTGATTTGCATCTCTCTGATTGTTAGTGATGTTGATGAGTTTTATACATTTATTAGCCATTTTTACTTCTTTTAGTTCACGTGCTTGTTTTTATTGAGTTATTTGTGTGTGTGTGTGTGTGTGTGTGTGTGTGTGTGTAGTGAGTTTCTTGCATGTTTGTATATTCTAGATATTAATTCTCTAGTATAGCTTGAAAAGATCTCCCATTCTTTGGGCTTTCTCTTAAGATTCTTGATAGTTTTTGTTTTTTTTTTTCTGCACAGAAGCAGTTCAATTTCAATCAATGCCATAAATCAATCCTAATTTTAATTTCTTGTGCCTTTGGAGTCTTGTTTAGAAGTTTTTGTCTATGCCTATATGTTGTACTATTGGTCCTGTGCCCCCATCAAGGTCTCTGGTATAATTTTCAGCTCTTCAGATTATCTTGAATTGATTCTTGTGCAGATTTTTAAAAAGGGGCTTATTTCAATTTTTTTATTTGCATTTAGATAACCAGTTTTAGAAACACAATTTCTTAAAGAGTTTATCTTTTTTTGCAGTGTATGTTTTTGGCTGCTTTTTTCAAAAATTAATTGGCTGGAGGGGTGTAGTGGCACATGCTTGTAATCCCAGCATTTGAGAGGCTGAGACAGAAGGATCCTGTGGTTCATGGACAGTCTCAGCTACTGAGTGAGGCCCTTTGCAACTCAGTAAAACCCTGTTTTAAAATAAAGAAAAAAAATTGTTGTTGTTTGATTTCTTTATGCTTGCCACTTGATTGGGTTTAGATGGAATCTCAGCATACTTTTGATTTGCATCTCTCTGATGGCTAGTGATGTTGAACATCTGTTCATATATTTATTGGCCATCTGTATCTCTTCTTTTGTGAAGTGTCTATTCAGTTCAGTTGCCCATTTCTTGATTGGGTTGTTTGTTTTGCTGGTATAGAGTCTTTTGAGCTCTTTGGATATTCTGGATATTAGCCCTTTATCAGAGTGGTGGCTGGTAAAGATCTTCTCCCATTCTGTATGCTTCCTCTTTAGATTTTGATGGTTTACTTTGATGAGAAGAAACTTTTTAGTTTGTTGAGATCCCACTTATTAATTCTTGCTTTAATTTTCTGCACTTTGGAAGTCTTGAGAAAGTTATGGCCTGTGCCTGTATGTTGGAGTGTTGATCCTATGCCTTTATCTAATAACTTCACAGTTTCTGGTCTAATTTCTAAGTCTTTGATCCATCTCAAATTGATTCCTGGGCATGGTGAGAAGTAAAGATTCAGATCCAACTTTCTACAAATGGATAGTCAGTTCTCCCAGTACCATTTGTTGAAAAGGCTGTCTTTTCTCCAGCATATGAGTTTGGCCCCTTTGTCAAAGATCAATTGACTATAGATGTGTGGGTTTGTTTCTGTATCTTCTATTCTGTTCCACTGCTCAGTCTGCCTATTGTTGTGCCAATACGATGCTGTTTTTACTACTATTGCTCTATAGTATAATTTGAAGTCTGGGATTGTGATGTCTCCTGCCTGTTTCTTGTTGCTAAGAATTGTTATGGCTATCCTGGGTCTTTTCTTTCTCCATACAAAATAAGAAATAAAACAACAACAATTGCTGGCAAGAATGTGCGGAAAGAGGAATTCTTTTACACTGTTGGAGTGCAAAGTAGTTCAGCCACTATGGAGATCAGTATGGAGATTCCTTAGAAAACTAGGAATAGATCCGCCATTTTATCCGGCTATACCACTCCTGGGTATCTTTCCAAAGGCCTTGAAATCAGAGAACAACATTAACATATACATGTTCATAGCAGCAGAGTTTGTAATAGCTGAAATATTTAACCAACCTAGATCTCCATGAACAGATGAATAGATTGCAAAATTATGGGAAATACACACAATGGAATTCTACTGAGCTATAAAGAAGAATAAAAAAAATAATAGCATTTGCAAGAAAATGGAAGGAACTTGAGAACATTATGTTAAGTGAGATTAGTCAAGCACAGAAAGAGAAGGGACATATGTTTTCGCTAATGTGCCCAAGATAGGCAGTAGTGGTAATACCAGAGGGTCTCCAGAGGATGGAGGGGAAATCTCAGCAAAGCTAAAATGGAAGGATAGGAGAGGAAGAAAGCTGAGGTTGTTCAATGGAGGAGCTACATCTTAGTATGTGTAGTAGTATAAATATAACATGGTTAACCTGTACACTCTTTATTGGGAGGAGGAAGGAAAATAGGGGGGAAGCAGAATCTAAATGTACACCATTTTTAATATGTTCCACTTATAAATAAAATAAAATATGAGAAAATAAAATAAAGAAAAAAATAGTCCTGGGAGTATACCTCCGAGATAGAATGACTGTGGATTTCATCCCCAATACCTCACAAACAAAATGATAATAATTAGCTGCATTTATAATATCATTTCCTTGGCAATAGAGGTAGTTTATATTCTACTTTTCCTATTTATATTCCTTTGATTTTTTTCTCTTGCCTATTGTTTGGACTAGAGTCTCAAGTACTATATTAAAAGTAGTGGTGATAACAAACATCTTTATTTTGTTCCTGGTTTTAAAGAGAATTCTTATAGTTTTTACCCATTCAGTTTGATGCTGGCTATTGGCCTCTTGTATATTGCCTTTATTATATTAAAGTATGTAACTTTGATTTTCTGCAGTGTTTTCAGTATGAATGAGTGTTGGATTTTGTTGAATAATTTTTAGCATGTTTTAAAGTGATCACGTGATTTTTGTCCTTATTTCTTTTTATATGGTGAATTACATGGATTATATTTTGTATGTTGAACTGGCCTTGCATTCTTGGGATGAACCTGACTTGGTCATGTATAATTTTCTTGATGTGGTTTTAAATGCATATTACTAATATTTTGTTTAGATGTTTTATGTTTAAGTTCATCAATGATATTGGTCTATAGTTTTCTTTATTTGAACGGTTTTTATTTGGTTTGAGTATTAATGTGATTTTGACTTCATAGAAATATTTGGGAGAGTATCTTTTATTTATATTTCATGAAATAGATTAAAAAGAGTTAGGATTAGATCTTCTATAAAGGTTTATAAAATTTAACTGAGAAGCTATCTGAACTTGGGTCTTTCTTTTCTTTATTTTTCTTCAATCTCTTTGCTATAGGTTGTTTTAGCTTTTATATATCTCCTGGATTCAAGTTAAGAATGTTGTGTGTGTCTAGAAATTTGTCAATTTATTCTAGTTTTACATTTTATTGAAGTACAGTTTTTAAAGGACTTTCTCTTCATCCTCTGGATTTCTATGCTATAATAGTTAATATGTTTTTATAACTTAGTAATTTTGGTTGATTCTTTTGATTAGGTTGGATACTAGTTTATCTCTCTTGCTTATTTTTCAAAAATTTTGGTTTTATTTTGGTTTTATTATTTTAGTTATTGTTGCTATTCTCTACCTCATTGATTTCTGCTCTGATCTTAATAATATCCTCCTTTTTTCTGGCTATGGGATTAGATTGTTTTAAAAGGGCTTAGAGAGGTGTGTCATTAGGCTATTTATTTGGTGATGTTTTTTTCTTCTATGTGAGCACTTAATGCTATGAATTTTCCTCCTAATACTGCCTTTAGTGTCCCAAAGATTTTGATATGTTGTGTCTCTATTTTAATTTGTGTCAGGAATTTCTTTATTTCTACTTATTTCTTCTATGACTCATCTATAATTCAGCAGTCTTTTCTTCCTTAAATAAATCTCCGTGCCTCTTTTGACACATCTTCATGTTTCTTTCTGCAGCATAAGTCAAGAACCTGTCAAGACTGAATTGTGTTTCCCTTTTCTCTTCTGGGAGACCTCCTTGAATTCCTAGCCATTGACAATCAGATTGTATCAAAATTCAACACTATTCACTATTCACTATCCACTTTATTTTCCTGATGGCAAGTATCATAATACTATTCCTAACATTTCATTTTATTAGTGAAAAGTCTTTAATTTCATTTTATTCTTTGTAATTCTAGACACTAGATTGTAGTTTAGCAATTACTATATTTTTTTTTAAAAAGGGATGCATTTTCTTGCACAGCTGTTAAAAAAAAGAGACAAGTTTCAGTCCTCAATGCTGTCCTTTGTTTCACAGGTAAAAGTTTTCTAGCTCAGAAGACTGAGAGCCACAGTAAAGCATTCTGGAGGTCCTGCCCCTGTAGCCTCTGGGTGTGCTGCTTGTCTGCTGCAGGCAGAGGGGGCTGTGATGGGCAGTGTGCAGGCAGGTGCAGCTCTGACAGTCAGTATGGGATGCTCTCTACTAAAATGTTACTTTTTATAAAAAGTTAAACAGACTTTAGTACAACAAATAAAGGTCAATTTCTGTAAAAAAAAGAAAAAGAAAATTGAACACACACATATACAATTCATAATCTTTACACTATATAATAATAATAATAATAATTATTATTATTATTATTATTATTATTATTATTCAGGAGTTAGTACCTTAATTATTTCAAGCTTACTTCAATTTGATGGTAACACTAAAATTCTGTTGTTATTAATATTCACCTTCACCAAGCTGGGTAAAGAAATCAAGGCCAAATGAAGAAGATTCGAGTAACAGCAACTTGAGACAGCACTGACAGAGTGCTACCATAGCTCCACAGGCTTTACAAATATTAACTCCAACTTCACTGAATATCTTATTTGAGTCTCAAACAGTATGAGTTAAGAGTATAATTACAATCCCAATTTTAGAGGTGGTGAAACCAGAAATGTTGGCAAGCAAATTGCTACTGGTTACACAGCTGAGCAGACCGACCCTGGAAGCCAGAGAGTCAGGCTGCAGGATGAATTGTCTAAGAAAATTGCTAAAATTTAGCAAACAGATAATGATAAGGTAGAGTGATGCAATAGAAAGAAAAGAGATCTTAATGCTAAGTACAAGTTTATTGGAATATCATGTAGGTGTTTTCAAGCAGTGAAGTACCCAGCAAATCAATTAAGCATGGCGAATCTCAAGGTCCTCATATCTAAGAGTGATGAATCAGGCTTGTGCTAAAAGTTAGAAATCAAATCTGATATCTAATGTCTGTCCTAAATCAGAGTAGTATCCAGAATTCAGGGCTATTTTTTTAATAGAAATCCTGTTTTAGAAGCCTGAAGATGTTTTGTATTTCCATATTGTCATGATGTCATTGATTTCTCTTCACTTTAGCTTCTTATACAGATGTTTTGGCTCAAAAACAGAAGGCAAATTTGACTTCCTGTAGAAATTCTCAGGCTGGATAAATAACTTTCAAATTACTTTCATAGTTTTCCCAACTTTTTTTCTTTCTGAATCAAGAATAAAAACCAGACTATTATATTATTTGAAAATATTCTGGAGAGTCCTATTTTTTCTCTTTTGATACTGTGGAACAATATTTATCAGAATATATCCACTCTATAATGTATATTCTTTTTTTTTTTTTTTTGGTGGTACTGGGAATGGGATCCTTCTCAGGATATACTTCCAGACTTATTTTATATTTTTTTCATTTGGAAACAGGGTCTCTTAAACTAATGAGGTTGGCTTCAAACCTGTGTCATCCTCCTGTCTCCACCTCCCAAACGTGGGGATTACAAGTGTGTGCCACCACTCCTGGCTTATAATTTACATTCTAAAACATAATAAATACTATTTTAATAATTGGTATTTCTTTATAAATATATTTTAATAAGTGGCTATTTGTTTTGTAGCACTTTTCTATCACTTTTCTTTATGCTTTACCCTTAGCTATTTTTTTTTCCACAGTACTGGGGATGGAAACCAGGGACAGTCTACCTTTGAACTACATGCCCAGCCCTATTTTTTACTCTTTATTTTGAAACAGAGTCTCACTAGATTGCAAAGGGCCTCACTAGGTAGCTGAAGCTGTCTGTGAACGGGGTTCTTCCTGTCTCGGCCTCCACCTTGGCCAGCTCTACCTTTAGCTATTTATAAAAGATAAAAAAGCTTAAGTTTCTTTTTTTCAAATATGAGTAAAAAGTAAGGTAGTGTATTACTTACCAATTTCAATAAAGTTATGAAGTATGAAGAATTTATACTTTTACTTATAAAGTGATGTTTCTAAATTATGAGAAGTGTTTACACATTTCTCCTTCAGTTTGCCTTTTTTATTGTAATATCGACATAAACAGGATTAGGATTCACTCAGAAAATAAATTGATAAAAATGCTTCAGTCTTTGTGAAAATTATTACTCGAGGACACACATTCTTCTTTTTTACAACTGAAGTATTTTCTTATTTTTTCTCAAAATATTTCTGCACCTATCAGATATGTGTTATTTTGAATAGATCTTATTTGTCATAATGGTTAATTCAATATCTTTTATTCATTCCAAATAGATTTAATATAACATCAATGAATTCTATGACTAGAACCTGTAGAAATACTAGAGATTTCCAAAATCTTTGTTGCAAGTTGGTAGCAAAAAAAAAAAAAGAATTATTATTTTTTTCTTAGTAACAGTGTAATTAATTATCATCAAAGTGATGCTTTTTTTAAAAAAGAAAATACTGGGAATATAAATGGAGGAAAATATTATACACTGGAAGAAGTAACACAAATACAAATCCATTTGAAGCATTTAAAAAGCAATATTATAATAAAGTAAAACTTTTAGTCTTTGTTAAGGGACTAAATGAAATCCTTCAGTTTATGAAGTCAGAACAAAATATGACATATTTATTTTTAATTTAGGTTTATAGTCATGCTTTTAACCATATAATTGTTCTAAATTAATAATAAAATAATAGAGATAACTGGTTTATAAATTATTGTAAAATTGATAGGATTTCTACATATATCAAATATAGATATTCATTTTTGTTGGTACATTGTCCCATCCCTAAGGCTCCGACCTGCAGAGCCCCAGGAAAGAAGACACAAACGCCGAGTCTGTTGATGATGCTTCCTCTTTAATGCTTCCCCTTCAATGCGCACAGCAGGCAAATATATATGTCTCATAACCCCTCCCTCATCACTCCACCAACCCCAAGCTTCCCACAGCTAGGGCATGCACATTTCTAACCCTCTCATAGGCGGGCTGGTGGTAGCACGAGGCGCTGCGTCACTGATCATCCGTAGGGTGCCTGATAGGGCTCACTGCGCAGGCTCAGGGCACTGCCAGCCTCGTGAGCCTCGTGATGTAGCAACATGCCTAGGCGCCATCTTGAGCCACCGCCCCATCCTGGTCTAGCCAAGTGGGCCCCGACAGTACATTACTAAACATGAATTAGATAATATTTGCAGGTGTATGCACTTTTTCATATTTTAAGTAGTTTGTGTAGGGGGAAATTCCATTCTTTAATAGAAAATGATATTAGGAAAAGCACACTAACCAGGATGGAGATGGGACCCTTTAAAGGTTTCATCCACATGGGTTACTATGCTCATGTAGATTTTTACAACACTAAACCTCAATATGATGTATAATTACCATGCACCAATAAAAAATATTTAAAAAAAATAAGGCCTTGTTTTTTAAAGCAAGAGATATACAACCTTCCTAAAACAGAAGCACATCAGAACATAAGAGACTGTCTCTTTGCATGTCACTCTTAACAGTGTTTGACTAGTACTTAGTAAATATGACCAAGAAGACTTCCTTTTCAGATTGGAGAGTCTTACAGCTAGAAACAATCTCTTGCCTACAAGAAAGAGATGGAATAATTGATGACAAAGAAAAATTTAATAGGCAACTATTTCCAGTTAATATTCTCACTCTTGTAATTCAAAACAACTGACCACACAATTTAGAGGAAGTAATATTTATTTGCTCAGTTTCTTTGGAAATTCTGGGTTCACTCCGTGTGAGTTGTGTCTACAGAGCACAGGATGTGGTGATATGAAGCAGAAATAATTAAGGCTCCACTTTCACATTGTGGAGGAAAAAGCAGAGTGGGAGCAGAGGAGGAGAGGGTTTATATAATCCCAAGGACACACCCTCAGAGGCCTGTCCTTAATAAATAAACCCTGTTCCCAACATTACTACTTTGTTTCCATGAAAAGTAAGGAGACCTTCTACATCTAAACCTTTATAGTAAGTTAAATAGAAAGAAGAACTTCATTACTCACTATTGGTTCAATAGAGAATCAAGTTAGAATACAGTTTATTTTACTAGAAGAATTTTAAACACTGGAGTGACCTACTAGAAAAGTACTGGAGGACCATAAGGGAGAGGTCGATGTCTTAGCCTGATAAAGTTACTATAATGAAATATCGTAGACCAGGTGGTGCAAACAATAGGTATTTATTTCTCAGAATTCTGGAAGCTAAGTCTAAGAGCAGCTTCCCAGTCGATTTGATTCCTAGTGAGGGCCCCCTACCTGAATCAAGCCTGTATTTTCTAGTTTTATTCTTATGTAGGAGTCTATTTTTCTATTTGTAAAGACACTAATCCTGCCACTGGGGTTCTTTCTCTTCATGGCCTCATCTAATTCTAATTACCTTCCCTAAACTCATGCTCCAAATACCATCAAATTGTTGGTTAGGGTTTAAGCATGCATTTTGATGGGGTCTCTAATATTGAACCTATAACTATTAGCAATTCACTTCCCTTGAACTAATGAGAGAACTGAAGATGAAAAGCAAAGTTTGCACCTGAAAGCAATCAAGAGAAACATACTCCTATAGGGAGAAGCAGGATGGGTTGGTTTGCTCACCAGGGACAGATCTCCATATGAACCAGTTAGAAGAGCACTATATGAGGGTGTTAAGCTCCTGGTGGCCTGCCATAGAGCAAGGGTGCTCTAATTCTTTTGCAGGCTGTTCTTCAACAGCTGCTGACTGAGAAGATCAAGAGAATCCTGAGAAAGCTCATTATAGCCTGACTGGGGGAGAAGAACAGAAGCCCCAGTGGAAATCCACACAAACCCAGCTTCCCTCTCTACATTAAGAAATAGTCTTAATCAGCAGGTAGGAGGTCATCAAAACTGTAGTCTGAGGACACTGGTAGAAAAAAAAAAAAACAAGACAAAATGACAACAACAAAAATAAACACTGTATCCCAGACAGGCAGAGAGGAAATACAAAGTTTTTACAACAACAACAACAACAACAACAACAACAAAAATAAATAATAAATAAATAAAATAAAATAAAGCTCTACTCTAGAGTAGAGTCAGGGGCATAAGTCCAGGATAGCATCTAGAGGCAAAGCAGAAACATTTTTAAGTTCATATCCTCAGATCCAGGTACAACATACTTATTAGCCTGAGGCTTAATCAGAACATCAAGAGCACCATGAAGAGAAGTGTCCGGTAAAAAAGAGCAGTGGAAGGCAGGCAGGGAGAGCTGTGAGAGACAAGCTCACTCTCTCTGGAGAGTAGAGCAAAAGAAGAACCAACAGAAAGTGCTGGGAAAAGAATGCGTTATCACATTAGGAATCTGACCTCTCTGGGCCTCTAAGGATATCTGTAGCTTCAACCAATTTCAATTCCTTCCCACCTCCTATATAAAATTGAGAACTAAGAACCTAGAAGAAAGTTTCGCTTATCTCCAAACACAGAAAGTAGATAGTTGGATGTATGAATAGATGATAGATAACAGATAGATAGATAGATAGATAGATCGATAGATTGATTGATTGATTGATTTTTTCCAGTATCAACTGCACTGTACAAAATGTCTGGCTTTTAAGAAAAACAACAAAAAGCCTATGAAGCATACAAAAAGTGAGAGAAACATATTCTGAGCTAACATAATCATTAAAAACAGAGCCATACAGAAAACAGACATGAAAATAGTCAAATAAAGTATTTAAAATACGCATGAAAAGGCAATAGTATTAAAGGGAATAGTTGAAAACATGCTAAATCGGATAAGTAATTTCAGCAGAGAGAAAAGAATTATAATAAAAATTCAGATGGAAATACAAGAAGCTAAAAGAAAAAAGCAAACAATGAGAAGTGTTTTCACTGAGCTTGTCAATTAATTGAAAAAAAAAAAACAGAGACATATGAAGAGCAATAGAAATGTTCTAAACCAGAATGAGTACAGGAAAGAAATATGTGAAAACAAAAAGAAGAGCACATCTGAGAATTTTGACAAAATATCAAATGTTGTAACATGAATATAATTCAAATACCAAAGAAAGAAAAACAAGACAGAACTATTTAAAGAAATAAGGCTGAGAATTTACCATATTAATGATACATTACATTCCATAGATCCCAAACAATAAGAACTCTAAGGCAAATGCATTTAAAAGCCATGACAATAACAAATTACCCACAAAACTAAGATTAAAAAGTACTGTAGACTTCTTTGTTCAAAACATGAGATCAAGCCGGGTGTGGTGGCGCACGCTTGTAATCCCCGTGCTTGGGAGGCGGAGACAGGAGGATCACTCAGGTTCCAAGCCAGCCGCACTGGCTTAAGAGAACCTGTTTCAAAATATAAAATAGGTCTGGGAGTGTAGCCTGGAGTAGAAGGGCTTTCAGGAACCCCAGTACTACACACACAAAAAAAATATATATGAAATCAAGAAGTTAGTACTTATTTTTTTAAGTCCTGAAGAAAATATTTAAGTAAAACTGTTAAATATGAATTACACACCTGGTAAAAGCACCAAATAAAAGTGAAGCAAAAAGAAAGACTTTCTCAGATAAATGAAACTGAGATATCTATTTTCAGCAGGAAAATTGTGCAGGCAATGTTAGAGGAAGTTCCCCAGATAGGTGAAAGAATAATATCACAGTCTTAAACCAAGAAAATAATTCTATAAAAATGAATATGTAAAGAAAATATACATACCCTATTAAAAATAATAAGTGTTCTAGAAACAAATGCTTAATTTATTAACAATACATTGTGTTTTATAGCATATATAAAGGTGTAATTTTCATCAGTTATAGTAAAAACAAAAGAATAAATATGAGTTGATAATGTCTAAGGCCTTTACAGATGAGTTTGAAGACTTTTACTTTCTTCATTTCAGATTAAACTGTCAAATAGATTACTTAAAAATGTACACTGTAAACCAGGCGTGGTGGTGCACGCTTGTAATCCCAGCATTCGGGAGGCTGAGACCGGAGGATTGTGGTTTGGGGACAGCCTCAGCTACTTAGTGAGGCCCTCTGCAACTCGGTGAGACCCGGTTTCAAAATAAAGAATAAGAAATAGGGCAGGGGGTGTAGCTCAGAGGTAAAATGCCCCTGGGTTCCATCCCCAGACCCGCAGCAAAAAAAAAAAAAAAAAAAAAAAAAATTTACACTGTAAATCATGCTTCTTCACAAATCTTTGAGGTAAAAGGTGTCAGTAATCAGTAAAAGATATGAAACAAAATAATTGAAAGGGTTCAAAACACTTTGAGGCAGAGATTATCAAGTAAAAACAAGAATATTACATACTATAAAGTGGCCATTCATTCAAGGAGCCCGTTGACCTAAAGGACAACAACTTTGCCCTAATGAGCATTTATATTCTTCATAATAAATCATTATTATAACACGTATTATGTCTGACAAAAAATGGAATATTGACCACAACAGATAATATTAAGGAACACAAAAAAGCTCTATACAATTTAAAAGAGGGATAAGACTGTATAGCTTAATAGTAGAAGACTTGTCTAAATTATACATGGCCCAGGACTAAATTATCAACATTTAAAAGCATTAAGGAATACAGATCACTTTATATTCGTAAGCTGGAATACTATAAATTGTATATAGTATTTCAGAAGATAATTAATAGACACAATCTCATCAAATTAACAGAGTAATAATTTTCTTACTGCTGCATTACTGTATTGTTAATGGACGTTTCAATCCCTGTGCAAAGAATGAAACAAGGCAATATAATGTTTTTACTTTACTTATTAATATGTCCCTGATATATATTCCTTATTGCAATTATTCCTCTTTTCCTCAGTAGAAATTTATCCAACTTTCTCAGTAGCTTCCTCATCTAAAATATATATATAATTGAGAAAAAATAGTGATTTATTATCAAAATATAATTAACAAAATATTATTTCCAATTACTGGCTTCATAAAAATATTTTATCATACATCCTTATGAAGATCGAAACCATAATGAAAGGCTTTGTACATTCTGTACGTTCACACACATTTAATTACAATGAAAGTATTTTCTGTGTACGAGTGCACAGTTGGATGACTTTAAAGAACAATAAGTTATTGTACATTTCAAAAAACAGAAAAAGTATTTTCAATCTTTCATCATAAATGCTAACAGTTTTAGGAGATAGATATGCTTTATCTAATTTAAACATTATATAATAGATCTACATATTAAAATATTATAGTTATGTGGTGACATACACCTATATTACTGATCCTTCAGAAACTGGAGCAAGTGGTTAGCAGGTTTGAGACCAGCCTTTGCAACTCAAGAAGAACCTTAGCAACTTAGTGGACCCTGTTTCAAAAATAAGTAAATAAATAAATCCCCCCAAATAAATACATAAATAAATAAATAAATGAACAAAGAAACAAACAAACAAATAGTACAGGGGTGTAGGTTGGAGGTAGAATGTCCCTGTATCTGATACTCAGTACCCAAAAATATGTATATTATGTTTTCACATTTATGTGAATACTATTTGTGATTGTATGTACTGGTTTTAAAATAAATAATAATTAAAAATAATTTTTTATATACAAAAGGATACAGTGGTACTTGATAGCAAAGTTTCAAGTTACCAAAAAGGCAATTGGATTTTTCAACATGAGTTTAATAATATTACAGCATATGATTTATTATAAAGGCTCAAGTCAAATTATTTACTCTAATGGAGAAAAGGCAAGTTTAGGATTAAAAATATAGAGGTTTCCTTTTCATCCATCTTTAGATTCATGTCTCTACTACAATTGCCCTTCCGTCTTTGACGCAACCTCCTCTAATCTATATTTAGAGAGGCAGCTGGCCAATATTTTATGTCAGTAGCCTCATGAAGTCTTTATGCTGTTTCTGAAGGGAAAAAATAAATTTTTAAAGAGTAGTCTCTAAGTTTGTTTATCAGGTGGCAGCTGGCCCGATTAACAAATCAACAATTTGAGATAGAAGAAAATAAAGATTTTGGGGTGGACAGTTTTCCAATAACTAGTGATGACAGTTTCATAAGCATTTAGACATATTCACAGATTTAATATGTTATTTGTACGCATCATTCTGTAAAAGTTCACATGCTGGGAAATCATGAATCTCATGCTAGAACATGCACATTTTCTAAGATTATGGCAGAGCTCTGAACTGTGTCTAATTCATCATTCTACCATCTGCTTAACATGGATTTATCACTAGTTACTGGCTTGGAGTAACTAATCTTTAAATTTTCTATTCAGTCTGAACAGTGATCTGTAAAGTTTCATCCATAAAGCCTCTGCAGGATTTCCATGACTCAACCAGCAACATGCTTAATACAAAATCAAAGCAAAGCAACAACCGAAAAAGATTTATACCCAGCTGTGGCCAAATTGCAGTCCATTGCCTTAACTTGCCTTTCTATGAATCCAGAATTACAAAAAGGACAGCTGCATGGGCAATGCAACACTTTCATCATTTGCCATGATAAAAATAAAAGGTTCCAGAGAGGATTTTTTTATTTTAAAGTGATGTCTAGCTACAGCATTGAGGTTAATTTACTTGTATTACAAATCCTGTTTATTTCATTAGATCCCTATTTGTCTGATAATAAGATCTAAATTATTGTTGATACACCTATATGAGATCAGCTCTAATAGTTAAAATAGTTATATAGATGCTATAATTAGATTACAATCACAATATTTTTCTCCTTTGCCCTACATTTCTATGCTAAAAAAAAAAAAAAGAGACTGTCACTTTTTATGAAGCTGACTGGGTAAATCAATATGTCAGTCAGCTTGCCATCACTATGACAAAACACTTGAGAAAATAACATATGAGAAAGAATGGTTTCCTTTGATTCATGGTTTTAGAGGTTGGAGTCCATGGTTAGTTGTCCCTGCTGCTTTTGAAATTTTGGTGATATAGAACATCATGGCATGTAGCATATGGTACAGCAAAACTCACCTCTTGGACAGGAAGCAAAACAGGTAAGAAAAGACCCTGAGTCCAAATAGTCCCTTCAAAACCATGCATACAATGACCTTAATTCATTCCATAGGCCATACCTCCTCATGGTCCCACTGCCTCCTAATATCACCACAGCCTGGCAATCAAGCCTTCAGAATATGAGCCTTTGAGAGACATTTAAGATAAAAGCATAACTGTCCATATTGGTAGATAACTACATCATTCCATATCTTTTCTTATATTTATATTTAGATGCCCATATGGTCTCTGAGGAGATAAACTTAGCTATGTTCCTAGACAAAACAATATTGAAAAGCAGAGCAAAAATATCAACAGTAACAGAATTATGAGTATATTTGATACTAGATGTTTAGTGAGACAGAGGTAGTCATGAAAATCAAAGATAGTCAAAAAGGTGGCAAAGGCACTGAAGAGCTTATGTTCAAGAAGAGGCATCATTAAACAGAACTTAAGTGGAAAGAAAGTCAAACCCTGAGGCAGGAAGGTTTGAACTGTAGACAAAAGGAACAGGTGAAGTGCTCAAGCAACTTGTAGCAAAAGCAAAAGCAAAAACAAAAACAGAAACCAACAACAATATAATAGAGGGCATCACTGAACCCTGAGAAAAGAAGGTGAAACACAAATAAATAAACGTGACTTTCATGTTTTATGGACTTCAAAATATAGCTATATTCTATAAAAGCTTTGGTGTATTCATGTATCATAAGTACATCCTGTAATTTAGGAAAGATAGGAGTGTTCGTGGGAAGGACTAAATTTTGAGTTTGTTACTTAGAAAAGACCTTATTAGTTTGTCAACCAATGTACTCAAGTAAATATGGTTTGCAGTGTATCTGTTAGAGGACCACATACATCAATGTCTTCATTTGTTAGGATTTGGTATGTTGGACACAGGGCTTTAGCACGTCAGGGAATTTCTTAATGGAAAAAGAAATGTCTTAATTTCTTTTGTTTTTAATTTCTAAAGGACATGTTCCTCTAAGGAAAGTCCAGCAGTTCTACTAGACTTTCTTAAGATCTGAAATGAGATATGAAAGTTCTCAGAGCATTTTCTATTTTCTCCAACTTTCTATGTAGATAAAATATGTTTACACAGTTAAAAAGAGGGGCATTTCCCTGCCTCCATGATCAATGTGAGGCTGAATGAAGTAACTGAATATATATATTGATCTCAGGAAAGAGCTCTGAAGTACTAAGTAATGCTACTGATTTCCACAGTGGAAAATGGTACCACTGACCCTATTAAGTCAATTCTTAAGTAAGTTATTTATCTTCTTATCTCCACATAAAGTCATATTTCTTTTAGTGCCCACCTATATTTTGATAGCAACTGTCCCTACTGGTTTCTACTTACAATAATAATAATCTCTATGTTGACAATATATATAGTGATGGAAATTAAGGCACCAAGAATACCAAATAAAAGAAACAAATGAAGCAAAGAGCAAAATTTTTCTGCAAAAGAAATTTACACTGATATGGAGAAGAAAAGCTTAGAAAATATGTGGAAAAGGGGTGAGGGGAAAAGAGAGATTGGTTATGAGAAGAAGACAGTGTGCAATAGGAAAAGAGTGGAAATCATTACCAGAAATGATGTGGCCACCGGCATTATAAGATTTGTGATGTCTAATATGCAAATTTAATTTTCTATATTTTCTATAATGTAAACACTGAACTGGTAACTTTAACAGTTTTAATGGAAATGATATAGAGTATAAAGAAATAAGCCAGTAGGAAGAATAGTGAAAGAAATTTTTTTAGTGTTTATTTTTTTGTTGTTTTATCCACTCTTCTATTGCTGATGTCCAGACTGACATTGCATCTTTTAATCTAGGCATATAGTGGATATGGAAGGTTATATTTGCGACCACCACCAAGGTAATGTATCCACCATTGAGCTAAAGAAATGCAATGAAGCTTCAGTAGCTTGGGAGTAATTCAGGATGTTACATAGGCTGGCCTCCTTTCTCAAACACATTAGAGGGAATCAAATTTAGAAATGAGAGAGCCAACATCTTGCTTATAGTAATCTAACCACTTACTCACGTATGGAGAATGACTTAATTATTCTAAGGATTAATATCTGTACTGATATGCAATTATATGGAAAAATTACAATTTCATTTATA
Source organism: Muscardinus avellanarius (assembly GCF_963383645.1). Taxonomy (NCBI): domain Eukaryota; kingdom Metazoa; phylum Chordata; class Mammalia; order Rodentia; family Gliridae; genus Muscardinus; species Muscardinus avellanarius. The sequence continues at coordinate 29,484,353 of NC_137789.1, read as the reverse complement.
GTCTACAGAAATGTATTGAAACAAAGCCATTTCAGTATATTAGAATCCATGTGTATGATGTAAACTCAAAATATATAACTGCAGAACACACTTTTTTGGCACAAATAATTTCATTAGAGGGTGAGAAATAGACTCAGGACAAGACAGAATAGAGAAGAAAGCAATTTTAATAGAATGACAATATTTTAAAATTTGAGATTAAAAAGAAAAACAATCAAAGATGAAAGAACTTTAGACATGTCTCTCTACATTGCAGTCACCCATTTGTCTGGGAATTCATTTTATTTCAGGTTTGTAAAATAACCTTATTTAAAAAAATTAATATGCATATTACAGGAAACAAAAACACAAGTAGCAATAAGCAAAATCATCTAGTCACAAGCTGTTTAGTAGGATGTAGTTTCCAATTCTTGTGTATACATGCACAATATCCCATTTGTGTGATTGAGACAGTAGTGCACATTGTCTATATGATGAAAATGTCTGACTCCTCTATCTTCCAAAGTGATCCATCTGTAGTAATATTAAAGTATTTACCAAGGGCACCCAGGGGCAGAAATAATTTTAAAAATATACTGTATTTCCAGTGAGGAATCAATCAGTTCTGAACACAATTATTTTCTTTAGATATTGTCCAATTATAATATATTCATTTAGATATTTTTCAATAATGTTCTTCAGTGCTGTCCATTTCCTTGAAAATGACATACTTTTGTTGTTTTTCTTTATGACTAAGTGTACATTGTGTACATACTCATAGTTTTTTAATTCATTTATATATTTATGGAAATCTTGGATGGTTTCATAGTTTGAAAATTATGAATTGTGGATCTATAAACAGATATGCATGCATTAGTCTGGTAGTTTAGCTTCCATTATTTTGGGTGGATAACCTAAAGTGATATAATGGGGTCACATGCTAGGTTCATTTCTATATTTCTGAGGACCCTCCACACTGATTTCTACAGTGGCTGCACTAATTTGCAATCTGACCAGCAATGTATCAGAGTTCCTACTTCTCCACATCCTCAACAGCATTTGTTATTGTTTGTGCCTTTAGTTATTACTATTCAAATTGGGCTTAGTTTAAATCTCATGATAGTTTTCATTTGCATTTCTCTGATTGCTAATGTTGTTAGAATTTTTTATATAGGTATTGGCCATCTATTTCTTCTTTAGTGAATTGTCTCATTTGTTTACTTGTCCATTTTTATTGGGTTATTTTTATTTTTTTATATTCTAAATATCAGTCCTCTATCAGAGAAGTAGCTGGCAAAGATCTCCTTTCATTCTGCAATTTTTCTCTTGAGGTTCTTATTAGTGCTTTTTTTGCACAGAAACTCATTAGTTTAATGAAATTCCATGTGTTAATCCTGAATTTTATCTGAAAACAACAACAACAACAAAACCCAGAATAGCCAAAGTAGTTCTCAGCAAAAAGAATCATGCAGGAGGTATCACAATACCCAACTTCAATCTATACTACCAAGCTATAGTAATAAAAATAGCATGGTATTGGCACAAAAGCAGACACATAGACCAATAGAGCAGAATATAAATTTCAGAAAAAAATTCATATACATACTAATTGATTTTTGGCAAAGGGTCCAAAAACGCACTGAAAAAAAATGATGGCCTCTTTAATAAGTGGTGTTAGCAAAACTGGTTATCCATATGTAGGAAAATAGAAATAAAACTCACTTTTTCATCCTGCAGAAGAATTAATTTAAGATAGGTCAAAAACATGTAATTAGACCATAGACTTTTCAGTTATTTAGAAAGGGCCTAGTACCAACACGACAACATGTATAGGCAAAGAAAAAAATTTCCTCAACAGGATCCTAAAGGCACAAAAAATTAGAACAAGGAAGTGTTTTGTAATGGATTGAATAAACTTAGTCCGAGAATTCATTCTCAAATGACCAAAATACACTTTATTAAGGAATTATTATGATCTGTTGGCAACTATTATTATACACGTGGATACTTACATGGCATAAATAGAAAATAAAGATGAAGCACTGTTTTTATTCTCTTTACATTTTATTCTTCTTGTGAATAAAACTGTTATTTTGGGTGTTCATTCATTCCACAGACTTTGCCCTAGTCTGATTATAACAAGAGATAATGGTGTTAAAGAGGAAAGATTCTTCACAGCATGAAAAAAGGCTTCTTAAAAGAGGCAACAAGAAAAATCTTGAAAATCAATAAGTAGGGCAATAAAATTAGCAGTTTCATTTTCAGTGGCACTTTGCTAGAATGTCACATTGGTGACTCTCAATGAACCACACCATTCTCTATTTATATCCTTGTGTCCTTGTGTAGTCTTTACTCACACTTACTTAACCTTTGTTAATTTGTAGTTCATTGTAGGCTTACTATAACCAGTGGAGTCTTAACACCAAGTGTATTAGAAATAGGGATTTGATGCTGGGCGTGGTGGCGCATGCTTGTAATCCCCACGCTTGGGAGGTGGAGATAGGAGGATCACACAGGTTTGAAGCCCTTCTCGCTGGCTTAAGAGACCCTGTTTCCAAATTTAAAAAAAAATATAAAAATAGGTCTGGGAGTGTAGCCTGGAGGTAGAAGGGCTTCCAGGAACCCCAGTACCACCAAAAAAAAAAAAAAAAAAAAAAAAAAAAAGAAAAAGAGATTTGAAATGTACTGTTATGAAATGATTTTTTTTAATTTTTATGCAAACTTGTATGTTGAATTCTTTATAAACAATGAAAATGTATTTGGATACAAGTAGAGATAAGATATTTATGGATGTGCTTATAGTTAAGTGAGGGCATAAAAGTAAGGCAATGATTGGCTAGAACTAGTGTTCTTATAAGATTTGTGCAACTCTCCAACTCTCTCTCTCTCTCTCTCTCTCTCTCTCTCTCTCTCTCTCTCTCTCTCTCTGTGTGTGTGTGTGTCTCTCTCTGTGTGTGTGTGTGTGTGTGTGTGTGTGTGTGTGTGTGTGTCTCTCTCTCTCTCTTCCTCTTTCCTTGCAAACACCAAGAAAAAGCCATGTGAAGCAGTAATTGGAATCTCCAGACAATGGAAGAGAAACCTCAGTGGAACCAGAGAGGTGGTCTAAGGAAAGGGAAGGGGAAGACTAAGGTTCACTAATGAGAATACTACCACTGACTATGTGTACATAAGTGAATATAAATTGAAAAGAAATACATGGGAACATGAGGGGGGCACTAAGTGCTGTATACGTGTATGTCACTGTCAACATAATTTATACTATTATGTGAGACTATAATACAACAATATATGCATATTAAAAATTAAGAAATAAGGTATAAAGAAAAGAAGAGGTGCAGCTCACTGGGGGTACAGATAAGGAGACAAATTGTAATCGATTTCTCAGTAGAATAGTATGTATTGTAATATATTCTTTTCATTAAACAAATAAACACATTTTTTCTGAATAGATTTATAGGTCCAATCAATCATTCACTAATGATAGAGTACAATTATAAACAAGATATACAAAGCTTCTGCATTTAAGGAAATTTCAAGAAAATTTGGTTAAACATATGTGACTTGAATTCATCACAACTCCCATATAGATAGCTAAAAAATCACTCGAATGTTCATAGGAAAATGTTGTATAATCTACATTTTTATAATTTCTGCACAACTCATTAAATGCATAGGCCAACTAGGTAGTATGATTTATTTTTATATATTTTTATTTGTTCATTTTATATGCATATCATAATGCAGTTCATAGTGATGGTGATAAACATGCTTGGCTTCCCCCAAGCTCCTTCTCCACTCCCTCCTTCATTATACAGGACGTTGAGATTGACATTGGTATTCTCACATATGTACATAAAATCAGTAAAAGTGATTCCTTCATGGATATGCTCTCTACCCGCCCCGCCCATTTCCTTTCCCTAGACCATCTTCCTGGCTCCACTGAAGTTTTACTTCCATTGTCTATATTCTTGCTGGTATCCAAATTATTTCCTAGCTTTCATATATGAGAAAAAACACGTTACATTTTACCGCCTGTGACTGGCTAATCCCATATAACATAATGTTCTCCAGGTCCATTAATTCTCCTACAGATGATTTTGTTCTTCTTTATTGCTGAGTAAAATTCCATTGCGTATATATTCAATAATTGTAGTATGACATCTTAAAGATAGACAGATGCATCAGAAGAGAGACAGATGAAGCCCTGCATCCCCTCTAGCAACAGGAGAACCCTCATCACCTCCATGCAAGTGGGAACAATTCAGCCACACTATTTAGCAAATTTCTAAAGAACAAAAATAAGTTTTTGTGTGAGTAAAACTCCTGAGTTTTATAAGAACACACGTTTACACATACACACACAAACACACACATACACAGATACACACACAGTCTTTTCTCTGTCCCCTGTTTCCGGTGCTCTTGGGAAAACTCATGCTATTTACATTATATGACTATTTTGAGAACTGTGAGGACAGTGTGTAACAAGTGAGTAGACTCTAAGTTCAATTTCTATGTCGTCTTGATTCAGTATTTCTTGAGTGGCTTTAGTGTTTTAACACAAACTCTTATTCTCATTACCAGAAAAAAGAAAAGGTTTGCAGTTTTACAAACTAAGGCTCTATTTCCCAATTCATGAATTCTGAAATGGAACTATTCATAGAAGAAAGAAGTGATACTTCTTTTCATTATTTGTACAGAATTGTTATCTGGACCTAATGATCAAGACTTAAAAAAAAAGAAAAATGTATATAACTAAATTAAAGGAAATCTCCAGATGGGAATAAAATGAGATTTATCAAGAGCTTACTATGCCGTGGGCACTCTGCTGCTTTGTTTAACATGTTTCAAAGAAAAGACTCCAGAGATAATAAAATAACTATATGACATGTCCTCCTTTTTTTTCTTTATGGCTATTGAGAAATAAATTCTAAGTTATAGTTAGATAAAAGGAGTAAGTTGTGGTCCTCTGTGGCACAGTAGGATAAATATAGTTAACAATGATACATTATATATCTCAAAATAGCTAGAAGAGAGTATTTCAATGTATTCATCAGAAATGATAAACTTTTAAGGTGATAAACATGATTAGCCTAAATTGATCATTATTCGATATGTACATAATCAAAGCATCTTATTTTTATAAATGTATACAAATATTATAGGTTCATAAAAATAATTAGATGAATATTTTTAGAAGCAAAACCAATTATTCTTGACAGTATAATGACTAAATAATATGCTCCATAACATTATCAAAATAACAAACATAACTTTGCTTTTATGCATTTAGAACATAATCTATAACTAACAAAATATTCTATTTTTATTTTTTATAAATTTAAGTCTTTTTTTTTGCAGGTCTGTGGATGGAACCCAGGGGCATTCAATCTCTGAGCGACACCCCCAGTCCGATTTTTTTTATTCTTTATTTTGAAACAGGGTCTCACTGAGTTGTGGAGGTCCTCACTAAATAGCTGAGGCTATCCACGAACCACGATCCTCCGGACTCAGCTTCCTGAATGCTGGTATTACAAGCTTGCGTCACCAAGCCCGGTTTAAATTTAAGTCTTGATTAAGACATAAAACAAGTCTTTATAGGTATCATACCTCCATAGAAGTTATGAAAATTTCCAGACTTAAGATATACAAACCTATCCATAAGGCTTGAGATAGTATGTAAATAAAGAAAAAAGTATTGCATAAAGATGTTGTAGTTTGTTTTTTGAGTTCATCCTTACAATTTGTTAGTGGAATTGCTACACGGGGAATAGTTTTTATACATAATTTTAATCTGAAATGCAGAAATTTAAAATACAAGACAACTACAACATCAGTATTATATATGTAATTGAATTCTGGAATCTCATTTTAGTACTAACAGCATTTTAAAGTAAATTTTGTTTAGATTTTTAAGACATTATAACAGATATATTTATAATATGTATCTCAATTTATTAAGGCAAATATGCTGGTCACCATTGTTTAATATGTCTTGTGTTTTTAAGAAAATGTAATGGCATATATATGTTTTTTTTTTGTTGTTTTTTTTTTTTTTGCTGGTACTGGGGTTCCTGGAAGCCCTTCTACCTCCGGGCTACACTCCCAGACCTATTTTTACATTTTCATTTTGGAAACAGGGTCTCCTAAGCCAGCGCACATGGCTGGCTTCGAACCAAGCGCGGGGATTACAAGCGTGCGCCACCACGCCCGGCATTTATATGGTTTTGAAACAGAACTATTTGAACGTTCGTTGGTAAAATGGCACAAATATCTTCATTGCAAGAAACATATTGGATGGCTGTCTACATTAATTTTGAATTTCCAGTTCAAATTCTGAAGTTTCAGCTAAACTATAATTTTAGGAACTGGTAAATAATTATTTATCAATTTTATAAATAATAAGAGTAAATTAAAAGTATTGATGCTGAAACTATTAATACATAAATTATATTAAAGCAATATGTTGTCAACTTATGTTTTATAGGAACCAGTCCACTAAGTCACTATCACTTGGAGAAAGTATAAATAAAAAAATATGTTTGTATTCTGGCTTAGCAATTTACTATCCATTTTTACAGAATCAACTTACTTAATTTTATAAATCTAAATTTATTATAGACAATAGGGTAACCTAGGTATAAAATTAAATAAAGCAAGTAATTTTATTTTATATAGATGCTGGACTATTGTAGAGCTTAATAATTGTTATCTTGACTTGTTATTGGAAATAAATACTTTTTTTTCTATTCCATGGATTTTATTTTTCTATATAAATTTGCCCTTTGAACTTTACTAACTAGGGAACTATTCCAATTGGTGGAATATGAACACTGTTCCAGACAATATTTTAATAGAACTATAAGTTCAGAAAAGAATTAAAATACATATGATTCCACTAATAAAATAAAGGCAATGTTTCTATGTTTATTAAATAAATAAACAAGTTGATTCTAACAAATACAATTTTTATTTTGAATAGTAAAAATACACTAGTAATAATCTGTCGGGGCCCACTCGGCTAGACCGGGATGGGGCGGTGGCTCAATATGGCGCCTAGGCATGTTGCCAAGTCATGAGGCTCACGAGGCTGGCAGTGCCCTGAGCCTGCGCAGTGAGCCCTATCAGGTGCCCTACGGATGATCAGTGATGCAGCGCTTCGTGCTACCACCAGCCTGCCTATGAGAGGGTTAGAAATGTGCATGCCCTAGCTGTGGGAAGCTTGGGGTTGGTGGAGTGATGAGGGAGGGGTTATGAGACTGATATATATTTGCTTGCTGTACGCATTAGGAGGGAGGAGGAAGCATTAAAGAGGAAGCATCATCAACAGCTTCGGTGTCTGTGTGTTCTTTCCCGGGGCTCTGCAGGATGGAGCCTTAGGGACGGGACAATAATCATTTGATCTAATCTGCTAAAAATTTAACTCTTAGGCTACTATAATATTTTAATAGATGATCTTAAACATTTAGGAACTAAAGAGGCATAATAAAGCAAGTTGTTTTGGGAACAGTTTTACAAATCTTTCTGCCATGAATTTAGACCTCTTTTATAACCATTTCATAACTCTTGACCATGATTTAGAAATGAGTTCCATAAATTATACTGTATTGAAAGTGTTAAAAATTAATGACTAGTTTTAGCCAAATGCAGTGGAACATGCTTGATACCCAAGATTTTGGAAGCCTGAGATAGGAGGATCTCATTCTTGGCCAGCCTCAGCAACTTAGAAAAACCTTGTATCAAAATAAAAAAAAATAAAAAAATTGAAAGGACTGGGAGTGTTGCTCAGAAGTAGAATGCTTCAGGCTCAGGCTCTAGTATCAAAAAAAAAAAAGAGAGAGAGAGAGAGAGAGAGAGAGAGAGAGAGAGAGAGAGAGAGAGAGAGAGAGAAGAAAGAAAAAAGAAGAAAGGAAAGAAAGAAAAGAAAGAATGAAAGAAAGAAAATATTAACAAAACCATTCAGATCTCATCATAGATTTTCACAATATGTCTAATGAAAATATTATATATATTAATACAATGCACTAATGATCTGACATTTTTACTACGCACATTATTTGGGTATCATTAAATATTTTTAGTTTATGACATAAAAATAGAGCTATGGAGAAGCAAACAATTATCCTAAAATGATGAGGCTTTAGTAATCAAATTTTGACTTATTGCTATTGCCATTAGATCTAGGCACACTAGAATTTTCTCTTTATAACACGGATAGAAAACAATATTTTTGGGAAAAAAAATCTGAGGTGAAATGATCATGGTGTCCCAAAGCTAGAAATCACCAGAACTAAAATTTGCACCTACTATCCTAATTCTACCCTCCCAAATAACGAGGATCTTAACACTCAGTCTCATCTCAGTAACACAGTAGTACAATATTTAATAAAATATGAGAAATCTTTGAGAGTTATTTCATGTTGATATTTCACTATGATTGCTTTTTTATTGTTGACATTTCACTTAAATTGCTTTCAATTACCTCAGAACACTATATTGTTTCACAGCATACCATAATTAATAAACAGTTATTATTAAAAATAAATACTCTTTTATCAATTTAGTTTTGTGAGAACAATCATTGGAGCCCACTTTTGATTATCACCTTAATTCAATTTTAACTTAATTAAAATAATTAAACTAAAATTTTAACTGAAAAATGAAAGATATAAATTTATATACAAATTGTTGGTTGAAATATATATGTGTACATATATACATGTATATATGTATGTATACACTGAATAATAACTAAGATAACTAGCACATGTATTGTCTTACACACTCTTCCTTAAGTTTTTAAATATAAAATAAATTACTAACTATAGTCGCCAATAGTTATAATTTTAAGGCATTTTGTGATCTATTTTATCAAAGAGTTACCTAAAATGACTCTAAAATATGAAGTCAATTATTTGACTTAAGAATTTTTTTATTAGTGAGTTGTAGTCATACATCTTAATGGAGTACAAGATGGTAGAGGCATACATGCATATATCACTCAATTACCACTTCTCCAATTTTCTCCTCCCTCCCTCCTAATGTTTGGCTTAGTGATTGACTTTGATATGTTTGTGAATGTACATCTTGTGCTTTAGAGAATTTTTCTTATCACCTCTTCCACATATTTCACCTAGGTCCCCTTATTTGATCATCTATGAATTTTCCTTCTTTACCTGAAGTTCCTCTTCTGGCCCCTTTTCTCTCGAGCTTTCACATGTTAGGGAGAGCATCTGATTTTTTACTTTTCCTGACTGACTAAACTCACTTTCTAATTGCCGAACTATGGAACCAACCAAGATGTCCATCAATAGATGAATCAATTACAAAACTATGAGATATGTACACAATGAAATTTCTCTCAGTCATAAAGAAGAACAATATTATGTCATTTGCAGGAATATGAATGGAACCAGATAAAATTATACTTAATAAATGTTTAAAAAGACATTTTAGGTCAAGTAGGAAATTTTAATTACTGATAAAGACAATTGGTTTAAAAGAAAATTTTACAATAAATTGATATTATTTATGATACTTAAGTAGACAATATTTTTCTTTATTACACACATTTGTATAAAATACTACTGTCACTCATTAAATTGTTAGGAATTATTGTTATGCTCATTACTCTAATTAGAAATTCAAAGAAACTAGGTATTTACCTTTAAGAAAGTCATGCATAAAAACTAGAACATGTAAATAGCCAGAAGTATCCCATTAAGCATGCTTTATGTACCTAAATATTACTGATGAAGCTATTAATCTTAAAATACACTAATGGAAATTCATATCTTATATTCAAGTCCATACTTGATTTTAGAATAAAGGCCTCGCAGAAAACCCTATCATGTTAGAAAATCTAGGACTTGATGAATTCAATTTGCTGTGATTTGTTAAACTAGTAACAAAGAGCAGTGAACCTGCAGTTTCTAAGAGATAAAAGGCTGCATGAGCTGTGCCTTTATAGATAAATCAAAATGATTTTAAATTCTAAAGAATATTCAAAAGCAGCTTAACTTTGCTTCCACATTAAAAGTTCCTCTAGTATGAGATCAAAGTAATCCTACAGTAAAAGAGAGGAAAGAGTTAATGTTATATTTCCCAGAAAACTGGATTTAGCCTGTAATCTTTGATTAATAGTTTCAGTATATTCTCTATTGTGTTTAACATATTCTATATCTACTTTTCAAGTATCAGAGAAAGGTTATTGAATCATAATGTTTAGCAAGTATATTCATTCACCATTTCTAAAACACAATTCTATCTTCATTTCTGCACCATAATAAAATTAAATCTTATGGCGAATCATATTAAAAGGAGTTTCAGAAAAACTTTATGAATCTTGGAAGAAAAATTAAGACACACGTTCATGTTCTTATGTTTTATTATATGATAGGCAATGCTAAAACAATCCTTAATCCTTTAAATTAAAATATTTTTTAAAAAACAAGAACTTAGTTATTGGATGCATCATAAATAAAAGTCCAATCTGTGTACTTAGAGAATGAATAGATTTCCCAAAGGTAATATATTTTACAGAAACATTGCTTTTTCCAAATAAAACAGAGGGAACAGTTGCCTACTGACAGTATGTTCACATGGCTGTAGTCGGCGAGAATGTTATATATCCCTGATGCTCATGTAAATCATAAAAACATGTTTTCATTGAGAAGAGAGTAGTTAGGGAATTCTTTTTATAAAATAAGTCATATTCTTATGGGAAGGCGTCATTGTTAGAAAATTTTATAATCTAGTTTATTATTTCTTCAAGTCAAAAACAAATTTGGTTTATTCTGTCACTTAATAAACATAAATTCAGTAAAAGTGCCTACCAAGGATGCTGTTTTATTATATATAAAATTTTATTACAAAAATTGATACACCTATGCATAGGACTACAATTAAAGTCCTAGGTAATTTTTTATTTACTTTTTTTTTAACTTCTGTAGTTTTTTCTTTCAAATCTCTTGCCAGTCTGTGATGGCTTCATTCTCAGGTTGGTAGCAAAATGGTTTAAGCAAAATAAGGCTTTTTTTTTACCCAGAGGAAGGAGTAAGACTATGTTTTCTTGGCATATATGATAGAATTAAGGTAGTTTTCTATCAAATCCCCTCTTATATTTTATTGTTATGAACAGAATATGCCTGTTGAAAGAATAACTCTTGACAGATAATGGAGTTATCCTCAGGCCTGAGTAAAAATGACTGGGTTTTGAGCTTTGCCTCCCGAATAATGATGAAAGGAAATGCTTTTAGACATTAAAAGCTTAGATTCTGTAGGGAAAAAAGGAGAGGATGCCAAATACATAGCTGTTTCTATCATACAGTAATTAAGACTGAACACATGTATGTGCATTAATTGCTGTAAATATTACTTAAATGTTTCTAAATATATGTTAAAATATGGTTCATTAAAGCCAGTGTCAATAACCACCAATGATTTACTATCTAAATATTTGTGAAATATTCTTCATATGGTTCAGAAAGGCAAGCCATGGTGATTTCTTTGTACAGTTAGACTTTTAGTACCTTTAGAATTTTTTCACTGCATGAATCAGACAAAAATATTTATTTTCCAGAATAATAATGTGAATAACAATGTCATCAATTAGTTTAACATATAAAAATCAATCCATGTAATTCATGATATAAACAGAGCCAAAGACAAAAATCACATGATCATTTCAATAGATGCTGAAAAAGGATTTGATGAAATCCAGTATCATTTATGCTAAAAAACACTGTAGAGAATCAGAATAGAAGGAGAATACCTCAACATCATAAAGGCAATCTACAATAGGCCCACAGCCAACATCTATTAAATGGGGAAAATCTTTGAGAAATTCTCCTAAAAACAGAAACAAGACAAGGATGTCCATTATCACCACTTCTCTTCAATATAGTACTTAAGACTCTAACCAGAGCAATAAGGCAAGGAAGAAAATAAAAGGGGTACAAATAAAAAAAAAGCTCATATTTTCACATTACAAGATGACATGATACTATACTTACAATACCCAACAAATTCAACCAAAAGACTTATAGAATTTATCAACAAATGCAGCAAAGTCTGGATACAATCTTTAAAAAATCAGAAGCTTTTCTGTACACCAACCATAAATCCGCTGATAAAAAATACAGAAAACACTTCCACTCAGAATTTCCCACAAAAAAAATAAAATACTTAGAAAAAATTTAACCAAGGAAGTAAAAGACCTCTACAAAAAATTATTATAAAACATTGAAAAAAGAAAATGAATAAGACCTTAGAAGATGAAAAGATATTCCATGTACATGGATAGGCAGAATAAATATCATTAAAAGGGCTATACTTCCAAAAGTAATCTACAGATTCAATGTAATACACATTAAATTACCAAGAGCATTCCCCACAGACATAGGAAATCAATTTTTAAATTAATTTGTAACTACAAAAAACCCCAGAATACTCAAAGTAGTTCTCATCAACAAAAATCACACAGGAAGAATCACAATACTTGACTTTAAACTATACTAAAAATCCATAGTAATAAAAACAGCATGGTACCGGCACAAAAACAGATACATAGATCAATGGAACAGAATAAAAGACTCAGAAATCCACACACAGCCAATTGATTTTTGACAAAGGGGCTAAAAACATACAGTAGAAAAAAGATAGCCTGTTCAACAAATGGTGTTGGCAAAACTGGTTAACGAGTCAATTTAAGATGGATCAAAGACTTGGAAATTAGATCAGAGACCTTGAGGCTTTTTATTTTTTATTTTTTGAAACATGGTTTCCTAAGCCAGAAAGCCTGGTTATGAACCTTCGGTATCCTCTTGTCTCCGCCTCCCAAGCGTGGGGATTACAAGCGTGCACCACCACGCCCGGCATAACTTGAGGCTTTTTGAAGAGGGCATAGGTCCAACACAACAACACAAAGACACAGATAAATACTTTCTCAACAAGACTCCAAAGGCACAAGAAACTAGAAGGCAAATAAAGACATGGGATTGCATGAAACTGAGAGTTTCTGCACAGCAAAATACACAGTAATTATCATACTGCAAAATTTGTATATGCTATTATTGATAAAAATAAGGTACTTATGTGTGTGTGTGTGTGTGTGTGTGTGTGTGTGTGTGTGTGTGTGTATGTGTGTGTGAATGGCGGTAGAGACTAGAGAGTAGAAGCACAGAGGGACATTCCACCTCAGATATACCTCCTCAGCCCATTTAATTTTTAATTTTTTTTTATTTCAAAACAGGGCCTCATTAAATTGTTGAGGCTGGTTTCAAACCTGTGATCCTTCTGTCTCAGCATCCGAAGTACTGGGATTACAAGTACATACCACCACACCCATCAGATATTTATTGACATTATAAAGTCACAATTAGTAACAAATGTCCCTCATTAAGTCCAAAAGAAATTTTTAGACAAATGAAAATATGTAGATTTAATGTAGAATATAAATAATTGAATAAACTTTAAAATAATATTGAAATTTTTAAAAAAGTTCTAGAAGCAAGGGTCAAGGAGTTTAAACACATACATCCATAATTTTGTGAGCAAGTATAGCTGTATAGTCAATAAAAATTGCATTAAAAATTAAATAGTATGGTATGTTGAAACATTAAAAGATAAACTTTTATTTTTCTTTAGTCAATTGCCTAGCTGTCCTTTTCTTTTTTTTTTTTTTTTAGCAAGTTATGTTCTTATTGCAGATACATTTTGAATTTAGAATGTCCCCTAGAATTAACAGAAACAAGGCAGCCCTGTTGGAGTCAGGGATCGGTATCCAAGAAGGGGATCCCTGACGGAATGGCCTTGTGTGTTTTATATAGTCCCTCTTCCCCTTGCTATCCCTATATTTTACTTCTGGCCTCTCCTATGCTGTTGTGAGAGCATATCCTTTGCATGTGCTTTCTCTCTGCTCTCTATTGAATTCCTTGAGCTACGCAGACTTTACCTGGCTTGACAGAGATTGAGCCCATAAAATCTTCACAACTATGAGCAAATTAATTTTCCTTTATTCTATAGCATCAGGTTTTTTGGGGGGTCACAGCAGTAAGAATGCTGACAAGCAATCACTCTTTATCTTCTCTGCTTTCTTCTTGTTTGTTTTTACTCCCAACCATCCTCTCTCTATGTATCAATAAAGCTGTCTCTGGCAGTTGTAGAATCTATAATCCTTATCATCAATACTTGGTCTTAAAAAATGATGAAGTCTTTCTCTTCTATCATCCATACTGGTCTTTAAAGATAATTTTCACCAGCTAGACCATATGCCCATTCTTTTAGCAAGATGAGTAAATAAGTTGACACGTGATAAGGAGGGTTTTTTTTTTTTTTATAAAAAAGGCATGTTATGCTAGTGAAAGTAGAATTAATAATACTAGATATTGAATAATAACAAAAGTTTATTAGCTTAAATACCATGGTTAAAAAACTTATATTTTATAAATATTAAAGTTAATATTGACATGGAAATGAGAATAATAGAGGTTTAAGTGACAGAAACTGGGAGACATGTTATTTTTTTCTTTGTGATGATAAGGCACCTAATAAAGTAGCATGTAAATGGTTGGAAACAGTGCAACTGAATGACTGAGATTATGTAGGAGTGAATAAAGATAAACTTGAACAGACCATTGAGATACTTTCTGTGTGTTATGCCTTGTATTATCAAAATTTAAAAAGTGCAAGGTATAATAGCTTGGCTTTTCTCTTCAAGGATTTTAAACCTTCTGAGAAAGATATGCATGTACATGTAATTATTATAGAAATATCAGATGATAATTGCCATAATAAGTACACAAGTGAGTATGCTAGAAATAGAAAGGTGGGAGAAAAGGCAAAATGGCTCATCTGTAAATGTTAAAAATCAATTAGAAAAAGCTTTGTAAGTGAAAGCATATTTTTCTTGGACTTTGATGATGGATATGACCCTAACCAAGTGTCACAAATGAAACAATATTCAGCTGAGTGGCGGCACAGGCTGTTAATTCCAGTATATGGGAGACTGAAGCTGGAGAATCAAAGATTAGTGGTCAGCCTCAGCTACTTAGTAAAAACCTGTTTCAAAATAAAGAATAAAAAAATAGGACTGGGGGTGTAATTCAGAGGTAGAATGTCTCTGAGTTCAATCCCCAGTACAGCCAAAAAAAAAAAAAAAAAAAAAAAAAAAGAATGAAAGAAAGAAAGAAAAGAAAAAAAAAGAAAAAAGAAATGAAATAAAAAATTTAAGAACATATTATACCTTATATATGACCTAATGTTGTTTAAAGTAATTAGCAATAGTTATTATTTTATGTAACATACATTGAGTTTGTAGAGTTTTAGCCACAAAGATTTCAGAACCAGAGTGACAGGGGTGAAAATCAAACATATATTTTTCATTATTCTTATATTTTACTGGAGAGGGTAATATATATAAAATAGAAATAAAAAATACAAAACAAAATTTACAAATATTATGACTTTCTTATTAGCATCTCTTGGAAAAAACATAAGGTTAAAACTCATATTTTCCTTTTCATATAAATAATCAGTGTCATAAATAATATCATGTAAGCAATCTGAACAATACAAGATCACTTTATGACCAGAAAGTTGAGATAACTATGGTAATATAAATCATGAAACAAATAAAATTGGCCAAAGATATTGAACTCGGCAACTTATCTTTCCCCCATAAATTAAGATATTAAAATTTATTCTAGGAGAATTGGAAAATGGTTCTTAGTTTATTAATATTTGCTCCACATATTTTTATTGCACACATTATTGTCAATAAATATCATTTGGGATTTCAAATAAATTATGTAATTAAACTAAATACACTAAATAAGGCTCTGAAGTAAATTGATAATATATTTATTTAAATACACGGGGAAACTCTGTTGGTTAAATCTATATCTGTAGTTTTGCTTTTTGTATTAATCGATTGACATGTAGATTAAATATAACTATGTTGTATTCATAATCAAGAAATTATGCATTTGGTTTGTATCATTACAACAATAAAGAACACTTCAATAATAAACATAAAGTATCAACTAGTACAGATAATTATTTTAAATTTTAAAATAAAATGTTAAATGCAAATCTCAGTTATAATTTTTATGGTTTCCTTTTCTTCAATGCTGTTATTTTTCTGAGTTTGTTCAAATCAATGCAGGGCAAGATTTATCAGGAACTAGCTGGGCTCCCTGGGCAATGCTCCACAGTGGCTTTGAAAAAACTCTTCTGGTGTTAATTGGCAGTCTGTTTTTCACAGGACTACTGTGGCTAATTTATGTCCCTGGAGCTGAAAGAAGGGTAGAAATGAGAGAGAAATGGTCCACTTCTCCACTTTAATTTTCTTAATTTGAGAAAATTGCTGAAACAAATAAACCATATATACAATCTCTAAACTTCATTGCCCTTTTATTCCCATTTGATTTTATATTCACTTAGTAATGTAGATTCTGCTCACGGAGCTTTATGCCAAATGAAAACTGTTTCTGAACAAATATATATTTTTTCTCTCTTAGAAAGAGGGCCCTGACATCCTGCTGTAATAGCCTGGAATAATTACATACTATTCTGAAGGAGAGACATTGTTTTATTAGAAAACCCAATATGTGCTTCTCCATTGTCAAGGTTACAGCTATTATTTTAATAGGAACACAGTTTCAGTCTAAATTTCCATACACATTTAAAATTATCTACCACATGTTTATCTTTCAACTCAGAAGATTAGCTTGATCTCCCAAGCTAGCCCTCTCACCTCTATCTTGAACTAGTTACTGCAAAAATATCTTCTACAGAAAACATCTGTTGATTCATCTTTTAGATTATATTTTACATTTCTTCTGAAAACACTGCTTTTGGTTTAGTGAGTTGATCCTATTTTTTGCTAAGGGAGAAAAAGTCTAAGCCATACATCATCACTAATTGAAGATGGGAGAGCATGTGTATTTTTTCTTGCTCATATCCTTTCACTATCCTTAATCCTTTCATTCTCAACAGGATGAAGAGTGATAAAGGAAAGGCCAGAGCACTGAGTAGGCAGTCTGCCCATTACCTTCTCCTTGGGTTAAATTTATTATGGATACCACCTGAGATGTCAGTAAATGGAAGAATAATAATTGGCCACTATTCCCTTGCCACCTCTTTTTAGGTCCTCGAGAGTACATCATACAAAGCCAGAGGTGCTTCTACTTGGTTCACTGTTCCTTCTTCTTGCATTATGTATGGGTGATCTCTTTGTTCACCACTTCAGTTATAAAAAGGACAATGATGTACCATATATCTTAGCCTCATGTCCTGCATACCTTCTCAAGTTTCACCACAACTTTGTTAAATAGATCTTTTATTTGTACAGTTCTTGCATCCCGACAGTTTTTTTCTCATGATTCAATACTATCTTCTCTGAAAATACAGGACAGATACATCAAAAAAGTTTATCCAGACCCCAGTATGAATAGCGCCAGAGTAGAGAACCTCATCCTGACATGGTTTAGCTTAATTGAGTTTATGCATACTTATGTAATTAGATTAAAATAATAATTATGTTCATTATTTATAGTAGAAACTTGAAAGATTTAGAAATAATACTTTCTTTTTCTTTAAAACAAGAAGTTTCATGCTAGGCGTGGTGGTGCATACTTGTAATCCCCGCACTTGGGAGACTGAGACAGGAGGATCGTGCAGGTTCGAAGTCAGCCGCGCTGGCTTAAGAAACCCTGTTTCCAAAAATAAAAAAGTATAAAATAGGTCTTGGAGTGTAGCCCTGAGGTAGAAGGGCTTCCAGGAACCCCAGTACCACTAAAAATAAAAATAAAAAACACCCTGTTTCCAAATAAAAAAAATATAAAAAATAAATAGGTCTGGGACTGTAGCCCGGGGGTAGAAGGGTTTTCAGGAACCCCAGTACCACCAAGAACAAAAAAACAACAACAAAAGAAAACAAGAAGTTTCTTTTCTTAATGAGAATTTATAAACACTGATCAATCCATTGTTCCACTGCTTTTCTAACCACTTTTGTTTCTCCATTCAGTTTGAATTTACTTTATCATTCACACATATGAAAAAACACACTTACCTATCAAATAATTTCTTTCAATTTATGATATTATTACAATCATCAAACTATTAGAATCTTTATATTTTTGTTGATTACAAATTATAGCAATGTAGTAAATGATAATAGTATATTTTTAAGTATTATCAATCAGTTCCTACTTTGTTAATTTGCAGTTATCTAATGTAACCAATTAAAAAACAAAATTGAATCATCCATCATGTAACAATTTTTAACCTTGCTTGCTCAAGTATGGAACCATAAAATACAAGAAATTAATATTAAAATGGCATTGTGGAACATAGTATTTATTACATCTCAAAGAATTTTATATAAGAATATCTCCATCCTTCTCTATTCATTTGGTGCCTTAGAAGGATGATCTATGGGTGTGCTACTTAAGATAGGCTAACTTGCCCTCTGTTTTTTGTTCCTCTTTGTGTTTAAGCAAAGGGGAGCAAAGCAATTAGAAAAAGAAATGAGAATAAACTCACATTTTTTCCCTTACAGCCTTCCTCCCAGCTGCATCATCTTTTGCTGACAATGTTGTCAATGCTGAAGGTCATAGCTACTCCCAAAGTTTCTATAAACAGTTCTCTTCTTTTGGATTTTAGTATCTGTTTCCCAAGTTCACCTCTCCTACTTGAGCTTAGTAATGACTCTGGCATTATTAACATTGTTTTTTTTTTAATGTATTCTAACCATACATTTAAAATAACTGCTTTATCCATAGCATCTCCCAAGTTATTCTAATTTAATTGATCCATGTATTTCCTGTGGGAACTCTCTGCCTAGGATGGTAGAGCAACAAAATAGAAGAACCTCTGGTCCCACTGAAAAATAAAGTATACATTTTTCCTAACACAGATTGATTCTATATGAAAAAAAAGAGGAAATCTACTTTTTTGGAATCCCTGAGTACTATTTTTTGTCTCAAAGTCATTTTCTAGGGAATAAAACCATATTCTGAAAAGTTTCAGAAAATATTCATTTACTCTTTGGTTTATTTTTGTTTTCTTCTGTCAAAATTAAAATATATTTATTATAATTATATATAGCAGATTAAAGCTCAAATGATTTTTTTCTTACTTATATTCCCAGTCCATTGCTCTTTTATATAAATGTAATCATAATTTTTACTTACAATAAAATTTTGCTGATATTTTGATAGCACAATACTAGATCTATTAATTAATCTTTGGTAATTTGTGATATATTTAAAGTTATTTAAGTTTATTTAAATTTATTTAAATTTTAAATCATTTAATTTATTGACAATATTGTATAACCCTTCACTAATTTAATTTGTTATCTAGTTTACTTGGCAGAGGTTTTCCACATGTCCATTATATATTTTAATAATATCTTATATGACATTGTTGTTAAATCTTATTTTTTCCAGGCCTGATAGTGCAGACTTGTAATCCCAATACTTGGCAGACTGAGACAGGAGAATGAAATGCTCATGGCTAGCCTCAGCTACTTAGTGAGGCTCTTAGCAACTTAGTGAGACCCTGTTTTAAAAATAGATTAAAAAATAGGGTTTGGGGCATAGCTTGTAGGTAGACTGCCTCTGGTTTTCATCTCCAGTTCTGCAACTGTCTGTAATTTATACATAGACCTACAGTTTTTCAAATTGGCCTTCATAAATTCACTTATTAATTCTAATAGATTGTCAGTAGTTTTACATGGTATTTTAATGGGAAACACAGAGGACTATCTCAACAACTCACTTGTAAAGCTACATCATACCTACACAAACTTTTGTTATGTATATATCACACGATAAGTAATATCTTTATTTTCTACATATACTCTAAGCACATGAGTGGCATAACTCTTCCTGTCATTTTATCTTTGATCTAAGTTGGTCGATTTGGCCTGCACACATATGCTTCTGCAGGTTACCTGAATCTCTTATGGCTTCTGATTATCCTTACATGTACATTGGAACAGATACCCCCTGTCTGTCAATGAATGCTGAACTTTCATGAACATAGTCCATATACTCATTTTGACCTCTGTGGAGTAATCTTATAACTCTATTCTTATCCTTTCTTTTGGAAAATATTTACTGAGTGCCTCTTTTGTGTCAGACACTCTTACGGCCACTGGACCAGAGGAGTGAACAAAAAAATAAATCATTTTTTGTGAAGCTTAATCCTAGTGAACTAAGATAGATACCAAACTAATTCACAGAATCTTACTGGGTCCTCAGAACTGACTCATGTTTTATATTTTTAGACTTTCAGCCAATGACAATAAAACTGTAATTAGTTATTTGGATTCTCTTGCTGGTTTCATCCTACAGCTTCCTATAGTTGAACAGCTCAGCATTGTGCTATTCTATACTTTTTAATGAAAGACTTGAGCTATTGAACTATTTAAATAACTGGATTCTTATATTTATTTTTGTTAATAACTGTGAAATGAGCTGGTTCATTGTTCATTTTTCACATATTCAAATATAAAATGAGAATATATTCTTATGATAGCATTTGTTCATTTTTCTATATGAGAGAATGAACTGTTTCATTACTTATCATTAGTAGCCTATTTATATAATGGCATGCTTAAAAAATAATGTCATAACCAATTGGCCTTGTAGCAGAATTTTGGATTTACAGAGTGCAATTAATCAAATTTTTGTTGAGCCTATGGTGAAAAGAAATAGAGACTCTTTGAAGGGTCATGGGTATTATTTCCATCTAAAGATGTGTCTGTTTAGCAAAAAAAAAGTTGAATTTCTAGTTATTGGCTTGGAATAAAGTATTATTCACATACAAACTATTCATCAGCAAGTTGTAATTTTACTCAAACATATTTTAAAATTCTTAAAAATGTTAGCAGTAATACAACACATATTTTACACTCTAATTTGAGATAATTGCTAATGACTTCAATAAAATACTTTTTTAGTATTTTTTATGTATGTTCCTGATTTTCTCTAAGTTGTTAGTAATTTGCCTGTAATTTTAACATTATAAATTCTTAGAAAATTGGGTCTGGCTTTGTTTTTTTTTAAAAAAAGGCCAAGCTTGAAGATATAATAGAAATGTGAATTATGTGTAAGGCTTGAATATTGCCCATTTTGGTTGAAGTTTTTCTTTGATGAAGACATTACAGAAAATTATGCTATTGCTATTTGAGTACCAAGTGTTACTTAGAGTATTCTAAACATATTGTTATCTTCTTTAAGGCTACCAGACTTTAAAATGACTGAACACTTTGAAATATTGTCTGAAAGCCTTTTATTTTTCACTTTAATTAAAAAAAAATTGAATAAGATCTACTGAAGCTATGATGTAAGATATAATGTTTTGGCTAATTATGTAGTAAATCCAAAAGATGAGAAACTTGAAAGTTTTGGAAATTTTGATAAAATAGTAGAATATATCACTATAAATTGGACACCATTATCTTATTAAAAGCATCAACAATTATTAACTATTTTACACATTTATTGATGTATAACTGACATTCAATACACTGAACACAAAATACAATACACTGAGAAATTTAATAATTTTTTACACAAATAGACACATACTCAAAACTATTACCAAAATCAAGATAATGGATAATTATTTTCCTCCCCTAAAGTTTTATTTTCTTTGTTCATAATTATATTTAAACATCCTCAACCTCAGACATTAAATTTTAAGTGCTTATTTTGGAAATATACAAAGAAGTGGGATAGCTGGGTTTTAAGTATAACGAATAACAAAATTATCTTATTTTCAGAAAAAATGGAAAGAACTGAAAATATTATATTAAGTAAGACTATTATGTCTCAGAAAGTAAAACTTGGAATGTGTTCTTTCATTTTGGAAGCTGGAGAGAAAATGCTAAATATAAGAAACTTTAAATAATGTAAAAATAGATCAGTAGAATGATTGAGATGAACTAGAAGTGAAAGGGAGGGGAAAAGGGACAAATTGAGAAACAGTTCAAATAATACTATGACAATATATGAAATTATTACTACCAACTTTACTAAATGATTGGGGGATTGAGGGGTGGGGAGTATAGTGAGTGTGGAGGAAGATACATGAAGAGATGTATGTTTTCATTGCATTGATCCTTATTATGAGGTATAATTGCAATTATCCAATAAAATAAAAAGTCCACAGAAAAAATATCACATTGAATATATGTAGCACATTCTTATACAGATACAAAAATAAAACTGTCTATAGACTATAAACCAGGTGTTGTGGAACATGCTTCTAATCCCAATACTTCGAAGGCTGAGATCAGAGGATCAAGGGTTTGCCAGCCTCAACTACTTAGTGAGGCCCTCCACAACTTAGTGAAAACTTGTTTCAAAATAAAGAATAAAGAACTGCCAGGAAGAAGACAAGAAGTCCTGCTGACACTAGGTCTTCAATGCCATGAAAACAGTGTTCTGACAAAAGAAAATTAGCAAACTGAATTTTAAAAAAGCACAAGAGAGTTTTTTTTTTTTCAAAATGGCGACTGAGGGACACAGTACTCCTCAGTAGCTGAAGCAAATAAAACTTCAGATACTTAGAAAGCTGTGTCTTAATCAACAATAAAAAATACATACCAGGAACCAAAACAAATCCTGGTACCTCGGGGGAACTCTGAACTTGAAGAAGAAGAAGAACATAGACCCGGACACCGGACCAGCTGCAAACGCTGATCGGCGGCCGCGGGCTGCTTTCGCGGGCCCGCGGAGCTGCCTGCCCGATAGCCCCGATAGTCCCGCAGCAAGATAATCCGGGACTGAAAACAGCGAGCAGCTTCCACGTCAGAATTTTGTGTGCCCACCAGCGACTGGATCACAACAGCATAGAGACTCCCACGAATCCTGGACCAAGAAAGACAGGTACCTGCGGGCAACGGGAAGTGCGGACCCTAGCGTGCGCTGCACTCCAACCCCCCAGCACGCCCAAGCCTCAGACCCGAGCACTCCCCTCTGCGCACCTTGTCGGCGCCCCGGTTCCCTGCTAGCAGTCATTGCCTGTCCAACTCTCTCCACTAAATTGGAGCCTACCTGGGTGTCTAGCTCCCCCCCCCCCCCGCCACCTTGCCAGAGACTGCCTTCAAGGCTGCGAAAGCCCTGTGTAAACTGGAAATCTCCTTGGGGCACCCCCAGTTTCTACGTCCCGCGGGAGGCAGAGGCCTTTACTGGGCACCACGCACTGGATCCTTGAGCACCTATCCTGCACTCCTGGCCCACCGCTGGGTGTTCCCACCCTCCTGCTAGCCAGAGGCTTAATTCTAAGCGAGAACGAGAACTCAGCTCAATACACCTTGGAAGAGCATACCAGCAGCAACAGACAGCTGCATCCACTCACTCCTGGTTCCAGTAAAAGCAGCACACCCAGCCTGTACCCTTGGAATAGGCAGAGCTCTGGCAGCAAGCGTGGGCACCCAGGAACCAGCACCCATTTGCCCAGGGTACATCTTGGGACCACACCGGCTAACCCAGCTGGAATTTCCAGAGACACAGGAAAATCCATCGGGCCACAATATCTGCACAGGACCTCAGGGGGAGGTTCTAATTATACCTTGGTCATGCTCCACCCGTGTCGTAGGGAAGCACAGGCTGGAGTCTAGGGTGGTGAGTGCAGAGGTACTGACCACAGGTTAGAATTTCGCAGAACCTGTGAATTGTATAGAATCAAATAACAGTGAAACCAGACATCCGGACACATAAACCTAAAGCAGCTAAAGGAGAGAAGGTGTCCAAACACCCAGAGTGACCTAAGAAGATAAAAAAATAGAGTACAAAGAAAACTAAGAGACATTGGATGGTATTCTGAAAGTTACTAAAGCAATCACATACGCACATATTATATAGGCCTGACCCCATATGCGTAAATAAGGAGGACTGTTTATTTTACTTTTAATGTGGATGTTTTGTTTTATACTGCTTTTACAGTGCTTTTGTTTTGGTATGGTTATTGCTGTGTTATTTTTTTTTCTTTCACCCCATACTTCTCTTACTTTCACATGTTGTTTTTTTATATATATATATATTGGATAGTTTGCCTTATTTTTTTATTTCACACAGCTGCTAGCTCCTTTTATTTTATTCTTGTTCTTTTGTCCTCTTTCTTCCTCTTTCCTTCCTTTATTTTCATTCTCCTCCTTTGATTGGTCTTCCTCCCTTTTTCTAGGATTACATAATAGTCTTGGTATCTTGTGTGGATTTTTTTTCTATTCTTTTTTTGTGTCTGTCTGCTCCTTCCATCACCCCTATTTACAAACCTTCCCACACTAACCCTACATACTTTTCCCCCCCAAAACTTTTCCACATAATATACCTCCTGGTCTAATACTCTAAGTATCTCTTACATTCATAATTACTCCACGAACGACAAGAGTCCTAGTAGTTAACTCTCTCTCATTCCTAGCAAGATTTCACCTTACGATACTCAAAGTCTTTCTCAACCTAAACATATCCTCTACCTAATCTGACTCCTTTACTAATCACCCCAGCTCCTCCCACATCACCCACCCTCAACACTGGAAAGGCTCTGCTGACTAGCTGATACCCCAACTCCTAATATTAAGATTTGACTAAGCATAATACTCACGAACGATGGGTAGAAACCAGAAAAACAGGACAGAGAACGCTACAAATATGAGAACCAGGAATTACGAAGAGACAGCAGAAATCACGAATACTGACCTACTAGAAATGCAAGAAGGGGAGTTCAGAATCTTGTTGTTCAATATGATGAAAGGATTCAAAACAAGTATAGAGGAGGTTAAAGGTGAATTAGAAACACTAAAAAAGAATCAGAAAGAGGTCTGGAATGAAATGAAAGAGGCAATAAGTGAAATGAAGACAGCAATTGAAAGAAACTCTGGAAGATTAGATGAAATGGAAAACAGAATATCAATATTAGAAGACAGTACATCCCAAACCGAAAACACAGTCAGCGATATACAGAAATCTTTACAGCAACAAAACCTAAACATCCAGCAATTATGGGATAATATGAAGCGCCCTAATCTACGGATAATAGGCATTGAGGAAGGGATAGAGGTACAGACCAAGGGCATCTGTAATATCTTCAAGGAAATAATCTCAGAGAATTTTCCAAATTTGGAAAGAGACTTCGATCTTCAAGTCCAGGAGGCATACAGAACTCCACTGAGACAGGACCAAAGAAAGACCACTCCACGCCACATAATAACCAAAATGACCAATATAGAGGCCAAGGAAGGAATCTTAAAAGCAGCGAGAACAAAAGGACGGGTGACATATAGAGGCAAAACAATAAGAATCACCCCAGACTATACAACCCAGGTCATGAATGCTAGGAGAGACTGGTATGATGTGATTCAGACCCTGGAAGAAAATAACTTCCAACCAAGGCTCATCTACCCAGCAAAACTACTATTCAAGATCAATGGTGAATCCAAAGTCTTTCACGATAAACAGAATCTCAAAAAATTCATGAATTCAAAGCCAACACTAGAGAAAATTCTTAAAGAAATAAACCATAAGGAAGAAAAAAGAAGCAGACTTCAGAATCAGAGAAGAGAGGAAGTTAATAAGTGGGCCACTTAAGTAAAGAAGAATGATCACACCACCCAAGAGTAGACAGAACACAAAATGGCAGAAAACAAAAATCATATATCAATAATATCTCTTAATGTCAAAGGACTTAACTCACCAATCAAAAGACATAGATTGGCAATGTGGATTAGGAAACATAATCCAAATATATGCTGTCTGCAAGAAACACACCTCACAGCCAAAGACATTCACAGGCTGAAGGTGAAAGGATGGAAAAAGATATACCATGCCACCAGTGACCACAAAAGAGCAGGGGTAGCAACCCTAATATCCGACAAAACAGACTTTAAACTAAAACACATCAAAAGAGACAAATCAGGGCACCTCCTTTTACTAAAAGGAACACTATACCAAGAAGATATAATGATAGTAAATATTTATGCCCCAAATATGGGTGCAACCACATTTGTAAAACAAACCCTTCTGGACATAAGATCCCAAGTAGACCCAAATACAATAATTCTGGGAGACTTTAATACGCCTCTCACACCACTGGATCGATCTTCAAGGCAAAAGATGAGTAAAGACGTTTTAGAACTAAGGGAAACCATAAACCAAATGGACCTAATAGACATTTTCAGAGTATTTCAACCAGGAACTACAGAATACACTTTCTTCTCAGCAGCCCATGGAACCTTCTCCAAAATTGATCACATCCTGGGACACAAAGAAAATACCAGCAAATTCAAAAAATGTAATATAATTCCTTGCATCTTTTCAGACCACAACGGAATAAAAGTAGAAATCAACAACAGGAAACTCGAAAGAAAGTATTCAAATTCATGGAGAATGAATGATACACTATTGAATGACGAATGGGTAAGAGCAGAAATTAGGGAAGAAATAAAGAAATTTATGGAAACAAACGAAAACAGAGACACAACCTACCAAAACCTATGGGACACCATGAAGGCAGTACTAAGAGGAAAGTTTATTGCATTGAGTGCCCACATAAAAAGGACGGAGAACCACCAAGTAAAGATCCTAATGACACAGCTCAAGGATCTAGAAATTCTGCAACAGTCTATTCCCAAAGCCAGCAGAAGGCAAGAAATCATCAAAATTAGAGCAGAAATAAATGAAATAGAGAACAAAAAAACAATTCAGAGAATCAATAAAACAAAAAGTTGGTTCTTTGAAAAGATTAATAGAATTGATAAACCCCTGGCCAACCTAACCAAAAGAAAAAGAGAATCAACTCAAATTATCAAAATTAGAAATGAAAAAGGAGATATCACCACAGATAGTGAAGAAATTCAAAATATTATTAGAAACTACTTTAAAAATTTATACTCCAATAGACTTGAAAACCTGGAAGAAATTGATAGATTTCTAAGCACAGTTAACCTTCCTACACTTAGCCAAGAGGACATAGCAAGCCTAAACCAACCAATAACAACCAAAGAAATAGAAATGGCAATAAAAATTCTTCCACCAAAGAAAAGCCCAGGCCCAGATGGGTTCCCAGCTGAATTCTACAAAACCTTCAGTGAACAACTAATACCAATACTGCATAACATGTTCCGGGAAATTGAAAGAGATGGAACTCTTCCAAATTCCTTCTATGAGGCCAGTATCACATTAATCCCCAAACCAAATAAAGATACCTCAAGAAAGGAAAACTACAGACCAATATCCTTAATGAACATAGACACAAAAATTCTAAACAAAATACTAGCTATACGCATTCAAAACTATATCAAGAAAATAATACATCATGACCAAGTCGGTTTCATCCCAGAAAAACAAGGCTGGTTCAACATACGCAAATCAATACATGTTATTCACCACATAAATAGAACCAAGAACAAAAACCACATCATCATAGCAATAGATGCTGAAAAAGCATTCGACAAAATCCAACACCCATTTATGTTAAAAACACTGCAAAAAATTGGGATAGAAGGAAAGTACTTCAACATCATTAAGGCAATATACTGCAAACCCAAAGCCAACATTATATTGAATGGGGAAAAACTGCAAGAATTTCCGCTACAGTCAGGAACAAGACAAGGATGCCCACTATCACCACTCCTTTTCAATATAGTCCTTGAGACTCTTGCTGCAGCAATCAGACAAGAGAAGGAAATCAAAGGAATTCACATAGGAAGAGAGGAATTAAAATTATCCTTATTCGCAGATGACATGATCCTTTATCTGGAAGACCCAAAGAACTCAACCAAAAGACTTCTGGACCTGATTGACAAATTCAGCAAAGTCGCAGGTTACAAAATCAACCTAAAGAAATCAGTGGCTTTTCTTTATGCCAACAACGAATCCACAATGAAAGAAATAAAAACAACAATTCCATTCACTATAACCTCAAAACCAATAAAATACCTAGGAATAAACCTAACCCAAGATGTAAAAGACCTCTACAACAAAAACTATAAAACATTAAAGAAAGAAATTGAAGAAGACCTTGGAAGATGGAAAGATCTCCCGTGCTCATGGATAGGCAGAATAAATATCATCAAAATGGCCATTCTGCCAAAACTGATCTATAGGTTCAATGCAATTCCCATTAAAATACCAGTGACATTCTTCAGAGACCTAGAAAAATCAATCATGAATTTCATATGGAGAAAGAAAAGACCTAGAATAGCCAAAGCAATTCTCAATAACAAGAAACACGCAGGAGGCATTACAATCCCAGACTTCAAAATATACTATAGAGCAATAGTAGTAAAAACAGCATGGTACTGGCACAAAAACAGATATACTGACCAGTGGATTAGAATAGAAGATACAGAAACAAACCCACACATCTTTAGTCAATTAATCTTTGACAAAGGGGCCAAACACATACGCTGGAGAAAAGACAGCCTTTTCAACAAGTGGTGCTGGGAGAACTGGCTAACCATTTGTAAAAAGATGAATCTAAACCCCTATATCTCACCAAACACAGGAATCAACTCAAGATGGATCAAAGACTTAGAAATTAGACCTGAGACTGTGAAGCTAGTAGAGGAAAGCATAGGTTCAACACTACAACATATTGGCACAGGCAGTAACTTTCTCAACAAAACCTCCAAAGCTCAGGAAATTAAAGCAAGAATAAACAAGTGGGATAACATCAAACTAAAAAGTTTCTTCTCATCAAAGGAAACTATCAATAACCTAAAGAGGAAGCCTACAGAATGGGAAAGGATCTTTACCAGCCACCATTCTGATAGGGGGCTAATATCCAGAGTATACAAAGAGCTCAAAAAACTCTACACTAGCAAAACAAACAACCCAATCAAGAAATGGGCAAATGAACTAAATAGACACTTCACAAAAGAAGAGACACAAAGGGCTAATAGATACATGAAAAGATGTTCTTCATCACTGGCCATCAGGGAGATGCAAATCAAAACTACACTGAGATTCCATCTAACCCCAGTCAGAGTAGCAAGCATAAAGAAATCAAATAACAACAAATGCTGGCGAGGATGTGGGGAAAGAGGAACTCTTTTACACTGTTGGTGGGAATGCAAACTAGTTCAACCACTATGGAGATCTGTGTGGAGATTCCTAAGAAAGGTGGGAATAGATCCACCATATGACCCAGCTATACCACTCCTGGGTATCTTTCCAAAGGAGTTGAATTCAGAGAACTACAGCAACATATGCATACCTATGTTCATAGCAGCACAATTTGTAATAGCCAAAATATGGAACCAACCCAGATCACCATCAACAGATGAATGGATAGCAAAACTATGGGAAATACACACAATGGAATTCTATTCAGCCATAAAGAAGAACAAAATTATATCATTTGAAAGAAGATGGAAAGCCCTGGAGAACATTATGTTAAGTGAGATCAGCCAAGCACAGAAGAAGAAGATACATATGTTTCCTCTAATATGCCCAAACTAGGAAACACAAAGAATACCAGAGGGACTCCAGATATTGAAGGGGAAATACTAGCTAAGTTTGGATGGTAAGATAGGAGAGGAGGAAGGCCGGTCTCGATTAATAAGGGTCTACACTTGAACATGTGTAAAATTATGAATAAGACATGGTTAACCTGGACAACCATTGGTGTGTGTGTGGGGGGAAATGTGGGCGGGGGGGGGAGGGCACCAAATACAGTGTAAATGTATACTATTTATGTTCAATAAAAAAATTGTTATATAAAAAAAATAAATAAAAAGTATATAAAAAAAAAAATAAAAATAAAAAAGCACAAGAGAAAGGGGCAGGAAAAAGCTAGGAGGATCAGAGAGCAGAAAAGGACCCCATCCATCTCCAATGGCTACAGCCACAGGTGTGACAGTGGTACCATCTTGCCTCATCATGCCTAACTTCCAGAGACAAACAGAAAAAACACAATGACTTAAAGTAAGCAGCTGCAGCTCATTGCAACTGTAAACTGTTCTTCCTGTGAAAACACTGCCACAACTTGCAGCAGTGGCAGCCAAGCTCACTGTGCCCTCCAGAAATCTAGAATGACACATAACAGCACTGTAAGTGAATCTGTGGCCTTAAAGTAAAAGGACCAGCTTGGCACCCACTGGAACTCACAGAGCCATGATAAACTCACTGGGTCTGAGAATTTGTGGTTCAACTGAAGGTGTGGGTAGAGTTTGCTCTTGGACATAGCAGAGGCTCAGAGAGACTCAGGCTCCACATTGGTGAAAAGCATGGAGGGAAATCTGTGCTTAACACTAGATACAGTTGTTAGGACCTCCAAGATTACCACAGACCACCTAATTGTGGTGAACAAGGAGAAGTCAGACCAATCCAGTCCTAGCTAGAGAGAACAGGGACTTTTACATACTTTTACATATACACTGAATTTGGTCTCAGAGACACCCACTACCTATGCAGGGAGAAGGAGACTCCAGTTTAAAAAAAGAAGAGACCTTTGCTTAATACTAGATACAGCACCATTAATACTGGTCATCTGCAGAGACTCAGAGAAACTCAGAGAATTACAATTGCAGCAGGAAAGATGCCAGTGGCACTTCGCATCTTCAAAGAAAGAGACTGCAAAAACAAAGTATGCCGAGTAGTCATATATTTGTAGGGTTGCATTACTTCGTTGTTGTTTTGTGTTTGTATACATGTTTGCTTGTTCTCTTCCCTACCCCTTTTCAAGCCTCTTTTCTTATCCATAACTACTCCCTTCTCTCCATCTCATTTCTTTTTTTTTTCTTTTATCTTCTTTGAATTGTTTTAAATCTACTGCATATCACTATACCAAATATTTTACATTGGCTACTAAAATCTTAGTACGCATTCACTATCTCTAATCTCTATACTACTTTACAAAACTCATACTCTCATTCTTTCTATCATATCTGTGGCTTTGCCTCATTCTTGAATTTATGACTTTACTTTCTCCTCACTCAATATTCACCATTGAATACAACACAACGTGTCCTTTTACATACCAGCTGACACCAGAGGCTGAGATAAATCTATTAAAAGCAACAAATACAAACTTCTGAAATCCTGAGGAGAAATAACAAAGAAGTGATTAATTCCCACAACCAAACAATAACAGAACCTGAAAACACAGAATTGCAGAGATCACCAGAAGAACAAATAAAAAATTCAACAGTATAAATTATACAGGATTTCTAAAAAGAATTTAGAGAGTCTAAAAGAAATAAAGAATGCAATCATTGAAGTGAAGTTATCAATACAAAGTATAAATAATAGATTAGACCACATGGAGAATACAATCTCACTCTTTGAAGATTATCACTGAAAAAATGAACACATCATATTAAATTTGGGAAAAAAATCATTTTGACAGCATGAATTAGACATGGAAGAGATATGGGCCCATCTTAAAAGAGCTAACCTAAGGAAAAATAGGCATAGAAAAGAGAATAGAAGGTGAAAACAAAGGTATAAACAAAATTTTCAAAAAAGTAATATCAGAAAATTTTTCAAAAATAGAAGAATAGGTTGATACAAAAGTGTAGAAAACTTATAAGACTTTCATTAGACAATATCAGAGAAATGGTTCACAATGGCACAGAATAGTCAAATGAAACAACATAGAAGCTGAGGAGAAAATCTTAAAAACAACAAAAACAAAAAACCAAGTGATATCCAGAGATAGAATCAAACATTCAGAACTGGAATCACTCCAGATAGTCCAAACCAAGGTATGAAAAACAGAAGGGCCTGGAATAACACATTCTTAGAGTTGCTGAATGCCTATTTCTATCATTTTTTCTGCAAAATTTTTATGCCACATGTACCCAGGACTCTGAGTCTACTTTTGATCTAATCTATTAACTTCTAAAAACTACCCGTACTGTTAACCTTCCTTGTTTGGATTGCCTAATTGCCTAGTTGACCTGTTTCATGCCTGCTAAACCTCCACTACTGCAATACTTGGCTCCATCCTCTAGGTTTTTCTAATCTCCCAATGACAGTATTAGCAGGATAGGCATTTTATGACTGACTGAGTTCCAGTCAATAGGTATATTTTCATTGTGGATTAAAATACTGCACATCGTATGAATGAGTTTATGACTATCTTTGCTAATTTGAAGATTATAAAGGGAAAATGTGGGCTTTATTTTTATTACTATGGTCATATCACACTCATTTTTATGAGGTAGGGACATATGAGTACAAAAATGAACCTGGTTTAAAATAATAAATTAAGTTAAATTAAGCATAAAATATAAACTTTATGGAAATTTAAAGCCCTTTTAAATGATTACAGTACTCAATTTAAGGCTCATTGAATATAGTTTTCTTCTGTGTGCAAATTAATTTTATTGGCCATAGCAACAACATGTTGTTTCATTTCTAATCTCCTCAAATTTAATGTCTTCTAGGCATTTGGTATGGTCAATTTACTTAGCTTTATAGCTTTAATTAGATAGTTATACTACAATCAATACCCAAATGATATCAATAAAGTAATTTTTCAAAAATTTTTTTTCCAAAACAAGTTAATTTTATTATTCTCAGAAAAATTTCATAAAATACTCATTAAAATTTTTGCAAAAGTTACCCCTCCTAATGTTTTGTGACTTGCCTCAGCAGATTTAAGTGAAGTTAAATGCTTTTCTAGTGTATTCAATCAATAAATGATTACACAACCAACTTTATTGAAGACCGAACTAATAATATTCCATTATTAAACATGTTGTGTGTAATATCTTGTGACTTATCTTAGTAATAGTGCTAACATTATCATTACTATAACTATAGCTTTTTAAAAATAATAAATAAGGATTAATGTAAACTATAGATAATGATCTTTATTCTTTCTATGAAAATAGAAAAGTGACATACATGTACT
This sequence comes from Muscardinus avellanarius, assembly GCF_963383645.1. Taxonomy (NCBI): domain Eukaryota; kingdom Metazoa; phylum Chordata; class Mammalia; order Rodentia; family Gliridae; genus Muscardinus; species Muscardinus avellanarius. The sequence continues at coordinate 29,451,497 of NC_137789.1, read as the reverse complement.
TTTTTTTTAGCATTTTACTCTAGGAAACCTGTGATAATTTTTTTTCTGTTTATTTGAAATCAGTGTCTTGCTAATTAAGCTTTTGGGAAACTTTAAGGCTCAGGAATGCTTTACTCTGGGACTTGAGAAATCTCTGAAATATAATCATGAAGAAAATTATGGCTTATGGCTCTGTCACCCTGTTTCCAGGGAGGACAGGAGTCTAACTTTCCCTTAAGTTGTAAAACTACCACTTGTCATACAGATATGAGAAAATTGTTTTCTTTTTTCCCCCTTTGTACAAAGCCAATTAGCTAACACAGATGGCCATCCCACTTAGCAAATAAATAATAAACCATTGTGACAAATAGGCCCTCATGTACTCTTATTTGAGGAATGATTTTGTATCAACAAAATATATGACTGTATCTGAACAAACCTAGTGTTTCCTATGTGGCCCATGTGACATGTGTGCTTCCTTTTTTCCAGAATTATAAGTAACAAATTCTTTCAGTTACAAGAAAAATTGAGCATATGAATTTTATCTGCATGGCTGCAAAAAAGAGTGAGATTCTTTCTACCTTGATCATTACCTGGGATGTACATTACAATCTGGCTTAACATTTCATTCAATAATAAAATGGTATGATTCTCTTCCATTTTGTTCAGGTTTTCAGGTTAGGAGGGTTGTTTTAGTTTAAGTTTTAATTTTGTTTTAATTATATGTTCTTGACAAATAAAATAACTACATCACTCTTGCAATCAGAAGCAAATTAATTAAAACACAATGAGGAGAGAAACTTTAAATCAATCAATGTAATAAAATGATGCTATTTTTAAGTGATACTATAAATTGTATCATGGTATATCAACTGCCTATTTCATATTTTGAAGTACCAGAATTTCAAAGAATCATAGGCTACAGAAATATACATTTTTAAAAATAGCTAAGCCTGACTTATGATTATGTTATTTATTACATTAATTCTGTCAAATTTAGCATGGCTTTTAGTTTTGTATTATTTTTTCCCAAAATCCTAACTTGCCTTGATATAAGACACTTGTTCTTGATCTTGAACTTATAATTCGAGAGGCTTCCAATTTGATTTTGTTTTACAGTACAAAGTTTAAATTTTCAGTTTTGAGAATAGGAAGATGTAGAATTCTGATATATTTCTAAGTTAGTACTTGAATTTTTAATAAATTTTACATTGGTGTTTCAGAATTCCATTTTTACAAAAAAATTGTATAAAATTAAGGAAGCAATTACAGAAAAATTTTTTGAAGTCTACATGGTATAAAATAATTAATACATTATATATGGCCATTAGCAAGTTTATATCTTTGTAAATATCATTTATTTCTGTTTTATATAGAGTATTTATTTATAGATAAAACATCATCTGGAAAACTTTAATTGAATAACTAATATATGACATCAAAAAAATTAAATCATCTTTGATGATATTTTATTTTTCTTAATTAACACATTGTGAGCTTTATTTGTGTTTAAAATATCTTTTTCAAGCGGAGGTGGCGTGCTTGCTCGGAGGTGATCTGAAAGCCGTTGACACGCGTGTTCAGGTGTGAAGGTTTCAACTGTTTATCGCCCCTGGCGTGGGGCAGCATTTGGAGCCGACTTCGCTTTTCAGAGCTTTGGTTGCACTCCTGCTCTGCCCCATCGATGCGGGTCCTTAGATATTCCCAACAGTAATAGAATGGCGTGCAAAATACCCAGTGCCAGCTCTGCTGTTTACTTTGCTGGTTACGTTGGACAATTCACTTATCACTCTGTGCTCATCAGGAAAAGATGGGTAACAATACTTACTCACCTCATAGAGTTGTGGTGAAGATTAAATAAGTAGTGCACAACAGTAAGTAATAGACATTTTTAAGAAAGCTTAAGTAGGATTCAAAATGATGACTGCGGGACACAGCACTCCTCAGTGGCTGAAATAAATAAAGTTCAACTACTGAGAAGGCAGTGTCTTAACCAACAAAATAAATATATATCAGGAACCAAAACAGATCAAGGAATCTCAGCGGAAGGAGTCCAGAAACCCTGAACTACAAGATCCACTGCAAAAAAAAAAAAAAAAAAAAAAAAAAAGGTTCCAATATCTGATCTGGATCCGCTGCAGACACAGGTGAGCCGCCAGCGCCAGCACTGGTTGCCAGGCCCACACCACAATCTCTGGACCTGACTGACACCAATATGGCAAAATTAACCAAGAGTTTGAAAGCAGACATAGAGCTTAAACATCTTATGCAGCAGTAGGTGCCCTACCCAGAAGCCTATGTGCTCACCAAAGGTAAGACCACAGTGGCACAGTGAGTCCTCCAGAGACCTCGATCAAGGAAGCCAGGTATCTGAGTGTGTTCAGAGAAGCTTCAGGTCTTAGTGTGCGCCCCAGGTCCGGTGATAGCACTGGGTGCTTGTCCCCCCGCCCCAGGACCCAGAGCTATCCTCCTCTGTCCTGCCGGCACCCCAGAACCTGCACTAGTTGTCTATGCCATCCCCACCCCAAGACCGGGTGCTCACCTTGTGCGCCTAGCTTGTGTGCACTGCCCAAGCCCCAGCGCTAAACTCTTGGGGCCTGTCCACTCACCAGGATGGCGATAGCTGTGTGTACCCCACCCGCACCCCGAGACCGGGTGCTAGCCTTGGGGCCCCAACCAGCGCCCCAGGTCCAGCACTAGCTGTGTATTCCTGGCCCATGCCCTGTGACCTAGTGCTACCCTAGTGCACTCTGCCTGAGCCTGAAACTCATGCTAGCCTCTGTGCCCCACCTGCGCCCCCCACATGCAGGGCTAGCTGTCTGATCCCGCAGAGTGTCCCTAGACCCACCGCTAGGTGTCTGCGTTCGCCATGTGCTTAGACTCCGTGATAGCCTAGAGTGCCCAGCCTGTACCCTGGGTCTGGTGCTAGCCCTGTGCACCCTGCCCGAGCCCTGGGCCAGGTGCTTAGGCATCTGCACCCACCTGCAACCCAGGACTAGCGATAACCATGCACCCAGTCTGCGCCCTGGGATGCAGCAGCACTCTGGTGGTAATTGTGTGTGCCCCAGGGACCTACAGCAACCTTTTTCCCAGGGTGAACCTTGGGACCCCATGGGCTAGCCCAGTTAGAATTTCCAGAGTCACAGGAAAAATGTGACATACTTCCCTGTGTCTTTTCAGACCATAATGGAATAAAGTTTGAAACCAACTATAAAAAGACCCAAAGAAACCACATGGGCATGTGAAGGCTGAACACCACAATTCTGAGTGAAAAATGCATCATAGAAGATGTAAGAGGTGAAATCAAAACATTTCTAGAAAGAAACAAAAATAAAGACACAACATATCAAAACTTCTGGGACACTTTGAAGTCAGTATTTAGAGGAAAATTTATAGCACTGAGTGCTCACATAAGAAAAACAGTAAATCATCAAATAAATAACCTAATGACACACCCCAAAGCCCTTGAAAAACAGGAACAATCTAATCCCAAAGCCAGTAGAAGACAGGAAATTATTAAAATAAGAGCAGAAATTAATGACGTAGAGAATAAAAAAAATACAGAAAATCAACAAAACCAAAGCTGGTTTCTTGAAAAAATTAACAAGTTCGAAAAACCACTCACCAGCCTAACTAAAAATAAAATAAGGAAGAATCAACCCAAATTATGAAGATAAGAGATGAAAAAGGAGATATTACTACTGACAGTGTAGAAATCCAGAGGATTATCAGAAACTACTTTGAAAAACTATACTCCAACAAAATGGAAAATCTGGAGGAAATTGACAACTTTCTAGATAAATACAACCTTCCTAAACTGAGTCAAGAAGATATAGAGCACTTAAACCAACCAATAACAATAAAAAAGATTGAAACAGCAATAAAGAGCCTACAATCAAAGAAAAGCCCAGGACCAGATGGTTTTTCAAGTGAATTCTAAAAACCTTTATAGAAGAGCTAATACCAATACTCCTCAATCTATTTCGTGACATAGAAAAAAAATATAATTCTTCCAAATACATTCTATGAAGCCACCATCACATTAATACTAAAACCAAACAACAGTTCAAGGAAGGAGAACTACAGGCCTATATCTTTGATGAATTTGGATGCAATACTGCTGGAAAAAATAGTTGCAACACATATTTAGAAAAACATAAAGTAAATCATACATCACAACCAGGTAGGGTTCATCCCAGGGATGCAAGGTTGGTTCAACATATGAAAATCAATCCATATAATTCATAACATAAACAGAACCAAAGACAAAAATCACATGATCATTTAAATAGATGCTGAAAAACATTTGACAAAATCCAACATCCATTTATGATAAAATCACTGCAGAGAATTGGAATAGAAGGAACAGATATCAACATCATAAAGGCAATCTACAATAAGCCCACAGCCAACATCATACTAAATGGGGAAAAACTTCAAGAATCCCCCCTAAATACAGGAACAAAACAAGGATATCCATTATCACCACTTTTCTTCAGTATAGTACTTGAGACTCTAGCCAGAGCAACAAGGCAAGAGAAGGAAATTAAAGGAGTGCAAATAGGGAAAGAAGAACTCAAATTTTCACTATTTGCAGATAACATGATACTATATTTAGAAAACCCAATAAAATCAACCAAAAGGCTTATAGAACTGATCAACAAATTCAGCAAAGTATCTGGATACAAAATCAATCATAAAAAATTAAAAACTTTTCTGTATACCAACCATAAATCCACTGAAAAAGAAATTCAGAAAAAACTTCCACTCAAGATTGCCCACAAAAAAAAATACTTAGGGATATACTTAATCAAAAAGGTAAAAGATCTCTACAAAGAAAATTATAAAACATTGATAAAAGAAATTGAAGAAGATCTTAGAAGATGGAAAGATCTTCTATGTTCATGGATAGGCAGAATAAGTATTATCAAAATGGCTATACTTCCAAATGTGATCTACAGATTCAATCCAATGCCCATTAAACTATCAAGATCATTTCTCACAGACATAGAAAAATAAGTCCTTAAATTTATTTGGAAGAACAAAAGGCCCAGAATAGCCAAAGTAGTTCTCAGCAACAAAAAACATGCAGGACAAATCACAATACCTGACTTTAAACTATACTAAAAAGCCATTGTAAGAAAAACAGCATGGTAATGGTACTGGCACAAAAACAGATACATAGACCAAGGGAGCAGAATAGAAGACCCAGAAACAAGTCCACACACTTTCAGCCAATTGATTTTTGACAAAGGTGCCAAAAACATACACTGAAAAAAATACAGCCTCTTCAACAAGTGGTGTTGGCAAAACTGGTTAGCTATATGCAGAAAATTGAAAATTAATCCCACTTTCTCACCCTACACAAGAGTCAATTCAAGATGGATCAAAGACTTGGAAATTAGACCAGAGACATTAAGGCTCCTTGAGGAGGGCATAGGTCCAACATTGTAACACATAGGCAAAGATAAAAACTTTCTCAACAAGCCCCCAAAGGCACAACAAATTTAAAGGTGAATCATTGCATGGGATTGCATGAAATTGAAGAGCTTCTGTTCAGCAAAGGAAACTGTCAAGAACCTCAACCAAGAGCCAACAGAATGGGAGAAGATTTTTGCCACCTATCTCTCTGATAAAGGACTAATATTTAGAATATATAGAGAACTCAAGAAACTCAACACTAAAAAAACAAATCATCCAATCAAAAAACGGGCAAGTGAACTAAATAGACACTTAATGAAAGAAGAAATTTAAATGGCCTATAAATGCATGAAAAAATGCTTAACATAATTGGCAAACAGAGAGATGCAAATCAAAACTACCCTGAGATTTCACCTAACTCTAACTAGAATGGCAATCATTCAAAGCACAAACAATAACAAATGCTGGAGAGGATGTGGAGAAGAGGGAACTCTAAAATATTGTTGGTGGGATTGCAAATTAGTGCAGCCACTCTGGAAAACAGTATGGAGAATACTCAGAAGAATGGGAACAAATCTACTATTCAATCCAGCAATATCACTTCTGGGTATCTACCCAAAAGAAAGGAAACCAAACTACCAAACTAATGCATGTGCATCTATGTTCATAGCTGCACAATTCACCATAGCCAAACTATAGAACCAGCCAAGATGTCCATCAACAGATGAATGGATTACAAAACTGTGGGATATGTACAGAATGGAATTTTATTCAGCCATAAAAAATACAATTGCGGTATTTTCAAGGAAATGGATGGATCTTGGGGACATTATGCTAAGTGAGATTAGTCAGCCACAAAAAGTAAGGAATCATATGCTTTCTCTAATATATGAAAGCTGGGGTGAATGGGATCATAGGAGAAACTCCAGGTGAAAAAAGAAATCTAATAGAGGAGGAAATAAGACAACCTAACTGTGGGGATGGGAGGTGGGAGAAGGAAATGCTTTAAAGCGCATGATATACTTATTCATATCGAAGTCAACCACTAAACCAAGCATGGGAGGGAGGGATGGGGAGGGAGTGAGGTGGGGACTGGGTGAGGGCTGGCTGGGTGATGTGTGTATTTATGCCTACACAAGTTTTTTACCCCATTATGATTTATAAATACAATGCACTGATAAAAATTAAATAAAAAATAAACAATAGTTTCTATGAAAGTGTTAATGCATGTTTTAGAATGTTCAAATAGTGAACAGGCAACTTATTTTGTTGGGAAAACATCCCCTCAAATATTAGAGTTATGTTAAAGAAGAAAATAATGGAATCAAATTGATATAATTTAGGATTCATGTCTGGGAAAAGGTAAGTATGTGGTTTTAGTTCTACAAGTAAAAACTGTGTGTGCTTTTGTGAAGTGGGAGTGGATATATGGTACCTGTTCTTACAGGTTGTAATCTGTTTTTTTGCTACAGTATCTGTTACAATCTATGTTTTTACTGAAAACTAATTTTTCTTACAGTGATATTTTCTTAGGACATCCAAGTGTTTATAATTGTTTTCTCTTGCTACTTAAATTTCCAAAATAAATCTTCCATCTTATTTCTAGTATATATGAGAGACCAATAATGATGTAGACACTATAATGCTCTATTCCTCAATGACTAATCTTTCTCTTTCATTTTAACAGAGAGATTTAATCATTTCCCTATATACCTGCCATGTCTTTAATGATTTTGTTCCGCAGCTCTTATAACTGTATACCCCTTATCTTCAGAGAATTCATTTTCAAAAATGAATAAAATTTTACATTCATCCTGGGGATGGGTGTTACCTACATACTTAAAGAATTTCCATAAACATCCTATCCTAGCATACAGATTTTTCTTACATATTCTTGATAAAAGAAGTAGCCTTAGTCAGTGTAAAAGGTACTTTCTTTTAATTTACGCCACTCTCAAACTAAATTATACAATGCTTTTTTCCCCCAAGAAATTTAGTTGGAGATTTTGCTAGTCAAACCTCATTTTCAGAAGAGTATAACAGTCAGAAATATTAGCCTAACCTAAGAATTTATTTGAATGCAGAATATCAAGCTCCACCACAGACCTAAAGAATGAGAGAAATTAAATTGGACCAAGCCCACCTGGTGACTTATATGCATATTCTTGGCATTTAGAAAGCACTAGTTTAAGTGATTTGCAACACCTCTTGGGCAATCTATATAATTGCACTCATAGTGAATTAGAATAAAATCTTTCTGTGACCTAGTAATTAGCTCCAGGCACCATAGCTTTTATATATGTTTCTGTTCAGCTTCTCAAAATATAGTGCCAACCCTGAGTTTTGGTTCTTTCAGAGTCAGCGAAAGCTTTTTTTACACAAGCCAAATAGGCTTCCAGTCTATATTCATTCAGTAGAAAAATATATTCTTAATTTTACTGATAAAGATTCATGAGAATGCTAGGAAATTGTCTGGATTTAATAAACATTATAAAAAGCAAAGGGAATAATGTAATGAAATTTATTTGGAGATTTTCATCTGAAAAAAAAAAAAAGCCTTCTTTAAAAGAGGTAATGTGTCTGGTGTCTGGGAGTGGTGGTGCACGCTTGTAATCCCCGCACTTGGGACGCAGAGACAGGAGGATTGCAAATGTTTGAAGCCAGTCTAGCTGGCTTAAGAGACCCTGTTTCCAAATAAAAATATAAAAATAGGTCTGGGTGTGCAGCCCGGAGGAGGTAGAAGGGTTTCTAGGAACCCCAGTACCACCAAAAAAAAAAAAAAGAGCTAATGTGTACATGATGTCCATTCACAAACATATCAAAGTCAATCACTAAAGCAAACATGAGGAGTGAGAGGGAATAAAATGGGGTGGGAATTGGGGAAGGGCTAATTGAGTGATGTGTGCATGTATGCCTCTACCATCTTGTACTTCATTAAGATATATGACTACACTGTACCAATAAAAAATTAAAAAGAACAATTGCCTACCATGAATAAAACATATATATATATATATATATATATATATATATATATATATATATATATATTAAAAATTATATATAAAGGGTGGTGACTCACTTTTATAATCCCAGGATTTTAAAGGCTGAGACAGAAGGACCTGAGTTCATGGACAGCCTCAGCTTAGTGAGGTCTTCTGCAACTTAGTGAGACCCTGTTTCAAAATAAAGAATTCAAAAAAAGGGCTGAGGATATAGCTGGGAGGTAGAATGCCCCTGGTTTCTATCCATAGTACTGAAAAAAAGTTTTTCCACTGAAATCAGAAAGAATAAATTTACCCAAATAAAATTATATGTAGAAAAAATAACAAGTTAGGCAGAAAAAAAGTAATTATTCCACCTTAATAGGTTCAGGAAACAAAATGCTTAGAATATGGATATTAAAAAGGACATTTAGTAAAATATAACAATAATGATTATCCCTAAATCCATTTGAAATTATTTGTTCTTTAACTTAAGACAGTGTCTTTAATTAGAGCACCATTGTATGTGACTAAGTAACAATTTGTCTGTATTGTTTGGATGGCAAGTGGAATGATGAAATCCTAATTAATTACAGAATTAAATCATAGACTATTCAAACTCATTTTTTAATTAGAAAATATGAAAGAAGAAAACAAATATAGTAATTGTTGCCACATTTCTGACTTGAAACAGAAAGGATGGGGTTGTCCTTTGCTTAGCAAGACAACAGACAGGAAGGAAACAAACTGAATAAGTTTGGTTAGTTCTGGTTTAGATTTCTTTTTCCAGACTGAGAGTAGACATTCAGGAGAATATGCCATACATTTGCACGCACACCTATGTGAAACGTCTGGACTATTCTGTTGAGAAAGATAGTTAAGTAGAATATCACTGAGGAAGACCTTTTGCATTATGTACAATAGTTTTAGGGAGGATAAAGATGGAATGCACAGATGAGAAATCATAAGAAGTAAATCCATTTGGGAGACCTTCTAAGACATATAAACATTTGAAGATTGTAGCCTAAAAACTATTATCTGGTTGCTAGTGCCAAAAAGAAGAAGATAAGATAATTTTCCTTATCATTAATTGAGTAATTATGGATGACAAGGGTCAGGATTATGTCTAAAGTATGAAAGGAATCTACCAACATAAGGTTTCTACTTTTGACACCTGAATCTATGTCTGCTTACTAACAATATGAAAGATACTAAGGAAGAGATTGGCTGGGTCATCAATTACCATTTCCCTTTCCTTATGATTTTGGCCCCAAAGAATCTTTATACTGTACCTAAAAACTTGAAACCAATAGCTTACTTTACTCATCATATCAATGATTGTTCTTACTCATTTTCTATTTATTTTTTCACATTTCCTTTTTTTCTTCTCTATATTTTGATTTACTTATTAAGTATTATCAGATTCTCAATTTTATTATTAATCTTTAGAATATAAAAAGCTGAACTATCTTCTACCATAAAAATCATATTTACACATCCAACTAAGAACCATACTTTTCAATTTTTCTTTGATTGATGTGTTTTTGTTGTTGTTGTTGTTGTTTTGTTTTGTTTGGTGGTATTGGGGTTCCTGGAAGTCCCTCTACCTCCGGGCTACACTCCCAGAACTATTTTTATGTATATATTTTTTACTTGGAAACAGGGTCTCTTAAGCCAGCAAGGCTGGCTTCAAACCAGCACAATCCTCCTGTCTCTGCCTCCCAAGCGTGGGGATTACAAGTGTGTGCCACCACACCCGGTTTGATTGATGGTTTTATATACTAATTTCTTCCAGTTCAACATGGCTGCTTCTCTTTACTATTTCGATTTCTCCCAAACTTTCACGGTAACAACCTTCCCAAAGTTTTGCTAATATGTTTCAGTTGTGTAATATATCTTTACTAAAGCCATTTAAAATTTATCCCAAAAATGTAAATAAATTTATTACAATTTGTCCTCAAAATTTTTGAGGGTAAATATAAAATAGTCTTTAGAATCATTGTGTAAGAAAATATATTTTAAAGGTGGGATTTCAGAGCCCAGAAATATTAAGAATCATAGAGGCAGTCTAGCTCCTTGGAGAGATTAGTGACCCTAAACTGAGACAGAAGATGTGCAAGATGAATCCGAAGCATCAAAAACAATAATAGAATACAGTAAACTCTTAAGAAAAAAACACGCACACAGTAACACAATTATGGGGATATCAGAGGAGTCAACTTAAAGAAATCTTAAGATAAAAATCTGGAACAATTTTATTTAAAAATGAGTATTGGATTATTTTTACTGTAAAGAAAATACCCATGAGTCTATTCAATGTGTATTAATGATTGAATTATACATCAAGTAGAACAGACAAAATTTTCATGCAATAGAATTTTAAGTTATTTATGTACCTATGTCATCCTCAAAGAGGTAGAATCAAATTCTCCATTTCTTGAGTATGGACTATGTGAAGTTACTTTTCTTGAAGATAGTATTATGAAGAAAAATGAAAGAATGATTATTTTACAGTGGAGAAATCTGAGAATTGTGATATCAAAGTTAACAGTAACAATAATAAGTCAAGTTGCTAATATTTATCTTTAATAAAACAAAACTAAACTGTGCCTGAGTAATATTCCATTCAGCAATATGCTACTAAACTCTAATTATTTAAAAAAAAGACACATTCAATTTGAAATAATTTTGTGCAATACATGACGACTAGTCCAAACTACCTGACCAAACTATCCAGATCATCAAAGTAGAAAAATTTTGGCAATTCTCACAGTCATGGAGCATCTACAAGAAGATATGATTATTAATTGTCCTGTGGTATCCTGAATAGGGTCCTCACGGAAATAAAAAAATGTTTCAAACTAGAAAAAGTTAAATGTATTATGGAATGTTAGAATTAATAACTCATTAATTCTAACAAATGTGTTATTCTAATGGTCAGTATTAATAATAGGCAAAAATAATATGAAGTATGTCAACTCTCTGTATTATCTTTATAATTATCCTATAAATATAACATTCCTCTAAATATATATGTATATATATAGATTAATATTTAAATAAATATAAATGTACATATTATATTTAAATATATATAAATTTACATATCACATATAAGCATATAATAAATAATAAACATTTATCATATATAAACATAAACAAAATATATAAATATATTACAGAACTTTAAAATTTTATATGCACATTAATTGTATAATATAATTATATGTGATCTGGACATGGTGGCAAGTACTTGGGAGGCTGAGACATGAGGATCAAAGTTTTCAAGCCTGCCTAATTAGCTTAGTAAGGTTTTCAGCTATTTAGTGAGACTCAGTTTACAAATAAAATAAAATAGGTATGGGGGTGTAGCCCATAGGTAGAAGACCCCTGGGTTTTATTTCCAGTACCAGAAAAATAAATAAAAAATATAATTATAAAAAATGAAATAACAAAAATATATGTATACATACATATGTATGTATGTATACTTTTAGGTTCAAAAAGTTCTCAAAAGAATTTCAGTTATTTATATAATTGGCCATTATACCATTATACCAGCTATGACATTTATTATCTGCAGAAATCTAGTATCTTCTTTCTCATAAATGACTATTCTAAATTCCATAGAAAATGACAATTTCACAGTGGTCACTTCATTGAACATGACAAATTATTGCTAATGGTACAGAGTGGAAGAAGGTTCAAATGCTAAATCTCTTGATAACACTTGGTTCTAATATCTTTATTGGATAGGCCATATTAGTAAGAAAAATGATGGAGGCAGGGGAAAACTATTTTTGATTAGGCTGCCTAAATTATTTTTCATTTGATCGAAGTCACACCTCACAAAGAACAGCAAATTACAGATTCTCCCAAGAATTAATTTCTCTCACAAATTGTTCTCAATAATATAGGACAGAAAACAGCAGAGATGTCTATCTACATTGTTAATCACAAAAGCACGTTCAATTCAGTCAGAAAAGCAATAGGCAAGAAAATTCAGATCCTTTTGGAAATAAAATGACTCAAGAATATGTAATACATAAGCCACATATTTGTTACTGTAAAATTACTTGAGGGAACCAACTTTAAAGAGAAAATGCTTATTGTGGCTCAAAGTTTTAAAGGTTTTCATATAATATGATTGGATAAAAAAATGTCTCTTGAAGACCTCAGGTATTAATCCTCAAAGTTGATAAAATTGTCATGAGAGCTGTAATCTTTTCAAAGAATAAATCCATTATAATGGATTTACTGGGTAGTAACCCAGGCAGGTGGGATATGGCTAAAGAATATGGGTCCCTGCAGATGTGGCCTTGGGGAGTTCACATGGTTCCTCCTTGCCTTGCCTGATCTCTTGCTTCCTGGTTCTCTTGTTTCCAGCCTTCAGGATGTGAGAGAAGAGCCTTGCTTTCTCCCTTTGCTTCCTTCTATCATGCCCTGAACTCTATAGACCCTGCCTGTCATAAGATGAAACTCTGAAATCTCTGAAACTGTATACAAATAAATCTTCCTTTCTTTGAATTCTGTGGTCAGGCTTATTGGATCACAGCAATAAGAATGTTGACTTAGATATTATACATGATCAAATGTTCCCACTGTATTGGCACCTGTGACAATGCAGTATATCATGGGAGCACTTAGAAAAACTGCTAATCTCAAATTCTGGAAGAAAAAAAAAAAGATGGAAAGACTGTGATTCTACAGTGTCCTTCCAGCATATGTCTCCATGTGTTTCCCCAGGGACCTAAAACCTCTCACTAGGTCTTTTTTATATTTCCACCACTTCATAATAATGCTAACCTGACAACCAAGCCTTTAACACATGAGCTTTTGAGGGACATTCCTGATTCAAATTATAGCATATAATATATTTAATTCCTTTAGCATTTAGCAAAGTGTTCTAAAAATTCCCATTCTGATAATTAGAATAAATGGAGCAAATGGCATGGTCTTCTTCATGTGTAATTATAGTGCCCACTCTAATCCTACCATATTAAGTAAATTTCAGAAGGTGAGAAAAGGTTCTTGGAATATAGTCTGCTTCTAGGATAATCAAAAAGGGAGCCATTTTAGGAAGATCTTCACAAAGACATGAACACAGCCTAGTCAGATCAGATTCTTGTTATGCACCATCCCTGCTCAAATCTGCTGTGTAAAGACTGAAGCATTCAACAATTTTGTTGCATTGTAGCTTTTCTTTTTGTATCTACTCCTTTACCTTCTTTCCTATTCACAGGATCCAGAGGCAGAGTTAAATTTTTAATATTTTCCTGCTTTTCTATGACTATTCCTTAGAGACGGAAAAAACAGACATAAAGGCATTTAGATCAGGGAGAATTTAGATATTAATTTTAAAGAAACTATGTTTAATATTTGAGGAAATAAAAGAAAAAAATTCTTTCAGCAACACGTTATAGGAAAATATATATTTAACATATCTGATAGACTTACAAGTAATAATAATGATGATGATAATGGTGATAAAAGACAGAAAGCACAACAGAAACATATGGCAGGGTACTTGAATACCCATTTCACATAACACTATAGTCAGAAATTATTTTGTGAAAAAGTACTCCATTTCATCAATCATTAAGGGAAACAAACATTAAAATAGCAATTATCTCCCTTTCAATATATATCAGAATGTCCAAAACAGAGATGAAAATACAAAGTGATGCTAGGAGAAATAAGAAGCTTCCATGACAAACAGAAACTGAAGGAATTTATGTCTTCAAAACCAGTGCTAGAGAAAATACTCAAAGAGATTAACTACAAAGAAGAAATAGGTAACACACACCAGAACTAGAGAAACAAGATTTTCCATCCAACAGACAACTAAGATTGGTTATCTGTGGAGATTCATTATTTATGTTAGTCTTTTACCTATCTCTAAATGGTATTGTTTGCCTTTATTGTTGTTAATTTTTAGGATTTCTAGTTGGAATATTAATATACCTTCAGATATAGCAATTGGAAATATTTTATCCCATTCTATTAGTAACTGTTAACTCTGTTTACATTGTCTTTGGATATACAATATTTTTTTTATTTTTTAGGGAGTTTGTATACGCTTCTGTTGCCTGTGCCATTGAAATCATAACCAAGAAATCACTGCCAATTTCAATGTTGTGAGGTTTAATGACCCAGATTTTCTCCTAAAAGTTTATAGTCTTAAGATTTATATTTAGGTCTTTTATCTATTTTGAGTTAATATTTGTATATGGGATTAGTTAAGGGTCCAATTTTATTCTTTTCCATGTAATTATTATTTTTTAACAATATTTAGTTAAAAGATTAATATTTCCACCACCAAATGTTCGTGGAAACCTTGTCAAAAATAACTTGACAATATAGGGAAGAATTTAGCTCTAGGCTTTTATTTAACTCCAATGGTTTATATATCTTCCTTTAGAATAGTACTACACTGTTTCAATTATTGTAGCTTTATATGGTTTGAAATCAGAAAATATATCTTTTTCAAGATCGTTTTGGGTACCTAGAGTCCATATTCCATATTAGGATAGTTTTTTTCTGAAAAATAAATATATAAATATATGATAGTTTCACTTAAAAAATAGAAAAAAAATATTTTCTGGTAAGAAAGAAAGCAAAAAGAAATATTGAAATGTCATCTTTAAGTCATCAAAAGCTTGGTATCAGACAAATGAAACTGTTATGTGAGATTACCATTTTTAATTTTAGATAAATTGCCATAATACTAGATGTCAACTACTAAGCCAAGCATGGGAGGGAGGGATAGGGAGAGAATGGGGTGGGGATTGGATGGGGGCTGACTGGGAAAAGTGTGCAAGTATGTCTACAAAAGTATGTATCCTACTATGATGTATGAATACAGTGCACCAATAAAAAAAAAAAAATATATATATATATATATATATCAGAATGTCCAAAACAGAGATGAGATTACAAAGTGATGCTAGTAAGCAGAGTAGTGGTTACTCTCTTATAGTGCAAATGGGAGGGTGTATCTTTACAGACAGCAAAATTAGGCATACACTTTGACATTATTTTTAATAATTAAACAATATGCACACAAAATATACCCAATAAAAGTACCTTTAAGCTAACATCACTTACATATATGTGCAGGTGGTTTGTATAATGATATTCACAGTAACATATTTCTGAAAACCAGTATGCAAATATTCATGGATAGTATAATATATCAATAATTTGAGCATTCTAACATTTTTATTATTTATTTATTTATTTATTTATAATACTGGGGATGGAACCCAGGTAAATTCTACCTTAAAGTTACAGCCCCAGGCCTATTTTTTATTTTTTTTATTTTGAAACAGGATCTCACTGAGTAGCAAAGAGCTGCAGTAAGTACCTGAGATTGTCCTCAAACCCTGATATTCCTGTCTCAGCCTCCCAAATACAGAGATTACAAGTGTGTGCCACTATGCCCAGCTGAGGTTTGTGTTTTTATACACTGAAAATTATCCACCAGAAAAATATAATAACTATAGCTTCAAATAACATCTTTGGCATATTTAACAAATAGAGCCATCAAAAAGTCTGATTTAGTCATTAAATGATGTATGCATATATTTCAAAGCACTATGGAATATTATACATGTTATATTCTATTTTTTTTTTTTGGTGGTACTGGGGTTCCTGGAAGCCCTCCTTCCTCCGGGCTACACTCCCAGACCTATTTTATATTTTTGAAACAGGGTCTCTTACGCCAGCACGGCTGGCTTCGAACCTGCACGATCCTCCTGTCTCCGCCTCCCAAGCGCGGGGATTACAAGCGTGCGCCACCATGCCCGGCTGATATATTCTATTTTGTGAATTAAAATAATAAGATGAAAAGAAGACACAAAAGATACACTGAAATATCAAATTTCAAGAACATTTAAAATTAGGCAAATATTTATCATACTATGAATTATTTCTTTCAGAATGAGAGATGATGTAATATTGGTTATTGTTACGATGAAGGATTCTCCAATACTAGAAATGTTTAGTAGTACAAGTAATGCAAGTGAGAGATACAGAAAAAATAATGCATAAAATCTAAAAGAAAGGAACAAAAGAAAAGTAAATAAGAGTGTAAAGAGAAGAGCGAAGTCTCTGCTTATTAAGAGAAGTGACAGTCAAATCAGCAGTGAAATTATACATGAAAACCATCAAGTTGGCTAAAATGAGAAAGATTACTGCATCAAAGATGTAGGAAATAGAGCACCAAGATAACTCATGTACTTTTGATTTTTTAAATATAGATTTGAAAAGCTTTTTCAGTGGATTTATGGTTGGTGTACAGAAAAGCATCTGATTTTTAAAGATTAATATTGTATCCAGACACTTTGCTGAATTTTTTGATCAGTTCTATAAGCTTTTTGGTTGAGTTTGTTGGGTTTTCTAAATGTAGTATCATGTCATCTGTAAATAGTGAAAGTTTGAGTTCTTTCCCTATTTGTACTTCTTTGATTTCCTTTTTTTTGCCTTATTGCTCTGACTAGAGTCTCAAGTACTATGTTGAAGAGAAGTGGTGATAATGGAAATCATTGTTTCATTCCTGTTTTTAGGGGAAATTCTTGAAGTTTTTCCCCATTTATTATGATGTTAGCTGTGGGCTTATTGTAGATTGCCTTTATGATGTTGAGATATGTTCCTTCTATTCCGATTCTCTGCAGTGCTTATATCATAAATGGATGTTTGATTTTATCAAATGCTTTTTCAGCATCTATTAAAATGATCATGTGATTTTTGTCTTTGTTTCTGTTTACATGATGAATTACATGGATTGATTTTCATATGTTGAACCAGCCTTGCATCCCTGGGATGATTTGCAAATTAGTGCAACCACTTTAGAAAACAGTATGGAGAATACTCAGAAGAATGGGAACAAATCTACCATTCGATCCAGCAATACCACTTCTGGGCATCTACCCAAAAGAAAGGAAACCAAACTGCTGGGTCCAGCCCTAGCAGAGTCAGGGTTCGTGTGTTGATGAGGGGGAAACCGAGGCCATTGAGAGAAGAATGCCACACGAGATCAATCTTTCTCCATTTTATTTAGGATTTGTTATAGTTTTTATACTTTTTTTGTTGGCAGAAAAGCAAAGGCATAGTCATGCAAGCAGGATTTTCAAGGATGGGAAAAAGTTATTATTTACATACTTGAGGGCAGGGTGTCAGACATTTAATTAATCATAGCATGCTTTGTCTTACTTTATAAGGCTGACTCAAACTTAATCTTATACATTGGCTTTAACTAAGGTCAGTTTGAACTTAATGTCTGGCCCAATAACTTTATCCTTGGGAAAAAATCTTTGCTGCCTGAGTCTCTCACAAGCTGCTGCCCATCAGTTTTAGTTATAATGTTTATACTTAAAATTCAATTATACATATTAATCCAAATAATCCTAAGATAATTTTATGAAGAAAGGAATGCTAGACATACTTCATGGGAGATCTACGCCCTTGCGTATCCCCTGATCGAGCTTTCTCAAGATTTGCATGATATGCGGTAGCACCAAACTACCAAACTAATGCATGTGTATCTATGTTCATAGCTGCACAGTTCACCATAGCTAAACTATGGAACCAGCCAAGATGTCCATAAACATATGAATGGATTACAAAACTGTGGGATATGTACAGAATAAAATTTTACTCAGCCATAAAAAAATACAATTGCGCTATTTTCAGAGAAATGGATGGATCTTGAAGACATTATGCTAAACTAGATTAGTCAGTTGCAAAAAGTAAGGAATCTGATGCTTTCGTGAAAGCTAGGGTGAAAGGGGTCATAGGAGAAACTCCAGGTGAAAAAGGAGATTCTATAGAGGAGCAAATAAGGCAACCTAACTATGGGGATGGGAAGTAGAGAGAGGGAAACTCCTTAAAGCACACGATATACTTATTCATATCGAAGTTAACCACTAAACCAAGCATGGGAGGGAAGGACGGGGAGGGAGTAAGGTGGGGACTGGGTGGGGGCTGGCTGGGCGATGTGTACATCTATGTCTACACAAGTTTTCTTACTCCATTATGATGTATAAATACAATGCACTAATAAAAATAATTTTAAAAAATGAAAAGCTATTTGGTCAAAGTAAATCACTAAGCCAAGTATGGTAAGGAAAGAGAGAGAAAAAGAATGGGGTGGGAATTGGATAAGGGCTAATTGGGTGATGTGTGCATGTATGTATCCCCCCATCTTTTATCCCATTAAGATGTAGGACTAAAATGCACCAATAAATTTTTTTAAAAATAAGGAAAAATAAAATTAAAATCACATTTTGTTCATTCTGAAGGGTTTCATTCAGGGATTTCACCAGATCTGATAGGTGATGCATTTTCTTATATTTGAAAATCTCATTATTTCACTTTTGGTCTTGAAGAATATATTGACTATATGTGAAATTCTGGGTTTAAACTGTTTTTTCTTTTGGCAAAGATACTGTTTCATGCAATTCTGATACACATTTCAAATGAGAAGCATGTGATAATTAAAACCATTGTACCCCTGTGTGATTGTTTCTTTCTTTTGATTCTCTCTTTTTTGTTCTGTTGGCTTTTATGATCTCTCCTTTTCTCTTTTTTAGCAGTTAGACTACTATGTATCTCCACATAGCTCCCACATATTTATAGTATTTGGGGTTCACCAACCTCCTTCATTCTGTAAAATTATTTATGCTTTTTGAAAAATTTTGGAAAATTTTGCTATTCCTTCAAATATTTTTCCATATCATTCCTTTCTCTCATTATGGGACTCCAAGGGCACACATGTTTATTTTTATTATATCATCTCAGAATTCTATGAGGCTCTGTTTTCTTCCAATCTATTTTTTGTTTCTCCTTAGGCGAGATTATTTATATTGTTTTGCATCCAGTGAACTGTCTTTTTTTAATCTCTGTTTGTTACTAAGCCTATCAAATGAGATTTCATTTGAAATTTTAGAATGTTTCTTTTTCATACCTTTTATATCTTTATTGAGGTTTTCTATCATTTTATTTGTTACCACTATACTTTAAAATCTTTGCATACTAATTCAAATTATTTTCTTTTGAAAATCCCCTCCACCCAAGAATAGGTAACATTTTCCTGTTTTCAAAAATACATTTAGGTACAGGGCATGATGGTGCACGCTTGTAATCCCCGCACTTGGGAGGCAGAGAAAGGAGGATCACGCAGGTTCAAAGCCAGCAGCGTGCGATGGCTTTGGAGATCCTGTTTCCAAATAAAAATAGGTCTGGGACTGTGGCCCGGAAATAGAAGGGCTTCCAGGAATCCCAGTACGACAAAAAATACATTTAGTAATTTTTTTAAATGTTCAGCAATTTCTGGATTATACTCTAGACATTCTCAACATTATGTTGTGTATTCTTCTATAGTTTTCCACAAGTTTCTATCTTTTTGTTTCAGGAGGTAATAAAACTGGTTGAACTCAAACTTCAAACTATTTCTTAAGTGGCAGCTCAAATTATGGTTAAGATCCTTTTACCAATGCTTGGAATTTTTTCTAGTATGTGTATGAGTTAGGGGTCAGCTAGAGTTAAAAATATATATTAAGATATTATTTACAATTTTATATACATATATCAACCTGACATAAATGTACAATACAAATTTTAGTAAATTTGTGAAACATCACCATATGAAAAGCTATTTGGGATGGTTTCTAAATGTATTTTGTATAATTAGTATCTTACAAATATAATATCTTATGATAAGCAAACAATTCTCAAATTATAGAAAAACTGAGAAGTGCATATTTTCATAAATGAACTTATATATTTCTTTACATATTTCTAGAAACCTAGAAAGAACGATAAGTAATTTGTTAAATAAACAGTCAGTGACTACAAACTTACCGGCAAATACACATGAGACAATTTCTTAAATTAAATCTCTGTTTTATCTCTGTCCGTCTCTAGTTTTGTGGGTCTATCTATCTCCAGTCCAGTATCTAGAGGACAAAATGACAAGCTGGAGACCAAGGAATGAGTTGATATTGTAACTCAACTCCAAAGGTGAATGGCAGACTCACTTCACTTTTCCTCCAAGATGGCAGTTTGTTCTCTTACAAGCTCTGATTGGATGAGTCTTACCCCCATTATGGAGGGTAATCTGCTGTACTCAAAGTCCATTGACTTGAATGTTAATATTATCTTAAAAAAATTTACCTTCATGACAAGTGTGGTGGCGCATGCTTGTAACCCCTGTGCTTGGGAGGCGGGGACAGGGGGATTGAGAAGCCAGCCTCTCTGGCTTAAGAGACCCTGTTTCCAAATAAAAATATAATAAGTAGGTCTGGGAGTGTAGCCTGGAGGTAGAAGGGTTTCCAGGAACCCCAGTACCACCAAAAAAAAAAAAAAAAAAAATCTTCACAACAGTCTATTGTGTTTCACCAAGTGTCTGGGTACCACATTAAATTAAATAATCCAGTGATGTCACAGGAAAATGATTTTGCAGCCTGCCTGAAATACAATCTGGGACTCCAAAGGGCACCTTAAAAATATTTTCAAAAACTATACATGCTTTCAAAAATATTCAAAACCATATATACCTGAATGTTGGACAAAATCATAAATCTATATCCCTGTCATTACTAGTTAAAGAGAAAGAGAACTATACTGGATTCACTATTTGAATTCCAATTTGAATTCAACATTTCTGACAGACTCCTACAAATTGTTAATAAATAATAATAATATTAATAATAATAATAACAACAATAATAATGATACAGAAAGCTCAACAGAAACATATGACAGGGTACTTGAATAGCCATTTCACATAGTACTCTATTCAAAAGTTATTATTTTATGAAAAAATAGTTTTATCAATAATCAGGGAAAAAAACATTAAAACAGCAATTATCTCCCTCTTAATCTATATCAGAATGTCCAAGACTAAAACTGAAATATGTAAGGTTTAGAGTAATATACATCTAAACCTTACATATCCATGATCCTTTCTCATTCCAAGTATTTCCTTTTCACTTGATTAATATACCTCTCTTTTTTTCACTTATTTCACTACATCTTTCTGCATCGGTTATTTCCTCTCTCTTTGTCTTTATACTATTCTCACTGATAAAATAATTTCTAAGATTCTTCATCCTAAACATAACTTTCTGTCACTATACATCACCCACTAAGCACTATTTTCTTTTTCTTTTTCCTTCTCACCTATCAGAATAAAATTATCTACACACCATTTCATGACTGCCCATGCATCCTCACCCTATGATAAAGACTGGTTGCCATCTTGATTGCTCTCTCTATTAAATTAGTTCTCACTAAATTCATCAGAATATTTAAGATAGAGATACAGTATGTTCCAGTGGAGCCGTTTATACTTTACTATCTAATATGAAATATGACAAAATTAGAAATGACTCCAGATGCCATCAAAATAACTTTCAGAGATGTAAAATGGCTTCTCAAAGATATTTGATCCCTGACATAGTTTTTCTTTCATTTCCTTGACTCATTATATCTGAAAAGCTTAATGCTGATGTGAAGAAATATTGCAGATTTGGTTTAAGTTTCCCAAAGTAATGATTATGTTCTAGTCAGCGAAAAAATGAGATGAGCAAAAAACCCAGTTAAGGATCAAAGAAAAACATAGGCAACAGACAAGAGGAGAATACTCAGATTATTTCTACGTTCTTTGACTACCCTCATTCAATTCTATCCTACTAATTAATCAGTAGCCTTCAAGAGACATATATGTAAATATAGAAAACAGACAAAAAAGGAGAAAAATTGATATAGTTGGGTTTTAAATTTTCTTACATTTTGTGTAGGATAGATTATATAAAAATATAGTTACCTGTTTATCTGTCTTTTTGATGGTTTCATTTTTATTTAATTTTTCTGTTTTGCAGTAGAATATTCAGAATAATTTTGAAAGAATATTTTACAAATATTTTTCTTTACACTACATATATTCTATCTCATCACTTTTTATATGTATAACAAAATCACAAGCAATTAAGAGAAAATGTATAAAAAGTTTCCTCAGAACTCTTTTACATTGTTGGTGGTAGTACAAAGTAGTTCAGCCACTATGGAGATCATGTGGCAATTGATTAGATAAACTAGGAATGGATCCACAATATCATCCATCTCTACCACTCCCAGGTATCTTTCCAGAAGAGTTGAAATCATAGAACTACAGGAACATATACATACCCATGTTTATAGCAACACAATTAATAATAATCAAAATATGGAACCAAACTAGGTCTCCATTAACAGATAAATATATTGCAAAATTATGGGAAATACACACAATGCAATTCTACTTAGCTATAAAGAACAAAATCATATCATTTTCAAGAAGATGGAAAGACCTGGAGAACATTATATTAAGTGAGACCAGTCAAGCACAGAAAGAGAAGGAACATATGTTTTCTTTAATATGGCCAAGCTAGGGAGTATTAGAGATACCAGAGGGACTCCAAATAATGGAGGGGAAACCTCAGCAAAGCTAGAAAGAAAGGGTAGGAGATGAAGAAGTCTGAGGTTGTAATTGAGGAGCTACATTTGAATATGTGTAAAAGTATGAATGTAGCATGGTTAACCTGGATGCTCATTGTTGGGAGGGGGAAGGGAAAGTGGGGGAAGAGGGCACCAAGCACAACCTGAATGTATGCCATTTTCAGTATGATCTACATAAAAATAAAAAATAAAAATTAAATTAAAAAGAAGTTTCCTCAGGAAGGTGGTAATAAAATATAGAGACAAAGTGGCCTTACAAAATAATTGCTAGCATCCAAATTTGTTTTTCTTTTTTTAAAATTTCTTCTTTTTCACCAGAAATAGGATTCTGTCATCAACAATGAGGTTCAAAGAAGATCCTCACCATTTCGTATAGGGATTAGAATTTAACCTATGTACAACTCAGAAGTGTTGTTTTTCCCACTGAAATATTTACCACACATTTCTATTCCATAGTCACTTGGGATTGAGACTATGGAATGTTCTGGAAGAAGGCATCACTTGGTTCCACCATTGTTGCAACAGAAAACATTTAGATATGGTTTCATTGTTCTCTGATTTTTAGTTTGATATCCAAGACTTAGTGCTTCTCTAAAATTTTCAACTATTTAAGAAAATTAGACTTTCTATGAAATGAAGTGTATTTAATAGTGAATAAGCCTGTATTCTATATCACTAAGAGCTACAGTCACCAAACTCAGGCATAGTTGTATGAAAAGAACTGATGTCTTTTAACTAGTGATAATAAGAATACATAGCATTTGCTGACTTGTCAAGAGTATAATACAAAAACTTAGGTCTACACTTCCGGGAAGATGGCGACCGAGAAAAGTGGGGCTTAAGAGCCCCGCTAACAACAAATCTCCATTACCACAAAATCAGCGCCTTTCATAGCCAGAAAACACCATCACCAGTGAAACAAAAAATGACCAGGCTCCAGAGAGAAAGCGGACTGAGAACAGAGCCACAGAGGAGATACACTGGCCTCACACCCGAGGACACGGCAGACACGGCAGCAGCGCCATACTGCCAGCGGCACCGGCGAATTCACAGGACGGCTACAGCAAGCCGAGGTGAGCCACTGCGGAACAGCCAGGCGGGATTTCTCCGCGCAGAGAGCATAGAAAGCTCCCAGTGGCCGAGCTCAGCACACGCTGCAGGGATTCAGAGTGGAAATCAAAATTAAGAAGAAAAACACCAGCCCCACAGCCGAGGGCGTAGCAGCGGCGCCATATTGCCACTGGCAGCAGCAGCAGAGAATTCACCGAATCCAGTACAGCTACATCTGCGTACTCAAGAACAGTGAGTCAAATTGCGGGCCACAGAGGAGAAATCCCAGTACTGTACTCCCTGGGACTTGACCCAGTGGGGGAGGGGCGGTGGCAGAGATATCACACCATAGGAGAACGTGCAACCTGGCACCCCCCACAGTCTAAAGCAGCCTCTATCGACTCTCTGGGTCGGAGACTCTGTGATACAACCCAGTAAAGGAATAGTGGGGTCTGAGATACTACTACTGACTCGAGATCCAGAACACCTTAAGTGAAGTCATAGTGACCTAAGGGAAGAACCCAGAGAAGGCACAAACTTCCGAAATCATGGGAAAGAGGAATAATACTGGAGCAATGAATGCCCACAACCCCACAACATCAGAACCCGATAAAACAGAAAATCAGAGATTTCTAGAAGATCAAATCAGGAAAATAACTGTAGAAACAATAGAGGTGCTTCGAAAAGAACTCAGAAAGAGTCAAAAAGAGATAAAGGATGCAATTAATGAAGTAAAGACCTCAATTCAAAGCACAAACAACCGATTAGAACACATGGAGAACAGAATCTCGCTCTTAGAAGATGAGCAATCCAAAAATGAACGCATAGTTTCTAATCTAGAAAAAAATATCCGACAGCAGGAATCTGATATTGAAGAAATATGGGCCCATTTTAAGAGAGCTAACCTAAGAATAATTGGAATAGAGGAGGGAAAAGAAAGTGATACCAAAGGGATCAACAATCTCTTCAAGGAAGTAATAGCAGAAAATTTTCCAGACATAGAGCAAGAGGTCGATACACAGGTTCAGGAAACTTATAGAACTCCCTTTAGACAGGATCGGAGAAGAGGATCCCCACGCCACATAATTGTCAAAATGACCAATGTGGAAGCCAAGCAGAGAATCTTAAAGGCAACGAAAGCAAAGGGCCAAGTGACATTCAGAGGCAAACCAATGAGAATCACTCCAGACTTCCCAAACCAAGTCATGAGAGCCAGAAGAGCTTGGAGTAACATATTCCAAACTCTGAAAGAAAACAACTTCCAGCCAAAAATTTCCTACCCACCAAAACTTTCTATCAAATTAGATGGAGAAATAAGAAGCTTCCATGACAAACAGAAACTGAAGGAATTTATGTCTTCAAAACCAGCACTAGAGAAAATACTCAAAGAGATTAACTACAAAGAAGAAATAGGTAACACACTCCAGAACTAGAGAAACAAGATTTTCCATCCAACAGACAACTAAGATTGGTTATCTGTGGAGATTCATTATTTGTTAGTCTTTTACCTATCTCTAAATGGTATTGTTTGCCTTTATTGTTGTTAATTTTTAGGATTTCTAGTTGGAATATTAATATACCTTCAGTTATAGCAATTGGAAATATTTTATCCCATTCTATTAGTAACTGTTAACTCTGTTTACATTGTCTTTGGATATACAATATTTTTTTATTTTTTAGGGAGTTTGTATACTCCTCTGTTGCCTGTGCCATTGAAATCATAACCAAGAAATCACTGCCAATTTCAATGTTGTGAGGTTTTATGACCCAGATTTTCTCCTAAAAGTTCATAGTCTTAAGATTTATATTTAGGTCTATTATCTATTTTGAGTTAATATTTGTATATGGGATTAGGTAAGGGTCCAATTTTATTCTTTTTCATGTAATTATTATTTTTTAACAATATTTAGTTAAAAGATTAATATTTCCACCACCAAATGTTCGTGGAAACCTTGTCAAAAATAACTTGACAATATAGGGAAGAATTTAGCTCTAGGCTTTTATTTAACTCCAATGGTTTATATATCTGCCTTTAGAATAGTACTACACTGTTTCAATTATTGTAGCTTTATATGGTTTGAAATCATAAAATATATATCTTCTAGCTTTGTTCTTTTTCAAGATCGTTTTGGGTATCTAGAGTCCATATTCCATATTAGGATAGATTTTTTTCTGAAAAATAAATATATAAATATATGATAGTTTCACCTAAAAAATAGAAAAAAAAAATATTCTCTGGTAAGAAAGAAAGCAAAAAGAAATATTGAAATGTTATCTTTAAGTCATCAAAAGCTTGGTATCAGACAAATGAAACTGTTATGTGAGATTATCATTTTTAATTTTAGATAAATTGCCATAATACTAGATGTCAACTACTAAGCCAAGCATGGGAGGGAGGGATAGGGAGAAAATGGGGTGGGGATTGGGTGGGGGCTGACTGGGAAAAGTGTGCATGTATGTCTACAAAAGTATGTATCCTACTATGATGTATGAATACAGTGCACCAAAAAAAAAAAAGATGTATGACTAAAAAAAAAAAACAAACAAACAAACAAAAAACTTAGGTCTAACCTACATTCTGTTCCTTTAGAAAAGCAATATACAAAACACTGGGATGATGGATGTGAGGGCAATCTGGCTGCGACATCTGCTACCCCATTGATCGCCAGGGTTGATTTGGCTGATCTGGCTGGATCAGTGGGTATCCCCTTCTTCCCTCACCACTCCATGTGCGTCCCTCCCGAAGCTGCGTGCTTGGTGGAAGAGGATGACCTTCCCCGAATAAAGGAGGACCTGTCTTCGATCAAGGGTATAGGAGTAGGTGTGCTCCCCTGCTAGAACCTCCAAACAAGCTCTCAAGGTTCATTTGTAGGAAAACCTAGGGTAGTCAAGCTTCCAAGACTCCAGACATATCCAAATGAGGTACTGCACATGGAAGTCTGCCTTTAGAAAAAAAAATACAAAGAAATACTGCATGATGAATAATTTCCCATCATGTTAGGATTCTAATCTCAAATCTAGCTTCCAATTAATCTCAATTAAAGCACTTTAATAAAAACTATATTTTTTTATCTTATCCTGAACCAATTAAATTGAGTTAGATGAACCTATATTATTTCTAGAAGTCCCCCCACACTTTATTATGTGCAGCTTTATTAAAAACCCACATGCATTATGATAAAAAGAGATATTCATTCTACGGTGTTCAAAGCCCTGAGAAAATAAACTTCCTCTGTTGCTCCCTATAATTCCAGATTAGGACAGTGACACATTTCTGATCCAGTGGTTTGACCTAATATGCACCTAGCCCTTGGCCAAAGGGAGAGAAACCCTAAGGTTTAGAGTTACTGTTCTTGATCTCTTTCTTTTCCCCAGGTAAATGATCTCTTTCCCCCAAGAACATAGACTCAAATAGTTTTTTCTCACATTAGTGATAGTGACATCAGTGGGACACTGGGTATCTGAGCTTTCAGAAGCCCATAGGTTAGAAGTGGCATCTACTTCTTTTGGATACTGCTTATACTTATGAAGTTCAGACAAATTGAATATTTTTCTTTTGATAGAAATTTTAATATTATAATTTGTCACACTTTTATTTTTTCCAGTCAACCATCTTCTTGAATGCAATTTAGATTTTGAAGCTCTCTGAAAAGTAGTTATTTTTCTGGGCCCATGGCCTGAAGACAGAGTGTATAATGTTGAGAAAAAAAGGATTGGAGGATAGACAGGAAGAATGAAGCTACTTGGGGAAACTGATGTCACATAATCTCTCTTGTACCTGCATAGGAGTCTATAAGGAAGCACCTATGTAGTGTAAAGATAAAAGTCTCTGAAACATTGAGGCCTGGATTGAATCTACTATACTACTTTTAACATTTAAGACCTAGAAAACAACATTTAATTTCAGGCCAAAAATGGGTTAATATTACGTACCTAATTTTTTTTTTTTTTTCAGGTCTGGGGATGGAACCCAGAGGCATTTGACCTCCAAGCTATACCCTCTGCCCAATTTTTTATTCTTTATTTTGAAACAGGGTCTCACTGAGCTGCAGAGGGCCTCACTAAGTAGCTGAGGCTGTCTGGAAACCACGATCCTCCAGTCTCAGCCTCCCAAATGCTGAGATTATAAGTGTGCGCCACCACGCTCGGCTCCCTTTTTTTTTTTTTTTTTTTTTGAAAATTCGACAAAGTATGTCATTCATCCATCCCATTTTCCTAGATCTTATTTCAGTTCATAGATACTAGTTGAGGGTGAGTATTTTCCTTTGCTGCAAGACATACTCATATATCTAATACTGTTTACTTGTTAAAAGCCCACTTTATATTTGTACATAACTTCTGGTGTTTCTCCTGCCTAACACTGATTGAAAATAAATTATAAATTGTTAAATGACTCTTCTGCCCTCTAAAATACAACCTTTTTAAGGGCAGACCTAGGAAACAACATTTAATTTTAAGCTAAAAAATGGATTAATATTATGAACCTATTTTTTTTAATTAGACAAAATATGTTATTCACCCATCCCATTTCCCTTATGTTATTCCAGTTCATAGATCCTAAGATATTTTTGTCAGTGAAACAAGGGTAAGTATCTTCCTTTGCTAAAAAAAATATACTTTGCATCTAGTACTGTTTACTTGTTTAAAAATTCACTTTATATTTGCACATAACTTCTGGTTTTTCTCCTGCCTAACACTGATTGAAAATAAATTATAAATTTTTAAGTGACTCTCCTGCCCTCTAAAATGCAACTGATTCCTATATATTGTTTCTTCAGTGGCATAGTGCCAGATGCCATACATATATATGTTAGGTGGTTACATATAGTTCCCAGAGCTTGCTTTGTAGCACTAATGATTTTTATGGGGATAGATAGAGGAAAGAATATTTAACATAGGCTTTGACAAAAATGCTACAGTTCAGTTTTGAATCCTGGAGAAGATGTCCCAGGGAATTTAAGCCATGGATAAGGCCTTCAATAATGAGACAGATTTAGTGAGGAAATAAAAGTTTGAAAAGTTGTTAGAAGGCCAAAGCCAAGATAGAGGGGATGAATCCATCTAAAGGCTAGGCTTAAGAGTTTGACTTTGTCTGTTAGACAGTAGAAATCCACTAAAAAATTTAAGCAGTACAGATACTCAACTGTCTATTTAATAGTACATGTTCAAAGTTAATAGATTCCCTGGATTTATTTAAGAATACATATTCATGGTATTGAAGGATAAACAGAAATTTGCTGGTTGTTTTTTTTTTTGGAATGAAACATGTCATAAAAAAGAACTTTATACAGTTAATGAAATCCAATAGATATAAATTACTTTTTATAATTGAGATCTTAATAAATAAAATGTAAGTATTTTAAAAAATAAAATATGTAACAAGAAAAGATAGTGGTGTCTGTGGTGTGTATTAGAAAGACAAAAATACCCCATAGGTTTATACATAAATGTCTACAATTCAAAAGCCAAAATGAGTCTCTATAAAAAATACACTCTGTTTATAAACAGATAATTTATTACGCTTTTACATGAAATAATTGAACATTATTATTGATCTTGGGATTCACCTTATCAAATTCCACCTCCATCAACTAATCTTCTAATTAGCATTTAGGATCTTCAGGGCTCTCTGCACCAGGAAGAAGGGAGGGAGAATACTATACATCAAAGCCCTTGACATTCTAGTTGCTGGGACAGATTCTCCCTTCCTTTACTGGTTCTTTCACAGCAAGTGGAACTTCCTGGAGAGTGTGCGATTCTCTTACATGTACTGTTTGACATGCAAATATTTTGGGGGAACTTTTGACTAATGCACTCTTTTTATTTAATCACCAATAGTGTTATTCTCACTTGACATATGGACCCATGGAAAGTCAGATAGCATGAAAAAGATCTCCAAGACCAAAGGATAAGGGATAGTATTGATCCTCATACCATCTTTTATTTTCTGTACTAGGGATTGAACCCAGGGTCATTGTATCCCCAGACCTATTTTTAATACTTTATTTTGAAGCAGACTCACTAAGTTGTAGAGGGTCTCACTAAATAGCTGAGGCTGGCTGCGAACCCATGATCTTTCTGTCTCAGGCTCCCAAGTACTGCGATTACAAACATGGGCCACCACTCTCAGCTTACATACCATCTTTAAGTTCACTGTTCTGTGCTTGGAAAACTATACTCTTTCCCAGGACATATCACCTTGAGCCTGTGCAGCCAACATCATTCTCATTGATGCCATCCATTAATAATATGTATATTCATATTAATATAGAAATATAAATACATATATATTTATACATAATAATATATATTCATACATACATACATGAGAGAAATATATGCCCATTTTAAAACATATACACAAAATCAATTGCATACATTTCTTGTTAATA